>NW_027526460.1:100665741-101265741 GCF_048455015.1 Haemaphysalis longicornis | reverse complement strand
ATCCCCGACTTCCGACCACGTCTTACGTGCGGCCGCTGGGAAAAAGACGTTCTACGTCTTCCCGCGGTGGTCGAGGGGCGGCGCTAGTTGACCGGGCTCTGAGCAGTCGTAAATTCAAAACCCCGCGCTATAGTCGAGAGAGAAGTCACCGCGGAACTAGCTCAATGGTAGAGCACCGCACGCGTTATGCGGAGGTTGTGGGTTCGATTCCCGCTTCCGGAAAAAACGGCGCATTTTTTCTCGACTTGAATTTTCAATTATCTATTCCTGCATTAAAAAAAAAAAGGCAATCATACCTCATTCGGCACTATAAAACACTGTTAAAACGCCAAACAGCACTGGCAATAAGGACTGCAACTTTGATATGTGTCCTTACGGAATCCCTCGTCCCGTACGTCTCTGTTCTACAAAATGCATTACGAGGGTTCTGGCTTCAGCAGTCTGAAATGCCTTTGGCTATCCCCGACTTCCGACCACGTCTTACGTGCGGCCGCTGGGAAAAAGACGTTCTACGTCTTCCCGCGGTGGTCGAGGGGCGGCGCTAGTTGACCGGGCTCTGAGCAGTCGTAAATTCAAAACCCCGCGCTATAGTCGAGAGAGAAGTCGCCGCGGAACTAGCTCAATGGTAGAGCACCGCACGCGTTATGCGGAGGTTGTGGGTTCGATTCCCGCTTCCGGAAAAAACGGCGCATTTTTTCTCGACTTGAATTTTCAATTATCTATTCCTGCATTAAAAAAAAAGGCAATCATACCTCATTCGGCACTATAAAACACTGTTAAAACGCCAAACAGCACTGGCAATAAGGACTGCAACTTTGATACATATATATATATATATATATATATATATATATATATATATATATATATATATATATATATATATATATATATATATATATATATATATATATGAAGAAAATGAAACACGTCGAAAGAGGAGGATAGGTTTTAACGTTTCGACCGGGGACGGCATTCGTCAGAATAACCGGCCTTCGTCAGAATCAGAATGGTTATTCTGACGAAGGCCGGTCCCCGGTCGAAACGTTAAAACCTATCCTCTTTCGACGTGTTTCATTTTCTTCATTATACTTAAAGTTGTCCAAGAAATTGTTTCCCTTTTATATATATATATATATATATATATATATATATATATATATATATATATATATATATATATATATATATGTATATATATATATATATATATATATATATATTCAGAAATAAACAGAATCATACAGGACCCAATAAACCTACAAATGCACTTCGAAATTTCGAACACTTGCCGAAGGCGAGAAACAGATTAAAAAATACAAACACACTGAATCTATGTGAGAGGTTAAGACGCATAATAGTCAGACACGAGATGCCCAAAGGTTACATGGCATGACACATATGGGATATGATTGGGCATATCCTTCTAGAGGCCTATCTCACGTGTGAGGGCAGATGAGTTAAAAGCATATGTGGCCCCGTAAATTCGTGAAAAGCTGTAGTGGTTGTACAGTCGACGTGACGGGATAGATGGGCATCGAAGATTAATTTGTGGTGTTGTCGAGTCGTACCTATACTTATGGAAAAGGCATATAGCTGCGAAAGAGCGGCGTGTGTGCAATGGGTGGAGACAGCATTGATTAATTGATTGTGAGGTTTTAACGCACCCACGCTACACAGGCGATGAGGCGTGCCACAGTGGAAGGCTCCGGATTAATTTTGACTACCAGGGGATCTTTACCCTGTGTCGAAATCTCCAACACACGGGCGTTTTGGGTTTTCGCCTCCATCAGAAAAGCAGCTGCCGGAATCGAACACGCGTCCTTAAGCTCAGCAGCACAACGCCTTAGCCACTGAGCCACCGCGGCGGAATAGGCAGAATACGCGTTTAATCTGTGTGAAGCGAGAATGCGAGTTATATATTGGAGTTTTGAAGCGAGCAGCTCAATTTTGAATGGATTTATTCATGTATATAAATAGGTTTCATGAGGTGACCAAATGGACGAAGCAAATTCCATTTGTGGGAGAGCAAAAGTTTGAAAAGCTGGTTTGCGAACGTTTGATAGGGCTTGGCGTAAATTGTGTCGCAAGTAACCAAGTCAACGAGTTGCTCTTGCACATATGCTAGAGATGCAGTCAGGTCAAGACAAATCGGTAGTTAGAATGACACCTAGACATTTGTATGTCGACGTCCGCATGCTTGAGTTACATTTTAAGGTTCAGCTGGAAAGGCGTAATTGAAACGTTTACGACTAACCGTCATTAGACTGCACTTGTTTTAGTTTAGTGTCATTAGCCATGTGTCACACCAGCTTGGAAGAAGATGGAGGTCATTTGTAAAGGAAAGATTATTCCCTCGAAATTATTTTGCGACAGATAACGCAGTCGTCACCAAACACCTGCACGCTTGATGTTAATTTATTGTTAATGTTAATCAAACACCAAAAAGGTAGAGGCTAGAACGCTGCGCTGGGGCACACCGGAGGTCACGTCAGAAAAAGGAGAAGAAAATTCGATGGCACATGTTAACTGTTCACGAAGCTTGATGAAGTTTCGAAGCCATGATAATGTTAATGAATCTACGCAAAAAGCTGATAACTTTGATATTAGACGCGAATGGCTACCCGATCAAATGCTTTCAAAAAGTCGAGAAACACACAGTTTGCTAGCTATTCCAATGTTAGAATGCACATCAGTAGTGAACTCCAGTAACTGTGTGCCGCACGACAACCCTTTTCTGAAGCCATGTTGGTTAGTAATGAAAATGTTATTAGATTCAAGGTGGTTGGACACTTGGAATGTAATGGTACGCAATTAAAGTGTCCCAAAGGACACTTGGGACGCAATGATTTTGCAACAAAACACCGTTAAAGTGATAGGGCGAAAATTTTGGGGGGGAGTCAGTGTCGCCACATTTGTGAGCTGGTACCATTTTACCTATTTTACCGTCTGATTGTAGATGTCCTGATGATAGACTGGAAGAAAATGGGGTATAAAATTTTGCTTGAGATTCTAACCGCTCCTTATAGTTCCTTATGAGTTGATGCTGGCGACGCCTGCGGAAGTCCTTCCGTTTGTTTTGTTTAGCCTCCTATGTCGTTACAGCTTCGCTGGTCACCCTTAGTGTCACTATACAAGGTTACAGAGTATCGACACTCTTTTTTCCTATTTTTGCTGAGATCATTGGTCAGTTCGCATTGCGTGACAGTTGTTTACACTGCGATGGTTCATGGGCACTGCCAGTTTGTTGTTTATGCGTTTAGTCGGTCAACTCTGGTAGCCTTGGCTTGTCCTCTTTGCTCTACGGCTGCTCGCGACTGGCGTCGTTGTCGTTCTGAACGCGAATCAAAGATAACGCGCTCCGCAGCATTTAAGCTGCGGAGGTGTGTCCGAAGATGCCGCCTTGCTGCGTCTTCGGCAGTGTTGGTACACAAATGATTTCGCCAAAGTTAGCGGTGAGGCCGCAGAGGCGGCAATCTGAAAACACTGATAAACACCAAAATTGCCGCTCTTGCTCACTTCTGTGCCTCAGTGACGGTACTCCGTATCTTATCTAGTGACACTAGTCATCTCTATTCACGGAGGGAATGGCTCATGACCTTTTAACTGCCTTGTCATGCTCATTAATAGCCGCAAGACATCAGCGGGGCCTGTCAAAATACGCGTGTTTCCCGCGTGATAATGAGGATCGTTCCCCCTTTGCGGTCCGTTTGTCGTTGTTGAGAAGAGGAACATCTTGGTGGCAACATCTTTGTCAGTTGTGGGAATAGGGCGAACCGCGACGTCTTTCGTGATCACCGAGATCTGGTACTACAAGGCCTGCTTTGAGCTAATTGTCACTTCTTCACCTGGACTTTTTAGTTGCTTGTTCTGGCGTGTCGTTTTAGGTGCGGAGTACCTAGGACCGCACAATGTCCGTGCGCGTCCGTGCGCATAGCATTTAAAATCTCAAAAAATCACACAGGCACCGGCAAGATCCGAGCCTGAGTCTGGTAGACCAGACAGAGTTAGTGTCAGTCGTTTTACCCATTGGGCTACGACCGTGAGTTAGTACCCGAGAGTCAAACGGCTTACTAGCTCGCCTGTAATTGTGCGGAGTACCTTAGGACCTCCGAATGTCCGTCCGCGTCCATCCATGCGCACACCACAATCAAGCGAAAATCAAGCGAAATTCGATTTGAGCCGTGATTTGCAGTTTCATTTAGGGAATAATCAAGGCGCAACTCATGGCTCAAATCGAATGACGGTCGGGGCGCAACTTGGATGCCATTTCGAGTGCCCGTACTCCACACCCTCGCCATCATCCACGGAGTGGAGATGCTGCCATTTTTTCTCCCTTCCGTTTCTTGTTTCGGCAGGGTTTTTCTTGTCTAGTCATATGCTGTGTTTGTTTTGATGTCGCAGATTATCTGGAGCAGACGTAAGTGTCTACAAGCAACAGTCGTGTTTTATTCGCAAACCAGTATCTAATCATGTCAGATGGCTTCTTCTCGTGCAGTTATTTTTGTTTTTGTCGTGCTTATATTTCGAAGAGAACGTAAAACGTTAATATCCGTTTCTAACCGATATATTATTTGCCATCGCCTACCTTTTTTTCGTGCTGTCTTTTTTGTGCATTGATTATGAGACTGCAGTGTAATATAAGAGGGACGGCTCGTTGCAGCAGTTGTGCTTTGCTTTTCGGCTGCCGCGGCGATCTGGGTTAAACGTTAGGATGTTGCCCTGTGCGCGCGAATTTCACAGAAAAGTTCAGCTGTGATAGGCGCACCTATACAATTGTTTTGTGCTTGCACTCTAATCTTTTATTGTGTAACCTGCCCTAAGTTTTGATAGACCCACTTCTATTATTCTCTCGAGCGTTTTGGGATTTTAAAACAGGTTTTCTCCACTACCTTCGCGTGCAAGGATTAAGCAGCTCCTGGCGTACAAAAACTTGACCCTAGGGAGTTTTAGCTGACCGTTGTTCCCGGTCCGCTCCGCTCCGATAGCAAGCGGGCGCGCCATTGCGCATGGGTGGCGCGCTTGGTGGCGAACGGCATTGGCTCCGGTTGCGCTGAGCCTGCCGCCGGTACCGGAGCGGACCGTCGAAAACGGTCAGCTAAAACTCTCTACTGCTAGTGAGGTGTAACCATATCGAACAAGCGCCGCAAAGAAATGGGACACAAGAATCAACGACGACACAGCTGATAGTAAATTGGCGTTCTTGAGTGGTCGCATTGCGCATTAATGTGGTCCTTGGCAAGTGCATTCTGTCGATGTTGTAATTACGTTTTCCAAGGTGATAGTGTGAATGTGTCGAATCCTCTGGTCGCGGTGCGCATTGTGAGTTATTTGGCTTGTCCAGTCTGACAACGCTTTACTTGTGATGTAATCGCGGATGACAAGATCTGGGTGTGTATTGACTATTAATCATACTCACTCGTGAGTTTGAGTTCAAATGAGTACAAGTGAGTGTACTCACGAGTGAGTACACCGATCTATGATGTGCTTTTGTGATCTGTTTCCCAAAATGTCAACAAAGTATTGGCCATGCATCTTAACACAGTTCCGATGACTTTGTTACACACTCAGGATGGCCCTCTTAGACATGGGCGACCTTCTGAAGCTTGGTGCGGTTGCATGCACGTTGCTCTCCGGTGTGGAGGTTTTCGACTCGAGATCATCCTACCAGAAGAGGACAATTTTTTTTACCCTCATGGACGTCGCCTACGTGGTAAGAGGCTAGTTACCGCAGTTGGTTGGATTTTCATAATCGATTCATATATGTTAACGAGTGCTGTGAAGTTATGCCTTTTGCTGTGAAAGTGTCTTAGCCTGGCCCGTAATTTACTGCAAGTTCTTCATTCTGTGATTTAAAAAACGTTGGTCACAACTCCCTTAATTCGTAGGGAAACAGTCCGTAAATTATTGTTTTGTCGCGACGAGTTCCAGCGTTAGTTTTGACAAAAAAGTAAAACTGGCCCCGACCAGGAACGTTCATAAAACAGAGACGGGTTTCCGTCCAACTCTCAATTTCAGGGTTAGTTTTATTTGCCACAAAGCTTTCGGTCATTGATGGTGACACCTTAATTTTATATTTACGCGTCGCCCGTAACATCCCGCCTTAAATGTTAGCTTCAGATATCCGAACCTTAAGGCTACGTGAGATGTGGTCATTTGTGTTAGTGGAGGAGGATATGAGTATTATAACACTTCCGATACCTCTGCTTTAAACACTGATAGCACGGGAGGCAAGCACACTATACTTGGTTACAACTCAAGAACGGCACCACCTCATGTCGTGTATCACTCCGCCAAAGCGCCGGACCCGTGACGTCAGTGCGCGCGCGTTTTGAAAGGGGTTTGCTATATATGCGTGATATCGTCTGCCTTGTCTCACGCAGTTTATTTGTCATCACTGGAGTCGTTTATAAGCATATTAAGTGCAAAAAATCACGGGAACGGCTCACGCCATGTTCAAAATATTCCCAGTAACGCCCTACTTGCGCCGCGCGGAGAAACATCCGGCTACGGTGATAAGGCACAGCGGCAACTTCCGGTATTCACAAAATGATGGGGTATGTGTGGTCTGCGGAAAAGAAACAGAAACTGTGCGGCACATAGTGTTAAATGTGAGGGTATCCATTTAAATCTACATGAAGGGAATATTGGGCTTTCAGAAGCCCTAGGATTTAAGGGTATCAGAGAGGAAGTTAACTTCAAGGCTGTCGAGGGGACGAAAAGAAGATTAGAATGCTGGTGGACGAAAAGCAGAGAGGGGAATATTGCCTAGTACAGTTACCACCTGTAACAGGGAAAAGAAAGTATTTCGGGCCTAATAAGCTTTAGTGCCTGCCCTAAGCAGCGCTAGTATTAAACCAAGAGTGTAAAACATGGTTATATTAATCCTTTTTGGTAAGATGACATGTCATCACCCCGCTTCAAAGGGGAAACCAATAGGAATCATCATCCTCATCGGTGCCGTTCTTAAGTTGTCACCGAGTATACCTCCCGTGAAAAGGAGAATCGTGCTCTATCCCTTCATTGGGCTCTTCTGATTAAGGGGCAGGAGGAGAGTGCGAGAAGAAATATTTGTCGTGAGGAGGCGATGTTACGGGCCTCGCCCCGTGAAAGGCCTCCCTAGTCCCTAGAGGGTGTTCTATCATTTATTTTTTACACCTAACTACTGACCTCTATCTCCACACATCAACTCGGGTCATTCCCTTATTGGCCTTCTTTTTATATTTCTTTCTTTTTTCTTTCTTTCTTCCTTTATTTTCACTCGCCTCATTTTTCACCGACACAGCATGTTAGATTCTCTGCTGGACAGACTTCGCCAGTATTATTAAACCCCATCATACTCTCCCTCTCTCTCCCCCTCCCCCCCCACCCTCCCCCAGTCCGGGATTACTTGCTGTTCATGCTGGCTGTTCATGCTCGAGTCACCAGGTAGAGCTGGGTATCCGGGTCGGGGATGGCCAGGGAAGCCTTCCACTGCTCGAAGGTGGGGTCGGGAAGTGGGGAAAAATCCGGAGTGCGCTGGCACGCCCATATTACATGGTTAGGGTGCCAGGCTGGGGACAGTAAGCACAGAGGAAAGGTTTTTGGCTGGGAAAAATGGGGCGGAGGCAGGTGGGATAAGAATATGTATGGAGCCGACACCAAGATGTAGCCTCCTATCAGGGGAGGCACCGGGGTGGTGGTGAAAGGCTGCGTCAAGTTTGCCTGGAACGGGAGAAAATTTCTGTGTTGGTTCTCAGCAGTGGGTGGGGTTGATCTTGACGGGGGGGATAGAAATTGGCCACCACCGGAAAGTTCTCCCTGCATCACATTGCGAGCCGCGGCGGGAGCCGCTTGTTTGCCGGGGGTGGTGGCGGGTCCAGGAGCCCAGATGATGCGGATGTCAGGGGTCGTCGAGAAGTTTTTGAGGATGAGTAGGGATGATAAAAAGACGCGGCCAATCGTGTAGTTTCTTCAGGCCGTCTGCGAATCGATGAGAAGAGTGACTGCGTCAGGGTGGGAAGCGGCGGAAATGGCAATGGCTATTTCTTCAGCTGCATGGTTTGAGGTTTAAACGTCCCGGTTGCTCGCTCCAGAAGGCGTTATTCTTTATTGCCGACGCATTTATCAATTCTTGTGACAGTAGATGGTGGAATTTGTATATTTTTTTCACTGCCCAGTGCACTTATGCTTTATACAGGCCAAAAAGGATAAGAAAGGGTTTTAATGCAACGACATCATATGGGCCATTGTGGGAGGAAGGCAGCGTTGGCGTTGGCGTGGGGGACGGGAAAACGGTTTCTTTAGGAGCGATCATAAGCACAAGGCGTTCTGCGTTCCACACCACTAGCCTTACATTAGCATAAAAACACAACTTAAGGGCCCTGCTTCTGCGGATGCGCAGACCCACGTGGAAAGAGGACAGGCGCTGCTGTGGTTGCGAGGACTGTGTTCAGCACAAGCACGTTCCCGGCTGAGCTGGCACAGCGGCGCAACAGCCCCAATTACTCACAGCGCGAAACTAGGAGCACCCAGCGGCGTTCAGTTGGAGAACAGTGCTTTCTCATTCAAAGCTCAAAGGGGCTTACGTGTCCTTGTATTTCTTGTTACCATGGACCGGGAAAATCGCAGCGCACTGTTCGTCTGTCGATGGCCACGCAGTCGGCATTGATTTGGCTATGGTGTATGCTTGCGCGTAACAGCAGCAAAATGTATTAGGCAGGAAGTAGTACTGAATATTTTTAATAGAGAAAATGCAGCAATTAGATGTCCCTAAAATAATCCTTAGTTGAAATATAAGCTAGGCGAGGAGAAATGAAAAAAAAAAGAAGTTTAACAAAGGCAAAATAGTTTTGAACATTTTATTCAACAAGAGGAAAGAATATCGAGTATCTCCAAGATGATGCTAAATTGAAAGGTAAATGAGCAGTGATGAAATAAAGAAGTACTTTATGGATCTTCAGTAGGAATATTTACCTCAGAAAACGCAGATAATATAAAAAGAGAAACAAAAACTCTGCATCAAATTTTGTTTTTCAAACAGTCACTTCGAAACTAAATAAACCAACAGATGAAGCATAGCTGGTAGCTGGCCTACCTACATAATTTATTTGCAGAAAGATAGCTTGCGAAGATTTAATTATATATCCCAGAAATTCGATGAAATTATTTATGTGATCGCACTGATGCACATGCATGATTTCATACTATTTTATTGACTTAGCTTCCCTATAGTCCTCCGGACACTGTAAACGTCAGGCATTCTTTTGTATTTGGAAGTTTTTCTATGCCCCATTTTGTACCAACTTCCTTTCAAGAGACCGGAAATCTCGAATGCCCTGCAAAGAGCATAAACGCCTGCCCTCGCATTTTACTTGTTGCAAGGGCCAGCTACATTACACAAAAATACGCAGAAGCAATCCTTCTTTGCACTAACAGCAGTGGGAGCTGCAATATTGATGAAAATATTATTGCAACATAAAAATTTAGGGTCTCTAAACTCATGACACAGCCCACCAGTGCAAATCAGCATCCTGAACCTCAGCCACACACGTCCGCGAACGACGAGAACACAAAAACTCGGCGAATATCAAGAGAAGCGGCAACAACAACAAAAAGAAAAAAACAAGAATAAACTTAACGATGCCTCCCGTCTCATCGAGTAGATAACATCACAGTATGGTG
Source organism: Haemaphysalis longicornis (assembly GCF_048455015.1). Taxonomy (NCBI): domain Eukaryota; kingdom Metazoa; phylum Arthropoda; class Arachnida; order Ixodida; family Ixodidae; genus Haemaphysalis; species Haemaphysalis longicornis. The sequence continues at coordinate 101,256,078 of NW_027526460.1, read as the reverse complement.
GAAGTACATCACACTATGGAACCTCGCACCTGACCATAAATGATATCATTAGAAATTTCGTTGACAAGATGTCCTACGGCATTCTGAGGTCAAAAACACCCTTACGCACGACCCCACTTTCTCGAATACACTTTCACGCACAGAATTCTTATTTGGCCGTGACGAGATTATGACCTCTCACGGGGATTGGCCAATGACGATGGGTAACTATTGGTGCTGAGCGCGACTACGGGCGGCGCTGCAAAACGCGCCTCTGTGACGTCGGCTTAGGGATTCTTGCATTTGTCGTTTGCTTCACACGGGCTCTCTCTCCCTGCTGCTTCTTTGCGCTTGGTTGACGTGTGATGCTTGTCCGCAACAGCTCTTGCGCGTGGGAGACTTCTTATCATAATAACAGACTTAAAATCGCATACACTAGCTCAAGGCGTCATTTAAAGTATAGTTATTGATACCACTCCGGAAGAAACATTGCTGGCGTCGGTCTATTCTTTGCGAAGCCGGTGATGCGCGGAGCGCGAAGAGCCAGAGCTATGCGTTACCATCTGTAGTAAGTAATCTTTCGAACAATGAAAAAAGCCATAGCCTAATAACCGACAACAGCGAAAATACAAGACCAAAACAAATTACAGGCCTTCGGGGCTGTCGGATTTGGGAGGAGGCATTACGATTCATGGTAATCGTATGTAAAGTAAAACACTTTTTGCAACCTTGCTGAGTGCTCGAAAGTGTTGTATTACATCACTCTACGTTGTCATGGCATGAAAGTATGTCTACATGCATTGTGGGGCGCAAAAAATGTCGGTTGAGTTCAAAATATTCTACTCGGTGTACAGGCGCGTGCTGGTTTTAAATCAGGCTTCTAACCAGTATGGAGTAACGTATACGGACCAAAACGAGTAACTTGTACGGAAAAATTTCCATAACATTATGTTTGCTTAGACATGGAGGGATGTTTGTGACAATTTCCCAAAGCAATATCTTCCCAATATTCAGATGAGCCCTACAGTAAAAGTGCACTCAAGAGCGGAGGAGAGAGAAGAGGAGGACCACGACGAGAAATCTTTATTTCACAGTAAGATCGAGCTGGTTTGTGGCGGGCTCCTCAGTCCAGGACAAGAGAGTCACAGTAATGTTCTTAAATTCATAGAACGTCATCCCGAGTAGGCCAGGATGTGTTCTTCACGCCTGAAGGGGTTGGAAAACAACAAAGAGCTGCTTGGGCATATTTATCGGTTTTAATTCTTGTTATACTGAAAACAGGCACGTATACTATTTATTGCGTTTGTTAGCGAGTATATCAAGCCTTCAACATTGTAATCATGTCATAACCGTTCGGGTTGAGATGCACTTCGTTACGATAACGATGGTAACGATAGAAATTGGGGGCACAAAAGCCGACAACATTATCTCCGCCGTTTTGCAGGGGCATCCCAAAACCTCCCAATAAGGCGTTTGTGACGGTGCAGGAAAAATTGATGCGGTGGGCACAGAAAAAACTTTTATCTGATAAAGTCAACAACAACGAAACAAATAGAAGAAATCCGTTTTATTTCCTGCTGCGCGATACGCGTGTATGGGCCCGCTGCTTGATGCGCAGCATTAGACTGTTGAGTCTGCATCAGGGCATCCCAAAAATATTTTATGGAAGCCGCATTTAAATTCTTACCGAGGAGCTCGCAGCACTGACCATCGCAAATAAGCTAGAAAGGACGAGCTACGCACCATCATCTGACCGATGCTCTGAAGAAAGTTGGTCCCTCGCTCCTCGTGTGTTGCAAACTTGTGCGAGTTACAACTTGAAAATATTCAGAGGTGTCAAACGCTGGCAAAATAACTGAATTACTAAAAATACGCTTTTTAACGCACTGAGGAGTCAAAGCGAGCGATTTCTAGGACAGGCACTGCTACCTTTTACAATAGGACGACAGCGGCGCGAGTGTAGCAGCGGCGCGAGTGTAGCAGACGACAGCGGCGCGAGTCACTAAGCTGACGTCAGCGCCAGGGGGCGCCACTCAAACATCTCACCCCCAATAGGCTCATGGCTAATCTGCAGCTTTCAATTTGTCGACGAAATTAACACATCCGCTCAGTCTTATTGACCAGTGATGACAGCTGCTTGCAAAGGCCCACAGTCAATTCGCCATTTCCTACTGTCTGCTTTGTAAACTCGAAGGAGCACACTGCAGCGTTCAGTCGCACCCTATGTTTTCACGTTCACGACTCCTAAGAAATCCTTAGGTCTTTTCGAACTTTTGTCGCTCGCGAACAACATTTTTTATCTTTTTACTCATTGCAGCTATCGTGTGCAGGGACGTGCACTGCGTTTGTAGGGACTGGATGTCAACTAGCCATTATCAGCAACTTGTGGGTCTCCTGGACACCGAGAATATATTTTGACCTTGTGTTTCTTCTCCTGTTTGGAGTTGCTACGGTAAGATACGTTCAAACGATTTGCTTCGCTGCAAAAGTGAAGAAGAAATGCTAAGCACTAGAGCTAGAGTAAAGACTGAGGTGCGCTGTTTGTTTCGCTCGTACGGTTTGCAGGACATTGCATTCGTAAGGTAATACTATATTGCAGTTATTAAGTACCAAATGGTTCGATAACTTGTTGTGACCGCAAATCTCCTAAAATGTAAAATTTACTTCTCGCGTTATCACAACATCGAAGAAGGGTGCTGAAGGTCTTCGAAAACTTATCTTCCTACTTTTATGATCCTCTTGGTGTGTTCATTCTTGTTAATTTGTTTTCGTTAGGCAAATATAATGCATTGTAATTCGCACTGAAAATTTTGTTGGCGTTATTAGGAAGCGGTAACCGAAGGGTAATGTTTCTGCTGCGCACCTTTAATTATATGATGAAACCAAACGTGCGAAAATCATGACTGCAGAATGAACATTGACCTTTTGTGTCAAGCGGGGAATAGAATATTTTAAGCAGGATTGGCTCTTTTTCTTCCAGGCATTTATGTGTTTTCTACATTTTTTGCGAAGATGCCGCGGCCAGAGTGCCCCAGGTATTGTCTGTGCAGTACATGGCATGATTCTGGTCGCGCTCACCAGCGACCTATTGAAAAAGGTTGAAGACAGTTCTTGCAGACACGTAAGTACATGGTCTTCCTTAGTAGATACAAGAGGTATATAAAACTTTTGACAACGTGAAAAACCTTACTTACTGCCATAGCATTGATTATATATTGTTACACAGAAGATAGGTGGGCTATTTACGAGATATGCACAGAGCTAATCTATTTAAAAATTATTTGCAAGCAGTGGCTGTAGCAGTGTACCACAGCTCTGAGGTGTAGGTGGATCGCGCGCAAAGTGCTGCTCCTTCTTCAGCGGCGGTTGGCTGTAGTTGGTGCTCGTACGCATTCAGGGGAATTTCCATCTTCGCATCGGGGTCTTCTTTTTAAAGCGAAGCTGTAGTGTTATCACTGACGGCGTCTGTAACGCTCCGCAGAAAAGCCAAATTTTTCTGACGATGATGATGAATGATCGTGGGTGAAGTGAAAGAAAAAAAACACTTCAGTAGCCGGAATCGAACCATGGTCCCTCGCGTTATGAAGCCGGCGTCTATGCTATTTCCCCATTTCTTTTTTTTATTGAATGCCTATTTGAACATATACACACAAAATTCACATACACTGGTTAAAAGTCGCCAGCTGAAACCCGGCTGACGATTGTCACACTAAAATCTCTTTAAAGAAGCAAGGTCATCCAACAACGCCACCCAATCAGGTGGATGGCTCTGTATACTGTACAGTTCTTTCATTTGCGCCATACTTTCAATGAAGTTCTCGCGTACCGGTCGGGCATTTATATCTGCATGACGTACACCCATCCTAGTCTTCCATAGGCTGTGAAGGCCTAACAGCATGAACATGTCATAAGGGATTACTGCGTCCTTCACGACGGGCAGATACCTGATTCCATGCGGAGTTATCGGTAGTTCTTTTTTAAGTGTAGCACGTCTCAAAGGAATATTGGGTCCAAACAATAAAAAATAAACGTGTTCAATGGATTTCTCCATTTCGGCGTGGTTGAAACTTAGTCCAAACTCTGACGACAACCAAAGAATCCGTCATGAGAAAGCTTTGCGTTGAACCATCGTCGTGTTAGACGGAGGGGCGCATGATTTTTTTTCTGCTGCGTGGAATCCTGACAGGAATCTAGAAACTGCGGTATCCTTTAAAATAAAGTGTGCCCCGTGGCAATATCATGGTTAGCGTAAATTACAGCACCAAATAACTACACCATGAAGTTAAAGGCGCTTTGAAATCAGAACGAAAGTTTGGTTCATTCGAACGATTGTCTCGTTACATCAACACTGACTACATTGAACGCAAACACCAATTAAATGAGCTACATTATCATGAAAACACAGAATAGGCATGTGACTCACCAGCTAATTTTTCGCACTGAACATACGACCTATGATGGGCAGCTCGTCGCTATTGGCTGAGGCCGGTAAAATACAACTATAATCAAAGAGGAATTATATTCGCGCAAAACGATCCGTTGAAGCTTAAATTTAGTGCACTTTCTTTTGATGGCAGTAAGAGTGGTGAGGTAAACAATAAAATTTACGAACTAACACTTTAGCAAAGAAGCCGTTAGTGACCCCCGACACTGCCTAACACAGCCGCCGGGAGCGTTGGGCTTGTCCTACACAACACTGGCCATCTGACATAATCAACACGAAAACTTACGTGTCCCTGTTTGTCGAGTCATACCTGATGTTTCGCGAAGCGATTACTATCAACCGTAGGCGATTACTATCAACGAAGTCCGGTCAGAAGCAGAGTGCGAACAGCAGCCCTTGAGCGGTATTGCTGTGCCGTCGAGAAAAGCGGACGATAACCAAGGTGGCAAAAGTACGGCAGGTTTGATCGCGCACCGCCCCGGTCAAAGTTCCACCTTTCGTTTTTAGGTACCTGCCTTGTGCCTGCCATTGTTAAGGTCACAAAACATACAGTGCAGAAGAAAAATTGAAATTTTGGCTCAAATTGGGTACTTTCGCTGTGTATAAAGCATCGCTTGCTGCCGTACAATCGGTGAGGGTTCTTGAAAATTCAAAACCTTCTGAAGAAACGAACTTGTGCTTTGCCTTTATGGCCCTATTCAACTATTGTTATAAAACTCAGCGCAACTTCTTGGTTAAAAACTAACCCAGTACACATTTATGAAATTGTAAAACACAAACACCAAGAAATAACTGCTTAATAAGACTTCTAAATGATTTTTTAGAACAAGATCATCATTTATTCGCCATTTTTTCAGACAAAAAAACTGGAATTGCGTATATGCGTGTAAAATGGTTGTTTATCGTTGTAAGATTAAACGCCAGAATCGGAATCCACCAGGGTAGAGATTCACTCGAGATATACAGGTACAGAAAAAAAGGCCAATAAATCGGTGGTGTGAAAAATATGAAACTTTGGAGGCAAAGCAAGGACTTCGGTTGGAGGTCAGTGGGGGAGGCGTTCCTCCTGCAGAGGACTTTGAAATAGGCTGTTGGTGGTGATAATGATGATGATGGCAGATTCAAGCAAAATGTAGCCGGTATTTGTATGCTGAATTGCTCAGATAAGGGAGAAATTATGAGCTTTGTATACTATGATGCCATTACAATCCCTATAAAATAATAAGTAAGTAATAGCACAAACATTATTTTCCGTATGCACATTTGAAATGGCGCTCTGCTTTTTGGTATTCAAGATTTAAATGAGTCAAGGAGCCTGCGGTGCATCGCGACCACCTAGCTCAGGGAAATGCGTTTCATACCGACTTTATGCGCGAACGTATCATGGGGTAAAGGTTGGAGTCGTTGTTTTCCACTGCAATGAGACACAGATACAATCTTTTTGCGATTATAGACGTTTAGGAAAGAGCTGTGTAATTGTTGCCTACGTGAGAAGGTTTTTTTTTCGGCCTCAGAAATACCGGCGGTTGCAAAATTTAGAGCCCGTATTCCGTATACCTTCATTTGTGCACCATGTCTTCATTAACATCGCTGTATGCCGGTAAAAGGTAATACTCCTGATCTATTGCGACAGACACCTTGTAGTACTCCCACCAACACGTAGAACCTACCTCATTTCTTACAGATTGAAATCGAACCGCTATCTTCCACCCTAACCCAAGCCGCCTCGCTGAGCGTGTGCATTGTAATGTCCTTCGGAAATTTTCTGACATCTGGATTCTCGTACAGGCCGACAGCCGGGAATGGTGATAAAGAGGTGCGCTGAGTGAGTTGGAAAGCGACTAATAGGATATTTCAAATGGCATTTCAAGTGGTGTTTTTTTGCCTGTCTCTCTCTGTCTCTTTGCCTAAAGGTGCATTTTTGTGCTTGAAGCAATGACGCAGAATTTACAATAAATTAGGCGCTCCTAACATCTTAGTGTCAAATCTTTTGAGTTTTTGTTGCTTATGTGCGTTTGATAATCGAGACAGAAATCGCAATAAAGAACTTCAGGGGGCATTCACAAGTACATGTAACGTAACTGACAAATGATGCTGTACATGGTGCAATGAGACAGTGACAGGGAAATAAATGTTTGTTAAAAAGGCAATACATTGTTTAGTTCGTTGTTTGATTGGGGTGTTCATGTTACTTGCCCTTAAAAGTGTGTTCATGAACAATTGGTTTTTAAAACCTCGAACTATTGATACTACATGAAGTTTGATTTCTGCAAAAAAAAAAAAAAAACATTTTTAATATTTCTCGCTGTGACTTAGTTGTTAATTACAGTTAGGAAATGCCGATGTCATTTTTGGGCTGGCAACAAGGCGTACTCATACGCAACTTTTATTTCTTTTGTTTCAGCAAAACATCTATCACGATCTGGACAGCTGTTCGCCATTTTCTAAAGTGATATCAGCAATTGTTTTGAAGTAAGTTATCGCGCCTATTTCAGATATGAATGACTAAGCTGTAGACGTACCTTCCCCTAAGAAAGCTAAAAGACCCTACGAATATCAAAAAAAAGGTTGACCTTTCAATTTTTGTTATTATTAAGAGCGAAGCTCTTTAGCAAATTGTAACTTTTTGTGTCCGCAGTTAAAAATGCCAAAAAAGTGCAGTGCGCCCGCACGTGAGCGCGGGCCTCGCGGTAACCGCCCCGTAGTTAACAAAACCAAGAAAATGCCTAATGCCCGTGTGTGCGTGCTTCGCGGCGACCACCCAGCGTTATCGGCGCAAGTTTTCTCACCAAAAATACCCACTTGGGAGATTGGCCAACATTGGCAAAAAAAAACAACAACAACAACAAAAAAACTCCAGCATTCGCTGTTATCGTGTCAACACGTGCTCGGAAGGTAAAAGGCAGGTCATAGCATACGTCCCTCCAAGGGCATGCCAAATGATTATCACTTTATCAAGGAAGCTCACACTTACAGCAACAATGATGGAGTAAAGGTCGTTGCGGCAGCAGCGAAGAAGCTAATAGGCTGCAGTTGTGGACTTAAACCATCGTGATGGTCGTGAGGGTTGTGTACAGTATCGCTACCTTCAAGTCTTACGTGTTAGTGTGAACTTCCTTCATTTTTTTCTGTCGGAGTCGGGTGCACTAGACGGAATCAAATGCAATGTCAACGGTCGCACAAGCTCAAGTTGCCTGTTCGAGTGAGGCTAATGTGAAATGTCGGGTGCACGGTTCGCAAGCCGAAGTTGCTTCTTCTTCGCGTCGTAATCCACGCAAGAAAAGAAATACCAGACAAACTTAAGGGTAGCGCAATACTACTGTTAAAACCCCTGCTAACGAAGTCACCTGGAACCTTGAAATATTTCGTTAAATCGAGAATTTCGTAAAATTGGAACTCTGACTTTACAGGTAGTTCATTCCATAAATTTGATCTCTAAAAGGAGGCACATCCTAGTAGATATCTCAGGAGCATCCCAGCAGCTACCATAACATCGCACTTGCGGCGGCTCTCGCCAGCCGCTAATTTAGCGCTGTGGTAAAAGTTAGAGGTAAAAATAATAACAATAAAATGCTAGGGGTTCCGGGGAAAGCGAATTCATTTCCTGGCAAAAAAGGCCTGTGATTTTCGCTTGCGTGCGCTTCCTTAGCATTGAGCGGAGAGGCTTTTCATAGCACGCAAGCGCGTTTAACGCGGCCTCGGTTCCTTTGTGAGGAGCCCCGCGAAACGGCTGAGCAAGTCAATAGCATCCATCAGCAGGCCTGGAGCGGGCACAGGAGTTTCAGCTGTTTGTGGGTCGTCAGATGCTAGGATCGACTTCGCTGTCCCTAACGTAGGGTAACGTATTCTAACCCAACATAACGTGACGGAGAGCAATAATTTAAAACATGAAAAACTAATCTAAGCTGTTGAATTGTAAATGAAGTAGAAGACGAGAAAAGAAATAAAAGAGGCAAGTGCCGACCTCAAACTAGCGGCTTTAGTATCGGGAACCTAAGACGAATTCTCCACACAACAACGACTTTTGTTTTTTTTATTGCCGGTCTTCAACAGTAACAGAAGACACCTGGTACAATGAAAAAGAAAATTGAACCGTAATTCCACCATGCCACCAATTGCCGTCGTTGTCTTTTAAAATATCCTCAGCGCAGTTACGGAATTTGTAAAAGCTTTTAATCTTGCACATACACTCAGGTGAAGAGTTCTTCGCTCTCGATACTTCAACGAACTGTGAGACACTTTCCTGAAAATGTAGTCACGTTGCTCGCGTGTCTATATCAAAACAAAGCCAGGCCATGCGCGAATGCCAAAATACTGTGCAGGCCAAAGAACATGACATGGTGAAATAGCACCCCGTCTTCTTTATCTATGCAAAAAAGGAGTATGCCGTGTGGGCTGAGTGGAAAATTTTTCCGAAGTGTTCTTTGGAGGGCATCCCAAAGGAAAGCTGCCGCCCCACAATGAAGAAAGATATGCTCCACAGTTTCGGGTTGTTTGAAAATGGATCAGTTGGTACGCCATGGAACTGAGAGCCCTGCACCACAATGGAGAATGCTGTGCCCTTGTGCCAGCCTAGTCTTAAATATTCAAGTGATGTCGAACGGCAGTCGAGACACGGCTGCTGGGCTGCGTTGGACCGTCATCAGACGACGCTGTAGACCCTGTTTTTTTTTAATTGAGAATGACAAGCTGGTCTCGTTTTAAAAGAGACCGTAAAATAAATTGAAATTTTTATTATACTACGCCGGGCAGTCAAAGCAATTCAAATAAAGTACAGATTGTATTTATTTCTCCTTCGCCTATGTACATCGGGTACAATTGAAATTTTTTGTAATCATTGCTTACAGAACTACACTGTATGCTTTAAAAGTCCATTTGAAATTTTTGTAAGCATTGCTTACAGAACTACACTGCATGCTTTAAAAGCCCGTAGTCGATCCCTTCAATAGAGGGAGTTCTCAGTGCTTTCAAAACAGTAGTAACAGAATTAATAGTGCATTTTAATTAATTGGAGTACTTCGAAAGTATAAAAAATGATATAGTCATAAGAAAAACATAAAAAATCAGTGCCGCTCTTCGATCTTCCTAGTCTCTCCCGTGTTCGACTGTGGCTTTGAAAGATCGCTGTAAAAACAGGTTTTAATGAAGTAAACACCAGAATCATTTTTTTTTCACCAGCAGTTACAACAAAATTGTTCCGTCTAATAGTTTACATTAAAGAAGAAGATTAAATTTTACATGCATAGCATTTGAAATAAGCTTACGATTTATAACGCGAATTTATCTTTGCAAGCGCTTTCCTGACGTTCTGGCTAACTAGGTCAGAAAAATTGTAGTGTAGTTTTTGGCATTCCGGTCCACGATAGGCACAAGCCCGTCACCTTCCGTCCTATGCAAGGCATTATTAAATGTGATGATATGCTGCGCTCCACTACTAAAGTGACCTGAAATACACCAACCCACCCTCATTGGCCAAAAGAAAGCGTGGAATCGACGAAAGAGAACATTTTCGCTGAAAACATTACGGGTCTTGGTCGAGAAAAGTAGCATCGCTGGTGCTCGAGCCACAGCGTTAGCACCAAAATTCGAGAGGTACTACAGAGACCCAATGTGCCATCCATGTTAGAAGTTGCTCAAGATAATGGAAAAAAATTAAAGCCGTTCCACTCAATGTGAAAGGTGTCGGAGGTTCAGAGCAGTGATTTACCATAATGGGCTTCACCGCTGTTATCCATAAGTTCAGTGCTATACCACCCCATGCAATTAAAATTTCCCGCCTTCACAGTGCTCGCGCGCCCCCCTGCCTGAAACTGCGCCGGTGGGAGATCGGTTCTTTCTGTGCTGGCCTTGAATTCGTATGCTGGAGCTGTTTTGCGTCATTTCGAACGCGACATTTTTTTCTTGCGCGGCTGGAGTCTTTCTGTTGCATTTTGAACGCGCCATTTTCTTCTTGCGCGTGGAGCCTTTCTGCGTCATTTCGAACACGTCATTTTTTTTCTTGCGCGACCACTTTTTTCGCTTGCTATCGTAAAAGCCAACCCAACGAGCATTCATAAATAAATGAACGCGGTCCCTGCTGGTTAATTACGTATATTTTGCCTCAAATGCATGCCTATAGTTTTCTTTGCGCTAAACAACGGGCAGATGTAGAACAAGCGCTAGCGGTTCACCAGTTTCGAACGCTTATAACTACATAAACCGCTTGGCTTTCGAAGCCTATGGGGTGCGCGCCGCGACGACAGCGCTACAATGGAACGCCCTGTATCTCTACTCGGGTTGAGCGAGCGAGCTACGACGACAAGGCCAAGTGTGGGCACCATGTTAGGTGAGCGCCAAGTGTTAGGCGAGCGTCTAAAGTGCTCTGCACTTAAAAGCATTCGAAGCAAGCCACTAAGTGGCGCTGATGGGTGCAGGAGGTGCCCGGATCGTACCCAGCGGTGAACGGGATGTCGCGCATCGATTTTGCATTTAGGCCTTTCCTTGGGTTTGTGTAAGGTCACTGCATTACAAAGGGACAGCGCTTGAAAAGGCGGCCGTGAGTGTAGATGGCCACCTTCAGCCCGAAATGCAATTTGGCGAAAAAGTACCCTCCGGTAGTTATCACGTTTATGTGTTTCCGTAAAATAAATGTCACTATGGTATAAACTGGGAAAGCCTATTAGTAGTGGTTTATATGTGCTACCTATTTTAAAAAAACAGGCATCTCACCACCACAATTTTGAAGTCAAAAGTGGTCAACGGGTGCGCGCCCAGGCTGACACTGGGCCTGCGATGCTGCCGGAACATCGAAACCAAGTGTAGGAATTTCATCACAAAAGTGTAAGTGTCCTCCGAATTGCCGCATATTGACCTGGAACGCGGTTTGTGTCTATTAGCAAGGTATGCATGGAGAGTACCGAAGCTGGCTCCTGCAGTAAGGCACCTTCAATTAATCAGATAAAATTAACTCAGTTAAGTTATGTTAGGTTACAAGGATATGGTAAAAGTTAACTTAGTGTAAAGGCGCCTCACTTAGTGTGAGAGAACATATGACTACGGCAATTATAAGCTTTCGTGGCATTGTTAACGATAGGCAACAGTCATCACGGAAGATAAAATTTTTTCAGCGAGAACTGCATGAACGATACTGTGCTCATTATTATGTCGGTATTTCCTCGTACTGAAAATTTGTTGCTTATCACTTAACAAAATCATTGGTGGGTACGTCCAATTGGTCGCTACCCGGCTATGAAGAAACCCAAAGTTTAGGAAATTTCAGTATGATCACATGATTCCTCGGATTGATTTCGCGGTCATATGATGAATAAAAACTTCGTGGTTGAGTTGGGTACACGGAAAGGCAACGTGTAAGGGGGAAAACAAAGCGGCAGTAGCAAGCACACCAAGGGGCTGGCCTCGCGTGGGCTGGCCTCGCGTGTTTAGTTGCGTCGCTTGTTTCGTCGCTTGTAGTAATGAGCAATAATGAGCAATAATGAGCAATAATGAGCAATAATGAGCAATAACTGCTGTCGAGTTGTTGTTGCATTTGCTGCAGGTGCTTAAGATATTTTGACTGGCCTATCACGGGAATAAGAAGAAGGAGGTCCCACCTTCAGTGTCTGACTCTGGGACCCCCTTCTGAAATCTTGTAGTCTACACACTCTTGTAACATAAAATAAATAAATTAAAAAAAAGCATAATACATCCTTTTTAGAACGCAGTTTTTGCTATTCGCTATTTAATACCACCTGCAATATTTTTGAGTAAAGTGGCATTTTTTGGATAGATACTGTTGACATATCCCCCATTTGACACAGGTACTGTACGATTGAGTTCGTTAGAATTTTTATTTTCCATTTTTAACTAATACTTTACGTGGAGGTGGCGAAAAACCTTGAGAATCTGCTACGCGACGAAAAAAAGGTGCTCTGTGGCTGATTGGCAAGAAAGAAAAGTGCGTGGCTAACTGTTCTATTTGCCTCTAGAGAACTTGGGTTTTGAGGATTACCTCCATTTAGTTGTGAATACGTCCTTTGCCAGCTATTCGATGCAAATTATGGTCAAAATTCATCACCTAGATGTGACGACCCACAATTCTCAGAAAGATTTTACAGGCTTCGAATAGGTCAGCTAGTGGCTGCAGGCAAACGGTTCAGCGGATATTTTTTACCGGTTGTTCGCCAGCGACGTGAGATTGCAGTTTGAGCTTTGCAATGTGCCGCGAAAAAAAAATGTTTACCTGTTTTTTCTAAGCAAAGTTGAGAAAAGCGCGAAAGATTCCTGACATCAAAAGTACATAAAAACCTTTGTTAAAGGTGCGTCCAGTCGATTGTTAAACCTCCAAAGACCCACATCGCAAACGGAGAACGAAACCTTGCGACTATTTTTCGCGCACTACGTAAACGCATCTACGAACAATTTAAATGTATAGCGATAGGTGGTTTATCAGATAAAGGTAATTATATTGTACTCCTTCTTCATGGTCGATGCATGTATTGTCTTATCTAGACGGTTGCTTTTTTTTCAATTTAAAGGAATCTTTTTCGCACAATCTTTTTCGCCCAGTTTCACGCACGCGCCCTGTGTCCAGATATGTTATCAGAGCTTTTCTGTCGACCAACCGGTATTATCGCGCTCACTGCGACCTAGAACGCTCGTGAGCATTCAGGCGAGTTTATCGTCAAAACAATTACTATGGGCATATACGTTAGTATAAGGTTTGATTGATTAGGACGATGTACTCCTAATGCGCACTTAATCTTAAACCCCGGGAACCAGACGAAGGCTGTAGAAAGCGGTGAATACTAATGAGCGTTGTAGGTCATAGTGAGCGCGATAGTACACAGGGAACTGAATTAGTTTTTTTACCCAACAGCGCAAATTACTTAATTACCCAACGATAGTGCATGGGGAACTGCATTAGTTTTTTTACCCAAATCAATCGGTCACGAAGAAAGCTTTAGCTTTAAAATGTTGCTGTTTTCGGTTCTCCTGATCGTAGAACACACATGCAGACGGTTTGCTCCTTGCACAGGTCAAAAACACGTCTTTACCCATTACGTATGACTGGAATATTCTGTTTTATCATGCGTATGAACTTAATAGCTACCGGCGTTCATTTTGTTTGACCTTTGCAGACAAGGCTTGCGCAGCGTTTGCCTTTTCTACGGTCTCATTCTCCATCATGCCTGGAGGGAACACTTGTGGGCAAATAGTTTGGCCCTTCTCTACTACTGCTGTCTCCTTGTGCGGATACCCCTTTTCGCGTAAGTAGCAAACGCTTCATCCTCTACTACTTAACTCAGCTCTACGTTGTCGGCGGGGTTGAAGCTTTGTTTTTGTACTTATTTTATGAACCTAGTTGTAACTGACATGTGGTTTCTGCCCTTATTCTTTATAAAAATATGGGTGATTACAGGAGGAGTAATTATAACACCACTCTAGCAGGTTAAACGCGCAGCGGAAAATTGGTTGTCGCCTTGTGCGTTCTGGTTTCGGGGCAGAGAGCGCAGAATGAAAAAGAATCTTAAGTAACAAAAGCTTGATATGGGTGAGTTGGTACATTATGCTTGATAATTACTACGGCGCGAAACGTGATGCCCTTTTTAGAAACGCCATGCACTTTGACGTCACGATGTTCTTAGTGTTTTAGTTTTTGTGTATATAAGCAGCGTTTCTTTTTCAATAAAATCTTGTTGGAAGTTCGATACTGTGTTGTTTGTACGTGTTTCTTTTTAGTCCCTGTTTTTTGCGCCGCAGTAAATATCAAGTGAAATAGAATGGCAGCGATGGTTTTTATGGCAGTGGTTTTAGTGGGAGACGATGCAGTGATGGCTTGGCTAGTAAACTAATACAACGCATTGTCACGTGAAGCTTTATCGTCGGGTAAGGATTGTAACCAAAATTATCTAACGAGAGTAATATAGCACGTACGTCTGTAATTTGACTCTCTGCGGTCACTTCCGCTTGCGGAAGATCCTCCTTGGGAACCATGATACGGAAGCGTATAGATGATGCAAGCGCAGAGAAATCTCGTATTACAACATATCTTATATTACAGCGTATAGACATCTTACATTACAGCTTCGGGGCTCTACACGCAATTTGGAGTTTTTAAAAGTTACCTGTTTCGGTGTCGGAAGGCTTGATGATGATTTTCTGTTTAACAGGGCAAGGCCGACAAAGGTAAGCGAATGTTTATCCTTGAAAGGCCTAAACCGAATGTTTATCTTAGTTTGACTGATTGCTGGGTTTAACGCGCCAACTCAACGCAGGCGATAAGGCGCGCCGTAGTGGAGGGCTCCGGATTAATTATGACCATTTGGGTATATTTAACGTATGCCGAAATCTCGTACACACGGGCATTTTTGCTTTTCGCCTCCATCACAAAAGCGACCGCCGCTGTTCGGAATTGAACCCGCGATCTATGCTTATCTGGGGAACGATTCCGTTTGGTATCATGTTTAGGTGCTTTCCTACTGGTAAAACATTACAAATAGAATTCTGTGTGGGATAAGGCAACTGAATCAGGGTCGGCAAAGAGACTGCAAATCAAACACTGCTGAATTAGGTCTTGTCGATTGTTGCCATTGCCCTTGGCGAAGACAAATCTAGTTGATCTTAATTGGGTCTTCTCTTAATGTTGCCATAATGAATGTCTTCATAAAACAAGTGGCTTGAGTTGTAGATGCATAATTAGATGTTGCGCTGTTTCTAATTTTAGCATTTCAATGAGACTTTACGCTTCACAAGGCGATTTCACTGAAATCCGGGCAACTCAATGGACCTGCACAACACATAAGCGACAGGTGAATGTGCATTGGTTATGGTTCTCGTTAAAAGCATGCACTAAAGTTATGAATTGGGTAAGAAAACATATGACGCCGTGGTCGGTTAGGCTTAAACAAGGCCAGCGAGATACGTGCTCTGCGGAGAGCGGTGATGGGCAGGGGAGAAGAGGGGCACGGGGAATGAGACCGTTGGTTGCGCTAGACGGTTCAGACTGCGGTGCAACAAGGATCATTCGGCCTGCTTACCCTGAAACGGTCTCTTCAACACTGCCGATAACCGCCTTAACTCCTTCCTTCGCGTCTGGAAGCGCTGCAAAAGCTACAATTATCGCCATGCCAGAGCGGCACTGCGTGATTTGCTCGTCGCAGCAGATGCGCCTCCGTTGTTGCTTTGCTTTTGTGGCATTTTTGTTAAAGTGGCTACCAACTGCGTTTATTGCTGCAACTGAAAGAAAGCCGGCCAATTGCAGCTGCCACGCTCTAATGACGTGTTTCGAGAGCTCGAATGACGCCGACACCGGGAAAGAGAGAATTCTTTTGAGCGAGTTTCCAAGTTATATGTTGGGCATATAGCAGTCGACTTTGTCTGAGTTTTGTGACCTCTTATTCTAAGCACTGAGTGTGTTGGTTACTTTCTGAAACAATTCGGATATAAAAACAAGCCGAAAGAAGTATTTTATTTCATGGTTCCTTGAAGTGTGTCGCCTGAGGGGAAGGAAACTCTGCGCTAACGTGATCTTTCCTGCAATTTGTGGACGGCGGCAGTTCTATAACGCGGGTGCGAATAAAATCAGTTATCTTCCTTACTGTTAGGCTTCGTTTCTCTGGCTTGCTCATAAAAAAATGTCGTTTGATGATATGCCTCGGAAAGCGTGACAGTAACACTGAACACAAGACATCTGTAAGTTTCAAGTAAAAGTGCCATTTGGAAACGCAGTTTGCGCTACCTCACACATACAGCGTGTGACGGCTGGACTGCGCCTTAATATTTTGCGCCTGGTAATATCTACTGCACTACAACTAGTAAAGAAACGTTTGTGCTTTAGGCGCTGTTAGTGTTACTATCCGTGGTATATCATGAGCAAAGGAATATTTCATTCATCGGGAAATTTCTCGTCTGACTGCACATGAAAAAAAAAAAAAAACGCTTCCGCTTTATCCAAAGAAAATTGATGTTTCTTGCATCCTCTTCACCCGTCTTTAACCAAAAAGTCCAGGCCACAGGGATGAATTTTTCCTGAAGTAATAGCAAGACTCAGCAGGAGTTCATACAAACAAATTTGCCATGCGCAAGGTCAAGGAAGAACATACTCCTTGTTACTCGTGTGCAGGGGCCTGATTGCTGGAAACGATGGGCCTCCGTTCGGCCAGTCAGCGCTGCTTCTTGTGGTGTCTTGCATTGCCGAGTTCCTGGTGTCGAGCTGCCACTCCTATTTCACCATCAGGATTCAAACCAAGGCCCATCATCTGCTCCAAACAGCGGTTTTAAAGAAGGTAAAACCTGCTTTCCCTCGAGCGTTCGAAAAAGTGTCAGTGCTTCTTTTGAAAGTGAAAGTGTGATTGGAATTCTGGCCAGCTTATGCTTTTTCTGATCACGTGCATGAAGGTATCAAAGCTTGGCACAGTAGCACCTACTAATTGCTTCACAGAGACTCTACAGGGGTAGCGCCTAAAAGGTATTGCGACGTATTTCGCCTAAATGGTGGGTTTTAAGCGTCTCAAGATAGCGCCTAAAGGAAGCAAGTGGTAACACGTAACAGAGATGAGATGAAAAAACAAAAAAAAAGTTTAATTCTTTGCAAGCTTCTAAGGAAGTAATGCTGGAAACAAAAGTTGCCGGTCGCGGGTTTGATTCCCGGCCGCGGCGGCCGCTTTTCTGATGGAGGCGAAAAGCAAAAACGCCCGTGTGTACGAGATTTCGGCGCACGATAAAGATCCCCAGGCGGTCAAAATTAATCCGGAGCCCTCTACTACGGCGCGCCTCATCGCCTGCGTTGCGTCGGCGCGTTAAACCCTACAATCAATCAATCAACAAAAGTTGCCGTTAGAGGCGACAGAAAGGGCTCGACCGAACAGCTGATTACTTCCATACACATACGTAGTTTTACTTGCCGAATACAATGGCAGGCGGTCTTGCTAATTCAATGCAAGCCGTGGGTTGAAAACACGGGAAGTTAAAATTTGCAGCGACTAAATATTTGCAATAAATTACAAGATGTCGACCACCTCACGATGCTTTTTTATCAGCCAGCAGGTACAGCAATTAGCAAAAGTTTACGGGCCCCGGAAAAAGCAGTTTTAGGTTTTTTTTCTCTTCCGGTAGCAGCCCACAAGCAGTGGTATGCATGTGAGGTGTCATATAATTACTAAGATATTACAAAAATACCGCAATAATAGCCCGAAATGCCATGCGGCAGAGAAATAACCCGAAATTGCTGTTTTTGTGGTCCTTCAACTTTTGCTCTTGAAGGTACTTGAAAAAAATACTTATAGTTAGTGGTTATTATAAATATTATGCACCTCTCCGTCTATTGACCCCGATGGTTGAACTCGAAGCTTTCTTGTGAGGCAATCCTTGGCTGTTGTCTGAGTTTGGACTTTGACTCGAAGACGGTTTGGACCCGTGGTTTCTAGTTTGTCTCTAGGCACTTCCGACTTTTTATCGCAGCGGCTTTGACTTTGACCCTTCGCCATTTCATTTCGCAGGAAGAAAGTTTCGCGTTCAACCGTCGTCGTCGTCGTTGGATGGAGGGGTGCATAATTTTTGTCTAATTTTGCGCGTCCATTCGTCGTGCCGAAATGGCGTGCTAGGGGGCCTTTAACTTTAGCATTTGGTTTTGCGACAAGTTGTCAACCGTTTTTTCTTTGTTTAGGCGTGACGTGAATGATCGTTTGTTGCGCACTCTGTGTCAGATGAAGCTAGCTAGGGCGCTACCTGATTTTTGTGTGTTTCGTCGGTGTGTTTTTTTATTTTGGCGCACCAAGAGGATATTTGCGTGAGGGTGTACAGGATATCCATTTTTTACGGTCCCGCTTCACGCTGGAATACTTGTCAAGCGTGACTGTACCACGACCTTGCGGATATTGCATTGCCTGTGCGGCTGCACCCATCCGTGTACCGCACAGGGCCTGGAAAAGACGTACTTAGACGAGTAAAAAGAATGACTTGCCGCCATGGGTTAAAAACGTTCTCTTTTGAACTCACGTTGGCGTCCTTCCAGTGAAAACGGGAAAGAAGAGAAGGGGTCTGCACATTCCAAGGGGGGTTGACTATTACCCATTAAAAAGCCCGACACGGTTGATGTTTTCTTGGAGCGTTGGGATGGGGTCTTCTTTTGCGATGTGCCTCAGTGCTCATCAGGAAAGGACTTGTTCCTGGATGTCTACGGGATCAGGTTTGTACCCATTCAAAACGGGCATGGGGTATCACGGGGGACCTCGTGATGGTTCTGGACCTGCACGGGATTTGAAAATCGCGCATGGCCACACGCCATCGTGACACCGGTGCTAAAAGGTCCAAGGAGTACTTTTCTGAGTCTGTTCGACTGATTATTGAAGTGCGGAGGGCTCAGCTCGAGCCTCCGGAATGGTTTCCCGTGCCTGAAATCCTTAATTGTAAAAGAGAGGTAACGCGGGCCCATTGGAGCGCAATGCTTAAACGTAAAAACAGCGCTAAAACTAGGAAAATAGAAAGACTAGACGCACAAATCGCTGCGTGTGTCTGTTCTTTCTTTTGTCCCTTCTTTAGCGCTGTTCTTCCGTTTAAACTTGAAACACTAAAACCAAGAAACAATCTAAGCCGTATATTTATTCTCTCCCTCTCTCTCTCTCTCTCTCTCTCTCTCTCTCTCTCTCTCTCTCTCTCTCTCTCTCTCTCTCTTTCTCTCCTCTTTGTTAGTCAAGTGATGGCTGCCAGGTTTAGCAGTATAGTGTTTTGTTTGTTGTGTTGTGTCATACTATGGCAATAAAGAAAAAAAAGTGCCGCAATGGCGTAATGGTATAGATGTCGGCTTCATAACGTGGGGGCCCAGGTTTGATTCCGACGACGGGGAGCGTTTTTTTCCTTTCACTTCACCCACAATTCTCATCTTCGTCAGAAAAACTTGACTTTCCTGCAGTGAGTTGTTAACGCGGCATACGCCATGAGGGAGACAAAAGAAGCTCCCTTGTAAAAGCAGATATGACATCTCGGGATTCAGGAATAATAGGCGGTCTACTTTTAAAAAAGACAAAGAAGTTTCTCCCATAGCTTCGCAACTTCTTGAACTTTCGTTATCTGACGTGAAAAACTTCTGTCATCTGAGATTAGAAGTGGCATCAGTTGAGTCAAGAACCCCTTTAAAAGCTTAGATTTAATGGAGAGCTATTTGTGAGGCTCTTTCTGTCTCT
Source organism: Haemaphysalis longicornis (assembly GCF_048455015.1). NCBI lineage: Eukaryota > Metazoa > Arthropoda > Arachnida > Ixodida > Ixodidae > Haemaphysalis > Haemaphysalis longicornis. Next base: position 101,236,497 of record NW_027526460.1, on the reverse strand, counting down.
TTCTATTCCCCCCAGAAGAATGAATTCTAGCAAATAAACATGCCATGCTTTTCATTACCCAACTGCAGAGCTTAAAGTGCACCCGTTGAACGCAAGCGAAACGCGGTTCCGATGAATGCTCGGTATAAGGTTATTGAACCTTTGCGAAAGGTAACTGTTAGCGATTCTACAATGTGAAGGTTGTGCTGGGGCCTGGGCTATGCAAGTTCAGTATGTGTACTTCTTCGGAGAATAGACAACTGCAAACAATGATTTGGTTTTCACTCCAACGATTCGGGGAGAGAGAGAGAGAGAGAGAGAGAGAGAGAGAGAGAGAGAGAGAGAGAGAGAGAGAGAGAGAGAGAGAGAGAGAGAGAGAGAGAAAGAGAGAGCGAGAGAGAGAGAGAGAGAGAGAGAGAGAGAGAGATAGAGAGAGAGATAGATAGATAGATAGATAGATGGATAGATAGATAGATAGATAGATAGATAGATAGATAGATAGATAGATAGATAGATAGATAGATAGATAGATAGATAGATAGATTGATGGATAGACAGAGAGAGAACAGAGTTTATCATACTTCCTTTTAAAGAAAAATTCCCCGTGCGGCAATTTCCAGTGTCTTCGTCCGATCAGACAGCGTTCAGGAACCCGTGGTCCCTGGCGGCGTCCTCTGCCAGTGGGATGGCAGCAGCTTGCATCTCGGGAAGACAGCTTAATTAATTCTTACATGTATGCCTCGTTCAATGGCAATGCCCAAATAAGCAACGACTCGGTGCTCTTATGGTTGGAAAACGCATTTCCTACAAACGAAGCAAGCGTAAGTCTTTCAGCCCTGAAAATTAGTTGGAAGTGAGGAAGTTCTCGTACAGGGCGTTCTAATTTATTTCAAGTACATGATGTTGTTACAGCAAAAAGTGGGACTGCTCAATTCTTAGAATGTTTGAGCAGGCCGGTCGATCGTTCGCTGTGAAACATAGCGCGAATGTAGGATTTTATGGTTTATTTACTTTAACACAAAATTCGGTGACAGCTTATATGGTACTATAGAAGTCCAGTAAAAAACTAAAGTCAGTAGTCAAGATATGAGGGCTAGGGAAAGGAGGGAAGATTGTGCACTGGAGATTGGGAGAGCTTTGGGGAAAGGCAAAGGGGTCAAATAGAAGAAGTCCAGGAGAAGCAGTGGGACCAAACTGAGCGCTAGGGAGGGTATACGAGGGAATGGGGAAGACGAGCGGACATTCGGACGCCAGCGACCGGAGCATGCTGCGGAAAGTACATGTAGAGGTTCAGAGGTAGTCAAGGCAGGAGGGAAACAGACAGAGGGAATGTGCTAGGTGGATAAGCGGAAAGGCAGATGAGGGGAACAGCACGAAACGTAGGAGTGTGCGGCAGGAGTAGACCTTGCGTGGCAGCGCCGCTAGTAACACTGTCGTCTTCGACGTAACTGGCAGCGAAGCAGCAGACAAAGTGCCAATACATTGCATCTTGCTCTTTACTGAGTACAATGCTAATTTACTTTGGGTATTTAATGGAGTGAGTGTTATCTAAAAAGTTGATGCTTGAAATGATGATGCTTGATGCTTGAAATGATGCTTGAAAGGATCTTTATATATTTATTTTTTTCAGTACCCTAAAGGCTCTGAAAGGCGTTACATAGGAGGTGGGGGATACTATTCTTACAAAGTATACGTCATTACGCGTCAATAAGACCGCAAACAGCAGTCAGACACATCTCGGTAAAATGTACATTTTGGAAAAAAAGAGAAAAAACCACAGGGAGAAAAGACAGGGCGCAGTTCACATTTGCAGTACATAGTTCAATTCAAATAGGAGGCACACATAGCAGTTGCGTTTCTAACATTACACTAATAAAAAAATGTAACACAGGGCTCAGAAGAAGGATCAGTTGATATTTTACACACAAAAAATGTGCACAAGGCAGATTGGGCTGCATGCAATACCTCTTTCTCGATTCTGACTGCTATGAAAGCATGACCACTAAGCCAGTTTTATTCTGCAAGCCCAGATTACGTACCTGTCCCCAGCCGCCGCTTCTGACAATCCCGTCGGCCATGTGTCAACGCTGCTGGCCGCGGACTCGTGGATGGTGTGCATGTCGACCTACCACTTGCCTAGCGCCTTCATGGGGCTGGTCGCCTTGGTCATCGCATTGACAGCATTGGATCGTCACATAGGACACGCAGCGGTCTGCGCCTGCGTAGCGTGGCTTGTCATTGTGGGAGCGGCGTCTGTGTGCACGGAACCGCTGATTGACAAGTACTGTGTGAGTCCTCTTTGTTGAAACGCGGCCCTAGGGGGACGCTGAGGTGTCCCTGTCTCTGAAATGTCCCTTAAGTGTCGCTGAAGGGACGCTAAAAGTGTAAAAGCGAATTGACTTATATTGGTAGATCAGATGGCCGTGAAGTGCCTCTGTCCCTGAAGTGTCCTTGAATCGTCACTGAAGGGACGTTAAACTTGTAAAAATAAATTGACATATCGGTAGATTAGAGGGCCCTAAAGGGTCCCTGTCCATGTAGTGTCCCTGAAGTGTCGCTGAAGGGACGCTAAGAGTATAAAAGCAAATTGACTTATATCGGTAGATTAGAGGGCCGTGAAGTGTGTCCTTGTCTCTGAAGTGCCCCTGAAGTGTCGCCGAAGGGACGCTAAGAGTGTAAAAGCAAGTTGACTTATATCGGTAGATTAGAGAGCTTTGAAGTGTCCCTGTCCCTTAAAGGGGCACTGACACAAAAATTTTGCATCTTGTTTTTTTTGTTGCGAGTGACCTACTTATAACCTGTAGAAACCTCATTTGCTTCAGCGTGCGACGGTTGATTAATTAGAGGCATTTTCAATGCGGCCACTCGCAGTTTCGGTTTCAGCGAGTTCCGCGAAACGATGGATTTTGTGGATTTTGTGTGAACTAAGCTGACACATGACCCTTGGAGGGATATCACAGAGCAGAGCCGCCGTAGCACTGTCGAATCCGCATCGACGACAGTTTCTGCGAATGCCCCCATGTACTGATCTCGTGAGACGCTTAATTAAAAAGCGACCGTGGATGTGACGCAGGCGCTGTGAGTGCAAATGCTACCGCGGCTAAAGAAGGACGCGCGACGCTCGAGACGGTGGGTGGCAAGACGCGCGCTGGGAGCAGCCGGCCGGTGTGCCTACAGGTCCGCCTACAGATGTGTTCGGCTTAGCACTGCGGCGGATATTCGAGTGCCGCTCTCGTAAGCGGTGCAGATGACAATTTTTAATGCAACCCGCCATCGCATCATTAACTCCTTTCTCATGTAAGCCACCATGGTCGGGACTTGGGGACAATTTCGTGCAGCGGTAACAAGCTATCACTCGAGCTACCTGCGCCGGCCGGCGCCACTTTGCGGCCGTGGCCGCCGCCTGCACAGCGACCGTGCGGCTAGCTCAGTGGGCTTTTCGTGCCTCCGGCGCGTTTTCTCATCCAATGGTAATAAACAGAATAGAAACAGAGTGCCTGGAATCGCTGTAGAACTTTGGTCGCGGCCAGCTGCCCGATTAGCTGACGAAATCACGGCGCCTCCGCCGCCAACGATCGGGTCGTTCGTTCTCGAGAGCAGAAGCTCCGCCCTCCGGCCCTCCGATTGGAGCGGTGAGCCGGGCGAACCGGAGAAAAACGCCGGCAGTGCGGAAGCGGCAAACACAAACTCGTGACGTGTTTGGCAGTTGTTTATTTACACAATATCTTCGGGATGTCGATTGCGCGTGGTCCTCTGCTGGCTGCTCGGTTGCGTTTCGCACACTTTAAAATTGATTTTAAATATGTTCTAGGCTGTATTCGCCGCTGATATTTTGCAGATGATGTATATGTGTTCCCACCAATCTATCTCCGAAGTTATCTCGCCTTCAAAATTTTGTGTCAGTGCCCCTTTAAGTCTCCCTGAGCTGTAGCTGAAGGGACGCTGAGAATGTAAAAGCAAATTTATTTATATCGGTAGATTAGAGGGCCGTGAAGGGTCTGTGTCCTTGAAGTGTCCCTGAAGTGTCGCTGAAGGGACGCTAACAATATAAAGCAAATTGACTTATATCGGTAAATTAGATAGCCGTGCGTGAAGGGTCCCTGTCTCTGGAATGTCCTTTAAGTGTCGCTTAAGGGACGCTATAAGTGTAAAAACAAATTGACTCATATCGGTCCCTGTCCCTGAAGTATCCCTGAAGTGTGGCTGAACGAACGCGAAGAGTGTAAAAGCAAATTGACTTATAACGGTAGATTAGGGGGCCGTGAAGTCTCTGAAGTATCCTTGAAGTGTCGCTGAAGGGAGGCTGAAAGTGTGAAAGCAAACTGACATATCGGTAGATTAGAGTGCATCAAATCAAATATCCCACTCACAATTGCTGTAGTGTCTTATGAACTAAAAAAATTCCAAAAACGTGAAATCAGGTATCGATGTGTCATACATTTCCCGCACTATATTTAGTGACATTAGAAATGTTGAAGGGGATAACACAGGATTTATAGAGCTTGCCAAGACGTTTTTCGGTAACAGACATTGAGGCAGCAGAAGCATGTAAAGCGAAAATGAATGTATGCGGGAACCTTTCCTCGTCATGTGCTGTGTAAAGGACGCAAAGTTGAGCTAGAAAACAAAAAATAGGATGCCCCTGCCCACACGGTAGGCTTGCTGCAGTTTCCATTTCGTTGGAGCGTGTCCCCTGGCTTACAAGCGCAATCACAGGATGCGTGAATACGGGTGAACGCGAAAACCTACCGCACCCACTTGCTACTAGCCCATATATATAAAAAAATGCAGTGGCAATATCAATTATTTATAAAGAGATTGGCTTGCAATTAGGCCGCTTACAGTGCTTTCAAGTTGCGTGTATTTTCGGCAGCTGCCCCCAGGTGACAGCACGTTCCTGAAAAGCAGCGCCGGGGGTCATAAAGCCCGCCTTCGAACTCTGCCTTTGTGTCACTATAGCAAGATTGCGCCAAAAAAAGCAAACCCTTTGTGAATGAAATATAGTATTTGCCATGAAAGTGCAAGTAAATGACATCAGGTGCTTAGGAAGATGGTGACGATCCAGTAAAATGAAAAAAAGTGCTCCCGCATACCGTAGGCACTTTGTGACGAGCTCTTTAATGTCATAGAAAAATGAAAGAGAAGCGGAACAGAGAAATGACACACATAGTTTCTTATTTCTCATCAAACAAGGCATCGTTCGTCGTCGAACGAAATCGGAACAAAAGCTCGCATGGTTTTTTTTAAAACAAAAAAGTTTAGTCTTTAATGTTTTTTTCAATATGGTCTGGGTCGCGAAATGTAGAGCACATGCCATGGAGTCGTTGAAGGAGAGGACAGGCCGCGGTGTCATGCGGGTTTATTCCGAATGCAGGGGGGGTCTCGCTCTTCTATTCCCAGAGGCGCGCGAGCCTTCCGCCGGGTGAGCGCGCTCGTTGTACGTCACGCTGATGCCGCTGAAACTTTGGCTTGCTGGTACAAGTATGTTTCATTAATTTTACTTCAAGCGAAGCGGGACTGTAGCAGAATGCAGGGCTGTAGAGCAGTAAAGCAGCACTTATGAAGTAAAGCAGGGCTGCTAATACGCCGTAAGAGTTGTCAGTGCTACTAATCGTCATATGCATCGAAGAGGTCGTCGTCTTCTTCGCGGTGAGTGGTGGATTCAAAGTAATCTTCAGCATTGTAGACCTCCACCAGCCTTACTGGCGAAGATTGCACTAAGTCGCGCAAGTCTTGAACCATAGGGAAGCTGCTCGATTTCATTATACGTGAGCACTGAAGGACACATTGCCACGCATTTGTACCAGTTTTAAGTCGTTTCTTTACATGTTTAGTCGTTGCTTTGCACTTTGCTAGTACTATTCATCGTCATATGCATCGATATTATGTCCCTCATGCGAGGCATTACATGAGCGGTAGCGCTTGACGACAGCGCGGGAGTTTTCTTGTTTTAGTAAAGCCACTGCGCGAGCCGGAGACTCGGCGGTCGCCGCGAGGCACGCGCTCACGAGCGCTCGGTATTTTCTTGGTATTTTTTCCCTGCAACAGCGAACTTACGGCTTGTACAGCAGCGCCGGTGTTAAAAGTGGACATTTACGCAAGGCGTTTTGGCGTTAGACGCATGTGCACAAAGTCGTTGCATCGCGACCACCAAGTCACTACATCGCGGGCTTCCATCATGGCCAGACGACAACGAAAGAGTTCTCCACAAGATTAGGCTTTTATTTGACTCGGTTTGCGGAGGAAGAAAGTTTTGCGTTTCAACCATCTTTGTGGTTATACGAAGGGGCTTTGATTTTTTCTTATTCACGGTGCTCCAGGTGAAAGAAGGACAGAATAACAGACATACAGGCGAGAAAAACAAGTGCCTTTGTTTGACACATCAAAGCTTTTGTGTTTTTATTGAATTCCTTCAACAAACACGGGCTTTTGCTGTCGTGAAGCAGTTGCATATATCCAGGCAAGTTTAGATTTCGAGGTTTTAGAAATAAGAAAATGTTTTCCCATTCTTGAATCAGACGTTGGTGCAACGCAGAATATAAATTTTACCAATGTGCCTTCTTTTTCGTCACCTCCACGGATTACAAGATAGAAATCGAAGGATAAGGGAGTGCCACAACACCCAACTCCGCAGGCCCCAGCATGCTCATCAGCTTTCGAATATTCGCGAAATATAAACCATTCGCAGTAAGGATGCTACATACCGTGCTATTGCATGCCTGTACCCTTAGGTGCATTTTTGTGCAAAAAAGTGTGGACATTTATGCCAGGTTATAAAACAAGAGCCATTCGTGTTCGCATTGCCAATTTTGTTTTATTTTTCAGGAAGTCTTCTACGAGTATCGAGACAAGCGGCTCAACAAGTTCAGCGAATTTCTTTCGTCCATACGGCTCATCAAAATGTCCGCGCTGGAAGACATTTTTCAGAAAAGCCTCATGGAACTTCGGCGCACAGAAATTAAGCAAGCTTACTGCGTCAATATCCTGGACAGTCTTATTGAGACGCTGTTCAGCGCTTCCAGCTCGATGGTAAGAAAGGCGACCCGCTCAACTGGCTCGAACCAGCATCCTTGTGAGTTAGTATCCTTGCTAAATACCGTTTTTGGAACACTTGATAAACTGTTTCGTGCTTACAAGAAGCAGCTTTGTTTGGCTGTGTATGGCGAAGCGCCGCTGAGTACCGTTTGGTACCTCTGAACGCGTTGTGGTGTTGCGAAGCCGCACTGGTAGACGTTCACTACGCAAGTTCTCACAGTATTCTACAACAAATTTATTATTTAGGAGCACCCGCATGAAGTATATGGGTTCATAAAAAGCGTAAGCACTGGATGAAGTATCTCTTGTTGAGCCATATTCGCTTTGTTTGGAGTGTATTATTTACTATTTACTGCAAAATAATCCTTACAGTGTGGTGCTTTTACCTGAAAACAGGGTACTTTCGGGATTCATTACTCGGAATTCGAGAGTTATCTGCGAGGTTTACTCTTGTGATGCCACTCTAATCGCTGCTAATTATCGTTAGCAATGTCTCAAAAATTTGTGTGTATCCCAATCTGAGAATAAAGACGAAAGGCAGAACATCACACACCGAGGCTTTAAAAAACCCAAGCGGCAAAATGTTCTCTATAAATCTGATTCATACCGACGTGAAAATAGTGGTCTTCGGGTGGAAAGTAGTTTTATGTTCTCTGAAAGCAATCTGCAGAATTTATCAAGCAGTCAGCTATCTGTTAAAATGCTAAAAGACGAATAGGGAGAAAAAGCAACAGGGACAACTGGGAGGCATTATATAGTGCACAGAATCCTGCTCAGGTCTAATTTTGCTAGTAGAAATATTCGATTTCAGATTACTTTCGCCATTGGCTGCTTGTTCTTCCATACTTTTCACACTTGTATTCAGGGAGAGTTGTCATAAGAAACTCATAAAGTCGCATCTTGCGGCTTTACTCGAGTGCCCGTGTTGTGGGTCGTTATGCTGTCATGATTATGACCCCAGTCTCTATAACAACAAACAATGGATGCTTAGGTGGTGATAAGCAGTTTGATAAAGGACAATTTCATTGCGAGCAAACTATATTTGTTAAAGTGTTAAAAACGCTGCGAGGAAAGTTCCGCAGACGAGTTGTTACCACTTGGGGAAAGAGCGAGGTAGGTTGCTTGAACGAGGGGTTAATGACAGGCAAAGTCCCATAGGTTTTATCACTGCGCGGGCAAATGTATTTTGGCTCGCTTTATTCCACAGACTGACTGGTTAATAAAAACTGTAGTTTAACTCATGCTACGATAATTTAGAAAGTCATACGTTAGCAGCCCCGCCTCTGCTCTGACAACGACGAAACAAAATTTGAGGTCTCACCAGCACGAATCCGGCCGAAAACACAGACACTTAAACACAATTTGTTCTTCAGAGATGGCCTCCATTCACGTGAAGCGTCTTTCCGTCTTTGAAAAGACTCATGCGATGGCAGTATTCGAAACGATGAAATGAGCTCGCCAGAGCAAGCGGCCCGGCGGCTGCCCCGGAAATTGAGGTATCTGAGGGTATGAACGCTTAGGGCTCAGCTTCTAAGGCCGCTTCATTAAAAGGTGCTTTCCGCATCCGTAAATATTCAACGTAGTCCCCTCATCAAACACGCCGTTGGAGACACGTGTGATGGTATTGGTAGAATGGTTGCAACAGAAACTTACTCTTTCAAGTGAGGCACAAAAAAGCGTCACAGTGTTAAAGCTAACAACTGCAATGTCTCTTTTGATTTCAGATGATTATACTGGCTTTCGGAACTGTGATGATCATTAATCCGGACGTTGTATTCAAGCCTGCTGAAATATTCTCATGTGTGTACATTCTGTCCCTAACGGACACCTTCACAAATACTACTCCACATGTCATCAGGCTAAAAAGCCCGGTAAGGCTCATTATCATTACAACGTAAGCATGACGAACTTTTGAACTCATGGACAAAATTTTGCGATTTCAAGAAAAGTGTCCTTCAGTACAAAGCTCATCCTGAAATGAACCTGACAGACTGTATTGAATAGCAAGGAGTTGCTTAGTGAGCGTCTAAATACAGTCACCAACATGCCACACTAAAAACATAAACGTGATTCCAAGCCTGCCATTTGTAGTCGCTGTGAAAACTCAAATTAATTTTTGTTGCCCACAAACTAAAAACGACATTTTGAACAAGTATGAGGCGTAAAAGGTATACGTTTTAGAGGCTGTAAACAATTCCGCAGCCAGTTTATGTAGTCGGCAGCTGGCTATAATCCGTGTCTTGATTACATATACCCGGGCAAACAGTTGCAACTTACTGGTACTTTCACTTGCGAGCATGCGCATGGAGTGCAGCAGGTCTATAAGTGGGGAGGAATTGTGGCGGGCCATATTGCTCGGGGTCTTACTCGCGACCTCACTGCTGACTATGACACGATTTGCAAAGTTTTATTAAAAATAGTGCTTGTAAATTACAGGAAAAGTGTTGTGCTTGTCAGTTCAAACAATGCTACTCTTCAGAAAGCGTTTGCCAATAACACAAACAAGCTCTTAAAGGGTGACCACGATCCAGGTACAATGTAAAGTTTTGCAGCCAAAAATCTATAAAATCAATCTCATTGCAATAAAGGAAGTTAGGTTGATTCATTTAAAAAGTCTTACAGATGAAATTGTAGTGCCCTTTAAAGCAGTATAAGAAGTTTCCTAAAGTTAAAATCAGTTGCGATGAACAAAACAGTTTATAATAATAATTCTCAGAATTTTTAAAATCAGGTACGAATAAGATCAACTTTTTCGTGTGAATAGACTACTTGCGGAAAAAATTGCGTTGAACTGCGTATGCTTGAAGCACGATGAACGTGTCAAAAAACATCCGAAGTTCATACAAAAACCTTCTGCATCGTGTGTGAATTAAAAAAAACTTTAAATAAACCCGTGCAGTCTTGCTACAATATGCTTGCTTTGCAGGCGCGTAGTTTCGTTTGGTTTCGAAAAACTTTATACGCCTGAAGCATAATTTAACAAACTGGGGTTGTTACAAGCGCCATTGGCAGTCATCGTTATTGGGTGTCCTTTTCGGTTTTACTTTTGTGAAGAAAGCGTCTGATTACTTACCTGTCTTTCATGAAATTTAGGTCTTCCGAAGCTGTCGAAGGCTCATGTCATTCTTTATGAGCGAAGAAATAGAGACAGGCTTGGATGAAGAAGGACAAATTCCAGAAATTGGTGGTAAATGTCTTCTACTTTTCTTTGAAGGAGTAAAAGGAGGTTTTTATGAAACTAAAAAAAAAGCAAGACATATCGCAATGGGAGCAGTTTAAAAGGTGGAATAATGGGAGGTAAGGAACAAGAAGGATTTAACCAGGCTACATGATAGTTTGTGGTACTGTACTAGAACATCACGAAAAATTGGACAGGATTATTAAGCAGACCAAGCAAAGTTCTAGATAAAATATCAAAAATGAAACCCGAGGCGTGTATTGCAGGAGATGCTCAGAAGAAAAATCGAAATGATGTCCGGGACAATGGAGTCATCTTGCAGGTAGTCAGGATCAATTTGAAGGTTATCGCGGGCATTCCGAGCAATCTAGACGACAGCGCATTTCCGGGAAACGCTTTAGCATTCGTCACAATGCGATTATGCTAGCCTCTCCAACCACATGGCTGTTCCGTAACATTCGCTCACTCCCTTCAGTGAGGGGTAACAGCGGAAGCCGCTCTTGTTTTGTTCATTTTTCGTCGACAGATTCGTGATTCCCACTTTGGTTGTTGCTGGCTTTGATAACACCGTTGACTCGACGTGCAGGAAGCAAATAATTATGCCCCGCATGGGGCACGTTGAGCATGGTGACGGCATTGGTGACCCCGTGGACCCTGAGTTCCCAAACATAAGCTGTAACCAACCGTGGCGATGTGTTTATAGGTGGAGGGTAAGAAACCACAAACGGTAGCAGTCGTAGCCGTGGTCAAGATCCAGCCGATGGGCTCCGTCTGTTTACGAGGCAGGGAACTCCGGAACCTCTCTCGGCATCAGGGTAAACCGAGCTAAGAACTCCCGTCCTCTGCTTTTTTCTATGCCATGTGGTAAACCGAACTCTCTGACACCGAAGCATGATCGGACCCTAAAAAGGGCCCACAACGAAGGTTCATCTTCACCCCTGCCGACAATTTCTTTCAGAAAGCCAGATAAGGATTCATGTTTATTATAGTTGAATCAGTCGCAAACAAAATCCGGTGGTCTCCCAGTCAGTATACCCAATTTTGCAATTCCTTGAAGGAGTACTTGGTAAGAAATATGACGCTAAGAAGTTCAGAACAGGTGAAGTCTTGGTTGAAATGGACATCCAGCTACAAGCAACAATCCTTTTGAAACAAACGCGTATTGGGGATCTCGGCATAGGGATCACACCCCATCGCAGCTTGAACAGCTCTCAGGTTCTGATCTCTGAGGCAGATACGAGCAACGAAATCGATGCCGACCTTTTGGAAGGCCTAAGGAATCAGGGAGTCATGGTTGTTTCGCCATATCCATACGCTACGATGACAAACAAATAGCAACAAACACATTATCCTGACTTTAGATCGATACACCCTTTCAGAACCCACAAACGCAGGCTTTATACCTTGTACGGTCCGACCGCAAATGCCGTACCCGCGGCGCTACTTTAAGTGCTAGCGTTTCAGGCATGGTACTAACTCCTGCCGTGGCTGAATTACCTGAGCAAAGTGCGACCAGCCCGACCACCCATCTGAAAACTATGAATCACAAATCTCCACTTGCGGCAACGGCCAGGGACCCCTCGCGCCTTACTCTTCAATATGCCAAAAGTTTAAACAGGCGAAGGAGACGCCGGTCACGGAGAACATTACCTGCCCAGAGGCATGAAATAGGTTTGCCTCTTCCCCACTGGGGTGGTACGCCAACGCAGCTCAACGGGGGCGGAGCGATGTCTGGATTCGGCGGCGACGTCCAATGGGTTGCCGCCAGCAGCCCTACCTTTTACGGTGCCATCTGCCAAAGCTGCAGCAATTGTGGAAGCAAACAGCACCGATGGGGTCAACTCACCTCCTCTCGCCTCTGGTTCCCCGGACCCCCATGCACTTGAGGGCGCTGAGAGGATGGACGTGGAGGGACCTGCAGTGGCTTCCACTCCCGCCGCACTGTCTGTGCGACCTGTGGCTCTGCCAACGCCTTCCGCACTGGCAGCACAGGCTAAGAACACCCGAAAGAATGCAAACTCCAAAGGGTCCAGTCCATTGGGTGCCCCAAGGACTTCGGAAGAGGCCATGGACGTCGAGCCATTGCTGCCTGCATCGAAGCAAAAGGAACGGGCTTCGGCATCCAGGCCACAGTTAAAAACTGCCTCCAAGAGGTCAAGCACCGCAAGACGATACATAAACATATACATATTCTAGTTGCTCCAAACTATAACTCCTGAAAAAAAAGATCATGCAATAGAACTCCAGCCGCCTTCTTAAAAATATTGATGAAGTCTATGAGTTATTCCGTTCCAATCAGCCAATTGTGACGTGGCTATCCCAACACTTCCTTCTGATAGGTAACCTGGACGCAATACTTCACTTTAGGGTTTTTCCGGCACAGGTGCCCGAGGTCGCTTATCGTAACATTCCTAAAATCTTTGGGAGCATGCCTATTCAACAAAAACGAGCCTGCATACAATAATCCAGTAGATAACACTTATTCACACCTTGACTTGGCTATTGACACTGCAGTACTTTTTCCATCCCTTGAGGGGGATGTTGGCAATAATTGATATGGTAGTGAAAACTTCCCAACCGCACGAACATACGTTGTTAAAGCCCGGAACAGCTCACCTTCCCATAGAAAGTTTAACGAAGCAGGAACAAAGTGGAGCACGTTCACAAACACCTTTAAACTACGCTACACATCCATAGCAAACCTAAACTTGGAGGAAGCAACCCAAGTCGTCACAGCGCGCATCCTCTAAGCGTTTGAAATGTCCCTTCCCTACGTCTCCGTTTCCCCGCGCAACCCGAGGAGGCCTTGGTGGATTTAGGACTGTAGGCAGACGCGAGAGGCTCAGAACAAGGTATCGGTACCCCACGTCGGATAACCTCAGATTCTTTAAACGAGATAAAGCTTTTGAGAAGCGTGTGCGCCTTGAGGCAAAAAGGGAGAGTTGGCGAGCCTTCCTCAGACCTATAAACTAATACACAGACACACACAAGGTATGGACACGAATACGTAAACTAATGGGACAACAGACACACAGCCTGCCCCTGGTTAGCACAAGAGGGGCACACTCGAATATCAGGCTAACACACTTGCACAACACTTCCAACACAGCTCTGCACACTACACAAACACTTCCATGAAACACAAGATGTCTTGCAAAAATAAATCTCTGCGGGGCAGCAATAAGTCGCCCACTTCCTGCATTTCTCCCATTTCGATTCATGTGTACTGAGCCAATGTAAGCCTTCAGCTCCAAGCGCAGACAAGATTACATACACCAAGATAAAATACCTACACGCTGACACACTTGAAACACTTATAAATCTATATGATAAAATGTGGCTTTCGTGGCACATTCCAAGCTCTTGGAGGGAGGCCATTGTACTGGCTTTCCTTAAGAAGGGGAAGGACCCGTCTTCCTCCTGAAGTTATCGTCCCATCGCCCTGACAAGGTACATGTGAAAGCTTCCCGAGGAGATGATCAATAGGAGACGCATGCACTTCTTAGAATACAATGGTCTTCTCGAGAAGTGGCATTCTGGCTTCAGGACGGGTTGGTCCACAAACGATCAACTTGTGGCATTAGAATCGCAGGTAAAAGATGCCTTTGTTCACAAATAGTTTTGTGTAACGGTGTTTTTTTACCTTGAGAAGGCCTGTGACACCGCTTGGCTACATGGGATCCTCAGCCACCTGAAGTCATTTGGTGTTTCAGGAAACATAATGAGCACAATTGCTAGATATCTGTCCGTGATAACCGCAGATCAGGTGCCTCCACAACACGGTGTCAGAACTTATTGAATGCTATTTATCTAGTCAACGTCTCCATCTCACCGAAACACTTCCGGGCTTAGCCCTCCTGAAAAGGCTTCACGTCCCATGCCAATCCACTGCCCCTCAGCCCCTCCCTTACAACTGGAGAAGTGTTATCAGGGTTCGCCACTTGCCAAAAAAATATGCACCCTGACCTACACCCTGGCCGCCGAAAAGCGCGAAGTCAAGCGCAAGAGACAATTTATGGAAAGTGTGAAGATGTCTCTTATACGGACGCTAGCATTGACTCCAGCAAACAGCATCAAATAGCCGCAGTCACCACCAAGATCACCTTCGTAGCTTCTGCAGCAATCGAGATGTCGTCAACATAGATTGCCGGCGATTTCTCCATCGCATTAGTTCTCATTCATACGAAGAATCCCGTTATCATCATAGATTCTCAAGCAGCTTTCAGGAACTTCCTAGCCGGAAGGGTGGTCCACTCAACTTCGAAACTACTGTCTCAGCATCAACCCGGCCGGAAGGTCACCCTCATTTGGACTCCTGGACATTCCTCACTGACAGGCAATAACTTTGCTCACCAGCAAGCCTGCGTTTTGTCCCTCCAGGCTACTGAGGATACCGCACCGTCCCTCTACTGACGTTTCAAGATATTACACAATACTACCACTCCGAACGACAGCACTTCCCTCCTACACATCCTAAACCCTCAAAGGAGAATCCCTACTTCGCTTGCTTCGCCGAATACCTTCCCTCACCCAGTCCGCCTCCATCGCATGTTCCCAACGCAATTTCAGGCCGAATGCAAGTTCTCTGACAACCCGGTACTCTTCCTCACATGATATTAGAGTAAAGCACAACCCCATCCTCAGCTCTCTTTCATCCCCCTTTCCCACACCTGGGTCGTGGGAGAGCCTGGTGACCAGCAGCGATCTGGAAGTCCAGACACTTTTGGCCTCCAGAGTGAAGACTGCCCGCTCGTAACATGGCTTGCGGGAATAGGGAACCACTCCCACTTCAACGGCTCAATCAAACGTTTTTCCCTCACTCACTCACTCACTCACTCCGAGAGAACATTTCGTGTGAGAGTTAGTAGTTCAATCTCAAAGTTTCACGTGGAAGAAAATGGCGTGCCTCATGGTTTTTTAGTTGCACACTGTTTATAGTCAAGACGAAATCCCCTGCGAAGGCATTGACGACTACTTTTTCCTATTCTATTTGTGTAGACGATTTGCAAATATCCTCTAAATCTTGTAACATGTAAATCTGTAAAATTGGAGCCTAGGTTGGTGTAAACAAACTCAGGCAAGCTTGCTGGCTTGGCAGACAAGAATGGGTTTCAATTTAATCGAGAAGAAAGTACTACATTGTGTTCTCTAGGAGGCGTGGAATACATCCAGACCCTGAAGTTACTCTTAATGGCGTATCAATTCCTGCCAAATAGGAGTACAAGATTTTAGGTGTTGTGTTGGAAGAAAAAGACACATTCATTACTCACATAAAACACCCTAACCATGAATGTCTAAAACGATGAATACTTTCAAAGTCCTCTCACACCAATCCTATGGGGCTGACAAACAACCCTTGCTGCGCCTAAGCCATGCTGGAGTCCTGGTTGGATTACGGACGTGTGTTTTATGGGCCAGCAAAGAAAACAGCGCTAAGTA
Organism: Haemaphysalis longicornis; assembly: GCF_048455015.1. NCBI lineage: Eukaryota > Metazoa > Arthropoda > Arachnida > Ixodida > Ixodidae > Haemaphysalis > Haemaphysalis longicornis. The sequence continues at coordinate 101,220,866 of NW_027526460.1, read as the reverse complement.
ATCTGGACCCAGTGCTGCACCTGAGGCTTCGCCTCGTATCGAGTGCTTTTCAAACTAGCCCGGTCCAAAGCCTGTGTGTTGAGTGGAACAGATGGTGCCTAGAATATCAGCGAGCATGTGTGGACTAACTCTGTGCTTTTAAAATTTAAGCTCTGAATAAACATTCTTTTTGAACCTGCACTTCACAATACATCCACAGCCCAGCTCTATTCAAATTGCCCATCAGTTTCTCTGTCCTTCTCACTTAGCGTGACAGAGGATGCTTCGGGTCTCATCTTCCCCTTTTAAGACCTGTACACATAATCTTCTACTGATAGTTTACCGCCGTGACAGTTTCGCCGTTTAACCTGTGATTTGTCTTTTACAAACATTCAGAAAAGCAGGGTACCAAGAATTGCGATTTCGCAGCAATTGTTCCCTCTGCAAAAGAAATACAGTAAGATCGATAGCTGGGTGAGCTGGTGGCGACACATCGTTAAGTAGTGCTAGAGCAGGGGCGTAAGATGAGAAGACATGGTGAAAGCACCATCGTGTGTGTCTCCTCATCTCACGTCCTGTCTCTAGCGCTACCTAAGGATGTGAGACAAATAGAAGTGCACAGAAGTCTGCAGTGATGTTTGCAAAATTGCCGAAATGGTGACTTGTACCCAAGCTCAATATATGACCTGTACCTAAGCTCGACATAGACCTAAGCTCAATATATGTAGTACCATGAATGTACACACAAGCATTTTCACGGCCGAGGCGTGTGGTATTTTATTGTAAATCATGTTTTCCAAAATGAACCCCCCCATGTCCTTTAGCTACAGTGGTTTCCTGAATGTTGCCCAGACATTACCATCCAAGAAGGTTGGAAAAAGCTACGTAATGAATCTTGTTTTTAATGCGATCCTGGCCGCAAATACTCCAAAACAAGAAATGGTTATATGGTGGGTTTCTGGGCACTATGGTATCGTTGGAAATGAGGTGGCTGATGAAAGGGCTGGTGCGTCTGTGTTTAGGAACACAGCTAACATAACAACACTTCCGTACACCGACGTCGTCGCACATTAGAAAACACCTTCGCAAACATGGCAAGTGCATTGGGGGGAACAGATAGACAACAAACTACACGTTGTAAAACCACATTTGATAACATACACAACTGCCTCTTACAACAGACGCACGGAGGTTGCCTTAACTAGGCTACGGATAGGCAACAAACATGTGACACGCTCACTCACTGGCACACTCATACCTGCTCACTGGATGCTCAACACGTCTGTGCATCAGGTGTCGGGAGGGCCTATCCCTGGTTCACATTCTTATCGCGTGTAAGGCAATGAACACAACACGACGCACATTTTCCTTAATTGCACAGGCAACACATTCCACAACATCCATCACTATTTTTAGGCGACGACCGAGCCATCATCATTATCATCACCAACTCAGGTCCATCGCAGGATGAAGGCTTCTCTCATTGACCTCCAACCACTTCTGTCCTGCGCTGCTCGACTCCACAGTTTACCCCCGAATTTGTCTATTCCAACCCTCCGTCGAATTAATGGCCTTCCCGTTTTAGTCCTATCACGTGGTATCCACTGCTACGTTGTGTCCATTGGTTGTCGGTTCGTCTCACTACATGACCAGCGAAAGTCTATTTCTTTTTCTTTATTTCAACTACGATATCTTCTACTCTAGTTTATTGTCTGATCCATGTCGCTCGTTTCTGTCCCTGATTGTTACTCCTAACGTTGGTCGTTAAAAGGTCCTTTCGTCTGACCTAGGTTTCCTTTCTAGTTGTTTATTAAGGCTGCTAGTTTCCGCTCCACGTGCCATAACCGGCAGTATGAACTGGTTGTCGATTTTTCTTTTGAGGGACAGAGATAGTTTACGTTTCATTATTTGGGAGTGTTTGCCGAGTGCTCCCCAAGCAATACTAATTGTGCGCTGGCTTTCTCTCCCATGATTGAAATCAGCACTAAACATCTGTCGAATGCAGTTGTATTCTTCTACTTCTTCTAGCGTTTCGTTTCCTCAGCTTAAGAGAACATTTTTGGCATGCTTACACCGCACTACTTTAGATGTATTGGTATTTATTTTTAGCCCCATGGACGTGCTTTCTGATTGTAGTGCCCGAAGCATTGTTGGCAGATGTTCTGCAGTCTCATTCGGCAGTACTTTATCGTACACAAAGCTTAAATAACTCCCCTGTTTATCCTTAATCCTAAGTTTTCTTAGTCAAGCGTTCTAAATACCCCCCAGACATGCTGTGAACAGTGTTGGAAAGCAGGTATCTCCCTGCCTTACTCCCTTCAGGATGAGAATTTATCGATCTGCTTGGGAGGGTTACGGTGTTTGTGCATTCCTTATATATTTATTTTATAAGTCTTACATAGTTCTCCTCTACTCCCTGGTCTTTGTGTGTTCCTAGCGCTGCTGCGGTGAGTACGAAATCAAACGCTTTCTAATAGTAGTACATAAATGCCGTGTAAAAGCGTTTAGCGTATTCTACGGATTTGTTGATCGCTTGATCGACAACATGGTATTATCCATGGTTGAATACGCTTTCCTAAATCCAGCGTGCTCTCCGGGTTGTTGAAAATACAGACGGTCACCAATGCGGAATTTTTGAGGTCCTTGGGATCTCCCTGCTTATGAATCAAAATACAGTTGGCGTTTTTCCAGGCTATGGGCATATTTTGACTCCTTAATCATTGCGAAAATAGTACATCAAGCTTTCCCAGCACAATATTTTTGTCCCTCTTAAAAAATCCACGGTTATGCCGTCGTCACCTGGAGCTTTTCCTGTTTTTATGCCTTTGAGAGCCTTTCCTATCTCCTCTTTATACACTAGTGGGACATTGCAAGTTGAGCTTGTACTCGCATTAGATTCCCCGGGTCCAACATCGCTGGCATAGAGCCTGGTGAAGAATCATTCTACTACCTTTAATATCTCGTCCTAGTTGTGCGTTATGTTACCCTGCTCTTCTCTAAGTTCGTACATCCTGTATTTGCCGATGGCTAGCTTTCTCTTAGTTGCTTTCAAGCTTACCCCTATTTGCAGCGTTTCCTCGATCACTACCAAGTTATATGCACGAATATCATTTGTTTTACTTCTTTTAATGAGTTTCGACAGCTCGGCTAAATTATTCTGAACTGCGGCACTTTACACTTTCTTGTTCTTACGCTTGACAATTACTTCCTTCATTTTGTAGGCACTTTTCCAGTTTGTCCCTACATGCTGCTTCTCGCACAGCTGCTGCTGATTCACTGATTGCCGATATTAGGTTGTCATTAAGCCTGTCTACGCTGACCTCGTTCTGCTAGTTTAGAAGCACAAATTTGTCTTGAAGAGTTTTTTTAAACTCCTATGATCTGGCTCTGACTGGCTCCTTGCGGGCGTTTTTAGTTGTCACTAGTTTCGTCTTTCCTATTTAGACATTAAGCCTTAGTTTGCAGCTAACCATACTATGGTTGCTGGACCGAATCTTACTTAGCACCTCTACGTCTTGCACAACACCTGGGTTGTCACTTAAAATGAATTCAATTTCGTTTTTTGCTGTAGCGTGGGGACTTCACCGCGTCTATTTCTTTTGCTTTGGTTGATGATCTTGTAATTATAGCGCCGTATTGATAAATCATCATCATCATCCTTAATGGAAATTTAATCAGCACCACCAATGTAACCATTACCATCATCGTCGTCGTAATCATAACCATCATAATCTTCAGCGTATTTAGGTCCACTGGAGATAGGGTGGCAAGACATCCTGTTTTGGACGGACTGTCCCGTTGTTTAGGTCCGCTTCTGCTGTCCCATCTTATATGGCGCGGCCCTTTGGCGCCCGTTCCTGGGCTGAGCCTAGTCGCCGTCGTTGTTACCGAGAGAACGATGGCAAGACTGAAGAGTGAAAGAAAGCAAAGGAGGAGGCAGTCGCGAAATTGGGAGGGGAGGGAGGTTCACCGTGGCGGCGCGAGACGCTGCTTCGAAGTATGCTATACCCGCACGAGGCGCTCTACGGCGTGACGCTTAACGAAAACGTGAGGGGGGCGTGCGCGTGATGATGATGTGCGTTCGCTTAAGACGTAGTTAGCAGTCTCTTCCTGAGACGCACTTCGCGCCGCCGACGCAGAGGCTCACCATAGGTGCCGCCGAGAGAACCCACAAGTGAGTGCTGCCTCAGCGCACTGCAGCCATCAAAAGTGAGTGCTGAACAGCGAGTGAGGCAACCGGTCGTGCGCTTCGTCAACTGCTGCAGCTAAACGAGGTGCCAGAGTGGAGGTGCAGCACCGCCGAGGCAAGAACACCGAGTGAGCGCTGAAAAATGAGCGAGGCAACTTAGGCAACCGGAGTGACGCAACCGGGTACCTCACTACAGATTGCTAATCAAACTTACACAGCCAAATATCCACCCTCTTTAATTGCATGGGTTGAAGGTTTCCTGTCATCAAGGGTTCAATTCACATTTTCTAATAACTTTAATTCTTCTTTTGGTCCAGTGAACTCTGGTATTCCTGAAAGCAGCGTCCTGGGCCCTTATGTTTTCTAATTTTTATCAATGACTTACGGAATTGCGTTTCTTCGAGGATCAGGCTGTTTGCGGGAAATTGTGCTATTTATCGTAAAATAACCTGCTTTACTGACCAACTAGCCCTCCAAACTGACCTTGACTCAGTATCTACTTGGCGTTCCACTTGGTTAAGGTCGCCAAATAATTGCAAAACTAATGTCCTTTACACACCGTGCATCTCGCATTCAAACTTGCTTCTCCCTATATAACACAACTGTTGAGCTAGCAAACGCTTACAAGTACCTGGTACTTAACCTGCACTTTGACCTGACATAGAATCATCATATCGACATCATTTTTGCATCCGCTAAACTCTCATTGGGCTTTTAAAACGCAGGCTAAAACATGCTCCATCCAATATCCGCAAAGTAGCCTACACAACTGTCATCAGACCCAAAAGTGAATACGCATCGGCCATTTGGGACCCTTACAAGGCATACTTAGTTGACCAAATTGAATCCTTTCAAATCGTGCCATTCGTTTCATCTTTTCAGATTACTCACGTCATACCAACGTCACGGCTCTGAAACGTCAGGCATCTTTACCCATCCTATCACATCGGCGTAAGCTATCACGTTTATCATTGTTTCATAAACTGTACCATGACTCTTCGCTTCATGTTGATTTGTTTTTGTCGCCACGGACCATCTTTCCCCGACGTGCCCATGCCTTAAAGGTGACATGTAAAATGCCACACTTGTAGGTATTCACAATCATTCATACCTTGCACAATTGTTGATTGGATTGCCCTGTCATCTCGCATTGAAACTATAAACAATCCGACCAAACTCCAAGAACTACGCACTCACATTGTATGTCAACTTCATTACAAATGCTTCCGTAGGTTTGTATAAGAGTACTTTCCACCTTTTTTCTCAACGTTTATTTTGCCTCGCACCCCCTTGTATATACTTCTTTTGTCTATTAATGAGATGTTAATGTTGTTTGTATTGTTCATTTTCAAGGTATCCTGCCCCCTATATAATGACATCCTAGTAAGGGCTTGTAGGGGTATTTTTGAATGTATAAATAAATAAATGTGCTTCGTCTGCCACTGCAAATACAAGTTTTCTGTAACCGTACAAGTAGGTTCGTCTGAAATTTTTTGCTTCAACATATGTAGCACAGTCAAAATAGCTAAACAGCTGCCCCAAAATATCGCATCAGGGTGTATTGTAATCGCCAACCAATTTTTTGTCTCAATTAACAATCATGTCCTGTTTTCGCAGGACTACATAGTTTCCATATTGGCGCAAAGAAAGTTTATAAAACCAAAAGTGTGTTGACTCACTACGAGTATATTTTACAACTATGACCTTAGATATTTTAAAATATTTACAAAGAGAGTAAAACGGAGATCTATCTGAAAAACGCTTTGAAGTTTCTTTTCGAAGACGGCTTTGAAGAGGCGTTAGGCCTCCTTTATTGTCAGTCTCGGACTGTCCGCGAACTGCCCTTGATGGGATCCAGCACTCGATGTTCTCATGCATTCCTACGGCGCCCCCAGGTTGTGAACTTCCGAGGACGACCCGCGGGCTATCCCGGGCTAGTTATTCGAGGATGCCTATCATTTCACAAATAGACATTATGAAGCAAATCATTGAAAAGAAACTAAAAGCTTGGAACTCGTCAGATGTGTCGGTCTCTCAGCGATGGGTGGGAGCCTTTAAAGAAATGACAGCAGAGAATAAACTCTGCGCTGTGAGTTCTCGCGACGCGGAACCAGCCCTGTGTTTTCCTGGAACCCCACGGCTCTGGTAGTGCGCGTTTTTTTCATTGTGAACTCAATGAGGACGTCACCCCGCTGTCAACATTGCGTGCAAGGTTACTTGTTCGGTTGAACCTTCTGTACAGGTGCGAAGCATTTTAGAACCGGGTCTTGCGGATAAAATAATAAATAATCGCAAAATACAGCAACGAAACACCCTAAAGGGGACCTTCTAAATGAATGCACATAATTATTCGAACCTTGAGTGGGCTTGTTCCTTCTGCCTGAATGAGGGAATGTAAAATGTAACGCAAAAATGACAGCTGCGCTCGCATTAAAATGTTTTCTCCTAATCTCAAGTGTTTGTCCTTTCTACGCTACCCCCTTCTCCTCGATGATGTGCCCCGTTGTCTACCTCAAAGGATATCGTGACCCTAACTGCAGAACCAAGATCAAATTTAATAAAGACACCAAAGCGTCACAGTGTTTCTAACGCAATGTCATGAAAAGTTGTGAAATAGCCAAGTAAAATTTATACGCAGTTGGGAATGTCACGATGGAAGACTGCTGCTTTGCATGGACCAAGAGAAACTGCGAGAAAAAGGGGCCGAATCTAGAGGAAATTGACCTTCACATTAAGGGAGGTTCGCTCGTCGCCGTGGCTGGCACTGTGGGCAGCGGGAAGTCTTCGCTTCTCTCCGCAATCACCGGACACATGACGCATCTGGGTGGCCGTATTGAGATCAATGTGAGTGGTATCCAAGCGTACGTTTTAATCAACCTTGCCATATCTTGCGAACATGCCTGGCAAATAAGGAGCGAAGCTTTAGCTCGCATGTCACCATGTGATAGTTGTGCGTAATGCCTGAGATTTCCGAAGTCTTCTAGGTGAGTAGCGCTGCGGCGATCTGGACTCTCTTTCTTCACATCCTTACATCAACAGTAGCAGAGGCCTTTTTTGGATGTAGGAGATGGAGTGATGGCAAGACTATCTTGTAAATATCCCCGAAACAAAGCCTTTAGAAATGCTGATGTCCTAGTTCCTATTTTGCAATCGGCTTCGGGTACAAATTTTCTAAATAGTATTCTAGCTAATTAAGGGCACCAAAAAGCTCTTTTTAATGGTTCACATCTCGGCAGTTGTCAGACATATGATACTCACGACTTCGACAAAGCACAGCTGTGGGCTAGGGGCACAGTCATCGTCTCTGAAGGGATAAAATACGCCAAATGAAGTCCACCATTTTTCTTTGCCACCAATGTAAAGATATTTTGAGAAAGACCACCACTGTTTCAAAGATAACGTGTGGGAAGGCTGAGGAGTGGTTAATGGCTTTCTGTTTACTTCTTGCAGGGCAGGGTTGCCATTGTTTCTCAACAGCCTCAAGTGCTGAACATGAGCATCAGAGACAACATAACTTTTGGGCGCAAGTTTAATGAGCGGTATTACGATGAGGTACTCAAAACTTGTCAGCTACAACGGGACATTGGACGAATGCCACGCGGGGACCTGACAGAAGCCGGAGAGAAGGTAAAATCACCAATGTCATTTTGCGTCAGACGCTTTACAGAACACAGACGACGCAAAATAGAAAAAACAGTAAGTATCAGGGCTTGCATTGCAGAAGTGGCGTGCTTGGGTATTTAAAGAATGGATATCTTGTAAAGCGAAGGGGTTCCATTGGAAGGTGGTTTCATTTATAGAACTGAATTTAACTGAGTTTGTTTCACAACCGCGTTGCAGGAACACAGGGACAAGTAAGCTGGTGAAACAGCTCGACGGGCCCTGGCAACTTTACACACAGAGCAGCAAGTCAAGCATGACGAGATGAATTACAGAACAAGTGTAGTCAGTTACAAAACGATTGCAAAATAGTACTGTAACACAAAACAAGTGTAGTACAAAACGAGTGCAGTCAAGTTCTCAAAACAAATCAAGGCAATTAGAAATGTCAGGTACAGCATGAAAAGAGATCTCGTTACTGTGCATTCGCCGTTTAAATCGCATCACGCAGCTGCCTGAATGGAAGCGTTGACACGGCGACTTTTATATTAACCAAGACAGTATTTAACATTGCAGGTAGTAAGTGCTGGATTCTACTCAACAGCTGGTGTGTATTTCTAACGTTAATAATAAAGGTTTAAGAGGGGCACGGAGGTAAGAAGCGAAGCTGAAATTAAGGTGTAAAGTCGCGAGCGCTTTAACCTGATGTGTTTACACTGGTTTATGAGGTTGGGAAGAAGGCGAGCAAACGTTATGATATGGCAAGTGATCTTTATTAAACGTGGTTCATAGCCGCTACAGCAGTGCGCAGAGAGCAATTAGTGCACACGTTTAACGACGTGTCATTTATAAGAAAGTCATCCTTCTGTCACGAGGGCTTAGTTACAGCAAAGGTTAACTCTATATGTCTATGTTCACAACGATGGGTGCATTGGGTGTAATGTGAGCGTATTTCCTGAAATGTCGCAGGGTGAAATGCTGAGCGGTGGACAGAAACAGAGGGTAGCCGTAGCCCGAGCAGTATACTCCCAAAGTGACGTCTACCTTCTGGACGACCCCACGAGCGCCCAAGATGCCCGCGTTGCGCAGTGCATTTTGAAACAAGTAATTGGACCGACTGGCGTACTTGCTAACAAGGTGAGTGCATTACGTAACGTCTTATTTTCGTTTCGCTATTGAACAATACGATAACGATTCGGTCGCTTTAATCAGGTAGGCTGCTGATAGTCCTCTCGCTAGGTCTTAAGCTGTAAACCAAAGTCAACAGGTCACTGCATTTATTAATTAAATTGATGAGAAAACAACACGTAAAATATTTTGCGGCTTGCGAAGGAGGAGCGTAAATGTTAAATAAAATGTTGACCTCAATAGCAGTTTATTTAGTGGTGCTCTAAGAGATCACGCGGCGCGTCCTCATGGCGTTCAGCGTTGCAAGTTGGTCGTTTTATTTATGGGGATACATTACTGCGCACACAATCTACCTAGTACAAGAAAGATATTGCCGCGAGCCATGCATTGCGTTTGCTTATGTATGTGTTTTGTTTTACCGCCTGGCGGTGCCCGGCTATGTTATCTGAGTGCTAAGCGAAGCGGGAGTTCCATAATTCTTTTTCATGCCTTACGGGTTATCTAATTTACTAGGGAGAGGTTTTGCGCTGTCGTTACTGGACTAAAAGAATGATCTCCGGTGTTCTCGTTATAACTCGTCGGTTCGAGCAACCATCACAACGAAAGATAAATGCTGGCCGAGGAAACGCCGCGGCATTCGATTCGCCGCAGGTCGAATAACTAAGGAGGATAATGGGAGCGGAAAGGGCACGTCTATATACGTGTTTGTAATCAGACAGTTTGTGCAAGTAAAGTGAACAGACACAGAAAATTTTTTACACATCCTGGACTTTAACCTAGTAAAGTCATCAAAGGATGTTCATCAGTCTTTTCGGTGTAGTTTCAGGCACGATGCATACAGGACCTTACGCTGCGAAAAGGTGACAGGAAGCTTCACGACAGTTGCAACTAATTTGCATGAATTTTCGCCTCTCTAACGCAATAGGACATTTTAGCCTGCAGGTGGTTAATATGAGTAAGGCAGAAATAATTGCTATAACTTGCTATCTTGCGACTCGCAACAAACGTTTACTCTGGAAGTTTGTTTTTCCTTCTGTTGGGACGATCTCATTCTGGAGCTTCATATCGCGAGAACAATTTCCTTTGTTAGAAATTTGTACCTTGCACAAACATCTCGCCACGGATCTAAAATTTATACACGGCACCAGCTGCCCCAAGTATAGAAGCTGTCCTTGCCTTACTTCATTTGCAGACACGCGTGCTCGTCACCAACAACGTTCGTCTGCCATTCACCGCCGACAAGTGGATTCTTATGCATGACAAAACAGCATCGTCCTTTGAGAGCCTGAAAGAACTCAAAGGCCATGACAAGGCGCCGGTGAGGTTGTTCGAGGAAGAGTCCAGGCGCAACGTACAAGAGATTTCGCGTGAGTCAGTGTAGGTAATGAAGTTTCTTTGTCAATTCATTTATTTTCTGCTGCTGGTGAGGTAACGGGAACATGAAATGTTCTACTTCTGAACATTCTTCCCAGTTTTGATGGCGCGTTAGAATGCTTTGCCGGAATTTTGCTACAGTTTGAGCACTCTAACAGCGTGTAGGGGAGCCGTGCATACTGCTACACTATACGCGCTTACATGCATCCGCTTGTACATTCCGATGCTTGTCGATCATCGTTGTTTTCGACATTTTAACACCAACAAATAGACATTATAACACAAGATGTACTTTCTTCGGAGCATCTATGATATAAAGCAGCATTACAACGATGCAACCACAGCGGTGCATCAGTGTCTAAGGCGCTGTGCTGCTGAGCTCAAGGGCGCGGGTTCAATTCCCGGCCATGGAAGACGCTTTTCCGATGAAGGCGAAAAGCGAAAACGCCCATGTGTTGGAGATTTTTGCGCATGGTAAAGATACCCAGGTGGTCAAAAGTAACCCGCAGTCCTTCGCACCGGCGCGCCTCATTAGCTGTGTAGTTTCGGCGCGTTAAACCCCATAACCGTTATTAGAATTACAACAATGGTTTGTGAACCACGCTCAACATGTCTTCTCCATCGATGTTATAGTTTCATTTCTTGCAGTTTCAAAACGCATGGCCCAAAATTACGCTCAAACGTACAAAACACCCTTCATAACAGGACGACAGCGTGACAATGCCATGTGAAAGTTCCTCTTTTTGTCTAACACAGTCAGGTGGCAATAAAAAGGCTTCAGTTCTGCCCCTCATTGTCTTCGTTCTAATGTTATGAGCAAGCTCACACGGCGCTCTGAGTGATTTGTCAAACAGGCTTGCAGCCATTTATTCTTTGGGCTGTGTATGTTACTTCTGTGAAATAAACAAAAAGCGGTACAGAAACGTGCCGCTAATATTTTCTCTTCCGCGTAAAGCACACGCGACCATAGCAAGGCACACCAAATGTGGTGCAATCATGAGCGAGCAAAGGGTTCCACAATCTTTTACACTTTTTTAAACCTTGCAAAAAGCGATAATAAAATTATTTCTCGTCTTTTCTTGTCTCTCGGGTACAAATATTAAACATTACTGCACGTAGAATATTTCGACCCGAGTTTATCGGAACCGGAGACATAGTCTGTGCCACTCAAGGGACCAGGTTTTGTCCTGAGCATCAGCTTAACGAAGTATCACCTCCCGTCCTCCCTGTTCTTTTTTTCTTTCTTTTGCCGGGAACTTTTTGAATTTTCTCTAGATCCCCGGATTTCAGCAACAAATGTAAGAACGGCGGAAAAAAAGTGAGACTAGAGGTCACCGACCGTTCCAGTAAGCCGCTACTTCTTCCTCCTGCTTCTCTATCCGAGAATTCTTCGAACCCAAATCCCCCCGCTTCCCCCCCCCCCCCCCTGGGAAGTTGGAAGCCAGAACACCGTCAATGATGTTGTGTCTATATCATTATCCGTATTGGGCATTTAAAGGCACGACCCTTGGCAATAAGCAACCTGCAATAAAACGGCTTCAAGGAAAATTATTGTGTGTAATGGATTTGGTTTGTCTAAGTGACGCTAACTATAACGGTGTGTTTTAGGAAGCCCTGGCAGCCCATGGAAGAAGATGAGTGCACAGACAAGATTATTAAAGAAGAGGGAATGCCATTTGAGAAGGTAAGGATTTTAGTTTTTTAACCGCTTTATGAGCAGGCGAATCAGGGATTACAGTGGGCATTAGACAAATTGCGCCCTGAAAAATGTAAATCTTAGTTTCACTCTGTAATAATATAAGAAGCTTTTGTGTTTAACTCGGTGTCAAACACTAGCAGAAATATTGCGTACAAATATACAATGTGAAGCGGGTTGCGCGTAAAATATTTCGGAAGCATGTTGCGTATTCGTCAGAACGAGAGGTAATTTCTGCACTTTGCAAAGGAGGGAACTGTGACTGGGTTGCATCTTCCAGCGCACCCAGAGGAACGTTTTTTCGACCAGTGTAAAGGTCACTTTGCATTAGGGCTTCTTCAATGTGTTACTTGTTTTAAAAGTTATGTAAGTTTGCCTCTTGTAGTGCACAGCATGCAAAAAAGGGTTGGAAAAGAGAGACCGCTGTCTCAGAAGGGAAGAAGTGTGTGTTTTTTTTTTTGCCTGATGAGCAGACAAAACAGGTACTTAAGTTTGTACAACACACTGTTACCAATTTATTGTTGCAGAAATAACGCAGCGCTTCTTCCCTAACGTTTTAAGGGGTTGTTTCTGAAAAACCAGACGAGTAGCCATATTCTTGAATTGAAGTTCCACAATGAAAAGAATATTTATTTATTTATTTATTTATTTATTTATTTATTTATTTATTTATTTATTTATTTATTTATTTATTTACACATACTGCCAATCCTAATTAGGGATTATTGCAGGAAGGGCACATACATTGTGAAAATGCAAGATTTATACAGAAGGTACTTACTGAAATATTGCAATACGAGAGAGACAAAACCGTCAGCAATACATTTTATGACTACATCAGTACCATTATAACTACACAAATACCACAGGACATCAATACCAAATAGTACTGAAGAAAGAATAGTGAGCACTTCGAACAGTGGGCAAAAAACTCAGTTCGTCATTCCAAAGACAATAAATAACATTCGAGCAGGGATGAAAAAGTTTCCAATGTATTTTGGGAGGAGGGATAAACTTTATGGTAACCATTGTTAACGAAAATTATTCATAGACTGCAAACGTTGTTTTTGTTGTGTAAAGCACATGAAATCTCTTCTTTCATCTTCTTCGTCATCTTTGCTTTTTTTGCACTAAATGTCAACCTACAATGCACTTGTTATTCTTGGGTGCACTACATTGGGTGCACTAGCATTGGGTGCTCTACAAATATATTGTTGGGTGGACTATAAATATATCTTGGTGATGGTAGTTTATACCACCTTTACCTTCAAAACCACCACACGCATTTTTCTATAAACTTGAAAAATCCCATAATCTGCGTCGTCAAAACTGCATTATTTGCCTTGCGTTTTCATTTTATTATCCGAACGAATACACTGAAAGAAATCGAAAGAAACTATTGAAAGAAAGATAGGTAGTCCTGAAGAAGGGTACTGGCCACGTCTGCTTCCCTCTACTTTAGTGCTGCTCTGACGCTGGAATATAGTGGAGAATCTATGCGTCTACCACGGCCATGAATAGAGACAAACAGTCCTGGGGATTATGACTGAGCATCGTCGGACACGGCAGATAAGCGCTGTTTCACGTGGGATTTTGGTCCACAGTGAGCACTAGCTGCCCTTTTCAGGCAGGCAGCTTTTTCATATCCACATTCTTTTCGCAGGATTGTACGCTCCCTTCGAGTTGAGGTACCTGCAGTATCAGCAATATAGCGCGTGGCCCGGGCGCATGCTTCATATTGAGTTGGTGTGCCGCCAAGTTTGAACAGCTCTTTTTCTTTGGTTTGCGGAGTCAACAAGTTCTTTAGAAAATTCTTAGTTACTTCATGGCTTTAATCAGTTTTTTTTTCTTTCCTGACAACGGCTGACGTGTTCTGTACACATGTAATTCAGATTATATTGGTGAAATGCTTATCAAAAATATATCACGTGCCTGACACGTTCATAGGTGTTTGGTCGTGATTATTATTTTTACAATGCATGCTACTTGCATAGAGTGTTGCGGAAGCCGCTTCGAAACGCCTATATTTATGTATGAAAACTGTCAACGTACCCATTCCTTAATTGTGGTGATGTGACCCATGTTCCACAAAAAGACATCAGAAACGTGAGGTCAGACACGGTAACTTAGTGATGGCCGGAATCACTGCTGTTGTTTGTGCATTATCTAATCCCATCATTGCGAAGTTCCTTTCAGTTGAATATGAGACGAGTGAAAACTTTCTGAACATTTAGTGGTTGGACCTAACACCCGTTCCTCATTTTGAATCGCGTTAGACGGATTGTTTTTTTGTTTCCGTTTCAGGGAGCTTTGGAGGTCGCGGCTGCCTACTTCAAATACTCCGGCACTTGGGGCCCTTTAGCTTTGCTCTGCTTCGTTGCCAGCGCCATTTTTGTTTCGTTGGAGCTGGTTTGCGTGAAGGAATGGGCGGAGGCAAGAATGGATGAAAGCGCTGACGTAGGCAGTGTAAGCCAGAGCATAATTCTTCGCCTAGCGTCCTTCTGTCTCGCTGATGGTGAGTGTGCTAAACGCGCAAAATGGCAAGCGTACAATTTGGCGTAAGGTTACTTTTCTTGAAAGCAGTGAGAAAAATGTTCGTGCTTTTGCATACATTTCAGGTAATGGAGATATCGGTATGTGAGGAACGGTTATTCCGTCCGCGATGTGGTGTGGAGGTGCAAAATGCTGATGTTGATGCAGAGTGATTTTCGATCCACTTGAAACTTTCCGCACAGCCAACTGGGGATTCCTCTCCGCTTAACCCCCCGAAATGGCGACAAGACTGCGCCGACAGCTCGTCAGTATTTTAGGGGTGGAGCACCTTAGGACTTCGCTTTGTCCGTGGCTTGTCCCTTGGCGTCCACGTACACAGTGTTGCGCATGCACGAGGAGCATTAGATTGGATTGCATTGGATTTGGATTTGGATTGGATTAAACTGAATTGTATCGGATTGGATTGGATTGGAATTGTATATACTGTACACACGCGTTGTCACTCATTAACATGCGCCAGCGGGCAATGCCACGGGTTATTTACGGGATGAACGATCCCCAGTGCTTCACCCACTCGTCATCATTCACTTCGTGGAGATGCGTGATTTCTTTTCAAACAGCGTAGTTTGTTTCCTCGTTGCAGTTGATACCATCGGAAGGTATTCAAGGGAACGTCTCGGTTTTTGTTTTTGCGTAGGATGCAGGCTCATAAGGCGACATGTGATGCTGTAACTATGAAGACCCATAAATAAAGATTTGAAACGGCGCGCGTTGTTTTATACCAGGACAAATACAGCTAACTTGATAAAACGGAAGAGCAGAGGACACGCGCAGGTATAAGGTAAAAGTGAGTAAAAGATTTATTGCTCAGGCGTAAAGCAATCAATCAATCAATCAATCAATCAATCAATCAATCAATCAATCAATCAATCAATCAATCAATCAATCAATCAATCAATAGTTGCCACCACGATGTTGAGCCGCATCTATTGAACGCTTTATTGACACGAGTCTGCTTTCCGACGGGGTTGCAGAATAGCGTTTTAGAAGAGAGGTCAGAGTAAAAATACGATTAACAAAAGATTAATTACCTCGAATTGTGGTGAATGCGACTCGTGCATTTTAATCATGCGATACTTGCAAAGTTGCGTGCGCTTTCTTTTTACATGCACTTTGTTACATTGTTTCGTTAGAGATATTTCAAGCAATTTTATATGAACCTTCCGAAATAGTGCTTGTATTTGTGAGAGAGAGAATGTTTGTCTGCACATTTCTGGGGTACCGTAATTTTCGCTGTTTCCTCCATTTGTAAGACTTGTTGATGAATGTTCATACTGGGTAATATCAGCGCGAGAACGGTATGTGGCCTGTACTTCACTAGTTCGTTGACAACGGCATCCGCTCAAATTAGTGTGGGGTAAATAGAGGGCTTATGTCGCCTGTTGTGACGTGCCAACTCGGTTTATATAAAGTGCTGAGCACTTTATAGGCTCTCCTTGTCGTCGTAGCTCGCTAACAGTCGATGCGACTGTCAGAATCAGGCGACGGAGCGAGGTAACGGACCCGAGTAGAGCCTTATGAACCATCGTCAGGGGGTCACGGTGTGGCTTCGAAAACCACGGGGTTTAAATAGTCGTAACCGTTCGAACCTTGCGAACAGCTGGCGCTTGTCACTCATTGCTCCGTTGTTTAGCGCAAAGAAAACTGCAGGTACATTTCAGGCGAAATCTGTGTATACAACCGGCAGCCCCCGCGGTCATTTGGTTAGGAACGCTCGTCGGATTGGTTTTCATGATCATAAACGAAAAAAGCGGCTGCACAAGAAAAAGAAAATGGCGTGTTCGAAATGCCGCAGAAAGGCTTCAGCCTCCGCGGAATAATAAAATGGCGCGTTCGAAATGCCGCACAAAGGCTCCAGCGGCGCAAGAAAAAAATGGCGCGTTCGAAACGACGCAGAAATGTTCGAGGCGCGCAAGAAAAAAAAAAAAAAATTACTCGTTTGAACTGGCGCAAATACGAAGTTAAAGCAATCACAAAAAGAACATAACTTCCGCTGGCGCAGTTTCAGGTCGGGTGCGCGCGAGCACTGCGAAGGCCAGAAAAAGGTGAATTGCATAGTCCTCAAGAGGGGAATGAGACAGGGCGGCGAAGAGCGTGAGGAGGGGGGTGGGTAGCAGTGAACGGATAATGACGCCACCACTCATTATGTCGAATCACTGCTCTGCACTTCGGACAGCTTTCACATTTATTGCAACGGCTTTAATTTTTTGCTAAAAGGAACTGCTTCACATAACAGGTGTTCTAGCTCGTGGTAAGTATTATTAGCGGTGGTACATCTGGTGAAATAATAATAATAATAGTAATAATAATAATATATGTTTATTGCAATATACAAGGTGCATTTGCGGGTCTGCCGAAGCCACAGAAGGCTTGAAGGGCAGTGCCCGGCAGTTGGCGGCACCGAGGCCAATCGCTTCGCCGGTACGGACACACAAAAAAGAGAAGAAAAGAAAATAATAATAATAATATTAAAAACTCTGGTGAGTGATGAGCAAATAGTTAATAGAAAAGTTCAAACAGCCATTTCTTAATTAGTTTTTGGCTACAGAGGGAGAAAACATTGTCTGGTTGCTGATTCATTGTATGCGGGACATAAAAAGCGCGATTACGTTCCCCATCCCTAGTTCGTGTCCTAGGCAAAACGAAACGATTGCGTTGACGAAGGTCCCTCACAGGAATGTACGGAACACAGTACACTTTCGTCGAAACATATTTCAGGACTACTGTTTGTGTATACAGAACTAAGAATTTTGGCATCTGAGACCATGAGAAAATACAGACATTGCCATCAATATTTGTACCATACAACATCGATTTCAATACCAGTTTCAATAGACTGTCAACTTTGTTGCGCCAAAATGTCTTCAGTTGAACCATCGTTACATAAAAAAAAACAGCGACCAAGGGCGGATGATATTTTAGAGCGTAGTAAGTTATACAAAGAATACAAGAGTTTTCAGGCCGTATTTTCTGCGAAATAATTACCCTGCTACTAACTCCGTGTGCGGCAAAGAACATTCGGTCAGTGGTTCCTGATGTATCTATTGAGCACTGTTGACTTCGCATTGGCTGTTCAAGCATGTTTAGCCTCTGTTCGTTTGGTAAAACTAACTTCCTCACTAATCCACAGTTGTCTTCAGGCTCGTCGCCGGCGTTCTGTTGGCAAGGGCGAGCCGGCAGTGCTCCCTCGGTCTTCACTCCGACATGCTGCAGCGGGTCGCCTCCAGTCCACTATCTTACTTCGACGCCACACCACGTGCGAGAATACTGAACCGCTTCTCTGTGGACTTGGAAATTATCGACAGCCGCACATTCGTGGCCTACAAGCAGCTCTTCCAGAATGTTTTCCAAATCTTTGGCCGACTCGCTATTGTGGGTGCTCAGGCGCCCCTGGTTTTTGGACTTGTTCTCGGCGTAATCTCTCTCCTAGTCTTCGTCATGGTAAGTGTGAGAGTTCCAGCATAGACACTGATACACTTATTGTAGTCAGCAGTAGAGATGTACGTTTTCATAAAATTTTAAGGGGTGCGAAAATGTTTTTTCCATGTTTTGTTTTCAGAAAAGTAGGAAAAATTGATAAAAGACGTTTCCGCATGGCTCTGTAAAAAAAATCGAGATACTTCTGAAGGCGGAATTCTTAGACGTCTCGTAAAACGCGATAAGTGACCGTAGTTGCTGGCGACTACACGAAGGAAACCAAATTACCGCCACGGGAAAAAGAAAATGACTAAATGAAATATCATTAAAAATTTGTTTGGGTTTGAACGGGATATAAACCTGGGTCGCCCAAAGCCGCAGCCAAGTGCGGTAACTACTGCACTAACCCTGTACTGTGCCGGAATGGAACAAGAGTTATTCGAATACGTGCCGCATGACAGGTGAACGTGACGTCACCGCAAACTCGATGCAGAGTGTGATGACGTCAAGGATAATTGATTGCTTTCGCCTTGAAATGAGTTGAAAGACTTAAGTGCTTGAGTATTTTTTCCGTTTACACTGAGAAGATTACGATTGTTTCATGCCGCATCAAAAGTGTCCCAGGAGACCTTACGGTCTCAATATTCGCGCACGATTTCACGTCAAATCATTGATTTCAGAAAGCGTTTATTTCACAGCAGGTTGGCCGCATCACAGCAAATTTAGCCTTAGAAGCTATTTAATTTTTTAACGTTACTCTGATTGAAAAAACAAAAACCTGTTTTTTAATGTTTTTTTTAAACCGCTCAGACCTCTAGAGCAGTGCTATCTCAGCGAACCTGTTGTACCTAAACTAACATTATCTGGGACAAATGAGCTTTAATTGGACCTAAAAGCATGCATTGTGTTATACAGTGGTGTCTATCGACGAGTAGAGGAAAAACATTCATGTGAGAGTAAGTTTCTGCGAGTTAAAAGTTTGACATCGAGCGAAAATGCAGCCATACGGCTGCGAAGAAAACCCATTAAATCATAAACATCGCAGTTGAAGTAGTTGCTCTGGTCAAGGACTATTTTTTTTTCATTGATAGGTTTTTGTGAAAGATGTATACTTTTCCCTCGTAGCCGCACTTCTGCATTTCAGGTGTATGTCAAATTTTTGTTGACAGTGTTGTCTAAATTCAGACCAAGAATTGGGCTCACGAGCCTGGAAATTAGTTGTGTGTCGAAAAGCAGTGCAGCGCAACACATCGGAAGTTGAATTCTTGGAAACAACCTGTATCTCGCGGAGACCGGCGTTCTTGTTTTAAGTGCGAATGCACTTTATAAGCGACCCCAAACCATCCACCGCCGGCGGCGGCGGCGGCGGCGGCGTCGGCGTCCGCAGTGCTCCTCTATATTTAAAAAAGAAACAGCATCCGGCGCCAGGTTTCGATCCGAGGACTTTGCGGCCGCAGCGCGACGCTCTACCGACTAAGCCACGGACGCCACGCTGATATCAGTGTGAGTAACGCGCCTTATATCTTTAACGCATTCAAACTACGTCGTCAGCGGCGTGCGTTGGCGACTCAGCGGCGTTATGGCGGCTTGATAACTGCGTGGTGTACACGTGATACTACAAACCCGATGGAAGAGATGGAAGAGAAGGCGGCGAGGCGGTGGGCTGCGGGGGCCGAGCGCAAGCGCCGCAAGCGGGCCGACAACCGTGCATTCGCACTTTCACATTCTCCCCCTCGGGGAAATGCGGGGGAATTTTTTATCCACCAACTGCAAAAAACAGCCAAGAGACAACTGCAACAGAGACAACTGCAACATACAGCCAATCAGACAAGAGCACCGATTCGGGTGGTGAGCACTACGATCAACAGCGGCACTACAGCGGTGTGGTCAATTGCAAGGACGCTTTTAAGGGAACCACGAGAAGAAAAGAAGCTTTGTTTGATTTACCAGAGCTACCCTTGGTTAACCACTCAACTTCACGCCGTATTCAAACGATGTTTTTAACTAAAAAAATTATGATATACTGGATCTCCAAACTGCCCGCTACACAACGTAGGTAGTGACGTAATAGCAGGAATATTAAGTTGAGAGTTATCAGTGAGTTACCATTCACGGCATTCAAGGTACACAATTACACAGAGCGAGAGTAATAACTAAGGTGCACCGTTCCGTTTTTGGCAGGGTGTTTTGGCCATCGGCTGCCAATCGCCCGAACAAGGCGCTGTGACGTCACAAGGGCTGTACGAGGGAGGAGATGGTGCACCACGAGTACTGCTTTTGTTTTCCGTATTGCCCAGAATAATTGTTTAAGGATTTTAGACAATTGAGTGAGTAATTTTGAACGAAACAGTTTTTTGAATGACTAAACCTGTATCTATCTTCATGGTGCCATCAAAGGCACAGTAACTGAGCACTGAAGGATGCAGAATGCTTTGTTCTTCTTGGCATGAGTCAGGAATCATCGACCCAGGAAGAACGGTGTAACCGTTCTACTGTAAACACACACACGCACACACACAAAAAACTCGCGCAATTTACCTGGGGGCCTTGTCATCAGATGGTTAAAGGGACCCTGCAACAGTTTCTTCGTCTTTTTTGAAATCTTAAAGGCTTAAAGAACGTGGTCACCCAAAACAGCCATTACGTTGGTTAGGGGGTCGCAAAGTACATAAGCCAAAAATTACTGCTCTATGCACATCAGGTAACTTGGAAACTCGCTCAAACGATTTTTTTCTCTTTCTCGGTCTTGGCGTCCTTCGAACGCCCGAATTACGTCACTGAGGCCATGTAGTGGCTGCTGGCCGGTTGTCCTTCAGTTGCAGCAATGAACGCTTTTCAAAAGCAACTTTAAAAACAAAGCCACAAAAACAAAGCAGAAACGTAAGGCGTATCTGGTGCGACAAGTAAATCACGCAGTGCCGCTCCGTGGGGGCGATGACTAGCTTTCGCAGTTATTCCAGACGCGAAGGAAAGAGCAAAAGCGTTTATCAGAAGTGCTGCAGGGTCTCTTTAATTAGGGCAGTGAGGAAGTTACCGGAGCACATATTGGCGGTCCGCCACCTGTGGGTAATTACCAGTTAAGAAGTGCTTACTGTATATGCTTGACAACTTGGAAAGCTGCAATTTTGTTTCTTTAGCCCCAGTGAGAAGACCTGCGACACTTCATGCAAACCCTATCCACTTGCGACGGGTACAAGAAGAAACAGCCATTTGTTTCACTCTAATGTTCCCACAAATTTAGCATTCTCGCTTGCCTCGAATACGTGGCCCCGATTAAAGTTATCCCTGAGGCTCCTTTCCACAATCATGTCCTTTCTCTACAGTTCACAGCGAAACTATCGGTATGCGACATCGCGAAAGGAGTCGGTTTCACTACTCGCCATTTGAATTTTCACGCTTTCCACTTGGGTACGCAAGAGCGGAGCTCTGTAATGTTGTTCTATATGACCCACCGATAATTCAATCGAAGGCGGACTGTCGCTTAAACGTTGATGATAGCCTTTATCAAGAGCTTGTATACGAGGTTTTACAGGGAAGACTAAGTACTTATTAAAAATAGACTTTCGGAGGTGGAATTGTTTTTCTTGCGCGAGGTGGTCATAGGCCGCAGCGGACGGATTCCAAGTGCTATTTACCTACATAATTAACTATATTTGTTAATTACTTTTCTAATTATTTTAGTTGGGTGTTTTATTGTAATGAGGAAATTGTAGAGGATCATCAAGAAAACCGATAACCATCATTAGATTTGCGAAATTCTAATTGCCTGCAGAGCTACAGGGCTCACAACCTCGGCTTTCCAGGTGAGAGCGACCGGCTCCGTGCGGAAGGTTAGCGCCGCAAAGCCACGCCCACTCGCTCATATCACTCGGAGCTGTGCGTGTCAAACGCCCACCACGCTTTATCTGCGGCTTCATCTGCGCAGGCAAACGGTGGCCACGGGGCAGCAATTTCCGCGCGAGCCCAAGATAAAGCGGGGTGGGTGTGTGACGTGTACAGCTGCGAGTGACAGAAGTGCGTGGGCACGGCTTTGCTGCGCTCCGTTGCCGCACAGAGCCCGTTACGCTCATCTGGGGAGCTGAGGTTCTGAGCGCTGTGATGGTAAACCTGCGAAAAGTGAGAAAAAGAAATTCGCTTGTTTTTGCACTATTGCAGCGCTACATCCTCCGTGGCACAATGATCTTCCGCCTCTACGAAAGCACAATGTTGTCGAAAGTGTTGCAGCACCTGGCCGAAACACTAGACTCCCTCGGACTGATTCGTTGCTACGGCGTTATGAATTCGTTCTGTGCTCGTTCCCGCCGACTCATGACCACGTACCTGGAGGCGTTCAACGTCTTCGTTCTCTGCTACGCCTTAGCACGGGTGCTGATCACCTTCTGCGGCGTCCTTGTGATACTTCTGACATTGGGTATCGCTGTGGTCCCGGCCCATGCTGAAGCCTCGTCGGCCGCTGCCGTTGGGATCACTCTGCTGTCGTCGCTCACGGTACGTGAAACATGTCTTTGAGAATACAGGACGTCAAGGGTTTAGTTTGATGTTCACGTCAAAAAATTATGTAGATCTTACCGTCGTTGCGGGTAAAACAAGTTTGTTGGGTGATATCCTGGTTTTCGTGCCGACGGCGCGCATAATGAAAACTGCACAATAACACCACAAGGCAGAACGCAGACGCTCCGAGGCGCAGTCGGCGCTGTGGACGCGAACGAGCAGTGAACTGAGATGCTGCCTCCATCGCGGAGGCTGAGCAGACAAGGATTGAGCTGCTGAACCCAAGGAGCAGGTGCAATCCCGGCCTCGATGGCTGCTTTTCGGATGGAAACGAAAAAAAAATTCCTGTGTGTCAAGATTTCTGAGGACGTTAAAGATCCCCAGGTTGTCAAAATTAATCTGGAGACATCCACTAGTGCCCGTCTCATAGCCAAGGTGTAGCTTTGGCGCGTTACTCTCGCCCCCAACCCCCTCTTCCATAGACAGTTTAAAACTTGAGGCCACAACCGCGTCCTTTTAACATTTTTCGCCTGGGACTCTCTATTACTCTTTCCCTGTATCCCCTTCTCGCAACTCTTGCCTTGGAACGAATGAGGCATTGGATGCTTTCATTGCGCAACCACACGATAAGCTGGCTCGACCTTGGCTGAGCTTGAAGGTCACATGGACGTTACGAAGACTAGGCGTTTACAGGATCTATACATGGAGTGATAGGGCCTTTTCTCTTAAGCAATAAATGATGTAGCGGTACCCAAAACATACGGGGCACTTAAGTTCAGATATGAAACAAATTTTGAAGTACTAAAGACCGAAGCACTCCAGGCAGTTTCTGAAGCGGGCAGCATAACCAGGTGGATGTGATTCGTTGCTGTTACGTAAGCACGACTGCGGCATTTTGTATGCCGTTTATATGGAATCGTGGGAATCCCAGGGGATGGGATAACAGTTAATCCTGTTTTGTAGATCTTACATCAGCCAGGAACAGGCTGTCGATGAATGCATCTAGAGGTTGTATCTTCGAGAATGTATCTAGCCGTGTGATTGTATGCCTACTCACAGAAGACACATGCCAACTTTCGGGATTTCTCTTCCTCGCTTGCTGAATTGTTTACTTGCTTGCTGGGTTCCTTGCCCGTCGTTTGTGTGTCTGGAAAAGATAAATAAATTGTTCATGCCCTCAAAAACCTTTGTGGAAAAATTTCAACCGCAGTATTTTCCGGGAAATTGTATGTCAATGGGGAAACCATATTTCTGTTTAAATGCTGTTGGAGACGCTCACGATGCATAAGACGACGCAGAGAACTATACCCACTAACGGACGCAGTATACCGTTACACTAAAGTGTACCATGCTTGGACATCGACAGCAGCGAGGGGCTGTTTGACTTTCCTACACCAGCGGGGAAGTTGTGCAAGCTCTTATTTAAGCACAACCGCAGTTGTATCGGTAGCACGAAAAATGCAGTTGCCGTGTACGTATCGGGAACATCAAACTATGGCAATCCTATCAAACGTGATAAGAATGCCTAACCGAAACGGTTATCCTCAAGAATATTCACTTCTGCTCCACTCAGCTCCCCTAGTCACGTGGAGGTTCAAATCGTTGTCTGAGGGGTTCAGCCTGCTGACACCAGAATGATCTAAAAAAAAGATATATAGCATAAGCCATTTCAACCAGTGAAGATGAATGACCAGCGAAGGTTTTAGCAGGCAACATGGACACATGCATGCAGGCGGACACGTTTATTTTGAAGCGTAAAATTGAAGTCACTGACCACGTCAAAAATAAAATGTTTGAGATTTAGGAAGCCTTACGGGTTTATTGTTCACAATGGTGCGGGAAGGGGCCGTTTGAATCTGTACAATCACGATGAAAGATGGCATTAATTTCCAATCTTCTGATAAAAAGTATTTGCTTCATATCTTTGCAGGTACCGCTTTGCATGGGAGGCGTTTTTATGGTCACATTTTGGAATATGATGGGACAAGCGGCCTTTGAGCGGCTGCTCGAATACACCGAGATGCTAGGCGAAGTGGTAAGGCAGCTTTTTTGAGGGGCACAAAGGGGCCTGCATAAAACAAACACGAAAAGAAAACACGACCCTTGCTGTTTTTTCACATTGCATACAGCTTTTCCCTCTCCTGTCCAGAACGTAGACAATAAAAAGAAGCGAGTGATTACGAAACAACGTGTCTGCGTTCTTAGGACTCCATTGCGACAGGTGGAGGAAAAGAAAGCCTTGGCCTGTAATGAACAACCCCCAAAGCAATTGAAATTAGAAGCCGGGCACGTTTTCGCCTTCGGGTCATTTACGATTGGCGGAAAAATTGGCGTGAAGTGTTTGTTCTTTCCTTTCTTTGGGTCGCATCAAATACATTCGGGCAGTGAAAATGGTGTGTGTAACAAAAACACAAACTACGGTGAGATGGGGGAACGCGATGAACAAAAATGATACAGAAATAAGAAGGATTTATTTCCACTTGTAGTGTTCTTTCTGTTTCCTGTGCTCTTTATATTTATTTACGGGTATACATCAAGGGAAAAAAGTACTGGGAGTATTGGAATGAGAGCTTGTAGCAAAGTGATGCTGCACGACTAGTAAAAACGTTTCCCAATTCTTCTACGAAGGGAGATATTGTCAAGTGCTGTGGCCGTAGAGAACTTTTACACGGTGATCAATTAGAACGCTTAAATAAAAATAGAGCGTTATAGGTGGCGTACCTGGGGAATTTCTGGCGTGGGAAAAGCTGCTAAAAAGAAAGATTACATGCAAATTATTCTGAGAGAGGGCAGAAATTCATTTTTTTACTACCATGCTTGTTTAGATTTTTTATCCCTCTGCTTTTGTTAAGTTTTCTGCGAGCAACAGCACACCAACCATGCAAGCCGCACACGCACGTTCAGCTGAAGTCCGAACCAATAGGGAGTGTACGAATAATCGAAGAAACGTTATAGCGGATACCATACCTCTTTTTACAGTCGCGGTTTCTTCTTGTTGTAGTACACCTTAATATTACTACTGGGATATCGGCAGCTTATTTATAGTAGATACTATATTATTACAGGGAAACATTTTATTGTCAGTGGTCTGCTGCATTTGAACAGCGCCTTTTGGCGTGTGGGCATTTGTTTTTTTATAAATTCGCCTGCCATACGAATGAGGACTTGGTTCATCAATAAATCCGGAAGCCATAGAGCCAAGTAGCTCTCGAACAGTTGAGTGAGAGGCAGCTCCTGGCGGTAATTGCCCCATTTAACACGAAAGCTCAACTACGCTACATCCGTCCAGGTCATTCATCGCGTCGTGAGTAACCTCCAGCCTCCGGCATGCAAGCTCCGCCTTTGTTATCGCTTTGCTCTCAAGGAGCCTCACTTCAGCGGTGTCACGTGACTAGGTGAGGGTAAAGTGGCTGCTTCGCCTGCGCTTGATCGCTCATCACTGTCTGGGCCGGCTATGCGTGCGCTTCAGCGCAAGCGACCGACTTGACTAGGCCAAGGTTTAGCGGCTGCTTTGCCGGCGCTTGGTCCCCCAGTCTCGTCAATGAAGGCGCGCCAGCTGGTCTGTTTGGTGCCCTTCAGCGATAGCGAAGGAATGAATCCATTCATCCAGTAAATAGAGACAGCAAACAGGCTGGGAAATCTAAAACAAACCCGAACTTTCACGAAACACCGAGTGCATAGTCCTTGGTTTTGCTTGTGATGACAGGTTTGGAGGTGTTAAACCTGAGCACCTATTTCCGTATGCATTCTTCAACAGGAACAAGAAACGGGCACAAACAAAGAGCCTGCCGATGAGCCGAACTTGTGCCTGCCTCACTTCTTCTCGGAACCTTATGACGACACCTGGCCAAGACAAGGAATGGTGAAGTTCGACCACTTCAGTGCTTCTTATCGGCCGGGCATCGCGGAAGATGCCCTAAAGGGCATATGTTTTGAGGCACGTGCTGGGCAGAAGGTAGGCAGAATTTTCAGGAGGCCACACAGTGCATAATCAGCGTGTTTTATGGTTGTATCGTTCGTTCAGCTTTTGTTTAACAAATTTCGAGATAATAACCACGCTGCTCGATTACCTTTGTGCGTGAAGCGCAGTCTGAGCCTAAACACTCGCAGGCGTTTCTAGAAGGAAAATATTCGGCCATGAAATGTAACCAAGTATTTGTGATGAAAAAAATAATGAAAAAAAAACAGTTCGTGTGATTCAGAGACAACATCGTGCATAGTGCCTACAAGATCTGGAAATATTTGCTTGAGATTAAAAAAAGGTCCCACCGACTTTTATATAATCCTGTCCTTATATTTTTCTATCAGCTCAAATAAACGATTTTTGCTTACTTGTTCTCTTGTACGCCAGAATAAAATAAAGTGGACGGACGAATGCCGTTTCCTTCAACTTTCCAGTATATGCGTGGCGTGAAATCGGAGAAGCTGGCTCAAAAGAAAAAAAACATTTTATTTTCACTATTGCAAAATAGGCTACGACATCGCAACAACTTTGAGATGGTTTTGAGAAAGTTCCAGGTGGCTGTCCCAGGTGGCTGTTCCCGGGTTGTGTTGATGCGCGCAAGAATGTACGGACAAATGAGGACTTGGTATATATCTATTAACAGCAGGATTTCCTTGGTCGCAAAATTTAGGTGAAAAACAGTTCATGTGGAAAATCATGTCCGCTTGAGTTTCGGAAATATTTGCGCAATTATTGCAATAAATGCGGTGAGGGGATGTCTGTCTGTCTATCTGTCCGTATGTATGTATGTATGTATGTATGTATGTATGTATGTATGTATGTATGTATGTATGTATGTATGTATGTATGTATGTATGTATGTATGTATGTATGTATGTATGTATGTATGTATGTATGTATGTATGTATGTATGTATGTATGTATGTATGTATGTATGCATGCATGAATGTATGCATGTATGTATGTATGTATGTATGTATGCATGCATGTATGTATGTATGTATGTATGTATGTATGTATGTATGTATGTATGTATGTATGTATGTATGTATGTATGTATGTATGCATGCATGCATGCATGCATGCATGTATGTATGCATGTATGTATGTATGTATGTATGTATGTATGTATGTATGTATGTATGTATGTATGTATGTATGTATGTATGTATGTATATGGTAGTAAGTGGGCAACGTAAATGCATAAACTGCGTGAACTGTTTTTGTACAGCGCGCGTGACGTGTTGGCGTCGCAGGTGGCTATCGTGGGTCGGACGGGAGCCGGCAAATCGTCAGTGGTCCTCAGCCTGCTGCGCATGATCCAGCGCACGTCCGGCACAATCACGATTGACGGAAGAGACATCGCATCAGTGGCTTTGAAGCGACTTCGTTCTGCCATAAGTGTCATACCGCAGGTACGGCTTAAAAGATCCAAGCGTCCGTTCTCTGTATACGTCTTCCTTTCCTCTATCCCTCCTTCCGATTGCTAATTTTCGACTTTTTCTAAAGAGTGAACACACAGATTTTCACTTACCGCTGTTTCAGGGAAGGCGTTGGCCTCTATAGAGCTCGCTAGTAAGTGCCAATGTATAAATATACAAAAGATCTGTGAAATTGTAAGTTCTCGCCGGAGTTTCTATCCTTCTGTTAAGATCTGTGCAAAAGGGAAAGTGAACATTATTGCGAAAATAAGTAGCTGGGCAAATCCGAGCGCGCAGCGACGACGACCGGGGAACGCGACTCCGCTCTTCACGCTGTTACTTACTTTAGATAAGAAAGGCTTGAAATACAAAATGAATGTATTTTTTTTTATTTTCTTTGGTGTTACATTTTTACGCAGGACCCCTCGCTCTTTTGTGGAACGCTCCGTGAGAATTTAGATCCTCGAGGCTGCAAATCAGATGCGGAGCTGTTGAAAGTCCTTCACAGCGTCAACTTAGACCACCTAGCAACAAAAAGCCCAGTACTCTCTTTAGCCATTTCCGAGAAAGGAGGAAACCTTAGGTAAGTGATCTGCACATCTAATAATTATGGTCGAGGTGTGGGCATCCTAGCAAACTCGCATTAAAGATATGCCATAGCACCCTCATTAAAACATCTGACACATAAAAACCCCTCTCCGGGCGTACAGCTATAAGCAAACGGAATGCATATTCCGTGCCTACCGCTCGAGTTCAATACTCACTGCGAAATCCTAAAGGGACAGTAAAGAGAATTGTAATCAGTACCTAAGCGCATTACCAGGTCAAATAAAGCCGAGAAGGCGTAGTTAGTTATAGGATATTTTAGGCCATACTGAACTCTTTCAGACGATTTACTTGCTGCTTTTCCCGTCCAAAGCGCGCTGTAGAGACCTGTTTTCGTAGTACTGTACCCCTCACTGATTTGCTTAAGTAGCTCGTGCGATGACTTCCTTTCTCTTCCTCTGAGACATTTACCAAATATAGCACCTACTGGACTGATATGTGTGGGAAGTGACACAAAGTGAATAAATTCTTTGAAATAGACATTTCGCTCAGTGGCTAAGGCGTTGCGCTACTGAGCACGAGGTCGCGGGTTCGATTCCCGGCCGCGGCGGCCGCTTTTCTGATGGAGGCGAAAAGCAAAAACGCCCGTGTGTACGAGATTTCGGCGCACAATAAAGATCCCCAGGTGGTCAAAATTAATCCGGAGCCCTCCACTACGGCGCGCCTCATCGCCTGCGTTGCGTCGGCACGTTAAACCCCCACAATCAATCAATCAAGCAACATTTCGCTAAGATAGGATAACACCACAGTGTAAAACGTGGGATGCCACTTCATGCAAACGCGACCGTGAATTTTTTACCTGCCGGTCTGTCTGCAACTTGAATAAACCAGAGAAACAAGTGGTGTTTCTTGTAGCTACAGGGTCGTTCACGCGCAAATCATATAACGTTATTCACATCTGCGGTACTGAGTATTCATGGTGACGGTGTTGGCGACACCACGGACCCCGAGCCCCCAACATAAACTGTAACCTACCGTGGTGATGTGTTTAAAGGTGAAGGGTAGAAGCCTCAAACGGTGGCCGTCGGAGCCCAGGTCAAGCTCCGGCGGATGGGCTCCCTGTCTGTTTACCAGGCAGGGAGCTCCGGGACCTCTCAGGCTATCAGGGTAAGGTTTGAGAAGAAAGTACCCCCGTCCCCTGCTTTTTTTCTATGCTGTATGGAAAATTCAAAACCCCCCTCCAAACGTCATCGGTCCCTGAAAAGGGGCCGCACCGAAGTATCTTTCCCTCCACTTCCAAGCATGAGCTTCCCAATGCCAGACAAATACTCTCGTTTCCTTGTAATCGAATATCTTGACACAGCCCGCCCTCTTGCTTCACAATCAGTATTTTTGATTACAAAATACCTTGATGGAATAATTGGGAAAACCTATAATGCCAAAAAACAACGCTCAGGTGAAATCCTTGTTGAAGTAAAAAACCAGCAGCAGGCAACCACACTTCTTGGTCAGACGAAAATGGTCGATCTGGACATCAGGGTCACACCCCACCGCAGCCTGAATAGCTCGCAGGGTGTGATCTCTGAGGCAGATCTTCTTAACGAGACAGATGCCGACATTCTTGAAGGTTTAAAGGATCAGGGTGTCACAGCCGTGCGCCGCATCACGATGCGTAGAGATGATAAGGTAATCCCCACGAAACATATTATCCTGACCTTCAACTGCTCCTCACTTCCTGACCATATCAACGCAGGGTTCATCCGATGTTCCATTCGTCCTTACATTCCGGACCCGCGCCGCTGCTTTAAGTGCCAGCGTTTCGGGCACGGAACCAACTCCTGCCGTGGCCGTCTGACATGCGCAAAGTGCGCTCAGCATGATCATCCATCAGATAATTGTCCATCGTCAACCCTCACCTGCGCCAACTGCCAGGGACCCCATGCCGCCTACTCTCGAACGTGCGAGAAGTTTAAGCAGGAGAAGGCGATCATTAATGTGAAGGTAACTGAGAACATCACCTTCCCAGAGGCGCGAAAGAGGTTCGCTTCTTTCCCCCTGGGGAGGTACGCCGACGCGGCTCGCCGGGGGGCGGAGCGGCGTCTGGTGTCCACAGGGACCCAGTTCAGCGAGTCTGACCTGGTCCCACTCCCGCCCCCCGCTGGGTTGCATCACGCAGCCCAACCCGGCACCACGCCGCTTGCTGAGGCAGCAGCGGTTGTGGCGCAAACCACTTCTGTCGGGACCGGTGCCGCTCCCGCCTCCGCCTCCCCGTCCTCCAGTGCGTTGGAGGTTACCGAGGTGATGGACACCACAGGCCCCGCATCGGCTCCCACCGCCACCGCACCGCCCGTGCCACTTTTGGCGTCCCCAACGCCCGCGGGGGTGGCGGCTCAAACGAAGGGCTCCCGAAGGGGGGCCAAGTCCGGGGGGCCCGGTCCGTCGGGCACCCCTCGGACATCCGACGACGAGATGGATGTCGGGCCGTTCCTGCCTGCAACGCAGCGCAAGGAGCGGCCTCCGACGGCCAAGCCAGTAGAAAGGCCTAAAAAGCCTAATCCAAGAGTAACAGCCCCGAAAGACGACACATGAACACACACGAACACACACACTCCAGTCATTCTTAAATTTAAATAATGGGAACAGAAAACATCATTCAATGGAACTGCAGAGGCCTCCTTAAAAATCTTGACGATGTGTATGAGATTCTGCATGCCAGTCAGCCAAGTATCATGTGTCTGCAGGAAACCAACCTCAATATTTAACAAACAAATTTCTTGAATAGGTACATGGTATTCAGAAAGGACAGGGTTGGCTGCACCCACTCTTCAGGAGGTGTGGCCATTATCGCCCGGAAATCATTAGCATGCTACCCTTTCTCTTTAAACACTGTCCTCGAGGCTGTAGCGATCCGTACGATAATATTTATTAGGCTGATAACGGTATGCTCCATCTACATTCCTCCTGATCATGCACTTTCGAGCTCTGATTTCGAGGCGCTGGTCGACAAGCTGCCCGAACCATACATACTAACAGGCGACATTAATGCGCACAACTCTCTTTGGGGCTCCTCCAGAACGGATGCCCGAGGTCGCCTGACAGAGAAGTTTCTTACATCCTCCGGAGCATGCCTCTTCAACAAAAAACAGCCTACATACCATAACTTAGGACACAATACATACTCTCATCTTGACTTGGCGATTGGTTCCGCAGTTCTCTTTCCATGTCTTGAGTGGGGTGTGGGCACAGACCCATATGGTAGTGATCATTTCCCCACTTCCCTAACGTATATAGGTATAGGCCCGAGCAGTCCATCTTCCCATAACAGGTTTAATGAATCAAAAGCAAACTGGAGTATATTCACAGAAACATCTAAACTACACCACACAACCATAAAACACCTACACGTGGAGGAAGCAGCCCAACTCGTCGCGGCACACATACTCGACGCCGCCGAAAAGTCCATGCCCCAGGCCTCCAGTGCGTGCCGCACCCCAAGGAGGCCCTGGTGGAACGAGGACTGTAGGCGGGCGCGGGAGGCCCAGAACAAGGCGTGGGGTGTCCTTTGCCGGTACCCCACGCCAGATAATCTAATTTCCTTTAAACGGGCAAAGGCTCTTGGGAAGCGTGTGCGTCGTGAGGCGAAAAGGTAGAGTTGGCGCGCCTTCCTCACTTCCATCAACTCATACACCGACACTCACAAAGTCTGGACACGAATACGCAAGCTAAAAGGACAACAGACACACAGCCTGCCCCTGGTTAGCACAACAGGGGACACACTCGAAGACCAGGCCAACACGCTTGCACAACACTTCGAACACGTGTTCAGCTCAGCACACTACACCAACACTTTCATTAAACACAAAGCACCCTGTGAGAAGAAGTCCTTGCGAGACACTAATAAGTCGAACTCATTCTATAACACCCCCTTTTTACTTCATGAGCTGCGGGTCGCACTCGGTACTTGTAAACCTTCAGCTCCAGGTGCAGACAGGATTTCATACACAATGATACAACACTTACATGCAGACACGCTTGAAACACGTCTTCACCTCTACAATAAAATATTTCTTTCGGGGCACTTCCCACGCTCTTGGAGGGAGGCCATAGTAGTGGCTTTCCTAAAGGAAGGGAAGGACCCTTCCTCTCCCGCCAGTTATCGTCCCATTGCCCTGACAAGCTGCCTGTGTAAGCTCTTCGAGAAGATGATAAACAGGAGACTCGTGTACTTCTTAGAGCACAACGGTCTTCTCGAGAGCTGCGAGGCGGGCTTTAGGGCGGGGCGATCTACGAACGATCAACTGGTTGCGTTAGAGTCATATATTAAAGATGCTTTCCTCCATAAGCAGTACTGTATGACAGTATTCTTTGATCTTGAAAAGGCGTACGACACTGCTTGGCGGTACGGCATCCTCAGCGATTTGAAGTCCTTTGGTATGTCGGGTATCATAAGGAACACGCTTGGCAGTTACCTCTCTGAAAGAACGTTTCGCGTGCGAGTTGGAACTGCACTCTCTAGAGTTCATGTGCAGGAAAACGGTGTTCCGCAAGGGGGAGTTTTGAGTTGCACTTTGTTTATTGTAAAAATGAACTCTCTTCAGAAGGCTCTGCCACCAACCATTTCCTGCTCAATCTATGTAGACGACGTGCAATTATCCTTTAAGTCTTGTAACCTGTCTATCTGCGGGCGGCAAGTCCAGCTTGGTGTTAACAAGCTAGCTGGCTGGGCAGATAGCAACGGTTTTAAATTTAATCCAGTGAAGTGTACTTGTGTTTTGTTTTCGAAAAGGCGTGGCATTCGGCTGGATCCAGACATCAAACTCAATGGTGTCTCAATTCCAGTCAGAAATGAACACAGGTTTTTAGGTGTAGTCCTTGACGAAAAGCTCTCGTTCATTCCACATATAAAACAACTAAAACATAAATGCCTAAAAACAATGAATATCCTATAGGTTCTGTCGCACATCTCTTTTGGTGCTGACAAACAACTTCTCTTACGTGTTTTTACCAGCTTGATAGGTTCACGATTGGACTATGGTAGCATTGTTTATGGGTCAGCAAGTAAAACATCCCTCAAAATGCTGGACCCTGTGCTCCATCTCGGGCTCCGCCTGGCGTGTATCGCCTTCCGCACTAGCCCGGTCGAAAGTCTATATGTGGAGTGCAACAAATGGAACCTACAACGTCAGCGAGCATACACAGATCTCCTTTATGCTTTTAAAATTTCATCCATGCCTAACCATCCTTTTAAATCAGTTTTTTATGATACGTCCATGACTGAACTCCTTTTAAATCGACCATCGTTCTCTGCGCCCTTCTCTTACAGAGTTAGAGAGGAAGTGTCAAAGCTTGCTGTCTCCTTTTTAGATACAATCCAAAGTTCTCTAACGGATTTTATAGCACCATGGCATCTTCGCCCTGTATCATGCGACACATCTTTCACACAATTAGATAAAAACCGAGCTCCCACATGTGCAATTCTACAGCATTTCTTGTATTTCAGCAGAAGTATGAGCGCTCTGAATTTTATACGGATGCCTCTAAGACTTCCACCTCTGTGTCCTGCGCGGCGCATGGGCCCGGCCTTAGTGTCACCAAAACTCTGAATAGTCATACTAGTATCTTTACGGCAGAGGCTTACGGTGTACTTCTTGTTGTCAATCATATACTTCAAAGCCACAACCCACTATCCATTATCTATACAGATTCCCTCAGTGTTGTGCGGGCACTGTCGTCAACAATGCCTTCGAAAAACCACGTTGTCAATCTGATCGTCAAGGGTATTATGTCTGTGTATGTACACAAATTTGAACTGGTTCTTTGCTGGGTCCCTGGCCACTGTGGTATAGCCGGGAACGAAGCAGCGGACCGAATGGCTGCTGCTGCTACACTCTCGAATACAGTAGACATAACCACATTACCCTACACCGACGTGAAACCACATATCAGACAACAACTTCGCAAAACATGGCAAACACACTGGAGTGAACAAACAGACAACAAGTTACACGAAATAAAACCACACTTGGGACCATACACCACCGACACACGTAATAGATACACTGAAGTCGCCTTGGCTAGATTACGGATAGGGCAAACTCATGCAACGCACTCGCACCTTCTCACGGGGTCTCCAAGACCTCTGTGCAGCAGGTGCGGAGAGGCCCTATCCGTGATCCACATCCTTATACAATGTAAGGCACTTGAGACAACACGACACAAATACTTCCCACAACTACACACGCGACATATTCCACCACACCCGTCATACTTCTTAGGAGATGAAGCCATGTTTTCAATGAAACGCGTTTTCGAGTTTGTAACCGACGTAAAATTTTTACATCTCATTTCTTATCATGCATGTTGACAACCTGGCCCTTTACCCCAGTCATCTTCATTACGTTGTGTTTTACTTTGTTTATTTTTACTGAGATGTTCTACTTTTACTTCCATGCCACTTTCATGTAATCACTTTTGTTTGGCGCTCTTTGCCCTTAGTCGGCCTTGCGCCATTAAACTCCAAACATCATCATCATCATCACATCTGCGGTACGTAGCCCCTCCTCGCACGGGTTCCCCCAGTGTCGAGTGACCCACAAGTAACTCGGTACCCATGATTGACTTGTGACCCACAAGAGGGCCACCATCACTGACCCGTAAACCACAAGTTACTAGTTAACCATGCATAACAATTTAATGACGAAAGCGTTTGTCCCAGGAAGCCAGGTGGCCCGTAAGGAAGTGTTCTTACCTCGATAGTGGGACGAGGGGCATAAGGACAGTAAACTCAAGTGATCATACTTAATCACAGCGCGAAGGACGGGACAGACAGAAAGATTAACCACTGGACAGGCGCTGACTCTCAACTAAATTTATTGAAAACCCGCAACAAACATTTATACTGAAGGCAAACAACGCCGCACGTGTCAAAGAGCATACAAAAACCAAAGAAACCAGATAAAAGTGCAAACGGGAACATGGCTTATTTGTCGTTATCCATGAACTGGACCTCTTTATCAGTAAGCACCACTGAAGGGTGGCTCACACACTTATCGCCCCTCTTGCTAATGTGATAGGCTTCCACTATCTCACGGTGTAGCTGCTTCGGGTGCTTGGTAAGACTATCAGTTTCGTGAAACACAGGTTCGCAGCCGCACGTGTGGCAGTGTGACTCGCCCAACTTGCCCAACTTGCAACTGTCCTAAAACTCAAGTGAATAGAGATGGGTAGGCCGGCTATACTCGGGTGCAACTTAAGAACAACAACGGAAGTTGTCCCTTAACCTTATCATCTCCGCAGCCCGCTGTGCCTCCGCGTGGCGCACTGAGTGCGTTACTGTGAGTATTTTGATTGCCACGCGAGTCGTTTTTGTGATTTTTTTGGATTTAATCGGCTTGTAAATCGCTGCAGCGACGACAAATGAACTACGCGAGAAAGATCACACGATGTCACGCATTAAGCGCTATCTTCTTTCAAAACGCGCCCGCTGAAATCCGGGTCCATCGCTTCAGCGGAATTATACGCACACTACATGAACTATTGCCGTTCTTAACTTGTACCCCAGTATAGAGGTTTGGTCACGGGCACGGAAAAGGGGGCTTTAGGAACGGGAGAGATGATAATGGGGAGGAAGAGGGTACAATATAAAGACAGCGATAGGCCGAAAGGAGAAGCAGAGGAGGACGGACGCTTTTGGGTAGGGGCTGTGGAAATGCTATCGTTTTCGGCAAACTTCTTCGCAATAGTCTGCCTGGATGAGTTCCCACTTCTTTACGCCAGGTCATGGTTTCTGGTTTTAGGAAATTGTATACAACCACAAAAACAGCATTGGCGAGGGTTACCTAAAACGAATATTTTTAGAACTGATTCCAATGTATCGCTCGCTCTGAAGACGATATTTTCACGAATATATAACGATATTTAGAAAGGAATCATACTAATTTAGTAACAAAAGATGAATAATTATTTGGCTTACTCTGAAACATCCCAGCTCCCTGTGAAGCCGTTCCTAGTAATTTACGATTAATCCTCATATATCAACGTGGAAAGTAAATGAGCTTTTTTAAAGCGTCTAATAAGTTGCATGCACTGAGGCAAACGGTATCAATAAATAGGAATATTAAAGTTACAAATAAATCAACTATCGTAAATAAACAAATTTCAAGCAACCACTACGAATAAATCAGAAACTACATTTGGCGGCTCAATAAAAACAATTAAATCTGTCACTTAATCAGCGAAGTTCAAAAAACAAACATTTGTATTAATTACAATCTTCAGCCAGCGCCTATATTGGTTCTACGCCTGGGTGCTCACTCTTGTAAGTTATTTTAAATTCTTGTATTTGTTTTCTACTCCCTGTTTCCCCTTGCACAGTGTTCGTCTCCTATATTGTGATGCATTAACAACTCAAAATTTCCGTGTGCATCACGAATCTAAACAAGAAATTTAGCGCTGTCTAATAACGGGGATTGTGTACGCAAGAGGAAGATGGGAGAAAAATTAGCTTGCTTCAACTCCTTCGAATACGTTTGTGCAGGCTTGTATACACACGCATTTGTCAAAAATCAACAATTTAAGTTAGGAGGTGTAAGGCGCCGAAGTTACCCTTAGTTTATAAGGTGCGCCGGATGAATACATACGTAAGCATATATATAAATACTATACATACGAATATACATAAATACATACATACATGCATACAAACATACATGGAACCTCATGCATTAGGGACCTACTTGGCGCGTTTATGCAATGGCGATACTAAAGCATTGATTTATGACTGAAGTTAAGCAATAAGCAACAAGACATAGCTATTAAGTTTCTTACAGTAAGAATAACTGGTTGACCACTCGGTCAGTTTTTGTACGTGTCGGTTTGTTGTTATCTTTAACTACGTATGCTTGTATTCTTTCACTGGGATGGATAAATCAGGAGAAGCACTCACTTCAATTCACTTATTTTTACACGCTCACGTAGACTGCAGTTTTAGTTCTACGAAATACGCGCAGCGAAACCTTCCGCAAGCATGATTCCCCCACAAAAATACGATTTTTTGTGCGTTTCCACAATCCATGTGTTTCCAGTCTCCACGACCTGCTTTTCCACCTTTCAAGTATTCGCACGAGCAGCAACAAACTCTTTTCTTTTAAACTGTTTTTCGGACCGTATTTTCACGAGCGTTGTGTAAAAAAAAACTGATTTAATCAACTATTTTGGTGAGTGCAGTGCCGGCGAGCGCCAGCTGGTGTCCTTAGCCCGGGCGCTGCTCCGGGGCACGAAGATCATGGTATTGGACGAAGCGACATCCCAGATGGACCGCGACACCGACCTCAAGGTGCAGACGACGCTTCGGAAGGCCTTCTCGCAAGGCACACTGATCACCATCGCACACCGCATCGACACAATACTGGACTACGACAGGTGAGGCAGCAGGCCCTAAGCGCGTGAGCAATAATTCTCAGTGCTCTGCAGAGAGAAAGTTTAGGTGAACCGTCCTACGACAAGTAGGAAAGTGGGGTTCTCCCAATAAAATAAAAATCCCGGGCCATCTTTCCTAACGTGTAACCTGTTGAGGGGCAAAGCATGCATTGTATAAGTGTATTCTTGGCGCCTTGACGTTTTGCCAACGGAGATGAAACCGTTGGACGCTAAAGCTATAGATTTGCTGTAAAGGGCTCTAGTCTTTGGAGCACGAAGCTCTCTAGCGCGAGGCGTAAGCGAGGGCCCGGGTGTTTTTTAGTACGCGTTACGTTTTAGCGCGAGGCGTAATCGAGTTTCCCGGTGTTTTCGCACCGTGACTACATGAGACGGCTATAGAGACAACGACGACGACAGGAGACGCCAACAGCCCCAGCACATAAGGGGTTTCGCCTTAAAAAAAAACAATAAGGAAAAGTTTGAAGACAGCTAAATTGGACCCATATTTTGTATTTTTCAGGATTTCGCAAATCACGGTTCCTCTTCCCTCTTCCCTGAGAAATAGTTGAGAAAACCGATTCGGTAATTAACGCTGTAAACACTACCTTGATGTGAGAAGCGCAATACGAAGGTATGCAAAGTCATTGAGTTCAGTTGTGGTTCAGGGAGGCCAACTGGGTGGTTCGTGTTTTTATCTCCATCAAAATAGCATCAGAAGTGGGGCGCAGTCAAGCACTGATGTTTTGTTCAGTAAAACGCCTGGACCGAGTGAGCAGCCGCGATAACCAAGGACCATTAAAATGGCTGAAATATCCAAGATTCTCGCAGTTTAACTGTCAAATGTACAGGAACACAGCCGGAAAGAATGGTAAGCCCCAGAATGCTTCTATAACTATTGTTGACTTGGTCCACAGAGAAAGGCAAGAATTCATGCGATACAGACGTTAACAAAAAAAAAAAAACCTGAGCTACACGTAAGTAAACATCGTAATCCTTGACTCATTCATTCGAGCACGTTTTTCATAGATATCAGGCTAGTCTTTTCCAAACCAAGTTTAATCCATTATCTGCCCAGTTTTTGCTGACGCTGATTGCGACTCCATTTTTATATATATATACTATTACGGTTGTAAAAATAGCCACGAAACAATGGGGGAATCGCCATAACGAAAAATGCACTAATATCGGTTGCTATACAACAGTAGTTAGTTTTTAAACGACGGTGACCCAAAATGTCCTTCCATCGTAATATCCGTGTGCAAGAAAGTGGCTCTATCAAACGGCCTACAGGCAAATGTTTACACCGAAGCGTCTGGCACTAAAAATATTTTCCCTGAAATGTTTGGGCCGTAACATGGTCCTTAAAGGCCAGCAACTACCAGTGGCATCATCTAAAATTAGTGCTCCACACAACCCAAAGTCTGCCACGAAAATTGGCGGGAATTAACCCAGACGCGAATAAAAGGGTCTCAAACATATATGCTTCAAAAATAAAACACAGAAAACGCACCGCTTTACCTTGAACATACTCTTTGTCCCTTCGTTTACAGTGTGGTTGTCATGGGCGACGGCCGAGTACTCGAATCGGGCAGCGTGGGCGACCTGCTTGGAAACAGCGCTTCAACATTTCACAGCATGGCACTCAGTGCCGGAATCGACATAGCAGAAAGGCTTCGACAGTGCTGCAAAAAATAAAGATGTTCAAAGTGATCAAGCTTGTAGTTGTTTGAATTTGTGCCAGAGGGAAGAGCATTTCAGTTCGTAGCATGTGGGTCCTGGATTCGTACAGAGAGAAATAATTAATTGATTTAGGAATTTATCACCATGACGCGGATTGGATAACAGAAACTCCAGCTG
Source organism: Haemaphysalis longicornis (assembly GCF_048455015.1). Classification (NCBI taxonomy): domain Eukaryota; kingdom Metazoa; phylum Arthropoda; class Arachnida; order Ixodida; family Ixodidae; genus Haemaphysalis; species Haemaphysalis longicornis. Next base: position 101,181,234 of record NW_027526460.1, on the reverse strand, counting down.
GGATAAAAATCCAGCATTCTGACATCATTTAAGGGACACAGAACTGCGTTGTGAGCATTGTATGGCGTCCCCTTGTTAGTCTGAAATTGCATGCTCCAGCTACCTAACAAAATTACAGAATTAGTTTCGAAACAAAGAATTGTGACTGTGCGTCTTTTAAATCTCCTCTTCACCTTTCGCTGTTTTTTTAATCTGAATTCAATAATTACTAACGCGAGCTGATTCCTGCTTAGCGTTTACCGATAGACAACGACGGAAACTGGAAGGCGTGGCAGGCATATCGACTGCTACCTGAGCCAGTAAAATCACCTAACGTATGTAGAAAATAAAGAAAATACGAAAAGCTGTTTTAATAAAAACATGAACGTACAGAAAGTTCAAGGACAAGTCGAACGAAGATAGCGATGATATTACTGCTGTCATGTCCTTTGAAGAAATCATACATTCATCTGTCATTGCGCTGTTTGAGATCCATTAGGGCAAGAGCTTGCCGATCGTTCATGTGGAGAGATTACTGGTTTGTTTTTTCAATGCTTATCGTGTAAACCAAACGCAAGTGAGTCTTCCACACTGTTTGTTTTCGTGGTGATTTATGATTCCAAAAAAAAGTTCTGTTCCTGCGAAATATGGCCGGAGGGCAACATAAAGCAGAAGTTGTGTTTCTTACAAAAATTTCCGAAATCAACATAATTGAATTATGGCCCAGAAAAAGTCTACGCAGTATTACTTTTGTTTACCTCGGTAATGTCAATACCGCCGATGTACTCGTTCTCTTCAAAACCAAATAAATTATGCAGGTAGGCCTCAGATGTAAATAAACGTACCAGTGCTTTAAGTTTCCTGCGGATAGGTGAAACCTTCAAGGCAAAAGAACAGAACACGAAGAATACAAAGGCGGTAATGGAAGAACATTGAACGACGCTTAAAGAACGGAATAGGGGGAAAAGGGCCGGGGTTCCAAGTGTGAGACCGAAGGAACAAAGAGAAAATGGGAATGGCAGGGAGGTCAACTATACTCTAACCCCGTTGGATTCCCGACTTGTTGAAAAGAGGTAAGGCAGAAAACGGAAATGTTGCAGCACGGGGATAAAAACGCATGGTGAGTTACGAATGAAAACCACAACAGAGAAAAGAAAGGTTTATGAATTCCAAGAAGCATAACACCCAAAAACTGGATAAGCGAGGTGCGGCCAGACCTATCACAGGACAGTCGTGCTGAGCAAACACTATATTTATGTGGTTGTCAAACGTAGTTGAGAAGGTTGTTCAGAGTTGCAAAGTATAAAAAATTGAGAATCATTTCAGAGGGGACTGCAGTTGTGAAATAGGCGTCGGAAGCACGCGTCCGCGCCACTCACCGAGCAGTGGCAGTCCAAGACGAGGACGAAAAGAAGGGAACAAACAGGTATAAGAAAGAAGAGGCTTATTTGAAGACTCATTCGTGGATGTTTAGGAATGCGGGAGCACCTTGTGGGTTAGATAAAGGTTCAGAAAAAAAATTAGCAGTGGCTTAGCTTGACTATGCCAGGATATACGTAGCGTGAGTAAAGGTTCAGCTGGTTATTCTTAAGTTTCGTGGTTGCCTAGGATTAACTGATTGTCGTGCTTACTGCTGCTAAAACCATTTCTGATCTAATCCAGTCCCAATTGATTCAACTCTATCCAGTCCAGTCCAGTCACTGCTCCTCGCACACGCGCAGCACGGCTCTCCAAAAGCCATGCGAAACGGCTATCAAGCGGCTCTGGCGCAGCGTCAGACTTGGCTACTGCGCAACGGAGGCGCACAGCTGGGCACGCGCCGGAGCCAGTGCGTATACCGTGGCTATGGAATGCAGTCCTCTGGAATGCGGAGACCGGCGAATGTGCAGATCCAATTCTCTACACACCCGTACTCCAATTGAATTGGATTTCAATCCAACACAATCCAATTCAATCCAGTCCAATCGAAATCCAATCCAAGCCGATCCAATCCTATCCAAACCAATCCAATGCTCCTCGCGCTTGCGCAGAACAGCCCGTCAAGGTCCACGCGAAACTGCTCATCCTCGGCCAGTGTAGCTTACGCTACAAAAACGGTGGGTGCCGGAAAACGCGTTCGACGCAACTTCTTGTAATTATTCCTGCAGCGGTCGCGTAACATTACACCCCCTTGCTGCTAAATCTTGAAAGATATATTTGAAACAAGAAAAGGCAGCGGGTAACGAAGTCGGCGTTTTCTGAACGATGCGCGGGTGCTTTAGTCCGTATTCGCCTATTGTATACGGGTCAATGTGTTCGGTGTTGGCGTCGAGCAGTGTTTTCTATGCCGTATGACAACGACCGCTGTTCTTTACAAGGGATTCTCCTGAAAAAGTTGCAGGTAACCGACTGGCCTTGGCCAACTTTTCGTGATTATTCACGATTATGCCTACGTATCAATATTATTGTTATACGGAAGGGCGTTCCCATAGCTACCCTTATGGGAGAAACAGAGGCACGCCACAGTTCCGTTATGAGTAGGGGCGGCTGTAGCTTTAACGTTTTAGGTTTACGAAGGAATGCTGGAGGAATCGGTGCCTTTCGTGAACGTTCCTTCGAGGGGACTAGACTTTTTTTGGATATCTGGGCTTTAGAGCACAAATCTAGGACGAAAAACGACGGGCCGCTGTGTTTCTCCTCCTACATGGAGCCGCATTTGCCCGCCCTTCCGTGGAACTTGCTTCCGGGAGAGTTATAGGGGATTACGAGACAGATGGTTGAAACGAGAAGCTTTCTCCTATGCAACCATAGTCACAGTCCAAAGTTCAATCTGCTTCGACTGTATCAGAATGGCGTGATCGAATAGGCATCGGCTTCATAATGTGAGAGACCCAGGTTTGATTCACACTACGGGAAGTGTTTTTTTCTTTTAGGCGCTTGATGTGCCTTCGCTTACCATGACCATCCTTTTGTGACACCCATTGTGCAAGCTCGCTTTCCTGCCCTGAGTTTTGCGTGACGAGTGACGACATGAATGTGGCAAAGAAAGCTTCGCTTTAATAACAGCGCAGGACGGCCACGTGCGACCACAGAGGAAGCGCCGAAGCGCATTTGGGTGAACATCAGCGATCCCAGTGTTGTGTGGGATTGGTACTGAAGCAAAAGCCCAAATGGCCCATCGAGAGGAAAATTGGGAATAGGCGTCCGAAACGTCTATACCAGCAAGATAGCTCTTACAACAGAACGAAAAAAACTGGCGTTTATATAGCGTGAAGCGCAGGCAGAGAGTGCAAACACGCATCATCAAAGCGAAAGAGGGAGTACAGCGGATCCTGTAAGCGGCTTCCGCTCTAAATGGCAGTCACGCCAGTACATTTCAAGTGAAGTAATTAAGCGACAGAACGCAGGCTCATGACCAAATGGCGAACATTACTCGCCACGAAAAACGAAAATACGATTCTGCCGCATTTAAGTGGGCAATGCAGCTTTAGCATTCATACTTCTGGAAAAAAATACTTGGATGTCTTGGGCATTTTAATGTGCAGTTGCGTCAGTTTGCAAATGTTAAATTTACATAAAAATAATTTATCATTTATATTCTAAACATCTGCAATAAATTACGACGTAATCATTTTGAACTCTCACCACATAACATCATTTCTTATGACGTTGCGTCCCCACCCGAAATTTTCAGCCGCAAGGTAAATTTTGTAATATCGCCGTGCTACCGGGGCTCGATATTGTGCCCAGCAGTGGTTTCAAAGCTACTACTCTGGAAGTAGGAGGTCTGAGGCATCAGACTGATGCGACTGCTGATTTTTAAGCGGTCGCATCGGGTTGTTGATCTTCTCGTAAGAGGAAATTAAACCGGCAAGTTTTAGCACAAGCGTGGTGCAGTTAAAGATAATGACTTGCCACAGATCTCTTCCATTTTCAATCATTTTGATTAGTTAAAAATAATTTTTATTAAACCCATAAATTACCCATCGATAACATAATAGCTGCCCTGGCTGGTATGTTATAGTTGCCAAATTTAAGCTCAGCGTATGTGCACTTGTGTTGCAGCACTGCTTAAAGGGAAGATCGAGGTGATTGATTGGGGTTCACACGCGAGAGAAGTAAATAAGCGTAATTAAGGAGGGAATCATAACGCCACTGGCATCCTGCTCTTCACGGGTATCAATATGCTTCTTTCGCTGCCTGTTCCCCTACGATCAAGCGGAGCTGATTTGCCAGGTTGGGGCGGACTTCTGTATCCTCCATCGCTCGATCGCCAGTAATTAGTGTGGGGTGGTTGAGGAAGGGAGACAAAAAATTATGCGATTTTCTGGATTTACCTATACTCTCCTGCCATCTGCTGAAGAGTGCCTAATTCTGGACAAGGCGAGGAAGGTTGAACGTGTGTTTGCATGCAGTACTGTTAACTAGGCAACGATGCAGAAAAGTCGTGACGATAATTCTGTGTCGTGCCAGAAGCTTCCGCAGGACCTTGTTGTAATGAGGGTATATATTGTTACAGTGTCTCAGCCAAAGCGGAACAAGAATAAGATCCTAGTTAACTATACTATATACATTATTTGGACATGTACTGGGTGGCAGCCAAAAAAAGATCATGCTAGGCACGCTGAGACTCTGAGGCACGGCTGGAGTGGTAGGAGAGAGAGGTAGGAAAAGATCTTACACTCATGGCCTGCCCATTGCTTTCAGTTCTGCCAATCATCATTATCATCACCATCGTCGTCATTGTCGTCGTCATCATCATCTCGCTCATTATGATCAGGATCATCAGCCGGGTTGTGTCCACTGCACGACGAAGGCTCCGAAAGATCTCCACCCGCGTCTATTGAGTTGTAGCTGACTCTACACTTTCGCGTCAAATATTCCACGTAAATAAATTTTGGTAAATACACTGCGTAAATACATCTTCGCCTCACGTCTTTCTCATCGTAACGATATCACTGTAGGCTACTACCTGTTTATATTTTGAAACTTTCCAGGGCCATCCCAAAACAGGATGGGCTGGAATCAAGTCCTCTTCAATTTGTCTTTTTTTGCCGGCACCTTGCTTCTGGTGTCCCAGAGCGCCAACTGGCGTACCCATCCTGATTCAAACTTTGGTATGCTTGCTACAGGTGGTTATCCGGCCGGGATTCTCTATGAAGTGGACTTTTTCGTGACAGAATGCTGACTGAATGCATTATTACATGTTTTCATATTTGTTAGAAAGTTAGCCTTGCAAAAAAGGTAGCGTATTGTAACCGCTCGTATAAAAGCCGCTATCATTGTTTTGTAATTGCAACAGTTGGCATAAAATTTAGTGTTTCAGGTTATGGGAGAAGCGACACGACCCTTGGAATTTTTTTTATGCGTTTTCGTTTTTTCTAACATTTTTACTCAATTCTTTTTTTTCACCCCTTCGAGTTGGACTTGGAATCGCAATCATATAACTCGATAGAAGAGACACAGCAGTCTAGAGGTCACCCCGTTTTCCTTTATATCTCACTGGTTTCCGGGCCGTAGCATGCCCCTGCAAGAACCCGACTGATTATGAAATTTTTTTTGCTCTTCGATAGTCTGAACGTAGGGTGTCAAAAAAGACGCATTTGTCCCTTGTACATATCGGAACCGGACAATGCTCGTTATAAAACAGAAATAAGAACCTCTGGCTACTGATATAACCTCACTTGTTGGTCACTTAGCCACAACACCAATGGCGAGAAATTAAAATTTTGAGTTTTATTACACAACGTTTGTGCCCGTCAGGATGCCCTGAAGCGAAAACAATAATTCTTTCATTTCTACCATTTCACGCAACTGGAACCGAAAACGTTGAGAATAAAGGTTTTTCATAAACAATAAGTGCCGAAAATCAGGTATTGTACGACGACTGCAAGAAAAAAAATGGCGCAGCTCACACTAGTGGTGCAAGGCTGGAGAAACAGCAGAGCTGGCGGCCCCTCACCCTTCGTTGGAAACCAAGCTGTTGCACGTCACAAGGATTTCCGAATTTGCTGCTAAAAGTTCTCCACGACTGGCAGGCCCGTCCGGTTTTGTGAGCAAACTTTCACATTTCTCCGAAAGTGGATCGCGTTAGCATGCGCTATTACCCGCGGCAACCATCTTCGTGAACTCGGCATCTGTAGCGTGAACTCGGCGTCTGTGCTTCCTACTTCAGGCGCGTACGCACGTGAACTGTTTTCTTTGTATTTTAAAGTCGATAGTCTTTCTTGGGATACTTGAACGCGGAAATTTTGTTCTGTCTGTCTGTCTGTCTGTCTGTCTGTCTGTCTGTCTGTCTGTCTGTCTGTCCGTCTGTCTGTCTGTCTGTCTGTCTGTCTGTCTGCCTGTTTTTCCCTCGATCTAGCCGCCCGACCTAAGTTAAGACAGGCAGATGTCGAAGGATACGTTTTTACAGCCACAACCATTTTTAAACATCTAAGCCTGGTGCCAATGTTCATACTTGTCAGCATTGTTGAGCAAAAACAACACATTACCCATATCTGAGACAAAACATCAATACATAAGATATATTTGCAGTGTTCTTTTATTAAAAATACATGAATGCTTGATTTAATGAGAAATACACCCAGAAAAATACAACGGCGGTTGTCCGTAGCACTCTTGGCGGCAATTCAAGAAGTCAAACGTCAACAGTAACGAAAAGTTCCAGTAGATGGCGCATGGAACAAGCGTGGAGTAGGGTGCCTCAATTTACGCACGCCTCCTACTTACGGTGGTGCTGGCATCAAGGCACCCAGCGTGGAGCAGAACGCGCTAAATTTAAATTGAGTTCAGCAAACCTCTAACGTGTTTATCGGGGAAGGAGCGAGATGGGAGAGGAACAGCATTGGAGGTGAGCGGTAGAGAGAAAGGATGCATTAACTCGGCAGGGGTGCCAGACGTATTTCGACGACATTTGGAATGAAGTTAGCAGATACGAGGCCAATTTATTTTCTTGAGAGCTCCTCACGTGGCGCAAGCCAACGCGCAAGCCTGGACGACGCCGGGCACTATTCACTAGGAGCACGCTCCAGCGCGTTCGGTTTTCTTGCGAATACGTTTTGCGAACGCCACCTGACCAAGCTCAAGTTTAAACTGCTGTTAGGAATACTTTTACATTTTTATCACAATCTGAAGCTGGAATTCATAAAGAAATTGATTAGGCAAGACGAGTAAATCGCTAGAGAGACTTGGGGAGGCACCTAGTGTCATGAAAATGCAGGTGTTCGAGGTCGCATTCAGTTACAAGAGAAAGCTGCTGGGCATCAACTTCGCTTAATACCCACGTGGGCAATATGCAAAGACTAGAAACTCTTTGGCGTGCTACAATAAGGTGGCCAACTTCGTGGCCCGATTTCTTGTTTGCTGCCTTCCTTCGTTATGCACGAAAGTTTGTGTCTTATACATTCAAAGGCTTATTCGTGAAAACGTAAACTGCCATTCTTGGAACTTCTCGTTTTTAAATTTCTCTTGCCGGATGGGCAGGAACTTGATGCCGTCTAACCTTAAACTCAGTGGCAAAGCTGATGTGAGAAGATTTTTTCTCACCTACCGGTCCACTTCCCACGCTTTATCTCTAGCTGGACATGCCTACAGGGTCACCATTTTTGTATCCACTTGAAGAGTTCGTAGAAACTGCTTATGGTTATCAAACCAGTGACGCGGTACGCCTGGTCTCCCATGTCACCTGCTTATCAAACCGAAGATGACTAACGTTACTGAAGCCCAGAATTTCTCCAATGCACCCTGCATCGTAATTTAAAAACGTGTGAAAGCATTTAAAAAAGAAGCTTTAGTTTTCTCGCTGATGGCGTCTGTAATGCGAAGATGGGAAAAGTGAAAAAAAAAAACGTTTCCCGTTGGCGGGAATCGAACCCGGTCTTGTCGTGTTCTGAAGCTGGCGTCGATCCGATTGCTCCCTTTTTTCTTTCTTTATTGCCGTTCTTCGACAGTGCAGCACAACATAAAGGTACTACAGAAAACACACAATCTACAAAAAGGCCGCCATGCCATGGTGGACTGGCGTTGTCATTTAAAATTCCCTAAGCATGGCGAGGGGTTCCACCCTTGGCAACCACTCAGGAACAGAAAACTTCGCTCTCTGAAGTTCAATGAACTTGGAAACAGTTTCGCGGAAATATTGTCGCGTCGGCCGCGCGTCTACATCACAGTTGAGCCATGCCATGCGCGACCGCCAAATACTGTGCAGGCCCAACAACATGACGAGATCGTACTGCACCCCATCCTCTCTCTCTATACATAAAAACCGTATTCCATGGGGGTTCAGTGGAAAGTCCTTTCGCAGTGTCCTTTGGAGGACATCCCATAGAAACACTGCTGCGCAACAATGGAGAAAGACATGCTCCACCGTTTCCGGTTGTTTGCAAATAGAGCAGTCAGTTCCCCATGGCATAGAAATCCCCTTACCCTCCATTCATGTTGCAACTGTAAGCGTGCCCGTGTGTAGTTTAAGGAAGAAAGACTTCGCTCCTGGTGATACTTTCATTCGCTTAACCCTTTTTAGAACATCTTGTCCTGGGCCTGCACAGTATAAAACTCTATACATTGGTACAGGTATGACCACATCGCATACATCCGTATATCATTTTTTCCGCGTGACATTAGCCAAATAGTGCATCAAAAATCGAGCAAACAAAAAACGGGATGACACAACAATCTCTTTAAAGTATCCATAGATACCCCCTGTCATACTACTCGTAGAAACTACGAATTCGGGCGAAGCCCGCATTAGCCGCACTTGAAGTACTGTGCGCAGAAAAGGGTCTTGAACGTCCCGCAAAAACAAAAATCGATTCACAAGCTGTCTTACAAAAAGGTGCGTCAGCCCTAAGCCACCATCGCGGGTCCGTCAAAACAAATTCATTCGACTGGTCCTCTCCCAAGTAGAAGCCCACACAAATTCTAGGCTTGATGAAGCAGAAGATCGTGCGCGCCGCGATAACCTGCTCTTTTATAATATTCCTGATACTAAAACTGAAACTGCGATAGAATCGGAAGAAAAAATTTTACATGTTCTTAACAATACAATTAAGCCTAAAGTATCTGGTGAGGACATATCCCGTGCGCATAGAATCGGTCACTTTAATCCAGCCAAGCAACGTCCATTGATCGTCAAATTCGCTAACTATAAAACTAGAGAACTGGTCTTTTCTAAGAAATCTGAACTTAATAATAGCGACATTAACTTGAGCCAGGACTTCTGTCCTGCGACGCACCAAGCCAGAAAAAAATTAGTCGAATATGGGAAGCAGCATAAGGTACCATTCAAACTTCCACGCAACAAGCTGGTTGTCAACGGCAAGCATTATGTGTACAATGCGGATGACGATGCATGTTACGAAGTCCCCGTCGGCAATGCACACCAAACATCTCCTCAACCCTCCGGTCTGGACGTGTCAGGCACAAAGACAGTAGCTAGGACCACGTGAGTGGTAGTAGTCAAAATACAAACGCGTCGAAATTTTCTGTTCTCTTAAAAAACATACGCAGCCTCATTCTCAAAAAAGATAATTTTCTGCACTAATCAATTATACCAACTGCGATATTATTGCACTAACAGAAACTTGGCTCTCGAGTAAAGTGAAAAATTCGGAGTTGTTCTACAGCGACAAACAGTATGTTGTGTTTCGTGAAGACCGCGCTGAAAGATGTGGAGGTGGTGTTCTACTTGCTATTAATCAATGTATCGAGTGTTCTTTTTTGCCAGTTGTCTCCGATTTGGAATCGGTATGGTCTTGTTTAAATGTGAACTTCAAAAAAATAGTTGGCGTGTGTTATCGATCACCATCAAGCCGAGCATCTTTTTGTGACCAGCTGCATGATTGTATGAATCAGGTAACTGTACGGAATCCCGGAGCAAGTATTATTCTTTTAGGGGATTTCAATTTTCCTAGCATAGACTGGTTGCACGTATCTTCGCTTACTTGCTCCTCACCCACTGAATCTAGTCATTTCGTTACACTTTGTTCCGATTTTGGTTTGTCACAAGTTGTAACTTCGCCGACGCGGGTCACACAGCAATCGTCATCTATTTTAGATTTAGTTCTCACGTCATCACCAGATACTATGTCAAGAATTTTTCACTTTCCCGGTCTTAGCGATCATGACGTATTACATTTTGAGCTGACCGTACCAAAAGCATCGTTGCGCAAACGTTTTAAAAAAATTAGGGACTACAGTAAAGGTAATTATGAAGCAATAAATAACGAACTTTCCTTGTTTATTGACACTTTTCTGCCTCATTACCTTGAAAGAACGGTTGAGGATAACTGGCTGCTGTTCAAAAATAAGCTACTGGATCTTGTGAAAAAATTTATTCCTTTACGTCGAGTTTTCTTTAAATGCAACGCCCCCTGGTATAACTGCTATCTCAAACGACTTGGTAACAGAAAGAAAAGACTCTTTAAAAAAGCAAAACGATCCCTCAATCCTACACACTGGTCAAAATATAAAACCGCGAACTCGAGATATTCGTCCGCCCTTAAATACACTAAGTTCACGTTTTTTAACGCCACTCTGCCTACACAACTAAAAAGTAACCCAAAGCAATTTTGGAATATTGTTAGGGCACAGAATACGAGCATCATTGCATTAACTACCTCTAAAGGTGACCCCGTACCCAGCCGTCTGTGCGCATCGGTGTTAAACGACGCGTTTGTCACGGCATTTTCATCTTCGCGAACCCTGCCTGAGTCTCCCGAGCTTCGGTCAAAGAATTACTTTCCGATGGATCCTATTATTTTCAACGCAACTGGGATTTCAGCCAACATAAAAAAAATTTAAACCAAAATCTTCTTGCGGTGTGGACGAAATCAATTCAAAAATTCTAAAAAACACTCGTGAATATTGTTCGATGATACTAGAATGCATATTTTCGCAATCTTACCATCTCCACGCATTGCCACGAGATTGGACAACAAACAAAGTAACACCAGTATTTAAATCAGAAGATTCTCAAACACCCTCTAATTACAGGCCCATTATCTCTTACTTCTGTGTGCTGCAAAATTATGGAGCATATTATTTTCACACACCTCACAAAATTTCTAGAAGATAATAGTTTTTTCACTCCCGCGCAGCACGGGTTCAGAAAATGCTTCTCCTGTGAAACACAACTTTTTTCAATTACTAGCAATCTGCACAATAACCTAGATACTGGCTGTGTAACTGATTGAATATTACTTGATTTCGCTAAAGCGTTTGACAGAGTTGACCATTCCTTACTTCTACATAAAATGAGTGTTCTAACATAGATCCGTTAATACTGGACTGGATACACGTTTTTTCAACCGCACGTGTTCAATTTGTCTGCGCTAATGACTCAAACTCTCCTACATCTCCCGTTAGTTCCGGTGTTCCGCAAGGATCTGTTTTGGGACCTCTCGTATTTCTAATATATATAAATGATTTACCAACTAATGTCACATCTGAAATATGTTTATTTGCAGACGACTGCGTAATTTATCGTAAAATAACGAATGACACTGACGTTATGCAGCTTCAAACTGACTTGGATAATCTCTCCGCTTGGTGTCAAACATGGCAGATGCAGTTAGATGTCTCAAAATGCAGGTAAATGCGAATTTCCCGTTAAACCAGGCACCACCCGCTTACACTCAATTAACGATTCCCCTTTACAGACCACAGTCTCTTACAAGTATCTTGGAATTATTATTACTAGCAACCTTTCCTGGAACCTACATATAGAGAACATAACATCCAAGGCTAACCGAACTCTAGGCTACCTCCATAGAAATTTTTCTCTCGCACCTTTGTCGTTAAAGTTACTTTTATACACTACCTACGTTCGCCCTAAATTAGAGTATGCTTCTTCTATTTGGGATGCAGCTCACATGACATTAATACATTCAGTCGAGATGGTACAAAATCGCGCAGCCCGTTTTATTTTATCTAATTATCACAGAACAGCCAGCGTTACCCAAATGAAAAAAACTTTGGCCTTCCGAACCTCTCGACTCGCCGAAAACACTCACGAATTTGCCTCTTTCATAAAATTTACCACCATAACTTCACGGTGCACAATTCATGGATTCGTTCTGCGCTTTACGTGTCAGCTCGCCGAGATCCCTCACATAAAGTCGATGTACCTCATTCAAATACTGTCACACATTCCGCATCATTCTTTCCGAAAACGTGCAAGGATTGGAACAATCTACCGAACTCACTAACAAGTATTAAAAACCCTGATATATTTAAGGTTGCTTTAAAAACCTCTGAATAAATTCCCATTCAGTGTCCGAATTGTATACCTTAGAGTTCTTTGCGTGATGGTTATGTTATTGATTACGACCATAATTATTTTATATATGCTTGAAATATTGCCAAATGAATTCACCACTGTGCACCTGGATTGTATCTTCTTTACTCCTTTGTGAGACTGTTCTGTTGTTGCTGTTTAGTTACGAACAGTGCATCTGTCATCAATTTGTTATTGTTGTAACCCCTCCCTCTATAATGTATCCGTACCCTGAGGGTAAAATAAATGAAATGAAATGAAATGAAATACAGCGAACACGCGGTGAAGTCGTTGTATATTCACCCGAGAACAATGCAGCGCTTGCATAACATACCATAATTTGCTAGCCAGAAAAATGTTGCACACAGTTGCCCTAGCAAACATAGACAAACCATTGGCTCTCCATTTATTCGCTTTCTCACGCAGCTCCTGAGCTTGCGCACGCCAGTAGGGCTCTCTGTCTCTGTAAAACACCAGTGGAATACCCAAGTATTTCACTGGATGGGTGACCCAAGTGTCATTGGCGAAAATGTCTGGGGTTGTCAGCCGATCGCCATCACTTTCCCCAGTTTACAAAGCTACCTGTTGCAACACCGAACCGTTTCACGATTTCTACGACAAGAGTGACACTTTCCTTGTCTGAACAGAAAACTGCAACGTCATCAGCATAAGCGAGAAGCTTGACTCCAGAAGAGTGTACACGAAATCCTCGAACCTGGTTGTTTTGTATGATGGCTAAACACAACGTTTCTATGTAAATACAAAAAAGCAGAGGGCTGAGGGGGCAACCCTGACGCACCGAACGTTGTACGCTAATGGGCGCTCCCAGTGAATTATTTACAATCAACCGCGTGGTGCACCGTCGGTACGCCAGGCCAACACCCTCACTAATGACAGATCCCACATTTACATGGTCAAGAACAGAAAACAGAATATCATGGGACACGCAATCAAACGCTTTTCAAGGTCAAGCTGGAGAAGCGCGACGGAGCACACATCTCGCCGTGTGTATATTCGTTGTGATTGTGCGACCTTTGATGCCGCACGTCTGGTGTGGCCCTACAAGAAGTGTGATCACAGTTTGTAACCTCTGCGCTAGCACCTTCATCAATATTTTGTAATCAACGTTCGACAATGCGATTGGCCGGTACGCCGTTACAAACTAGTTTTTCAGTTTCTTCTGTTTTCGGTATCAGAACCGTGTGGGAAGACGAAAACGACGGTGGAAGGTATTTCAGACGAAATGCTTCTAAAAACATCGCCGTTAAAACCGGTGATACGTCCTTTTTCAAATACTTATAAAAGGCCGCGCTTAACCCGTCAGGACCGGGCGACTTCCCTGGGTTTAAATTATCAATTGCTGACTTGACTTCTGCGACAGATATGGGCTGTTCTAAGTTATCTTTAATTTCATCCTCAAGGCTTGGCACACGGCTGAGCTATTCTTTTTCGACATTGTCGAAGCGGTTTACATTTGGAGAGGGTTGCGTGACACAAAATCAGAAATAAAAATCTTGCACCCCACCCTGTAAACACGACGATGATCCGTCACGAGAAACCTTCGCGTTCAAACATCGTCGTCGTTGGACTGCGGCGTGCCTGATTTTTTGTATACCTGTGTTTTCTTTCAAATTAGGCCACTTGTGTTACACTGTTAATCCTTTATGTATGAAAGGTACCGTCGCTAGATCATCTATTTGCGCCTAAGGCCTCCCGGCGATACGCATAGAATTTCGCGGCGAATGTACGGACTGGTGGTATCGGAAACAAAATGACATACAAGCACAATATTTTTGCAGACCGCTCCTTGGTTATCATCCAGTCATGTTTAATTATTGTGCTTCCACAAAATCCATTAGCTCTTCACGATACCGCTGGTTTTAGGCCCGCTGCGGATATACTTTCCCTACCACTGCGCCGTCAGTCCTCCCCTCTCACGAAAGAGCGTCTCAAAATTATGACGGTGCGTCATTGTGTAGGTCGTATTGATTAATGTTGTCCTTCGAACACTGCACACAAGCTTTGCTAAAATTTATGACAGCGACGTGAACTTTTCACAATTCTTCAGGTATACTGAGCTACGATGATCCAGGCGCCCACACATCCTTGCTAGGTATTAGCTGTACGTATATTAAAAGACAAGTGGCCCCATGGCGGCAATGTGTGACCTTTGCTTGTTTAAAAAATAATAATAAAATGCCAAAAACAAATCCCTGGGGTGATAATAAAGGCATGTGAAACACGGGGGTGAAGCAGGTTGTTTTGTGGATGGGGAAGGTTAGTTGATGCAATTCTGCGGAGAAGAAACGAGGCAGGTTTGGCGACGGACAAAAGGCACGGTATATCAACGGTCCAATTACAAAGTAAGGCGTACAAATGAAAATCGGGCTAATCTAACAGCAACAGTCCCATGAAAAAAAGTCCCCCTCAAAATTGTTCGCGCTCACGAGTGGGAGGCGATGGCGTCGGTGAGCTGGGTCGGTGCGCAGAGCTCGGTGCCCTGCCACGGTGCCCTTGTCGATGACGGAGCTGCGGCCGATAAGCGATGCGTCGAATTGAGCCCGGGCGCTCTGCTGCCGGTCATGGCCTAAGTTTGCCATGTCGTAAACGGGTGCTGATTCAGGAGGAAGATGCGGCTCGGAGTGAAGCTTCCACGAACGTTCGCGTCCGCCAGGTCGCTCCAAGAACTGCATTCTTCCATGCCTTTCGTGCCACCACCATCCCGCTTTCCCGTCTTCCTCCCTCCGTTCTCCTTGACGTTGGCGCTGGCCACGGAGAGCGTTGCGCTGCGGACGTTACGAGGACTTGCGATGTTCGAAGGTCTGGAGGTCGATGCGATTTGGCGTCGAGTCTCCTCGCCGTTCGCGCCCATCTAAGAACTCTGCGAACCACCCACCTCTCGCCTCCGACGTCCCCTTGCTCTTGCTCTTCCTTGTCCTTTGTCTCACGCGCTCTTCTTCGAGGTCAGCACCCACCTCGTCTTCTTCACTTCTTTGAGCCGTCAAAAAGCGCCTCCTCAAAACGGGAGACCCGTCGATCAACCTTAAAATAAAACTTTTTTTTTGTTGGGGACTGCACTTATTTAAAACATCCACGCAGGTGAAGGTTTGTCTTCCGCAAGTGGTGAAGCTGTGCATATATTTACGTCTTCGTTGGTAACCTCTATTGTCCACCCCATCACTCTCACTGCTATATAGATCTGAGGCTAGAAATTTCAAAACACCGATATCTCATTGTGCGGGCTTATAATGCAGATTATTTGCTTTGATTAACATGTTTCGGAATAAATTTAGACCACCTGGGAATCTCTAGCGTGTGCTAAAATGCCTACACATGGCCGTTATGGTTGTACACCTCCTCCAGAAAAACAAGCTTGGTGGCCGGGCTGGACCCGCGTCCTTAATTGAGCTCAGCAGCACAACGCCTTAGCCAGTGAGCCACCGAAGAAGGTGCTTGCCTAAATCTGCTTTACAGATCAGCTTATTTAGGTGAGGTTTGAACTAAATTTGCATGCGCGTTATTGCAACACCGCAATTTTCCCGAAGAACCAAAGTTGCGGTTAATCTTTACTGACCTTTGAAACCCCATCTCCACCGGCAGCTATAACAATGTTTCAAAATTGCAGCCACGGATGTGACGAACATGATTTCAGTTTCGCGTCTTGTTTGTATTTTTTTGGAAATATTTATTTGCACCTGCGAAAAAAGCACGACTTAAAGGCTCTTTCGCTCTGGCCGATGTCCTCCTCCGTACAGCTACCCCTGTCAGAAGAAGGAGAAGTAAAACGAGCATCATGACCTAAGCAGTAAGTGTCCAAGAGCTCAAAAAAAAAGTGCGACAATTTCGAATGACCTTTTGTTACCATACACGGAAATTCGTTTTTCCCTCGAGTATTGCTAACTATAATTTCGGGCAATTTGCCAGGACTGGGAAAATGTTTTCTCATGCGGGAGCAGCGAACGACCGCTCCTATTGCCATGAGTTCTAACCATACTAGTACACAGCCTATTTTGAAGAAAGTAAAAAAAATTCACTGGAACCTTGGTTTCCCGACGCACCAAGTGCAACGGAGATTCAGGGTATGACAGTGCGGATAGCTATGCATTCATTTATGAAAGCATAGGCCGCAATCTTTCGGTATCAAGTTTGGTACTTAGTACTGATAACTGTTTAAAGAAAGCAACTGAAATACTCTGAAATAGATGCAAAAAGCTCAGACGATGGTCCTATTTACTTTAGTACACTTAAGGCACTCGAACCTCTTATTAGTTGATTGTAGGGTTTAACGCGCCGACGCAACGCAGGCGATAAGGCGCGCCGTATTGCAGGGCTCCGGATTAATTTTAACCACCTGGGGATGTTTAACGTGCGCCGAAATCTCGAACAAACGGGCGTTTTTGCTTTTCACCTCCATCAAAAAAGCGGCCGCCGTGGCCGAGAATCGAACCCCAGTCCTCGTGTTCAGCAGCACAACCCGTTAGCCACTAAGCCACCGCGGCGGGAACTCCAGCTCTTCAACAGTGAAATCAGACTACTAAATTGTTTAAGGCGTGCATATTTCTCTGCATCGAAATACAGGCCTAAGGCAATCGGAAACAATTTAAACAGCACTGAGTTGAACATGTGTGCTGTTCTGAGTGCATGTCAGTCATTCCAGATTAGATTGAAATTCGCACAACGGCAAATGCAAACTTGCGCGTTATCTACGACATCATGCCCGCGTCACACTGAACCGCATTTTGAGCAATGGACGCTGTTTCGGTTGCTGAAGTGCGTCACTTATCTCACCATCGCCATGGTCGAATTGTTGGCCTGACTTGGCATTAATAAACCATGGACAGGCCATGCCGCATTGGCGATGATTTATTTACTCGACATTTCATACAGCAGATGAAGTAGTACGGAGACAAACAATATTCAGGGTCAGTCTACGGGATAACAAGAAGCGTGGATAAATTATGATGGTACTGATGCAATCAACCTGACAGCATTTGTTTAAAAGCAAGTTAGAATTGCAACTCTAAAAGGACTACTCAAACCAAATCAGTGTTTTGTATCGTCTAGCTCATAGGTTATACTCAATCTTCCATATTGCAACTGTAAAAGGACTTCTCAAACCAAAGCAGTGGTTTGCATCGTCTAGCTCGTAGGCTAGACTCAATTTTTCATATAAAGTATTGGCTCCTCGCCGTAGGTACAGCTAGCTTGCTGACATGAATTAAAGGGGTTGAGCATAGATTCAGCCTACCATGATCTGCTCTCAAGCGCGATGACGACGTTGAAGTTGTTATAGGCGGTATATATTCTGGTGAAAAGTCTACATCTTAACACGCCGCAGAAAAAAACTTCAGGAAATCATGGTGGATGCAAAGACGTCGTGGTAAGGTTGTGTAACATTTCAGTGGCGAGACCTATTATGGCACAGATATTGTCAGCAAAGCCTTGCCACTTGCGCGTCGGCGTTTTTCCGGTAAGTTGCAAGCGCTGATGCGACTTCGCTTACGATAAACACTAAGTTTTGGGGGATGCTTATGATAATTTTTATTCCTCAGTAGTATGCACGTGTGAATGCACTTGTATAACCGATGCAACAAGCTCCACAGTATTCAACAAAAATTGACCAGTCCCTACTTTAACAGGCTTCAATGATGCCACATCATTAATTAAGCTCAAATTTGAGTTGTTCTGATAAAACAAGCGCACTTGCCACTGAACATAACTTTCATCTTTCAACGAACTCTTACTCAACAAACACTTTATAATAGAACGTACGGATCACCAAATCTGGTCGCTTGTAGCGCACCGATGGCCTTCTGCCGCCGTCCCTGCAACCGCAGCAATTTCGGGAAAACGGCTCTTCAACGAGTCCTTCTGCCTGAAATTTTTCTGCTTCAGTTGTCTGCCTTAAATTAAAGTGTGCTTGGCTACTTAGATGAAAGTGCGGAAATCATAACCTCAATTAAATAAATTAGATCAGCAATGAGCCGAATGTGCAAGCTGATTGCAAATTAGTAACCCGTGTGCCCCACATTCCTCGCAATCACTACTGCGGTGGCCCCAGATTAGTTCACGCGGGTGACGAGAACATCACGGTTTACTCACTCAACTACGGACATTAAAGGCGGGAATTGTTCTATTTATAAATACCCGAGGGGGGGGGGGGCGGGGCGATAACGTCTAAGGCAGCCCGTAACAGGGGGCATCCTTAGCGAATAGACGTTTCTTAGTTATCTCGCCAAGTGACGCATAGCGCTATCTAGGCGAATGTTTGAAGCTATATCGACGTGCTTGTGAGACCCAATTTAATCGCTCAGAGCCGTTTGGTCTTCCAATCAAAACATGATTGCGCGAAAAATGAATGTCTATTCTTTGTTCCGATAATTGCCGCTTATGTAGTCAACCTGAAACCATTGATCATTACTTTGTTTTGTGCCGGGATGCGGTATTTTGGTGGGATGTTTTGCAACGAACTGTTAAAAAGGAAATGGATATTACCCCTTATACAATTTGGTTCTTGCCTTTTCGAGATACTACTGGAATGTCCTATGAATTATTCGTTGTGATGGGATTGTACAGCTTGTGAAAGTGCTGCATTACTGAGAGGCATGCGGAACCCCCACGCCCGGTGAAGTGAGTTTTTCGGGAGTAGGTTGCGTTGCTGCAGAGCATTTATGCGGCGCTCTGGAACCCACTAGAATGGCTGCATATGTTGGACCCGTGTGTGTTTTTGCTGGAGTTTTCACGTACGAGTTATTTTAGCTGCAGTGATGTGCATCTTCTTGGATGGCTGATGACTTTTGTAATCTGAGATAATTGCAGCTTTCGATGCAGTAAAAAAAAAAAATTGGTCTCGTGGGATAGTGGTTCTGCGCCTGCGTACCAAACACTGAAACCCGCTTTCAAATCCCGGAAGCGCTGTTTTTTTTTAATTTTCTAGGGTTTATCACACTTGAAGATTACTACTTTCACGCATATAATCTGTTGATGACATATTTTTGTATTAAAAATGGGATTTCGGGTAGGTTCATTACCTCTAGTTCAGTTTCAGCTAGAGTTTCTTGTACGTTTTGTGGTTTTGCTTCCTTTAGTTAAGTTTCGGCTATTGCTGTTGAATATTTTTAAACACCCTGGTTGTTTCGTGCTGGGTCGGTTAACATTTTTTTTTCATTTTTGGTGAGTTCATTTGGTTGGTTTCGCCTCTCCATAAAGGTCAGCAAAGTGCTGGATGAGCTCGCTGCGGTGAGCATTTACATACGTTGTTTTTAACAATTGCATGGTGTCATCCTTTTTAGTACGGTTTTGGCTGTTACTTATTTTGGTTCTGGTGGTCTTAGAGGCTTTAGGCAGGTGTCTGTTAAGATATAACCCCCATAACAAGCTCAGGCGATGGATGGCTGTGCTGACTAGGAAACGCATATACGCCACCCTTATCCCCTGGTCAGCTTCCGTGTTTTTACGGCGAAGTTGCTTTAGTGCGCAGTGCGCATGCTCCACATGCATTCCAATGGAGAGCTGTGGGAAATGTCCACGTACAGAAGTCATGGCATGGAGAGAGGGAGAGGTGGGAAGGTTCCATAGCTCGAGATGTTCCACAGCATGAGACGTTGCACGGCGGGAACTTAAACTCCGCCGTAGACTCCGCCGTAGCGGGAGGTATATTCGTCCCTAGAAGTACACTGCATATAAAGGCAACGGAGGGAAGCACGTATATGACTGAACAGGCAAGGAGCGAAGTTCAAACTCGTTGTCAGCTTTCCCACTGTGCGCTAAAAAGAACCACTAGTGGCGCAACACTCAGGAGGCAGATCGAAGCCGTTCGATGCAAATAAGTGGATGACAAAGCAAGCTCCCGAAGCGGCAAGATTACAAATCTCTTCAACAATGCTAGCTGCAAACAAGGCGTCCGAGGCGTTGAACTAGGCAATCGTGCTTTTAATTCCACCGGCCATAAGAAAGGCTTAGGTGTCTTCCCACTTCCTGTCGCTCTACGTGTGTGCAACTCGATCAATCCGAAACAGCTTTGCTCGGTAATCGGTTTGCAAATAGATCGGTGGTCTGAAATTATACTTTGCGTTGCATAAAAAATTCTCGAAATACACAATCGTGATGCTTCTTGAACTTGAAGTAGCTCACACAGCGGTGTCACTTTTCCGTACGGTTGACAGAAGGTTCAGCTACTACTTCATTCATGTTGTAACCAACTATTCATGAATGCTCGCGAGATGTCTCACAATGGTTCCTAAATTCAGGGGTCCTTGTTTCCAGCCCAGTTTGTACCGCCCAGAGAAATATGCTCTATCGAGTATTGCATTGCATCAAATCGTAATAACGGGGTAAGGTGCAAACACCTCTGGTATACTACAGGTTGTTCAAAGTGCAATCGCTTTGCTTAGAGTAATAACTGTTGTGTCTTCATTTCGTCTTGCGTTTTAACAGCAAAGCTGTTGAAGCTCTTAGTTCCACCGTACCGCGTTATCGGAAAGAAATACCAAGAAAAAAATACCGAGCACACGTCAACGTGCGTCTCGTGAGGAACGCCCGGAGTCGGCCAGCTCGCCCCTCGAGAACGCTCTGCTCAGCGTTTGTTTCGTAATCTCACGCGTGCTGTTCTCCTCGCCAGTTCACGTGTGTCCGCGCAAAAAGTGGGCAGCACAGACGCCGAGTTCGCGAAGCCGCTTGCTGCGGGCTCTAGCGCGTGCTAACGCAGTCCACTTTGGGAGAGATGTGACATCCTGTGGACAAAACGATCCGGGCCTGCCAGTCATGGGGAACTTTCAGCGACAAGTTAGAGAATCCATGTGAGGTTCAACAGCCGGGTCTCTGACCACGGCAGAGGGGCTGCTAGCTGAGCTGTTTTTCCGGCCTTGCACCACTAGTCCAAGCTGCTTAAGTTTCTTCTGTGTAGAGCTACATGAACCTGACGCTGGAAATACATGCTGACAGATTTGGGCTGATACTTTGGCAGCAATATCTCTTGCAAAGGCGTTAGACTGCCAACAAAATAACTGGAACTAAAAGACAGTACAAACCAAATGGTTATGGCAATGACGATCCTCACGCGCATTTAATAAAGGGAATGTACTACGTGCCGAGATGACATGAAATATTTTTCACACACGAGCAAGGCACCCTAGTGGATATTGATATTTGCCTTGATGACGATTGGTTGTGAGGGTGAGTTCGTTTGATGAAATGTATATTTTCATACTTTTCATATTTTGCATTGCAGTTTCCACACAACGCCGAAATTACAGTCATAAAGAAAACAGTTAAATTGAAAGGATTAGCTGACATTATGTTCTCAGCCGCCCGGCAAGTTCTGAACTGCAGGTAAGTCAGAAAGTATTTACGTGGTATAAACGTGAGTTACGTCTAGGGTTTCACAGATCATTCCCTTGTAGCCTCCCATTTTATGCATGTGGGATCACATTATTTGCGGGGTATGTGCGACCTTTTGGATGAACGGCTCAAAGAGCCGTGAGCGTGTTTACATGCTTGACTAAATTCGGCGAATTGCTTCTTACTCTATTCCGTATTTTTGTTAATTGTAATAAAATTGCTATATATTTTGGTCATTGGGAGCGTTCCTTCACGCGAGACTGGAATGGTAAATGATGTGCATATGGGCGAATGTTATGCATAAGACTTAAGATGGTTCGGTTTTCAAGTTTTTGTAGATTATTGTAGTTCATTTCGTGGTAAGTTCAACATATGAACGACCTTTATGCGTGAGCGTTGAACCACGGGAACTATTAATTTTTTACAGTCAAACAAGTGTGCTATCGTTTCACACCAATATGTTTGACCTTTTTATGTATTAGAACATCGGTCAACCATAAAAGATCAATTCTGTTAAGGCCTAACCCCACGAGAAAATGTCGACGAACTGGCCACCCGGTTACTAAGTAACTCATAAACGTCGAGTTCTCTACAAAAACATATCATTGAAAATTCTTATGCATTTACAAATAAAGCCAGCAGGCGCACCGTGATAGCTATGTAATGCATCACCACTTCCGATAAGACAGATCTTGGCAGCCTAAAGTTTTTTTCACCCACTTAGTGCGGCTACACATTTCAAGTGGCTTCGCTTGGGTTTGGGCATTTTGACTGAGCAAGGTTCACCGCCACGTGAAACCGAGATCCGACGGAGATGCCTTACTATATGTGCATCTCTTCTTCGGACGGTGAGCGTACGAGGCATGTAGCCATACATCGCTACACTTACCTAGGCGCCACCCACAGCGTGTTTTTCTCGTGGCATCTTAGTCCGCAGGGGTGCGTGAAACGCCCAGACGCAGTATTGGTTCAAATAGTTTGCATACTGCTGGAATGTGCCATCCCTGGTCGACGCCTTGACACTTTTCGCAGTTCGGAGTCTGTCCGATGGCACTTACTGATAAAGTCGTCGAACTGTGGGAATCGGCTTTTCGGCGCAATCATGCATCACTCATTTACGGCACAGACTTCTCCGAATACCACAATTTCTTCAAAAAACGTACTCTGCCGAAGCAAAGCGACATATTGCGACCTCAACCTTATAAAAACAGCTCCTTATAAAAAAATTCCCCCACCTCCCCGAAGGGGATCGTGCGGAAATGCGAATGCATTGGGTGCACCGAATTCTTCTTTGCGGTATCGTTGCCGCGAGGGATTCGACTTCACCGACTTCCATCGCTATCAAGGCGTCAGTCGGCAAGCAGTCACGGAGAGAGGCGCGCGCTCCCTGCATTTATATGCGCAGCGAGCGGAGAGGGGTACGCGGAGAGGGGAGAGAGACCTGCGCCAGCCCGCGCGCGAGATCTCTCTCCGCCCCTAGCTCCGCGATGCGAGCGCCCTCACACGCCGAGCGCGGTCCTCCTGTCCACTCAATCTCCGCTACTCCGCCCGAGCTCCGCGATGCGAGCGCCCTCACACGCCGAGCGCGCTCCTCCTCTCCCCTTGCCCTTGGCTACTCCGCACCTGCTCCGGTTGCTAGGCGCGCGCCACAGCTGTTGCTAGGCGCACGCCGCTCAACGACGCAAGACAACCTGCGGCTAAGAAATGCATTCGCATTTAAAAAATCGTATTATGTGTTTCAAATGCACAATCCTCTTGGAGTAAATGGACCGCCACGGGATGTCGTTGGAAGGGGGACTAAAAGTGATTAACGGAATGTGACCGTGCTACTTAAGCTTGGTTGGAAGGTTTGAGGGTTGCCCTGAGCAGCGGCATAATTGTACGGGAAGAGAATTCTCGACGTTGCGATGCATGAGTGCTGTGCTTCTTTGTTCCTTTCCATGACACACAAATTGCAAAATGGATATTAGTTTACTCGCCTTCGGTTAGATGTTGGGGTCCTGGCTATAATACAATTGTAAGCTTAGTGCGTCATTGACCGGAAAAGCTACGCTACACACAAGGCTGTATAAAATGCTTAGCTCAAGGATTGCTGCATCTCCCGTAACATTCACCCGCCGCGATGGCTCAGTGGCTAAGGCGTTGTGCTGCTGAAAGCGAGGGCGCAGGTTCGAATCCCGGCCGCGGCGGCAGCTTTTCTGATGGAGGCGAAAGGCAAAAACGTCCGTGTGCACGAGATTTTAGAACACTTTAAAGTTACCCAGGTGGTCAAAATTAATACGGCGCGCCTCATCGCCTGCGTTGCGTCGGCGCGTTAAACCCTACAATCAAACCGTAACATTCATACGAATACCATTTTCTGATCTTCTGCCAGAATGAGCTTTTAGATTCTGAGTGCTCTATCTTGCATTGCATCTTTATTGGTGATGAAAAAACAATAAACATTTGGTAACGTACAGCAACCAGTAAATCGGACAAAAATGATTGATGAGCACGTGAAACTGACAACAATGTCTTAAAACATGTCAACAGCTTATAAAAAAATTTTGCACTTGCATAAAAGATACAAATTTTTAGAAAACTGTAGTTTACCGGTAGCTCAGTGGCTATGGCGTTGTGCTGCAGAGCACAAGGACGCGGGGTCGATTCTTTGCTGTGACGGCCGCTTTTATGATGGAGGCGAAAAGCAAAAACGATCTTGTGTTCGAGATTGAGGCGCGCGTTAAAGATCCCCAATTAATCCGGAGCTCTCCACTACAGCGGGCCTCATCGCCTGCGTAGCGGAGGCGTGTTAAACCATACAATTATTCAATCAATGGAAACTTGCTTTTTTAAATCTGAAATGCCACACCATTACACACAGTTTCGTTACAAAAATAGACATTTATTAGCTACGGCTACCTGCTGAGGGCCGGAAATAGGTGCGGAGCCCATTTTAGTTTACAACAAGCTAACTGGTAAAAACAATGTTTTTTTCGCTCAGGGCTGCTAGTGTTAAAAAATTATATCCCTCGTCTACGCCAGTCTGTTATGTCGCTAGGACTCCTCAGCAAAGCCTGCAGTGCATTCCGTTCTAGGAAATTATATCAGCTAATGCAGGGATATTATGTTTAATGTCTTGTCGTCTTAGCTAAGGATAACTACTTTGTTTGCTTCTTTCATTTATGAAGCTACAGCTACCACTTGCCGTCGACGGTTACAACCGGAAGTCGCAGCCCGAATGGAACGTTTACCGTTGGAGTCCTGGGGGATCTGTACCACAACGTGAGCAAGCGCGGTTATATACAGTTGTATTCAATTTCTAAATTGCAATAACGTTTAAATGGTCTTGGTTGTTGGCGAGTGCCATTGGGTGAGCCTACCGTATACGATATCAAGTTGTTACCCGCTCAGCTATCAGACACATGCAAGATGACTTAGCTTATAAGATTTCAAAGTGTTTTTATACAGTTAATGAGTGAAGATTGCCACTGCTTAGAATTGTATGACTGAGGTTTGCTAAAGAATTGTATAAAGGTTTGCTAAACTCTGTTTTGGCAATACCTTCAAATGAGGAGGTGACGGAGGTATTATATGGGGATCAGTAGCGTCGGTAAATTTCTTCAAAAGGAGCCATTTGGAATTAACAAGGACGTGTAGATATTTGGTTCGCACGTGCCCCTACTGTTTTTTTGTTATATATTTCATACGTGCGGCACAAACGGCAGTAAACTTACTGCAAAAAAGGTTACACGTAAGTGAAGTTACACGTAAAGGTTACACGTATATAATGTGTATGACGCAGACCCATTAAGGCCTTCCTTATGTCATCCACCTGTTTGAGTCCATTGCAGCAGCTTCTAAAGCACTTTTTGAAGTATGTGAAGTCGTTTTCTAGCATGGAGAATAAATAATTAACCTGTGCTGCCATATAATAGATGGTCTTGCAATATCTGATGTACATATTACTGTTCCACGACGATTAGCTAAAGTAAAGGCTCACTGCAATGACGCTTTCATCTTAATTACATTTTTCAAAACCCGAACACTCTTTAAGGCCCTGGGTCGGAAAGGCCACACAGCCCCGAAATGTTTACTCACGAGAGGAAAATTGTGCTTCTTGCTGCATGTTTAAAACTATGTACGCCTGACACAACTTTGGAAAATGTAAAACTGAAGGCAAGGTCGCTGCACAGCTGAGTGAAAAGAAAGAAATTTTCTGAACTGTGAAGGTATATCTTCCATGTACTTCATTCTTAGAGCATATGAACCAGCTCTTAATATAAGTTTTATATTTAGGACGCATAATTGCAACTTTCGGTATTTACACCAGTTGCGTTCCGCGAGGTTCTAGATACGGATACGCTTCCCCCGCGGACATACCTGACGCTCGGTTGAAATAATCTATGTTCTTGTAGCGTTCATGTTGCGGGTTCCAATGCAGTTTACACCATTTGCAGTTGGTAAACTTTACAAAAACAACGAGGACATTCAAACGTAACGAGCACGCGGAAACGTCTTAGCAGTTGTTTTTGGTATTTAAACAAGTCTATAAAAATAATTTCTTCGGGGCTAATGCCATTCGAATTTGCGAAAAATGTAAGTTTCTGAATAAATACACACAAGGTAACTTTATTGGATACCGTTGTTAACTGAACTCAGGGGTACAGTCAGATGTGTAGTGGTGGGCGACTTTAATCGCAGAGAAAAGTTGTTGAGGCGTACATCGCGTGTCATGTTGAAACTCGTAAAGTGCCTGGCCACCATTTACTGTCTCAGTATACGCGTTGTGTCTTACGGCCACTCGAGGAAGCTAGAACGTTGATAATTTGGTCACTTCTGTTCCAGCGCACAGATATAACAATTCCATGCATTGCAAGAAGTTATTCGCGAGACTATGCTGGGTATCCCACTTCGCCTTTGTTCTTCATGCCTGCAACCATCATGGCAGGAAGGAATCGAACCCAAGAGACGAACATGGCCGGCTACCTCCTTACTTTCGACGTTGAAGTAAGTGATCATGGTTTGATCTAGGTTTGTAAGCAATCAAAATTATTTCGCAGCCCATCAATTCCACTATAGAGGGAATTCCATAACGTAGGGGTTATTTCGGAGCATCAAACCCGACAATAAGTTTTACAAGTATTTCCGGAGAAAAAGGTCGTGCGCGTTGTTTAATATTGTTTCAAAAATGATCATACGCGAATAATTTATGGTATTTTTGCACGCCTTCAGCCATCGTATAAACGCAATGCGAAAACGCATATTGCGCTGCACTTATTCTTTTCTTTGACTGAAGTAGTGCACAACTAAACGTGTCATCACTGCTACGCCAGCGAACGTCATGGTGCTAGTAGGATTTCAAGGTGACCTGTACTCAAAACCTTCCCTCTTTTTTCCCAACTTTCTCGGCTTGCAAGGGAGGAAATTCCTGATATTCATGTCTTTTGGCAGACTATCTTTAAGGGGCCATGCAGAAAAAAAAAATACAACTTTGTTTTATTCTAAAGATTTTGTGTTTTATTGTGCCCCCGGTGCTTGTCTGGCAGCAAAGTATGCTTCTATCACTGAGAAAGTATTTCAAGTTAAAATTTTAAGCCTCCCGCCAAACCGTCTTTTTCGTAACGTCTGCAATGACATCACAGGAACCGCTCTGAAGCCAATTGTGGAGCCTTGTTTACCGTTAGTCAATGTAGATGGCGCCACGATACCGAGAAAGGCCGTTTTCTGCCCTTGCTTCGTTTTTGACCGCATTTGTACCTGGCTTGTTTTTATTGAGATACGAAATAACCATTTCGTGAAAAATGGTGTTCGATCGGCAAATATGGTCACGTAGGACACCGTCGCTTACGCTATTCGGCAGGTGTCGTCTGAGAGAACCCCAAAACGCCGCAGTTCTGCGCAGCTAAAACCAGCGTAGTGCGCGCAGTACCAACACCAGTAAGGATCGGTACTTCGAGGTTTACGTGCACGTTCCGAACTTCCATTGTTTACCCCGCCGTTCTTACTGCTATAAAAAGATATGCTCCTAATTTAAGCGCGAATAGCTCATCCGGCAAGCTTATAAGCCCTGCCTAATTTGCATTTGCGTTTTCCGGCCTCATCCAATCGCAGAGCTGCCACATGTGACATCATAGGTTCTGTTGCGGGAAATGAGCCAGTGGGTGGCATGGCCATTATATGTTTTTCTAATTATATAGCTTGTTTGAGCAAAGTTTACGTTAAAAGTGGTGTGAGCATAATTCTAACGAGGCAATCTTTCGAATGGACCAAACTTGTTTTTTTTTCTGCATGGCCCCTTTAAAGGAAGCATTGCCCACCCCCAACTTACCGTTACATAACCACGTGTGACTCTCAGAAAGTTAGCTAGAAATTTCGTCAATGGTTAGGTATAGATAGACATGACTACTGCGTGATTATTTCCTACTTTATGATTACTTTGTGATACGTTCCTATTTACGCCTAGGTTTGGGCCCTACTTCTGCTTTCTCTGGCTATGGTTAGCGTTGTGTCGGTCTGCTTGGATATCGTTGGCACCAAAGTTCAAGAAGGAACGCCTGTCCGTCTAACCAAAGCATGGAATACCCACTTTTGGATGCTCTTCGAAAACATGTTTTGCGGAGGTACGTTAACCAAAAGCTTTTGCATTACCTTTATGCAGCGTGTCCGCAAGATGAAAATAAGAAGCCTGGAAAAGACCAATTGTAATTACGTGATCGTGTTCAGAGGACTCAGTGTTAATTTTCTAAAGTTTTCGTGTTCAGACACTTCGGTTGAATGTCCCAAATCAACAAATGCACCTAGAATGTGAACGTTGAGTCGATAATTAGGTACCACCTCCTCGGCTTTCGTCAAACTTGAACAGTGCTAAAAAGTGCCCGAAAGTAGTCACAGGAGTCCTGCGTACCGGAAAGTACCGGTTAAAAAAAATTGCGAAGCTTCCACTGAGTCGCGCAAGGCTGAGCCACAGCGAAGCTGGAGGAACTTTTTCCATGTAAGTACCGAAGGACACACCACTACGGATTGCATTATGTTTGAAATTGTTTCTTTACGCGTTACGTCATCACTTTTCGCTGTGGTAGTGGAAGTCATCGTCATATCCATCTCTATCGCCGTCTTCCTCATCCATGACTGGCGGGTCCGGATCGTTTTGTCTGCAGGCTTTCAAATTTCTCCCAAAGTGGAACGCGCCAGCACGCGCTAGAACTGGCGACAACCGGCTTGGTAAAGTGGGCGTCTGTAGCGGGAGCTGTCTTGTGCTCTCTCCTTGAAGTTCGGTTTTCTTGGTTTCATTTTTGCGAGAGCCATGCGTAAGCCTGGATGAAGCCGGGCGCTCCTCGTACGGTGCATGTTCACGTGCGCGGTAAACGGCGGAAGTATCTGTGTTAGTGTCCACAGCTCCGCTGTTAAACGTTGCTCAGAAGAGTAGTTAGCTGCGGCCAAATACACTGATGGAACACAAAAATATAACAAAGCCACTGCGTGCAGAAATAATTGCTAATTTCTTCTTAATATCTGGTTAGAAGCAAGGTGCAAAACGTTTCAAATTATGACAATGTTTATTTGCTAACTGAGATGACGAACTTTAAATTGATGAGGTCTAGTTCTGTCCAAAAGATAGGCTCATCCGGGTAGACTACTAAACAAGGTTACAGTGTAACTATTACAAAGTGACCATTTCTTTTTACAACAAACGTTAGAAAGCGAAACCAGATATTTTTGTCCAGCACGGATCGATTCGATCCATCCGTCCGTGTTTTGTTCGTGAAATACAGGGGGGGGGGGGTAGTCCGGGGGGCAGGTTGGCAGTTGGTACATGCCGTTTTGTGCATGTCGGGCTATTGGCCGTAGAAGACGTTACGGACCACCACCTATTCTGAGTAGTCCTGGGTGAGGTGGTATTAGTTGAAAAGACGAAATCGTCTTAACGCGTAGCATTCTTTGGCAAGTACCATCACAGCCAGGACCGTGTTACACCATGCATTTCCATTAAAATTCAGATCTTGCGGAAGCAATACATTCAATCGTTATAATGGCGTGAATAAGGATAATTTACCACACAGAATTCTGCAAAACGAAGTATAAAAATAGAAAAGTAAAAATATTGAAAGGGGGTTTATTGGCTGGTAGATGCAGACGGTCGCAGAGGTCCAGAACCACAGAGAGCGAGAGAGCCGACGAGCGGTCACACCCAAAGCCGCGCAGACCGAGCTTCTTCTTCGTTCGCACGAGCGGCTGGTTGTCTGCTGGCAACATGGCGATGACCGATGGCACATAGCCATTACAAGAGATTGTCCGCAGTTCCTAATTATTGCAGCGCGCTTTACCTCATTACAATATTTTTAAAAAGTGACCTGCAAAATAAGATATGCATCTTAGACGTCTCCCCCAAAATAAAAAATAGACGAAAAAACCTGCAGAAGCATGTTCAAAATACCAATGACAATAGCGAAAATGGCAAACTGTGCAACGCCCTCCATTTCCACAAGAACATTTAGCGGAAGTAACAACTTAAGTGGTATAAGAGCGGAAATGGAAATAATAGGTCAGATAGAATTTTGAACTAGCACCTTTTTCTTATATTAGCGTATATGGAGATTGGTAATTGATTAGGACGAATAAAAAAAACAAAAAGGCAAAATTTTCAGAAAGCGATTCGAAAAAATGACAAATGTGCATCTTATAGTTATCCCCCCCCCCCAAACAAAAGAATAAACGAAATAAGTCCGCAAAAGCACGTTCGAAATACGAATGAAAAAACATGAGAAACGGAGAACGGTGTAACGGCCTACATTTACACAAAAATGCAGATTTGCGAAAGTAACACTTTTAATAGTTATAACAGCGGAAATGCAGATATTTGGTGGAACAGAATTTTGAAAAATCACAATAAAAAAGAATCAGAGAAATATTTCTCCACGAAAATGATGTCACAAAACCAAAAATAAATATCTTATACATTCCGCCACCCAAAACAGCAAGAGTAAATAAAAAGTATAAAAAAACGGTTAGGCTACCAATAAAACATCAAAAATGGCGAACCGTGTGACGCTTGCATTACCACAAAAATGTAGATTTGACGGGTGTGACACTTGTAATCACTATAATAGCGTAAGTGGAGATGTTGGATTGACAGAATTTTGAAAAATCAAAAAGTAAGAGATATAGAAAAAATTTTACTTTCACAAAAGACATCTGTCAAGATCAAAATATGCAATTTAAAAGCTTCCCTCCTATAACGGGATATGAAGTGAAAAAAATCTGCAAAAAAAAGAAACGCTGGATATACGAACAAAAATGCGAAAGTCATTATTGTTATAATTGTATAAAGTGAAAGATTGTTGAATTGCGTAAAGGGAGATATGTGGCCTGAGAGCATTTTGAAAAACCAAAAAGTAGGAAAGGTGAAAGTTTCCACAAAAGTGATCTGGCAAAACCAAGCGTATACACGCATTTAACATTTACGTACATATAGACACATACGCATACATACACATACACATATCTCTTTCCAAACCCAAAGGATAACTTTTACAGAACTGATCTAACAAAATCAAAAATATGCATTTTATACATCTCCCCCCAAAAAAACTGAAGAAAAAGCAGGAATATCAGGAAAATAGCGCTTCTAATACGTATATAATAGCGTAAACGGATGAACTCTGTCCTACGGGTTCCACTTTAAAAAAAAACGCAATTAGCAAAGTAAAGGAACTTTATCACCATAGTGTTTTAAATTTACATCATTGGAAATTTAAAAAAGATCAAAATAGTCCAACGTCTGCCGCTACTCATAGCCATGTTGGGCTGTAAAGAACTCACACTCAATACAAGGCTTTTAGGAATGCTACGCATTAGTGGACTTTTCTCGGAATTTTTGCCTATTTCGTCACTCCGCTGAAAACTGAGCAACAATTATAACCTAAATGGATACACAGTTTATCTAAAGGCAAAACTGTGTATCACTTAAAGAGATATCTCCTCCGTAGAACTACACTTTTGTGCATAAAAAGTTTGTCCTCTCTACTTATCTCTTTTTGGCTGGGCTGCTCCTCTTAGAATGGTAATTACTCAACTAGCTCCATGCTATTAGGCTGTCAAAAGCAATGTTAGCATTTGTACCAGGTGAAAAAGATGTCCGAGGAAATGTTATTTTTCCGCTGTTTGCGTGTGTGCGAATAATTAGAAAATGAAACGTTGGCTTTTGGCATTCCAGAAAGGCATTTTCTTTTGTGCGAGCTCAATGTCTTATCTAGTTACGATCACCTTTGCAGCTTCTGCCCGAACACCGCAAGGGACTGCGCTTCGGGTCCTGAGCGCCACCTGGTGGATTGCCATTGTCGTGCTCATGAACGCGTTTGCAGGTCAAATGAGGGCCTGCCTCATGGTGAAGACGGAGCTTCAAAAAGTCAATACTGTGTCTGACATTGCAGCGAGGCCGTACTTGAAGGTTCACCTCCTCAAAGGCACCGTACTCACCCGCTACTTTGAGGTGATCAATAAGTACACATAAAAAGTATAACAACATTTGTGTAGTTTTATAAAAATCTGTTTTAAAACATTATCCGTTTCTCTCGTATAAGTAGTTCTCCAGTAAACCGTGGCCGTTTGACGCCAAATGGAAAGAAAAATTGGGACTTCATCAGTTACCGCGTCAGAGAGATGTAATTGCGAAAGTCGATGGGACTCCCATCATAAGGATTGGAAATGAAATGATGCGACTGCAGTAAGCTCAAAATACCGGCGATCAGGTAGGGAGCCATTATCTCGGAAAACTATAAAGAAGTTTAGAGGCAAACTAGCCTGACAGTAAAAACCATAAAAACAACTGCAGTTATATTGCAAACAGACTGATTCAATAGTAAGTAAGCAGACCATGCTGTTTCCGCCCGGTTCTGCTATGAGTGCGCGGAGAAATTTTTATGTACATTTAAAGCCGGGCCCTTGTACGTCCTATAAAACGCCAAAAGGGATTCTGTTTGTCATTGGCGCCAACAAAAAAGGAAGGCGCAACTGTTATTTGAGGCATCACGAGGACGCGGGTTCAATTTACGGCCGTGGCGGACGCTTTTCTGATGGAGGCGAAAAGCAAAAACGCCCGTGTGTTCCAGATTTAGGCGCACGTTAAAGATCCTCAGGTGATCAAAATTAATCCGGAGCCCTCCACTACGGCGCGCCTCATCGTCTGCGTTGCGTCGGCGCGTTAAAACCCTTGAGTCAGTCGAATCAACTGTTAGTTCAGGCACAAAGCACGTCTGGGTATCATTTCTAAGGGCTGGCTGCACATTTGGTATGTATGTATTATATGTATGCATGCATGAACGTATGTATGTATGTATGTATGTATGTATGTATGTATGTATGTATGTATGTATGTATGTATGTATGTATGTATGTATGTATGTATGTATGTATGTATGTATGTATGTATGTATGTATGTATGTATGTATGTATGTATGTATGTATGTATGCTAGGAAGTTTTGAATAATTCTTCTGATCCTCCGTAATTATGTAGTGTCGCCAAGCTGGTTCCAGTTCCTCTATACATATTCAAAATTCTTATGTGAGCTGCTCTTTGGCGCGATCGCTCCTGTTAGGATCACGCATCAATTGCATTTACGCAGGGCCTGCGCCTAAAGTAGCTCAAGAACTGAAACCCAACAATGGCCCACTAAAGAAAGAGGCAGGAGCAACCTCTAACAATCTGGCAGTGAAAGTTCGCGCGCATCACGGGAAAATTTTGATCGTTTACGAAACATACCGATTCCCTACCCAAGTACCCAGGTAGTACGGCCTTGGAGCAACGACCACTTGAAATTCGAAGGTCACATACTCTCGAAGACTGAATGTGTTTCAACTCTGGCAGTCTAATCAAGAAGTCTATTAAGGTGTGGCCAGAAGCCGTACCAATAGCAGGTGGTGGGCGTACTCACAAAATGCATCCCCAAAAAACTTAAAGTGGAAACAGCGTGTATATACCAAACATCTGTTGTAGACCAAAAGGAGAAAGAGTCGAAAATCGGAAACAAAGTTGATCAACCAGTTACTACAGAGGTTCATGTCCCAGCGTCATACTATCAGGGTTTACAATGGCGAATGTTATTTGGAGATAGCGGTAGTCCAACAAGCACGGCAACGAACTAGCGGTCCTTATTAAAGAGAAGGGCCCCACGCTTATTACGATTGCACCTCACGCGCGAGGGTAGAAAACAACGTCACGAGGGACAGCTGCTAAGGGCAGTCGCTAACTTGAAATATACCGCAGGCGACTAAATGCTATTGAAGGAAACTGAAGAACACTTCACTTTATACCCTAAACCTCCCTGTTAGGGAAGACTATAAAGCCATAACTGGAAACTCCTGTATTTCAAATTGAGTGAATTTCGCAAACGAAGAGCAAAACGGCAGTGGCCTGGAGTAAATGACACTACCATCGGGCGTGAGGCTTTTGGAGCGGACATCAATACTGCCACGCAGAAAGTTGACCCCACCATGGAGTCCCCTTACATAGATACGAAATTTCTGCACCTGTGACATGCGTGCCGCTGCGTCGTTAAAAAGAGAGGAAGGCAGTCGCATTCGGAAGCTCACTCTGCATGTTAGCCCTGACCGAGGAGGCGGCAAGGTGGAAGGCCGTCACCTTGTACTGGCCAAAGCTAGGTGACGGTGTAGCGAAGATCTTCGACTTTTAGTGCGCCTAAGCATGGCAGGTGTTGAGGAAGGTCGTATATCGAAGAGTAAGGGCAAAAAAAAAAACCAAGGCAAAAACACCATTTTGAAAAAATGTTCAGAAACCAAAGTCAGTCTCCTCAAGGCTCTCCAAAAGCAGTACCTTCCTACCTCTCCTCAGAAGCTGCTTAAGATTACACAGGTATGTCGAATCTAGGTCGTGACAGGGAAAGAGAAATGGTAGATGTGCGCTCCACACTTGCGAAGATGAGAAAGCATGCTCGCCGTCGGAAGACCATATTACTGTACATGTTAGGTAGCCTCGGCCATGACTCAATGTCCTTTCTTACCAAACCTATGGACAGATGTTAGGGGTGGGAGCTATTAATATCACAGCCGAGATGAGATTAGTGTCCAAGGCGGGGAAAGAGCAAAATACCGGGAATATTTACCAGATTTCAGTCCCGTTGCGTATCACCAACTTCATACTGTGCCACCCGCAGAAGGTCACGGGGCACGTGTGAAATACCGTCGTTTATGTACGGCTTCTGGCCGCATACCTCTACAGAAGTCGCATGGCTTGAACTAACAGATAATGCCTTGATGTCAGCCATTAAGCACATCTCTAATGCCTTATCTCGGGATAACAAGAGGGCTTTCGATATCGCTAGTCGCGAGGTCATCTTTGATGACCTCAAGGGCCTTCAATGCAGTGTCCGCGTATACAAATACACACGAGGCTTTCTCTCTAACAGGAAGTTGATCATTGAAGTTGAAGTCGCCTAGTTCCTCACCACCACAGTTGAGGGGAGACACCGAAAGGGGGAGTCTAATCTCTTCCCCTCTTCCACACTGCGCTGACTTGCCTGTCTTCCAAACTAGCAGCCCTACCAAATCAGCATTAGAGCCTTTAGGTCGAGTCCTGGAAAAAATTGGTGAGGGAAAGGCCGGAAGGCCTCAAGTTAGCTGCCGAAATGATGAACAGCATTGTGAACCCACTGTAATAGCGGCAACTGAACACGGGTGTTTATATATCTACTTCGCTGTTAGGTATTTCGATGCTTTCTCTCATTTTGTTATAACATATGATGAGCCACCGTTCTGTTAGAGTTTCTTTCTAACCATTTATTTTTCACACATGCAGTCTAGCAGTAATGCCGCCGAGAGGACTGTTTGGAGAATGATTCGCCGTGACGGGACTGATGCTTACGGTCTGTTCCGCTACTCGGACGAAATGCTCACTGAGATTGCAAAGGAACGAGCGGTCGTGTTACACGGGAGCCTGGTTTTACAATTTCAGGTACGCATCTTGAGTTGAGCGAAAAGAAAGTTCGCTTTTTTTTGTGGAGAAGAGAGTGAAACTGACGCGAGCCATAGAGTTACATTTCGCATCTCTTGCCGCAAACGCACAATTATAAGTAGGAACGATTGTCCTACGTATACCAGAACAGCATTACTGGAGCTAAACACAGTTTGGTTAGAGAGCATAATATTGTGGCAGGCCAACTCACGCTCAAACTTGTGCTTAGTAGCTGTTCTTGAGGAGGTGATCACCAAGCTTCCTAAAAAATCTTTTCAGGTGACTTCTGTGATTAAAAATTCAGGATTTATTTTTTTGCGGTTGCGAATGCAGAACGATGAGTTGCGACTCCAGATTCAGAAGAACCGCATACACACAGGTTTCGCAATTATTCTGAAGCATGATTGCACAAAATCTTGTGCATGTTGAAAGAATAAGGATAAAAACTTGGAGTTAGTGTGGCTCCTCTTGTGTAGAACTGCCCACGGTGTGTGTTTTTAACTATGCAGCTCTTTTTAAATTTGATAAGCTTTGTTCTTGCCCCCGTTGTTGTGAAACATTCCAAGGAAGGGGGCTGCATGTACGCAAACTTCGCTCAAATAAGCTACATAATTAGGAAAAAAGGAAAGGACCATGCGACCCACCAGCTCATTTTCCGCAACAGAACCTATGATGTCACTTGAGAATGCTCTGCGACTGGCGGAGGCCGGCAAAAGCAAACGCATGTTAGGCAGGGCTTACAGTTTGCATAGCGAGCTAAATGCCCGTGAAACATACTGCACATTCTTTTTATGACAAAGAACGGTGGAGTAAACGGTTGAAGTTCCAAACGAACACGCAAGCGTGTGCGCCAATGCGTACGAAACTACCGCCGGCCGAACTCTACCTCTCGCCGTCGCCACCGTAGCGCAGACGAATTTTCGGGTTCGAGGCTCGGGCCAACGAACCGTTCCAGCACGTACAGCCGCGACCTTGCTTGGTATCTAAATCCCTTGACAGGAGGTTGGCCGTCATATCGCCAACCAGCACAGGTAAAAAAATTCCCCGCATTTCCCCGAGGGGAAGAATGTGAAAGTGCGAATGCACGAGTTGAATTTGCGCGGTTCGGTAATGATCGCGAAAGAGAGATCACACATACACACACAACTACAAAGAAAGAGAGATGCATTTATTCACAGACACCTATTTGTGTTGTCGTTGTACTTGATTGCTAGAGCGGATCTCAGCTTTGAAATTTCGTGTCAGTACTCCTTTAAGCGGGTGCATTAGCCCTTCTCACGCCCGATTCTTGGCCAATCCCCCACGTGGGTATGTGCCATGTCAGCGGCCAGGCAGCGCGCGCCCATCTCCCCCCGTTGCCAAGGAAGACGAGGAGATTCCTGGCCAATCCCCCACGTGGGTATGTGCCATGTCAGCGGCCAGGCAGCGCGCGCCCATCTCCCCCCGTTGCCAAGGAAGACGAGGAGCGCGCGCACCCGCAGCTGTTGCTATGCGGACGGCGGCGGACGCTTCAGGCTCGCTTGAGAAGTGCATTCGCACTTAAAATAGAAACGAGGGGAGTAAGGAGCAGCAAGAAGCGACGAGATAGTGCCAGTCGTCGCAGAAGTTTCGAATGGTGTTGGCTTGCTGCTGTCGTTACGAGATCGTTTCCAGTTTACAACCACTGAAAACTTCAGTTTGTTCGAGTACTTTACAATAAAAT
Source organism: Haemaphysalis longicornis (assembly GCF_048455015.1). Classification (NCBI taxonomy): domain Eukaryota; kingdom Metazoa; phylum Arthropoda; class Arachnida; order Ixodida; family Ixodidae; genus Haemaphysalis; species Haemaphysalis longicornis. The sequence goes on along the minus strand of NW_027526460.1, from coordinate 101,144,008 downwards.
TTCGTTGCTGAGTTTTGAAAGGCCCATGTAGTACGGGCAAATCGTCGACGGAGTGCGACATCCCCGCCGGTGAGGAGATCTCTTTTGATGTGCTGCCCAACGACGAACCTCGGCGAAGCAAGTGGCTACGTTTTGTGAACTTTGCAAACGGAGGAGAAAGAGAGCTAAAGGAAGTACGAGTGTGCTCGCTTCATTTCCGACGAAGTGATTACGGCAGGGACCTTTACGTTAGCTCACTCCTCAGACATGCTGGCGCTCGTCGCCGACTTCGTCAAATCGCCGTAAGCGCTCTGACCTTGGGGGAATAAATGCCGCACACACCACGCATTGACGCTCGTATCTTTCTGGTCGGAGCAGAGAGCTCGCGCGAACGGCTTTCCATACACGACACCGGCCAACTGGAATAAGTAATTCTGCTACTGAAATTGAATTATTATTAACCGTAATAAAAATACGGCACATACGTACCAGTATGTATTCGTCCGTCGCGACGGGGCGTACGAGGCAACGGTGCCGACGACAGGGCGTTCGTCTGTTGTGGCTATCGCGGAATGGTCGCTCTCCCGTCCACCGCGTATATCACAACTCTTGCCACTCGTGCACTTAGAAAGCATTGAGCGTTCAAGTGGTTTGAGGTTGTTAAATGCAAGCCCGAGCTCCTCGGCGAGAGTTTTGTTCTCCGGATCAGGCCATTCCATGACTAGGGCTGCGGGTGCACTAGGTTTTACTAGTATTTTTAAAATGGCCGCCGTCTCGGTCGACTCCCGCGTGTGGGTGCTATATGGAGTCGACATACTAAGTATCTGTTTCATGGACCGGCTCGTATGACGCCGTTGTTCACGTCACGGAATGTGCAATTTTAGCGGGAGATTTAAAATTTTGGCTTATTTCTCAGTGAATAAAGCATCATTTGCTTCCGGGAAAGCGCTTGGGGTACTATGAAACACCTAATCTTTCGAATAAAACAAACTTTTGTTTTCTCTTCATGGCTCCTTTAAACACCTTATACCGCTGTTTTGTGGGTGCTTCAGGCTTGATAGGCTCTCTTTTGTAAGACATCAAAAAAAATATAACGCGATAAAAACATGCAATTAAAATACGACAGAGAGTTCATACAAAGAACTTATCTACCAGCCACACAGAAAGGAAATTTTCTGCTCGTGCGGCCCACAATAAGTTTATTAAAAGGTGAAGGCGGGTGAGGCTCAATATCCAGTTTCAATCCTGAACCAGCTAAACTTCTCATCTGCACGCAGATGCAATAGACGGTATTTTGCAACACGTATCTCTAACATCACCGTGAGCATTGTTCTAATAACTACACTACCCTTTATTCTTTTCCGAGGCATGCTGTATGCTGATATTTTTACTATCGATGTCGCACAGGATGACAAAAGGAAGCGGCAGTAAGACACTGCTCACCAGAATAGACATACATTATAGTATGGGTTTGACAGTACAGACATTGCAGATTGCTCGTGGTCCTCGAAGCAAATGGCCTGATTGTTATCAACGATAGCCTTTTTTGGCATCCTCAACGTAGAAATTGTAGACTATGCTGTAGCTTCATTGGAATCAGCTAAATATTATACTAGTGAGCATTATCAATAGTTGTTTATCTACCCAATGGAAATTCGTGGTACGTGATTAGTGAGGGAAAAATGAGTGCAGAGGACAAAGATAGTAACGATACGGAGATGCAAAAAGAGGAGAATATAGGTAGGAAGAGGGAAAAAGATAGAAGAATAGTTTACCTAACGGTGGGGATAGAGTGCAGGAACAGCTGTGGGTGAATAAGAGTACGGAGGCGGCCCGAGTGTTTTGGGTAGCAGAAAGCGCCACCTGGATGGGGTGGCTGAAAGGCTCTCGTCTTTCGACGTCATTAGATGTTAAACAGGCAGATAAGCGACCAGTGGCCCCTTGAGTTACCACTTCATAATTTTGACACCGTTTCCCGAACATAGACACTCTTCTCTTGCAATAACACTGAAACGCGGGCTAGTTGGTGAGAATTCATGACTGTTACTTGAACGCACAAAAAACGAGGACTGAACGAAAGTCTGCGCTGGTCTTCGTGCCTTTCGTTCAGTCCTCGGTTTTTGTGCGCTCAAGTTACAGTCATGACTCTTTTCTTGATATTTTAAAACGAGACTATTGTTGGCGGAACTTCTCTGTCCATGTGTATGGCCGGGTGACTGCGCGCCAAGCATTGTGGCCTTCTTCTCTTTTTTTAATTTCCTTGTTTGTAGCCATATAAGAGATCCTTTCCTAGTTTATGTCGGTGAGCCTCAAATGTTAAATAAAACTTCGTGTTTTACCTACCTGAGATATTCTCAAAGAGATGTCCACATTTTAATTTACTAGTATTAAGAGAACAAACCTACAGTAAAAGGGGTGAAAATGAGGTATGTGCAGTTGGGAAACTGACAGCCTGCTTTTAGTGAGCACAAACAATTGGCCTGCATGTGCCGGTTTTCGTCAAATTAGTGAAACCTGTTTCTAAAGCCTCATTAAATGCTGCTGTGTTTTGGAGTTGATAACACAGTTGCCGTTGTGCTGATGTGCAGCAGAATTCAAGGGCGACGCTGACATGGGATGGCCCGGCTTTTGGCTTAGCTGCATGCTCTAAGATCTTACGTAGTCAACTTGTATCCAATGCTCAAACTGCAATGAGTATAAATTGTTTGCTACACCTTAAGATTCACCTTTAAGGTTGCCGAACGTTGAGTCTAGTATAGGATGTCCGGCGGCACGTCACACTATCGGTTCCAACGCCGTCAATCTGTGCCACATAAAAATGCGAACAATTGAATAAAAAATACCTGTAACAAAATTGCTGCGTAACAAGATAATTTACTACGAAAAGGCAAGAATGTGTCCATCTGAAAAATAACAAAATATTCTATTAGGGAAGCGGGCAGTGTGGTCTGCAGGGGTCTCCATTGTATTCACGAAGAAAATGCATGCTTTATTGGGAGCATTCTATGGTGGGCTACAGCTCTTGCTGCGGGCGAGAGTGGTGCTCACAGAGAGCCGCTGTGGACATCCAGTATGATGACCAGCGTGATGAATTGAATTCTAGTGTATCTTTGTACACTATTAACTGTGAATGCACATGGGTTCAAGCATGACCTTTGATACTGAGCTGCAAAGAAAGAGTTGGGACGTGAGACGGTACAGTATCCCTGAAATAAATATGACTTCTCAGGTACTCCCATGAAAATTTGGTTAAGGATGCATGCATTCACCCTTAGCCAGGGCAAGGTACGCACCTTTAGATTTTTTAAATATAAATATGTACTTTGATTAAATATTAGGATATTAAGGCGACAAAATTCCTTGTGTTGTGCCTAAAAGCAAACGGGGAACGCGAAATGCGGTGCTGAAATGAAGGAAAACTGTTTGTTTTAGGAATGTCTGTTTTACTTGCCAGGCGTCCAACTTCTGCAAGAGAACTACAGCCGGGGAGTTTTACTTCGGAACACAGCACATGAACAACTGGATGGTTGTAGCATACATGAACCGGAACATGGACTCTCATCTTAGGTACAGCATAGAAAAAACGTACGTTCCCGTTCTTGCTCCCACCTCACTCTACTGCTTTTAATGAACAAATTACGCGTTTTGATGTGCCTCCCTAAAGACAAAACATTTTTAATTTTGCCAGCGCCAAATGCTGCGGTCATCATCGCACATTATATGATACGGTGCCGTGATAATTTTGAGTTAGAAGTGAGCACGTCACTCCTATTGCCGTGTAAAGTAAACATTCGCGAACTTATTACGCCGATGACGCACGTAGTAGTTTTGGGCGGAATTTTTAGACGCCTTTGTTCTTTCTTTACAGTGTGGTTATCCTCCGGGAGAGTGGCATTGCGGAGCATGTGCAAGTGACGACCATGCCTTCCTTAGACCCCTGCGTCGGGATCGAAGAGGACCAAGGCCTCAAGTTGGGAGACCTGGCCTCCATCCTCTACCTATACGCCGCTTTGTGCGCTTTGAGTGTAGCCGTATTTGTAGCAGAACTGCTCGCGTGCTGGTGCACTTCCCTACGTAATACTAGATGATGCTGAGCGGAAACCAACAGGCTCGTTTTAGGAAATATGTTGCCTATGGCTGTCGTTGACACAGACATCTTGGTGCATACTTTCTAGTGCGAAACAACCAGGCATACTGCTAAAATGCGTCGATGCGTGACATTATCGCGGCTAGGAAGCTTTTCGATAAATAAAAGCTAGTAAGGGAGAAATAAAAGTAGGTAAACCAAAAAGTTTTGTAGGTGGGTCTGCACAGGAATTAGGTAGGAATATCCGAGACCGTGTAAAGAAATAATAAAGAACGTACAACAAACTTGATGTATAGGTAGCATGTGCACTATCCGTTGACTGAAAACATTACGGGAAATTCTTCATCACCCGCTGCACTTGCGGGTGAGAACAGGACAGATTCGCTATTCTTCAGAACAAACCCAGGCGTTAAAGCTGGTAGCTGCGAAAAATTTGTGTTTTTTGGAGAGATGGAGAGCAAATTGCGAGGGAGGAATTTCGCAGTCCGCGCTGCAAGTGAATGGTTTATAAATAAATCAACAACTAAATAAATGAATGCAAAAATAAATATTGAATCGGCTGGTCACGGGCTGGGGATACGGGCCGGTGGGAACGTCGTCGAGTGCTGGTAGCGGCGGGGCTGGGGCTGCCGACGTGGCTCACGCCCCCTCGAAGATTGCCACGATGCCGATGAGGTGTGCAGCTGCGGCCAGCACGGGGAGGGACCCGCACACTCCACCAAAATGTAACGCGGCGGCAGGACAGACGACACGAACGATGAGACAGCCGAACGATCTATTTACAGATTATTTACACGGCGGCCAAGCCAGAGCCCGCGCAGGCTGAGTGCACAGACAGATCTTCGTCGTCGTCGTAGGCTGGGATTACCGAGCCGCGTTACGTTCTCCTCTTCATCGTCTTCTCGTGACAATATGTTGCTGGTTAACTCCTTGATTTAGGAGGAGTAAACATTTATTGAAGTGTATGAGTTCCTTTGTGGGGAGCCTCCTTAGTCCAGGAAGCCTTTGTCCTTGGCTACCTCAAGGGCCCTGTCCACCAGTCGTTGGTGGTCTTGAGGGCGTGAGCTGGTCAGCTGGTCCTCCGACTGCTCCATGGGGGTGTTTTGTAGGGGGTAATGACGATTGACGGTGATTGTCAGCACTGCCACACCATATGGTAAACACTATTGGCCGTGGTTCAGTGCTGACAAGCCAATGGGGATGTTGGTGGGTAGGTAGCATGGAGTAGTGTTTAAAAATATTTATTTACAAGCATTAGCTCCAGATGCTAGGGCACCATCCTGGTGGAAGTCATCCGTAGTCCGGGACACATAGGCGGCGGCAGTCGGTCCGGGTGGACACCAGCTTCCCGGCTGGCCAGAAGAGCCATTCAATGCTCCTAGAATAGGGCTGTATTAGGGGTAACTTCCGGAGTTCGTTGACACTCCCATAGCTGCAGGCAGACGGCATCGAGAGAAAGACCAAAAGACGGGTTGCTTGTATTAGGTTGAGAATATGTCACAGTAAAATAAATAGACTTAGCTTGGCTGCACATCTGGAGTGGCTAAACCTCCGCAAGGGTAGCAGTTGCGCATTGTATGCTTACGAGGCTTTCAGAAGACACTGCCTTTATTTGTATGAGAAGGCTGTATATTTGTACAAATTTTCAGTAATTGTGTCTACTTGTATCAGCCCACTTCTTGCCAGGTTTGGAGGTGCTGATCGAAGCACCTATCTGACCTAACGTACAACGAGGCAATAATCTAATAAGAGACAGGAAGACTCGCGCTGGGGTATATTTAATTACACTCGATTTTGAGTTGGGTGCAGCAGTCAATAAGTTATTTAGCGCTTTCAAGGCCGGTGAAGAATGCGAAGGGGTAATCCACATCTGGGGAAGACTTCCAATTATATAAACCAGCGCAGGACTGACAGCTGCTGCTCCAAGACGACGGAAGAAGTTTTTTGGATGAGCAGCTCTGCACTGAGGGCTCCACCCACAGGACTTTTCTAATTTCTCTCACTGACACACACACTGACTGACTGACTGACTGACTCACTCACTCACTCACTCACTCACTCACTCACTCACTCACTCACTCACTCACTCACTCACTCACTCACTCACTCACTCACTCACTCACTCACTCACTCACTCACTCACTCACTCACTCACTCACTCACTCACTCACTCACTCACTCACTCACTCACTCACTCACTCACTCACTCACTCACTCACTCACTCACTCACTCACTCACTCACTCACTCACTTCAATGCAGCGGGCTACTGACAGAATCCATGCGCCTATAGCCGAAGATACCTAAAGGCACATTCATATTTAGCGGGCAATAAACTTGTACAAGAAGTGTGGGAAGGGAAACACAGCGCTGCTGTTTGTGTTGACCATATTCTTGCACATGTTTTTTCTGTTCTTGTTTCTTCAAAAACGAATATGCACCAATTCGCCCAAGTTGCCATTTGAGACCTAAGTGACAGATCTATCATTTCACATTCCAGTGTGGTGTCAATCAAGGGTGTGAACATCCACCAGCACAAAATACTTGAGGGCCCACGTGCACATGAATAATTGTTTGGCCATTTCAGGTGACGTACTGAGTACAATTCATCATGCATACTTCCAGGGTGGAGTAGTAGGCACCTAGAGATTTCGAAATCTCAAGACAGATTGGATTGCTTAGGCATGCAAGCTTTCTATATCCCCCGGGGTCGTTCCGGGCGCAGGACGTAGAACTGGGAGGCTATATCGCAAGGTACCTAAAGATGGTATTCACTGCAAAGTTTAGCTTTCAATTTCTTCGCTTAGAAACACTGGAAACGGCTACAGACATGATTGAAGCGCTACGGACATGACGCGGCTTGTGCCAGTGTGCCACACGCCGAAAAAAAAAAAAACTGGCGTGCATCGTCTGCCATGTTTCCACCAGATTCTTATGGGTGGTGTCAACAGATAGGCTGTTAATCGCACTCCCATTGGAGTCGAGGCATTACTTTGCGTTCGGTGGGGTAGAGTTTGGAACGTGCAACACACATCATGTGCTTAGCGCGGACAATTACCACCATCCCGCGGAGGCCGACATAATCAGTGACCGCGCACTCACAGGGTTGCCTGCATGCGCGCCTCGCCAGTGAATACAACCTATAGGAAAGCTGTATTGTAGAGCATCAAAAATCTAGGCACTGATCTGGCACAGGGGATTCTTGTCATCTTGCGCAAATGTGCGCAAACTAAAGGAGTTTGTTTTGATACGTTTGACACGAGGAGCACAGCCAAGTGAGCAGTACATCTATGTCCTAGGAAATAGTAATTTCAGAGAGGGGCATCTGTGTTCCATTTTTTCACATTAAATACAGCGATACATCACGTTTGGTAAATGCTACTGCGGAGCGCTTCTCATTAAACAGTAGCAGGTCACGGCTGTTCAGATATTTCATATAGCTATCAGAGGCGTTGCTCGAAAGCTTTTCATTTTCTCGCCCTAAGTCAAGATGCAGGTATTATAAACCTACAGAGAGATAAACCCACACCGTGGAGGACGCATCTGAGAAGCGGATGACGCATATATGCTAAACAGTGTTGTGTTCAGGACGCCATCTTGAGGTACAGGCTGTCTTATGCAGTGGTGTTTCGTGTGACATATCAGTGTCGCGAATCCAAGCCTGGGTTGAGAGCGCAAAAAAGTACCCACCAGCGCAAAAAGTAATAAATTCGGGGGTGTGGGGGGTGTAAGAGGCGGAGTTTAGAAACAGTATGCAGGGCATTAATGCATTTATGTCAAGGGTATGTACATTTCTGGAAACATAAGCGACAATGAACTCAGTGATCTACTGATTTTTGGGAAGATATATCTCCACATTCTCAAATCCATCTGGATAAGGCCCTCAAATTTTAGGGGCCCTACATCTGGAGCTGCAACCGCTCCCCCTCCTCCCTCTACCCTTGCCCCTTCGGCTTCCTGAGTACGTTCGTGCTTTTGGGCGGTTGAATACCCCGGGGTGTTATGAAGGGCATCAAGCCCTCATGTTCACGGATGTTTTGCTTACAGGAAATATACGAAACCACGACACAGCAATGCACTAGCTCAGGTGTAAGGTTTTCCAAGCGGTGAAACTACCAAAAATCACATGAAACCTAATTTCGAATAAAATGAATAACTGATTATTGAGCTAAATACGTACGTACTTCGTCAAACCTTCCAATTATGAGAAAAAACAAAAATCACTGGGTTACGTGTATCCTATTTCGTGCCAAAAAATTAGTACAAGAGCTACATTGAACCTTTGATGAAGCAGCGATATTTTTAACGCATCAGCTGCCGAACAAGCGCAGCAATTGCAGCCATTTCTAGCAAGACTAGTGCCGTCTCATTGAACACAAATACCAACCAACCAACAATGGCAGGGACCTGTAGTTGTTCTTTTCTTCTTCTGAGGCAGTCATAATAAAATAAAAGATGTGGGACAAACCCACAATGTAGAGGTAGTTGGATCATGTTAGCGTCGTGTAGGCTTTGTAATACTGTAATTACCCCCCCCCCCCTTTCCCACGGTATGTTGACAACGTTGAGTTAGTTTTGAGGACTCGTACAAAACGAAAAATCGCGGGAAATGCACTGGTCAATATACATCTTCGGATATGTTTGGCTCTGTGGCTGAGTGACGCTTTGTCAGAATTAGCAAAAGGACCCGAAATTCCCTGAGGAAGCCTTCAGCCAATGTATGTCCTACCTCTGTCGTAAGGATTAACTTTAGGTATCCCTAATCATCACCTCATGTACTTTCACAAAAAGTAAAGTAAAACCTAAAAAGTAAAAAGTAAAAAAAAGTAAAAACCTAAAACGTAAAAACCTAACCTTCAGCCCCACGATTTGCCAAGAAACTGCCAAGTTGTTGTGAGTCAAGCTGCGGGGACCGTGGTTAACGTCGTTGAACCACAAAGCTTTAAGCGAGACCTTACGCAAGGCCCTCGCCTACCTGTGCGCCCTTATTGTTCCCTCTGAGGCTTAAGCAAGAAAAAATGGCAGCATCTCCACTCTGTGGATGATGGCGTGGGTGCAGAGTACGGGGACTCGAAATGACATCCAAGTTGCACCCCGAGTGACATCCGATTTGCGCGCCGACCGCCATTCGATTTAAGCCGTGAGTTGCACCTTGATTATTCCCTAAAGGAAAGTGCAACTCACGCTCAAATCGAGCTTCGCTTGATTTTCGCTTGATGGGGGTGTGCGCATGGATGGACGCGGACGGACATTGGGAGGTCCTAAGGTACTCCGCACCATTACAGGCGAGGTAGTAAGCCGTTGGACTCTCGGGTACTAACTCACGGTAGTAGCCCAATGGGTAAGACGACTGACACTAACTCTCTCTTGTCTACCAGACACAGGCTCGAATCCTGCCGGAGCCTGTGTGATTTTTTGCGATTGTAAATGATATGCGCACGGACGCGGACGGACACTGTGCGGTCCTAAGGTACTCCGCACCTAAAACAATTAAAACCAGTTGCACTCCTGTGAAATCCCGGAAGCAGGGGATATGACTTCGGCGTGCTGGCAGCCACATTACGCGGAGGAGCAAATCACTCACAACTCCACGGCCCCCGAAATTTACGTACTCGTAGCTGACCCACGCTGGCTTGTCAGTTTATCGGTGTATATATGTGGGGTGGTAGTGCGCCATGTGTGCCAGTGCGGGAGCCAAGATCGCGCATCGGACGGCCGTCGCATCGCCGCGGGAGGGCTACTGTGCCCGCAGTAAGAGTCCGAAGGTGGCGGGTCGGTGGTGACCGCATACGGCCGAAATAGTACGGCCCCTCACGACTGTGTACCACAAACTTTTGTTTGGCTACGAGAGTGGTATTTGACGACTTCGGCACGCTGGCGACCACTTCCCGCAAGGGCGGGGACTGTTTATAGTGCCAGTGGCAGCAGTATATACGCACTCGAAGCTCACGTACGGTGTTCTGTAGTTTAACGGTGCATTTATAAGGCAGGAGGTGGACGTACGCCGCGTGCCGAGATCTTGCACTATTCCACCACCTAGGCGTTGGCGTTATCTGTCCGCCCAGCGGGGTACTTTCACCTGGCGTGCGGGCAGCCCCTTCGCCTGGCGTGATGGGCATCATCACTGGACATTATGAGCCCCCAAACAGCTCTGCTGCTAAAATATTAAACCCAGTTCCAAGCAGTGGGAAATCTGCTTAAACAGCGGAGATGCGGGTTGTCTCAACCCTTGAAGTGGCTAGGAAAAAAAAGGCTATGCCGAATATTTTTTGCTGCTATATGTTTTCTTTGAAACACGAAGAGAGAGACCAAAACAAGTGCCGTAACATTTCGTAAAAAAATAAATGAATTAGGGAAACTCAACTATGTTGTTGATCGGGCTGTGAATAGCTTGAAGTAAGGCCTCAGAAACCAACTTTAATTCATGTAGCGTTCTCACGTATGTAGCGTGCGCGCTGCTCTCACTCCCTTGTCACTTGCTACGCTATGTTAGCAGGTGTGGAAAATGAGAAAACAGTGGTTCGCGTCCTTCAGGAACAGAAAAACACCACGATTGTTGACTTAAAACATGGAAACTGCTGTTTGGCGCAAGGCGAAGCGGCCTCTTGTCTCTTTCCGTTCATGCGGCGGAGATCTAAAGCCATGTTCTCGAGTGCGACTACCTAGTGGCTAATGTTATGATCACGTGCTTCATAAGGAACTTTATTTTTTTTCTCTTGGCGCCAAACAGCTGCAAGGTCTGCCAAAGAGCGCTTACAAACGGACGAGGTTCGAGACCTTTTCAAGACTTGCAACATGGACACACAACCCCTTGAGCGGTTTATATTTCATCCAGTGCAAATAATTCCGCCGTGAACAGAAGCCAAGCATTTACTACGCTAAAGTCAAATGTATGCGAAAAGAGAAAAGTACCAACAGAGGAACCTTGATGGCGCCTTGTAAAGCTGAACTAGCATATGACACAAATCGATGCCAGTCTTGTGCTTAGGCCCGTGGTTGCGGACTCTTGGTTTTTTTGATGGAGAGAAGGTGCTGGTAGCTGACAATGAGCGTCTACGCAGTAGTGGACGGGTTCCCACAAAGCGATCACCTGCTGTTGGGTTAGCAGCGTGCACAGTTTCATCACTTCTGTGATCATCACTACGGTGAAGGTGAGAGTCACTTGTACGAAGAAGAACAAACGCAACGCCGTGGTCTTAGGGTATTCCGCAAAGACGTCTCTCTCTGCTGTCCCTTTTTTCATTCGTACCAAGAGAGAGAGAGAGAGAGAGATTGGAAGAGATGGTTGTCCCAAACGTCGGCCAAGAGGTCTTGGACTCTAGCAGCGTCCTCGGCCAGCTGGATGGCTCAGGCTATGTCCGCTGGGTCGGAGCTGACCAACACGGCCTCCCGGTTCTCCGCCTGAGTGATTCTGCGCGAGGTTGTAGCCGCCTGCGGGCAAGCCCATAACATACAGGCTAGGTCTGCCTTTTCCTTACATTTGTGGTATTTGTGTGCATATTACCCTGGGTAGTAGTAGCTGTACGCAACAGGGTTTGGATACGAATTCATCCGGAGTAGTCACTATACGATGGATTGCCTCATATTGAGTGACGGGTGAGCGGGGGTTGGGGGGAACGTGCTCGTTACAGTCGGTAATGATTTTTGATGTCCCTGTAGGACACGTGCCGATCGCTGCCCGACCACCGGAGAGAATGGGCGAAAGTGGTGTTAGGGTCGATGTCTGCTCGGTCTGTGAATGCTCGAGCAGCTGGCTAAGGCGTTGCGCTGCTGAGCACGAGGTCGCGGTTTCGATTCCCGGCCGCGGCGGCCGCTTTTCTGATGGAGGTGAAAAGAAGAAACGCCCGTGTCTACAAGATTTCGGCGCACGTTAAAGATCCCAAGTGGTCAAAATTAACCCGGAGCCCTCCACTACGGCGCGCCTCATCGACTGCGTTGCCTCGGTGCGTTAAACCCTACAATCAATCAATGCTTGAGCAGCATCGCGCGGGACTCGTTCCGGGCCATTGCGGAGTGGGCAGGTGGCAAAGATTTCGCTATTAGCCCAGAATACACGTACGTTTTCCACCTGGAAATATATCCTCTTAGAATTAAAAGGCCTTGATAGCGAAAAAGAATTCAGTGTTTTTGGCTTCAATCGCACGCTGAATATTTCCTCACACTTCAACAGCGACGAAAATACCACAACCGGCACTGCTTACGACGGTAGAAGCGCGTAAAACAACCGGCAGGAAACACGTTCATGCGGCCCGCGCGGAGTTTATTTACCCTTGCGCGGCACTTTCACCATTTTGTAGACTGTGCTAACAGGCGGCTTGCTTCGCTTCTCAACGGATAGACACCAAGATATTCACGAAGCACGTTCCTATTATTTGGTGCTACATGAGGGAAAAAATATAGATTTGCTTACTTCAGAGAAGCTTTTGCAGTATAAACCAGAATTCTATCGAGGTCGACGCCCTCAGTAAATGTCAAACTACACAATTTCTGCCCACATAGCGTCATCAGATCGCGGCATCTTAGCCTTCAACCCAGTGTGGCAGCTATTTCTGGGACTAGCGCCAAATCCTCCCCTGGTGGCGCTCGGCGGGCTAGAGTGAGTTGTAATTGCCATGGCAACACCGGCGCCATACTGAGCTTGGAAGCGTTGCATTTCTTATAATAACACTGCGAGGAGGCACTTAGCGAGTGTGGGGGGAGGGGTGATGATGCCTTTGTCCCCTCGCTTCTCCCCGCCTGCACGAGGCTTGCCCCGCGCCGCCCGCTAGGCCTCGCAGAGACCAGCGCACAGTCAAGCAGACGTACGCCGCTCGGACAGTAAGACGGCAGCCGAAATTGCACCTCAACACTTTATTGATGTTACGAAAGTGTGACCGAACAGTAATGCGACGTGCGGCGAGAAACACTGATGTAAGATACTGTACATAGCAAAAGTTGGCATCAAACACGGTACACGTAGTTGTACAGGTCTTTACACGACACCAACCCTGTAGTTCAGCTTGACTTCGCGCATTACGGACGAGTGTCTCACCTTTTGCTAACACGCAGCAAAAAGACTTTTTGATTGGTCCTTTTGGATGGGGCATCCTTAATTCTGTGGTTCTCCTAACACAGATACAAAATTTCTCCTACTCTACGACGCGTGCGCGAGCCCCATCGCCTACCCTAGCATTCCTCCGGCAGCAGCGGCGACCATTGTCCGGTTGTCGCTCTTGCGCACCTCTAGTCGCGCCGGGGACAGGCAAAGAGGGAAAAAATTGGGGGCGTATCTGCTCCTTTCGTTTCAAATGTCGACGAAAGATGTCGACGAAAGCAAATGCCTCCCTTCGCTTTCTCGCTCACCTCTCATGCTGTTCCTCTTTCGTCGAGCCCCTCCAAAGGTGCGCACGCAAAAGGTTTGCTCAAGTCAATTTAAATTTACCGCGTTCCAGTGCTCCAAGCCAGGTGCCTTGATTCCAGCGCTGCCATACGGCGGAGACGCGCGTAAATCGAGGCGCCCTACTTCCACGTTTATAGAACCACGTTACCCTACTCCACGTGCGTTCCAAGCAGAACTTCCAAACTATCTATGGGAACCTTTCGTAACGGTTGCAGCTTGATTTCTTAAAATGCAGCCAGAAAATATGTGGCGCGGACGACAAGAGGAGACACAGTGATTTTTTTTCTGCAGTGGATGTAGTATTTCATTTCGCAAAAATCAAGCGTTCATGAATTGTTTGATAAAGAAATACTGTAAATATCACTGATGTAATTGATTTTAGGCCTTGTATTAGCGTAATGTCTCGTTCTTGTTCAATGATGTTGACAAGTATGAACATTGACACCGGACGTAGACGCATAGATATAGCTGTGGGTATATAAGACTATTGCGCACATTGTGTTTCACTTTGGTGGGGCAGCTAAACCGAGCAACAGACAGACAGACAGAGAGACAAACAGAAAGACAGACAGACCAAAATTTCTGCGTTTGAGTAGCCCAAGGAAGACTATCGTCTTTAATGCAGCGAGAAGAGGAGGAGAGGTTTGCCAGCTCAGCACCTGTCATTGAATGTAAAAATTGAAATGAAGAGCTGATGTTCGGTTTCGGCTAAATTTTGCAGAACACACTTACGCTGGCGCGCTTTTTCTATCACCGTGATTTTTCTTCGGTTCAGAGGGTTGCTGATCTGCGGGTTAGAAAATTAACTAAGATTAAGATTCGTTTAGGTTCAGGTTCTTTCTCAAGAATTTCGGGGTCTCCTTGGCTGCCAAGTTGCGTAGCTCCTGCCACTTGTTTCCGGGATTGGATTCCTTTTTTTTAATACCGGCTTGGTACAGTGAACAAAAAACAAATCAATGACACATTCCTCAACGCAACATAATGGTAAAACCCCTCCTGCAGCTACGGGTGGCGCGTGTTAAAAGCGTTTCAGGTTAACAAGTTCATCCAAGATGTTAGCCCAGTCAGGGTTCTCGTCTTGCATTTTCATTACATATCTGATGTAAGCAATGATTTCAATAAAATATTCCCTTGCCGGTCGTGCATCCTGGTCTGCATGTCGCCCGGCCATACGAGGTTTCCAGAGAGAGTGCGGGCTCAAGGCCATAAACATGTCAAATGGTATGCCTCCATCACTACGCATTGGAAGGAAACATATCCCGTACAGAGATACCGGCAGTCTTTTTTTAGTGTCCGCTACATTCGTTGCCAATGGGCTCCGCTGCTTACTTTTGTTGGTCACAATTTTCTTTCGTTCGCCGTTCTTTTGCTTCGGCTTCTTTCTTCTGTAACTCCGGGTCGGCTCCCCATCCCTGTCGTTTCGGTGCCGATTCCTTCGCACGCAGTGTCGAATTTGCTCGCCGACGACACTGATATTCTCGGGTGAGCACGCGTTGAAGTTCTCGTAGGGTGGAACCCATGGCGAAAGAGGACGCGTGGCAGCCCGCCCCTGCAATGCAGTTGCGCCTTCTGCGGGTGTGTCTGGGAACCGTATTTTTGCGCGGCAGACAAACCTGTTTCAGAAGCGTGACCCGATTACAGCAGAGGCTGTCGTCAAGGCCGGACCTAGAGCAGCTCTGTTCTTAAAAAAAAAACACCTGGAGAACGAAGACTGAGAGGGGGAGGATGAAGAAGAAGGCTTATAAGGACCCTTTGAGAGCATCTGTTTTCTTGGATTTTCTGCGCCAGCTAAAGCTGGTCGTCAGAGTCCGAGCTGGACAGTGCTCCCTCCCAGTGCTCAGAGAGGAAGGGCAGGGGTTTAGGGGAGATACTTATCCCAACCCCAAATGATATGGTAGAGGGCGCCCGGAGTCTTGCAGAAGCGGCATTGCGGGAAGTACTGGGTTGGGTCCAGAATGTGGGCTCTAGTGTGTGTTGGTTTAGAAAGGTGTTGGTTTTGATGCGTAGAAGGTGGCGTTCTTGTTCTATTGTAACGTTTTTGTGTGGAGCAGGATATATTGTTCACTGCAGGCGGGAGCGCTGCGTGATTTCTTTGGACGACAAGAGGGGATAGACTTTCCACTGCTCGCCGAACGCCTGGATTGCCCATTGTGTAAGCTCTGGGTGTGCTAATGGGCAGCTTCGTTTCCGGGCACATTGGCATGGGCTGGAGGCCAAATAGACCTTACGTTATTTTGGGGAGGAAGCTACAGGATAATTTCTGTGGTGTGCTGTGAGATGAAGCCGTTTGAGAAAGTTGTACACGCTTGTTGGTAGTCCGTAATAATGATCTCCGCAGGCGTTTGGACAATTGCTAGACGATGGGCCCTTCCACTGCCTCTAGCGCATAGATGATAGGATTTGGTGCGCTAAGGAGGGATTGAGTTGTAGTCACAACAGCAGTCATGGCTCTTTTCTCTGTTCTCTGTTTAAGTCATGGCTCTTTTCTCTGTTCTGCTTAAGAAGTTCTCTGTTTAATAAAATAATTCGCAGATCTTGGTGACATCCTCAGATGGGGTTTTACCTGAAACCGCTTTCGTGCTGATTTGTCCGCATAGATCGAGTAAGTCCGTCTCGGTGGCGCGTATGCGTTTCCTAATGAGCACAGCCAGCCCACATCTGAGCTAACTATGAGAGTTATATCACAGCAGAAACATACCTAAAGCACACAAAATCGCTGTACTGAAACCAATAACAGCAGAGACGAACTTCAAAATAGAAAGAACGCGGATTAGAGGTCCCAGTGCCTCAAGTTTACGCGTGATTTATAAAGAAAGCAGTGCGCTGAAAAACGTCCTCGCTTTTAGCGGTGGTGTCTATCAAGAGGAATGCGTAAGCTTACGCCCGCACGTTCTGTGAACACCCGCCGCGGTGGCTCAGTGGCTAAGGCGTTGCGCTGCTGAGCACGAGGTCGCGGGTTCGATTCCCGGCCGCGGCGGCCGCTTTTCTGATGGAGGCGAAAAGCAAAAACGCCCGTGTGTACGAGATTTCGGCGCACGTTAAAGATCCCCAGGTGGTCAAAATTAATCCGGAGCGCTCCAATACGGCGCGCCTCATCGCCTGCGTTGCGTCGGCGCGTTAAACCCCACAATCAATCAATCAACGTTCTGTGAACACTGGAGCCAAAAGCTTCAGCTGATGTGCAGACGGTGTCAGAGGTCGATGCTACCTTAGCATTTGCAAAGGTTTCTACGGTGCGCCGCCGCGGGTTAGTCCTAGACACTACAGAATTCAGGAAGTGTTCAAAACTGTATGTGACGGCCGGATAAATGACGAACGAATGTGCGACTCGAGGCAGTTACAGGCCGCACGGGATGGAGCTCACCGCTTGATTTGTAGACAGTACCAACATTGCACCGGAAAAGACAGAGCGTTCGTACAGTGATTCACGTGCTTCGACATACACAGGCTACCCACGACTAGTCGCCAACAGCTTGATGCAAGGCCAGAACACTGGTAGAAAGGGCGCGCCCCGTTAATGAAACGCTCTTATATACGCCACGTATTTCTAACTTTGCCAGCTTTTCGTCGGTGCCCGGTCCCGACAACGGCTTGAAAATTTTTATTACGTGGCTGAGCTTTAAACTCTTAGCAGCGTCTGGTCTTGCGATTTATACATGTGTTCCGGAGCGCGATCATCATCATCACCAGCCTATCTACGCCCACTGCAGGGCAAAGGCCTCCCCCATTAATCTCCAATTACTCAGGTACCGTGCTATAAAAACAATTACTAATGTTTATACTAAATATTTATAATGTATTCATTATTAATAATAAATAACAATAAATAATGATTTCTCGAAAGTTATGAAATTTCCGGGAACAATTAAAAGTATGCATGCTCACTGTCAGCCTATTAAAGGGACACTGAAGTGATTTGCAAACAATGCGGGATTACGAGCGCAAAATGTAGTCCGGAGTCCCTGGGCCCTGTTTCGACCACTCTGTGCGCGTTTACGCGAATTTATTTAGTAGAAAACAATTCGAAAATGCTGTCCTCCTCTCTTTACGCTCTCCCATTTTCTGTCGCGTTTTCGTGTGTCGTCAGCAGGAGAGGAGCTGACAATTGGCTGCGCTACTGCACGGCTCGCCGACCTTCCGCGACCGGGTCAGTCGGCCCACCGTTTAGTCCGCCGGCCGCCAACGGGTCGTCGCAATTCGCTCGATCAGTTGAAACTAAGCCACAACACGTTTGGGAATGGAAGAATGCGCCTTTATTTACTTCGTTAGTTTGTACACTGTATCTAGCTCCAAGTCAAGGTCGCTTCACACAAGCGCTGCACAAGCGCACATGCGACGCTTCGCTGACTGGTACGCCAGTAGGAAAATATAAGGCCTCTTGAAGGGGGAGAAGAGTGAGCGAAGTCAATATAGGTACTAAGGAAATAAAATCAACTGATATTTTTACCGTACAGCGTAAAACTAGGGTGCGGGAAGCACTTTTTTGCGCTGGGCGAACAAGCAGAGCGGTCAGCAGCACGACTACGCATCTGCGAACGCTTTCCCGTCTACGAAATGCAATTGCTAGACGTGAGCTATTGTGGAAACTCGGAGGACGCTTACTGCACGAGCGCAATAAAACAAATAGTCATCTAAGCTGCTTGAAATACTAAAACTAAATAAAAGTGTAAACTGGTTATACATTATATACCTTATCTTTTCCATCGCCACCAGCGGCCCCATGTGGCCTAGTCGTCTGGGGTGCTAGGTATGTCATCGAAAGTGTTTTGCCAGTCTCAAGTTCGAATCGCCGCGGGTACATGCTTTTTTTTTTTTATGAGTTAACTTTTTTGTTTTTCGCCGTTGTTTTCTATACTGAGTTCACCTTTTTTTGGGCCGTAATGTTCATTGCTCCACGAACTAGTCCACAGAACTCGCGCAGGCTGGCACTGGCGCGCTAGCGAGTTCTCGTTGGCGTGCTGTTGCCATAAGCACCGACTGCTTGCGGGTAATGGGCACAGGCCAGAATCAACAGACCCTTGGCCTGGTGCGAAAACGCTTTTTACGATACAGGCATGAGCGAGGCAAGCTCCAAATATGGGGGAAAAGCGCATGCATTTGAGCGTCTGCGGGGACGCCGAGGGCGTTCATGCACTGCGTAGGCCTCAGATAGTGAATGCTACGATTCCAAGCCGTCCTGGGAGGCTTATCTTATGCATTTTACAGCCGACAACATGGCAGAAGCGCGGTACTACGATAACTGGGATATTGAGAATGCCCATCCAACGACGCCATCGAATGTCAAACATGTTGTTTTACAGACCGAAACCGAAACCGAAACTTGTTTGATTGCTAACCTTTGGCATCGTCCAATCACGGCGCCCCCTCCACCCAACGTCACAGCTTAGTTTGTGCGGGCGCCGCAAACCGCGCTTGGTAGTTTTTCTTCTTTCGCGCTTTGTATAATAATTACCGATTTGTCAACCGGATAAACGATGAAAAGTGTGCTAATTTGAGCCAGTCTACACAGTGCAAGCAAAACCGGGAGCTTGAAAAATTCACTACAGTGTCCCTTTAAGGTATCAGGAACCAACAAAATCCCTTTCATTACGCTGTTTAGTTTACACAAATAGTACAGCCTGATTTTGGTATACTTTTGATGAGCATTGGCATGTGCGAGCTTAAGCGATCTGTCACCGACTGAAGGGCATAATCTTGCCTGTTTAGTTTGGATTTTAAATGACGGGTGAGTCGTTCAAAGTCGAAATTGTCAGTGTCATTCAAACTGCCAGGACTACCACCGATCTGCACGATAATTCTCAACGGTAGTAGAAATTACAGTGTTTACCCTCGAAATATCGGTGCCGCAACTGGTGCCAAGTTTCCTTTTCGTAACAAGGAATTATAATTCGACTGCATCAATAATTGAGCCAAAAACATATTTAATAAGGAGTGTTAAGGGTCATGCGGCAAAAAAAAAAAGAAAAGCCGACATCGTCGGTGGCGTTGACCATGAGTGAAAAATTCCCCGCATTTCCCCGAGGGGAAGAATGCGAAAATGCGAATGCACGAGTTGAATTTGCGCGGTTCGGTAATGTTCGCGAAAGAGAGATCACACACACACACACAACTACAAAGAAAGAAAGATGCATTTATTCACAGACACCTATTTGTGTTGTCGTTGTACTTGATTGCTAGAGCGGATCTCAGCTTTGAAATTTCGGGTCAGTACTCCTTTAAGCGGGTGCATTAGCCCTTCTCACGCCCGATTCTTGGCCAATCCCCCACGTGGGTATGTGCCATGTCAGCGGCCAGGGTGCGCGCGCCCATCTCCACGTGCGCGGACATCGCCGGTGGACGCAGGTTCAGGGTCGCTTAAGAAGTGCATTGCACTTAAAATTCTTCAGCGGTACCTCGCGGCGCCCACTGAAACTCTCGGGCTCTTGGAACGCCTCCCATACAGTCGTTGTTCTAGCGGGAGCGGGAACTTGAAATCGCTTACATGGCGCCCTCAAAGTAAATACCCCGAAAAACACCCGTCCTGATGCAGTGGGTGATGGATGCCCTGCCGTATATCTGCGCCGGGGCCACAAAAAAGTCTTCCTAATCGCCGAATACGATAACGCTGTCGCGTACATGTTTAAATGAACAGAAAAAGTATTTTTATCGAGTGTATTCTTTTTACCCCAAATGAAATGGCTTTACTTTAAACGACTTATTCCGAAACGGTTTTGTGCATAGCGCCCTAGAGCTGCTCAAATCGGAAATTTTCGTTCTACCAGCCGTACGTGTCCCGCCAAAAGGAATCTACAACTATGACAGACAGCCGTGCGGCAACTTCCTTTTATGTGCACGTGAGGTAAAACAGGTATTGAAAAACTTGTCCCCGACTAAAACAACAATTATGTGCAACCTTTCATATTCCTTCCTGCGGTTTTTGGATCACGTGTTGAAATCGACAGAGTTGTTTGGACGTGTAACATAGTGCCACGTTTAGACGATACATGTCATCATCTAGACTTCAGGAATTTTAGTGCAAAAGTAAAATTATTTCCGAATGTATATTATGAAACTCCTTACGGTTGTTCCAGCATATAAAACGCTGGCATTCATATGACCTAGACGACATGCACTTCAATAAATCGGTTGTCTGTCCCTTTAAAGGCGACGATTGAGCATCGTGAAATTTTGCATCATAAAGGTTACCCTATTTATTTAAATATAGCGCGAGGTTTTTTTTCCAAAATGCGTAGTCTTAAAGTCGTACCCCGCCTTATATTCGCTCAATATATAAATATATATATGTATATATATATATATATATATATATATATATATATATATATATATATATATATATATATATATATATATATATATATATATATATATATATCGAGATCATGAGGTTCGATGGGCCAGTATAAAAATAGTGAAAGAAGTCGACTGACACGTTTCCCGTTTTTGTTGCCAACAGTTTCGGAGTTAGAAACTCCTTCTTCAGGGCTGTATTTTAATTTTTCACATTGCGCCTTTATACAAAAACTTCTGTGAGGGAGGGTTACTTCCCTCATCCCTACAGGAGAGGTCGCGGGTGAGGGGTGTTTCAAACAGTTTGAGCAAGTGAGGCATTCCGATTGGCTAGAAAGGTGGAAGGTGAGGGAAGGGGAAAGAACACGGACGAAAAGGCAGCACGAAAAACGTAACAAGAGGCACACAAGCAAATACAAGGTCAAAAACAAGAGTGAGTTGCGCGCTCCGCAAATGGTGTAACAGTAGTCAGCAGGAAAGGAAGA
The DNA here is from genome assembly GCF_048455015.1 of Haemaphysalis longicornis. Lineage (NCBI taxonomy): Eukaryota > Metazoa > Arthropoda > Arachnida > Ixodida > Ixodidae > Haemaphysalis > Haemaphysalis longicornis. Next base: position 101,122,789 of record NW_027526460.1, on the reverse strand, counting down.
AGAGCAGAAAAAGAAAAGAAAAAAAAAGGGGGGGGGGGGAATGAAGGGAGACGGACATAAGATGGCGGCACAGGCATAGATCTTCGATTCGGTCAAACTGCAAGGTCGCATGCATGCACGGCCCGCCAAGTCAACACATGGTCCCCGCGCCATACTCGGAATTTCCTGTCTCGTTTTCGGTTTTGTTTTATTACTGGTTAAACCTACAGCAGCTCTGGTCTTGGCGCCACTTCGACGGAACCGAGTGGTGCGGCAAAGCCTTGCTACGCGGCCAGCGAGCCGCGGCACAAGTAACACTTGGATTTGGTTTCGTTTGCGGCGCATTCTTCGGCCGTTTGTCTATCAGTGGTGCGGCGGTCATAATTCAGGGCGCCGTGCGTCGGCGGGCCCGCGGGGCGCGCTCACAGATGTTCAAGGTCACTGATGAGACGGTGGTGGTTACCGAACGGGCGGGGAAGGGGGGAGGGGGGGGTTGGGGCGTTCTACCTGTTTGTTTTGCTTGACTTGGTCCCTAAAGCGGGGTTTCCTTTTTTTCCTTTTAACCAGTAATAAAACAAAACCGAAAATGAGACAGGAAATTCCGAGTATGGCGCGGGGACCATGTGTTGACTTGGCGGGCCATGCCTGCATGCGACCTTGCAGTTTGACCGAATCGAAGATCTATGCCTGTGCCGCCATCTTATGTCCGTCTCCCTTCATTCCCCCCCCCTTTTTTTTTTCTTTCTTTTCTTTTTCTGCTCTTCTTCCTTTCCTGCTGACTACTGTTACACCATTTGCGGAGCGCGCAACTCACTCTTGTTTTTGACCTTGTATTTGCTTGTGTGCCTCTTGTTACGTTTTTCGTGCTGCCTTTTCGTCCGTGTTCTTTCCCCTTCCCTCACCTTCCACCTTTCTAGCCAATCGGAATGCCTCACTTGCTCAAACTGTTTGAAACACCCCTCACCCGCGACCTCTCCTGTAGGGATGAGGGAAGTAACCCTCCCTCACAGAAGTTTTTGTATAAAGGCGCAATGTGAAAAATTAAAATACAGCCCTGAAGAAGGAGTTTCTAACTCCGAAACTGTTGGCAACAAAAACGGGAAACGTGTCAGTCGACTTCTTTCACTATATATATATATATATATATATATATATATATATATATATATATATATATATATATATATATATATATATATATATATATATATATATATATATATACGGCGATTTTTTACTCTCCAAACTTCTCTCTCTCATTATAATCGTGACCGCTTTATAACAGAATATATGTGGTATAATATAATCGTAAGCGTTGGGAGTATACCCACTGAACACATCTTCCTTTGAACACTCCGGCCTTAGTTATAAAAACACACCGTATTGTGTGACCAAAGTCGTCTTTCGCCACCCTTTTTGTTGTTTGATTCGTCGTTGTTTGCCTATCTGAGCTTCCAATATTTTATTAAGTACTTACCTCTTGAAGTGCGAGTTTAGTCGCAGGTATTGATGTTTGTAATTGTACCGCGCAGAACCAGCATGCAGAAGTATGTGGTTGGCGTTTCAAAAGCATTTGAGATACTCGCAGGTGGAATTTCAGCTCCATATTCCCGAAAAACATTAGTAGCAGTTTTAAGAAGGCACTTAGCGAACTGATATGCGGCTCCAAGACCATGGAAATTTCTGTGTACCAGGTCATTACCGCGACGTAAGGCATTATATAGCTGGCTAATGTTAAGGCAGGGGCAAGTGGGTTGATGGTTGCGACAAAAGAGAACCGCGGAAGTCAGGTAATACAGAAGAAGCGAGACGCTAGAGCTGACTTACAACGAAATTTCATTTTTACACGTTGCATGCATGCGTTCACAGCCAAGAAATGCTAAAAAGAACCGGAATAACACAATTGGTTAAACGAATTAACATAAAGCCAGCAAATAAAATATGGTTTTATTCTGTTGTATCAAAGTATGATGTTTCACATCATGTTTAATTAAACATTACGGGCAAACCATTTGTACTATGTCAAAAGACATTCATTTGTAGTATTTTTGCGCGCCTAGTATACACTTGACAAAGCAAGTGAACGTTTTTTTAATTAAAGGAGGGAGGTGCAAAGTCTATAGCCTGGTGCTTGTACTGCTTCGTGGTCGTTTCAGGCTTCCAGCGCCAGTTTGGTTCGCCCTGCGAGGGCAGAGAAGTGCTGCGTACGAGCGTCGGTACTGCCGGTTCATCACAGCATACACAAGCGGGTTGATGCAGCAGGACATCCACGACAGAATGGACGCGGTAACATGAAGCGCTGGGTCCCTGCAAGAGAACGAAATTGATTCGATCCCCATGTAGTAAACAGTCGGAAAGCACCAAATCAATGACGGAATCCTAAAATCGCACAATCTCACAACGAAGTCTTGTAAAATATACCAGGAAAATGTGTGTGCAATGGGTTTTTTTTCAGATTTTAGTCCAGGTTTAATACGACAATAAAAAACTATTATCTTCAACTAGGCACCTCGCGGGAGTGCTGTCAATAGAGCTTTCTGTACTACGAACTTCTCCACAGCCCCTGTCGCGGTACACAGCTCTTTTTTTTTCGGAGTAGTGGATGCACATTGTGCAGAATAGAAGTGAGCCTACGGTCTTCGAACCTTGGCGCCGGTGTTTTCCTTGCTTCCAGATGTACCCCAAGCCATGTCGCGCCAGTAGTTACCAAACCCGTTTTCGTAGTATTTAAGTAAGCTATACAGCCTTTCATAAGCCAACTCGACCTGTTCAAAATCGCGTAAAAGATCGCGCAGAAATGCTCCAGCATGTGCGAGTTGAAAGCAAACGCACAAGGAACAGAACTCCCGCTCGTGCTATTCCAAGAAGACCAAGAAACAAAAGGTAAAGAAAAGGAAGCGCACCGCCCCAGGAGAAGGAGAGCGAGCACTGCGATGGCGGGAAAATTGAATCGCATTGAACAAGCGTCGGTTCAGTTCTTCAAGAGAGGAGTGAGACAGAGACGGGAAGAGCGTAAGGGGTGGTAGCAAAAAGCGTAGAATGGCGCCACAGCCTGCAGGACGAATCACTGCTGTGCACATTCGACAGTCTTCACGATGAGTGGTAATACTTTAAGATTTTTTTTTTACTTCTCTGGGGCTGCTAGCAGTCCTAATCAAGCCTCCTTGGAAGTACATCAGGGCTGCCAACCGCAAGCTACTACCATGACAGCCAAATGCGAGGGATCGCATCAATCTACGCTACGATGCAGCAGCAACCGGAGTGTGGGAAAGAGGACAATGATACTCAGTGGTACGAAAGAAAATATACGTGATTTCAGCAGGCGCCTCGCCTGTGCAGTGAAGTTCATTTTACGTCTTGCCGCTGGTATCCAGTGATGTCCAGCACTGGGAAGAAAAATTCCCTTTTCTGGGGTCATAAATTCCCTATTTCGGAGCATTTCCCCCGCAAGTTTTACAAGAATTCCCTCGAAATTTCCCTGCATTCTCATTTTGTAGCTGATAGATCTTTACATGGATTCCTGTTTAGTTTTGGGCGCTGGCTAGCGCCACCTATGCCTACTTCATCCACCTGTGTCTCCGGACGCAGATTCCGTTCAGAGAATCAGCGTATCAGCGTGAATTAAATTTGACTACGTCTGGCGCTAAACAGCATTTGACTATGCATTGCGCGTTTTGTACCAAGCAGAATGCATACTTCGCATGCTAAAGCTTCAAGTTAGAGCTGCCCGTATGAAAGGCAACGAGAGATTGTTGGGTAACTGAGGTAATTTTAGCTCAGCGCCTACACAGCGAACGTCATCACTTGTTGCCAGCAGGTGGACTGTGGCGCACCCGAAATACTTTTTTGTATAGTGCGCAGAAATGCAGGTGAACAGGCTTCAGCCCTGAAGCCGCCACCTCTTCACGCTTTACTAGACTTTTCGCATAGGGTACCCTGATTTATGAACTGGATTGGAAGCGGTCTGAATGCTTGTGGCTTACGCGAGCATGACTGCGATTATTGAACATAAACCCGTTGAAGTGTAAGGAAACATTTTAATAGAAAACGAAGTAATGCATGATGAAAACCAGTCGGTGCACGCCGGAAAGTTCAACGACTTAAATTTCTTAATAACATATACCACGGTAAGACTGGAATAAACAAAGAACTATATTTAAAGACGCCTAGTGACAGGTCCGAACGGCGAGATCATATATATAAAATTAGGGAATATAATTTCCGATTCAATCTGCTTAAATAATCCTTTTTTCCCAACACTATTAACAATCGGAACGCCCTAAACATTCCAATATTCTCACATTATAATTTTTAATAGCCGTTGAAAGAGCATTTTGAGTTGACAAAATAACCCACACATTTGTCATGATGTATTCAACGAGTATTTACTTTGCTCATGTTCATTTTACGGTATTTATTACTGCTTTTGTTATAATGTCTTTTCTACGTTCCTTACAATGCTGTGCTGTAAGTGTTCAGATTTCTGTTGCATGCTGCCATGTGTAATTTTTGTTTGGTTATAATTTGCTGTTTTTCTCTATTTTGGCTCCTGTAACCCCCCTACAACAATGCCCAATGGGCGATGTAGGTACTTGTAATAAATAAATAAATAAATAAATAAATAAATAAATAAATAAATAAATAAATAAATAAATAAATAAATAAATAAATAAATAAATAAATAAATAAATAAATAAATAAATAAATAAATAAATGCGCGGTCTGGTTTACTGAAATTTTTCCTTTTTACTTCAAGACTTCTAAAATTCCCTGCATCTGCTTAAGATTCACTTTTTCCCTTTTGGGCAAAATTACTGCTGAAAATTCTCCGAAAATGAGAAAATTCCCCGCACGGAAAAACACTGGTGGTACCTTGCTCGGCAGATACGGTCGCCAGCCGTACTCACAACTAGCGCTGTCCCTCCAAACGCCTCTCCCACCGGACCTGATGATGCTGGCTGGCACCAGTTATGTGTCGCCTAACTAGGGAGGGCAAGAAATAAACGCCAGCCTCCCAAAAAACAAGAAAGGCCTACATTATGAGCTGATACACCATAAAAGCGCCGAAATAATAAATAAAACGCAGTATACAGCGGCAAACAACGTAATTTTCGAACTGCTTCTTAAAATTCCCGCCCGCTCCATCCCCGCCTCTAGCTCCCTCTAGCAAACCATGAAGGGCGCTCGCAGCGAAGTTAACCACCGCCCTTAAAATAGGTAATGATCTCATTTCACAGAACAGCCACGTAAGTAGGCACGCACTGAGGAAGAGCTGGACATCGTGCAGCCATGCCTACCCCAAGCTTAGCCACGCCGAAGAACAACCTATTAAAAACTATCATTAGGACAGCAGATCAGGAAGCCCTGAACCTCCCGGTTTCTATGGTCTCCGGAAAGTTCCACGGAGTGATTCGTTATAACCTATTGTAGAGAAATCAGCGAACCCACACCGGTAGCACCAAGGCAGCGGCGAAGGAAAAATAGCAATGGGTTATCATATGCAAGATTGGCATCATCTGGCGAAGAAACGACTGGGCACCATGATAGACAAATCACGGATCCAGCGGCTACCGTGTAGAAACTGTCTCCCCGTACCCCCAAAAAAACTTGGATCAAAAACTACACAAGTCCACGAGCGTCAAGCCAGGTTTAAATTCTTTGAAAAAAATTAGCAGTGGCTTAGCTCGGCAATGCCAGGATATACGTAGCGTAGGCTAAGTAAGGTTCAGCTGGTTATTCCTAGGTTTCCTGGTTGTCTAGGATTAGCTCATTATCATGCTTACTGCTGCTAAAACGATTTCCTATCCAATCGAATCCAATCCAATCCAATGCAATCCAGTCCGGTCCAGTTCAGTCCAGTCCAGGCCAGTCACTGCTGCTCGCGCATGCGCAGCAAGGCTATGGTGGCTAGCCACCCTAGCAGGGCCCTCCAGGAGCCACGCGAAATGGCTATCAAGCGGCTTCTGCGCAGTGTCAGACTTAGCTACTGCGCAACGGAGGCGCACAGCTAGGCACGCGCCGGCTCCAGTGCGTCTGCCGCGGCTATGACTTCACTCCTCTGGAATGCGCAGACCAGCGAATGTGCAGGCCCAATTCTCTACACACCCGTACTCCAATTGGATTGGATTTCAATCCAACACAGTCCAATTTAATTCAATGCAATCCAAACCAACCCAAACCAATCCAATCCAATCCAATCCAATACAAGCAAATCCAAGCCAATCCAATCCAAGCCAATCCGATTCGATCCAGATCCGATCTAAACCAATCCAATGATACTCGCCTTGCGCAGAACGGCCCTTCACGGCCCACGCGAAACTGCTCAACCTCGGCCAGGGTAGCTTACGCTACAAAAGTTCCATAGTGATGAAAACACCTATGCACCTACACCGCGATGTACGAAAGTACGAAGGCTGCAATTGTAGTTGGCAATCTTGATGACTGCTTGACCCTCCCACAGACGTGAGCGGAAGCGGAAATGGGAGCCATCCTCTTGGCAATCCAAATAGCGGAATATTGAATAGAAGCATAAACATAACTGCAATGTCTCAAAATGTAATAGAACTGTTGGCAGCAGGCAGAACCAGTAAATGCTTCGAAAGGTTCTACCATCTCTAATGATGAAAGTTCACATCTGTTGGCCGGCGATGACGGTCTGAGGAAAGGAACGAGGCAGCCGACTGACGCAGGCGAATTCACAAACCACGCCTGTTGCGGCCACGACTTCAAAACTCCCCTCCCTAGATATATGAAGTACGTCTGCAGTTCTTGTGCCTGAAAGCACGACCCTTCCCCTTGCTTGAAGGGAGGTGGGTCTCAACGCGGAATAATTGCAAGTCCTACGCATGATTAGCCAACACACATATTGGCTAATCTAGATGGGCGAAGTCAATTGAGGGGAAACATCAGATATTACCTCAAAATTCTCTAATCCTGACCGTATGCTAAAAAGAGGACTCAAATATCCCATATTCCACTTCTGTCGAGGTATGACAAGCAGCTTTGACCAAATCGTTACCCCGAGATCCGCGTGAGCTGATTGAGAGGGTAAGGGAAGGAGCTGCTAGATCTGGAGCTCCAGCCTTAAGCTCCCTATAATATATTAACCCCATTTTCTCAAACTCCCACTATTCTTACTCAACAAAGTTTTTTATCACTCGTTTTCTATAAACGCAGAACCAAAATGTTCAATGCGGCCACGACATTGCAGAATAAACACTTTAAACACTGACTCTGCTGCCTTCACGGTCAATCTGACCGAAAACCCGCCGCCGAAGCCTTTCGTGCCTACATCTTAACCACACTATCGCAGATGGCATGTGTCGTCTCTGTGCCATTGATATTACAAAAAACCTTGGTGTCAATTTTGGCCTCTTCAATAACATTTGCTGTATAAAAGTCATAAAGTGTAAATGCAGCAACTCCGTTCCGCAACGTTTCATAGGTGTCGAAGTAACTCTATCGGGTCCTACATCTTAAGACCTAAACGTAGATGTCATCTGCAACTTTTGTTGCATCTTTTAACTATTGCCCCAAAATCTGCTTCAGCCTGTTATTATGGCATGCATTCTGATTTAGTGTGTCCAGCAGTCTAAGCTGGCCACTGAGCTCAATTTATAGCTCGCTCTAAAAGTCTGGTATCATTTAAAAAGAAGTGAGAGGCGGGGTTGTTATCAAGAATAAAGGAAAACTGTGCTAGGTGCATCTGATTCATATTTAAAGCGCAGACAGACGTAATACAAGAAGTCGACTATACGAGTAGACAACCGATGCGGGAAACACTATGTAAGGCAAAACCAGTGGCTGCTTGAATGTGAGAGTGCATGATCATAAAAATTCGGCAAAAAGAAGTCGAATCCCGTACTTCATTGTAAAGCGCGCGAAGTGCGCCAAACGTTTTGTCGGAATGCGGCAGCGGAGTTTGCGCACAGAGATGAGATGTGCCGACTTATCCTGGCAGCTTACAAAATAAGCAAGTTAGGAGGTGCGTGCATAGCCCATTCGTCGATTACACTACAGGCCAATTAAAAGTTTTTGGAGGCAACACTCGAGGGGTCACGCGGTATGAAAAAATGAAAAAAAAATTGTTATCGTCCTGTGCTTCCCGCATGAATTCTGAATTACGAATTCAGTACAAGTTGCTTCATTCTTGCTTCATTTCAGTACAAGTTGCTTCAAGTTCTGAGTATTGCTTCAGTACAAGTTGCAAGTTCTGAATTCAGTACAAGTTGCTTCATTCTTGCTTCATTCTTGCATCAGTTTTCACAGAATAAACAGTTCATAGAAAGCACTCGTGTTGTTTACTTCTCGTGATGCGTTTATTATCAAAAGCTCTGCTTAAAAACAGGGTTGTGAAAACGTTTTGAGAAGTTTTGTGTTGTGTAGGTGTTTACTATGCCTATACATTTTATTGCAAGGTATTAGGAAATATGTACAAGTTTGGGCCGCTTCGCACCAGGGGTGCGAAGACTGGGAAAACAGTGAAGCTTGCGGCCCCAGCGAGCTTATTCTTCTCTCGGCTAAGTTTATGCGTGGTTACGCTTGAATGCTCAGTCGCGTTTTCTGCGTAATCACCTCGTTAGCCACCCAAATACCAATGACCAATCGGTCATTACATTATGTACAACGTACGCGTGCCCACCAGCTGTACTGTGAAGCCCCAAGAGTAGTTGAGAGCACAGTGGGACAAGCGGTGGCTCAAACGTTTTGAACTTGTTCTGTGGCCACCGTTCGGCTTGCGGGGTCTAGCCCGTGGAACACTCATTAAGAAGTTGATTAGCGTTAACGCTTCTCAGCATTTTGGCTTCTTTCATTTTGGCACTTATTCTTCTCTTTTGCCTGTCAAAACTGACCCAGTCGTCGCAATAAGCGATAGAGCGAGCCACCCCTGAGACGGGTTGCCAAAGCCATGCTTTAGGACTTCTATCTCGCCTCCGACAGGTGGCGGCACGTACTCCGCCCGAGCGCGGCGAGGCAAAGCTAAGGTGGTACCGGCCACGGAGCAAGATATAAAGAGGAGCGCCGACTGTGGTGCAGAAAAAATCTTTTGCTCGGGCCGATAATGTCCACGCGCCGCTGGCCGCCCAGCTTTCCCTTTGCTCTATTCCTCCTTCGTTCGCCCTCTTGTCGCTGTGCCTCTGTACATGGCTCTTCCCTTCTTCGCTCTCCCTAGAGGCATCTTTTCTTTCGCAGCGACGACTGTCTTATGCCTGTCCAACTATGCAGGAGGCATGCGTGCACGCGCGGAATTTAAACACCCGTGCGCGGCCGCAATAGACGGCGCAGATAATCGGGCGCCGCCGTATAAATGGCGAACGCTTATTCCCTATCAGGGAACGTTTATTCTGACATTATGAAGACCCACTAAAAATATTGTACAAACCCAGCAGATGTAAGACGCAACTGAACGACGACGACTTCAGAAGCACCAAAGAACGAGCAAGAGTAATATGGAACGCCACAACATACAGTATAGCGTGATTCTGCTTACGACGAATCGATGCAGCGCAAAGATTATCCTCTGTTGTTAGCCCGCTCTCCGGCCGCGTGCTTAATTATTTAGGCTGCTTCTGCGCACGAACAACGCTTACAAGGGTCGCCCGGAGTCTCCATCGGTAAACGGCAATGATGCACATTTCTGTGCCAATGACTGAATTGGACGGCTGCCCTGTTCTATCAACTATACAAAAGCACTGTCAGCTTGATAAGGAACCCACAAATATCAAACGCAATCTTCATTGTATTTCATCCCGCAACTTACCGCCCGATGTTCTCTGTCGCTCTGCGGTCGTGTTATCTCGTCGACAACACCGCGGACTCCAAATAAAATGCTGCGATTTGTATGGCTGCAATTTTTTGGCCTACCAGGGTTCCCGAAGTTTTTTAAATGCAGAGCATTTCTTAGCCTCGCCTCTTCCTGTGTCGGACAGCGTCCACAGCTCCGCGTCCGCAGCAGGTGCGCCTCTCCTCCTTTCCTTCTCTCTCTCAACAGCAGCTGGCGCGCGCATGCGTGGTAGTCAGCCCGTTCGCTCGGTCGTGGTCTCGGCGTAACAGGTGCGTGATAGCAGCGCGGTTGGGCGTGGAAGGGCGCGAGCTGCTTGCGCATGCGCGCTCTCCCCCCCCGTACTGCTCTCCCTCTACTGCGCGCGCTGCAAATATAAAGCGGCTAGCGGTCGCTCGTGCTTCAGTCACTGCGTTGCTCTTTCTTTCCTTGGTTGAAGCTCGCTCCACCCTAACGCGACTTTACTCTCCTCTCTCTACCCCAAACCAACACCAACGCAACTACGACCCAACTACCCACCCTAACGCGACTTTACGCGGCGTTAACCACCTCCAATGCTCTGCATTTACTCGTGTTCCCCTCGCGGGAAGGCGCAGTAATTTTTTTTCTTTAAGCGGCTGACCAGCAAAACGACCGGCTCGTTAAACCTTTTCTTCCGGCGAGTCATCACCGGACGAATTCAAATATCGCGAAATGAAGGCTTCTGAAAAGACCGCACTGCAGGGACTAGATCTTGATCAGATTGCTACGTCGCGGGCAGTCGCGGGTGATGTTATCGCATTTCTGTTCTTTTCTGATGAGCGTGTAAGTGCCGGCCCGTGTTCTAGGCATACTCTGTTTTGGACGTAAGTTGGAGAACTGCGAGAAAGCTGATGGAAATTTTATAATCGCTAGTGATCAGTTGCAGTTGCTCCTTTCGCCTTTTGTAAAACCTGTTAAAACAAAGCCGAATTGGTATTCACAAATTTACAAAACGGAGACACATTTTCGGCAAGCACTGCGCAAAAGATAGTGTCTCTATAGCAGCCATATGTTTGTATGTGGTCTCTACATTTTGTTTTCCCGCCGTGCAAACCAATCCTTAACGTATCTTTGCCGTACGGCGAATCAATTCCTTCGGTTCCGGGTTACCCAGAAGGTGCTGTCAAACTAGTTAATCAACTGTGCGAAGGAGGCGCGCAATGAACGCGAAGCGGCGCCAAAGCAGGCCCAAAGCAGTCCATGCCCAAAACTACCGTCGCCGAAGCAGACGACAGAGCCGACTGAATGCGTTCCGCCAACGCGCCCGCCGGCGCACGGGGAACGCCGGCCGCTTAGCCGGCCGCCCATGTGCTGCGCCATCTACATTGTGCTCCGCGAGTTATGGACATTAAGAGCCCGCCGGAGAGAGCGGAGTCGGCACCACGGAGCAAGATATGGTCGGCACTCCTGTTTATCTTGCTCCGTGGTACCGGCTCACGCGATAACGTCATGGCACGGTTTCTTGCGCACGTTCGCAGGCCCAACCACGTGTTTAAACGGCATGGCTTTTAAAATAAAATTATGTTTTAGATGCGAAGCATCTCATGCTCGGGGCTGTGTACCTACTTCCCTCGTTGTCGTTGTCCGCCGTCCACCGTCCGCACTCTACTGCACATGCCCGTCTCTTCAGCCCCGTCAGCGTTTGGGCTGACGTCAGCGCAGTCCACTATAAAAAGAAATAGTTAGGCGGCGTCCGGCTTCGATCCCACGACTTTCTGGTCGCAACGGGAGATGCGTGGCACTCTTCCCACTGCTCTACAAACCGAGACGGGAGCATGTGCTACGAACGCGCCTTATGTCCTTCACTCATTCAAATTACGTCAAGAAGCTACTGATACAACGAAGGCACGCGAAGCTGAACGTCAACGGAAACGATGAACTGAAAACTAATGGGAACTTCAGTCGACCCCATGGCTGCTTCGCATACTACTCAGGGTTCCCCTACAGGAAGATGGTGTAATTTTTTACTGGGCTTTTCCTCCCATCATCCCTCCCTAGAGCGACACTTGTTCAAAGCCAATTACGGCTTCTCTTGTTTGCACAACATGTCCGCGTAGAGTCTGCTTCCAAAGGGTGATACACAGCTACACCACCGGTGCGATGATAATATCGCCACTCAACTGAACAGGCGATGTCTGACCTTGATACGACTGATAAAAATGGCCAAAATTTCCAGGCAAGAACTCTTGCGTACATGGGTGACAGAATTCCAAAATAATAACACGCGAATCATAGGCAGTTTGAAAATATGATGAACGGAAACGGTATAGAACATCACAGAAATAATGACTGTTTCACTAAAACCAAGCACCGTCTCAAAAACCTAACCCGCATATGCTTCGTACTTCCGCCGCCACGGTCTTCATTCTTGCTCGGAAACTTAGATATAGGGTTTGGAAGGAAACATCGACTCTTAGTGAAAATGCCATGAAGCGCATCAGTAGGTATTTCTCTGTACGTGGCTATATATTGTTTTACGACAGATTTACAGGATGGCGAGTTTGGTTTTAGTGAGCTTACAATAAGTAAGAAAAGTTGCCAATAAAAGAGTTTGATTATAACAAACACTGTTGTTGGAAAAAAGGTGTTTACTTGTACTTTTAAAATACCCAAACCCAAGCGTCACAGCATGTCTGTCTTAAGCAAATCGGTTGCTAAAGCACCACCAAGTGTGTACAATGGCTCGTTGAGACAGCTTGAAGGGTGAAATTAACTTTTGCTTGAATGGTGGACACTCACGTAAGCTGGGCCTCGAGGAGGTTGGCGACCAGCAGCGGCAGGAAGCAGAGCAAGAAGAGCGCGAATATCGCCACCATGACACGAGTCACACGCAGCTCTTCACGCTGGAGTGGCCCGGGGAGGACGCTCACTGCACCGGCGTGTGAGGCCATCTTGAGGGAGCTCCGATGTACCTGCATTGCCAGCGAATATTACAAAAATTGCAGGAGCACAACATCCACCCACCTCTTGTTCCTCATGTGCTTAGTCCTACAGAGGAACTGTGCGTGGCTGGGTACCAGTATTTTAAACCCCCGTGTGCAGGGGTAATCATTAGCATTCTAGGGACATTATGAACGCGTGCGTGAACGGGGCGTATTATTTGCTTTAAAAATATGCCATCGGCAGGCAACGTATAGTTGAGACTCCAGAAAAGCTGCGTGCCTATGAAGAACTACAGAGGGAACATAGAAGGCAATATGCATGTCTACAAGCCAAGTACGCAGCGCTTCATTCACTTCAGGCTTCAAAAGTGTTAAGAACATTTCTAGAATCCCTTCCAAGTATCCACTGTACGAAAGCCGCGTGTACAAATCTTCACAAAACGTATTTATGATGTTTCAATATTCTTGTTACCAAAGCAGACAAGAAGTGGTCCATCCAGTTTATCTTGGAAGAATTGAGGCTACAGTTCCTTACAACTTCAATCAACCAACCACTGTGGCTAGGCTGTGCATATAATAAACTTTATACAAATCCATAAACTCTTAATCGCGAGAGGATAATTACACTGAAATAATGTGTCGATGCATGATAGTTGGTACTTCATCATGTTATGATAATTACACCGGCTGTGAGGATATGCCTTTGCCGAATTGACTAAACTTGGAATTGTGAATGCTACTGTGTACACATAGCCAAGCACCCTCAAGTGTGATACGAGAATTTCATGACCATGCACGTTGTGTTCATCGCCGAAGATTTGCTTTTAGGTGCGAAGCACCTTAGGACCACACAATGCCCGTCGGCGTCCGTGGATATGGCATTAATCGTAAAAAATCATACAAGCACCAGCAGAATTCGAGCCTGTGTCTGGCAGACCAGACAGAGTCTTACCCATTGGACTACGACCGTGAATTAGTACCCGACAGCCCAACGGCTTACTCCCTCGCCTTCACGGTACGGAGTACCTTAGGACCTTCCAATATCCGTCCGCTTCCATCCGTGCGCACACCATCATCAAGCGAAAATCAAGCGAAATTCAATTTGAGCCGTGAGTTGCAGTTTCATTTAGGGAATAATCAAGGTGCAACTCACGGCTCAAATCGAATGACGGTTGGGGCGCAAATCAGACGTCACTCGGGGCGCAACTTGCAGGTCATTTCGAGTCCCCGTACTCTGCACCCTCGCCATCATCCACGGAGTGGAGATGCTGCCATTTTTATATATCTTTGCCTGCCCGAGGTGTCAGCAACCTGCTGCCATGCCCCGACATTGGTAACGTGCATGCATATTTTTCAGTTCTCCCGCGTCTGATAAGGTCAGCGATATTTTAGCACCTAACTTCATACAGCCACCAAGAAGTGAATTCTATGTTGAGGAACTACAGGAATGAAATTAAACTTTCCGACAATTCCAGAAGTGCGAGTGGGCGAAATATTGGCATTCCGTGGAATTGAAAGGAATTAAATTGCGGAAATTTTTTATTCAACCGAACGAAATCGCAGTGGAGTGGCGCTGCCCACTTCGCAACACTGGTGTGCGTATGCGTGTGTGTGTGTGTGTGTGTCTGCGTGCGTGCGTGCGTGCTTGAAAGACCGTGTGTGGGTGTCTGTGTGCATGTGCGTGCGCGTGGGTGTGTGATTGCGCGTGCGTGCGCGTGTGTGGCGACATTAGATGGTACCAAGTAAGGTGGCGGATAGGTAGGCTCTGTGCTTTCCAGAAGAGTGCCTGCCACTCAAAGAGGCTGCACGAGGATGCATTATTTGGATGGGAGATGTGGCCCGTCACTGGTCGGCGATGGGAGTGGAGCACAAGGCGTCACTGCGGCGGCTACGTAGAGTCATTGTTGTTGTCTTCCTCAAGAAAGCAACTGCGGTATGTAAAACGGCGGGTTTATGCGCCAAGAATACAAGTAAACCTAATTGTATTCGTGAATTAAAATAAATTAAGAAATATAAACTTCCAGTCATAAAGAGTAATGCTTTCGCACTTACCCACGCAGCCAGCCTTAAGTGTCCGTGCGAACCTTCTATTTCGCAATAGTTGTGTTTTCAATCGTTGGCGTCCAATGGAAAACATTTTGCACTCGATTTTTCATAAAGCGCGAGACAGCAGCGCTAGCGAAGGAACTTGCCTTAGAGGAACGAAACCTCCTCTGCTCTTTTCCTGAAACTCGGCACCCTTTCCTGCACCATATAGACTGTGGACTCAGAAGGAGGCTAGCAGAGAGGATTCCACGCAAGCTAGAAACTCTTTACCACCGCTTGCGTCTCAGCGCAGCACTCACGAACTCTTACGGCCATCGCCTCGGTCTAACTGCATATCTCTATAGTGATAATTGTGGGTTTCCCAAAACAGTAGAGCACATCCTTCTAGAGTGTCCGGCATACATCCAAGAAAGAAATCCCCTCGTAGAAAAGATTGAGTGCCTCAAGATCGCATCTATATATTCTAAAGGTCTCCTAGGACCCTGGCCCTCTCCATCGTTCCAGAGAAAAGTGTTGCTTGCCTTATTTGACTATTTGGTGTTCCCGTACAGGGTGGGCACACCCTTTGAACGGTCGCGTGCCATCGCTATTGGGTCAAAGTGCACAACACATAGCTGTTTTCGTTGCCCACACGACTCAGAAATTCGAAATAAATACGATGATTGAAACTTTGTGAGTAAACCGAGTTGTGGTAAAAATTATGGCGCGGTCTTGCTCCAGTAACTTGCTGCGGAGGCCTGCGAGCGACCTAAAATGGCGGTGCCTACCTATACGTCTCTCCGCCCTTGCGACGGACGAGCGTAAACCGAAGCATCCTAGCAAAGAAACCAGCGGAGTGACAAGGCGGCTTTGAAAGACACTGATGACCAGACAGCAGAGATATAGGGAGAGAGAGAGTCGTGAAAGGAAGAACTTGGATCAAGTGGGCGCAGAAAAAGGGTGTTCGGTCATGGCCTTAGTATTGCGTCATATGTGGTTTCGCATTCGTGAGTGGTTCGATGGGAGCTTCAATTTCACGGTCCGCCTTCCACCTGAACTTCGACTTCTCGCGGTTGGCGTGTTGGCGTACTGCTCAGGCGTACTGGCGTACTAAGGTTAACTCCCGTTCACGAGTACTCGCCTGCTTGCTTGGGCCTATTCAGCAAATGGTATGCTCTGAATGCGTGCCTTTGCACGTCAAGCAGCGTCAAATGGGGATTATGAATAAAGAAAGGTCGGGACGACGTGGCGAAGCGGTGTAAAATACGGGAAAATGCCGGTTTATCCACGCCGGGGTCCGTCGTACGAAGCGGACCATGTGCACCTGAGCGTGATATCATCGCGGTTTTTAATGGATTGTTTCTATGGGGAGTTTGCTGGGACCGCGTTGATTTGTCGACAGAAGCGGATCGTCGTAAGTGCGGGGGACGTATCAGGGGGTTTCACTGTTGCATGTAGGCGGAAACATGCCCGCAAAGCTATCTGCTTTCATCTAATAAAGAGCTCTGTCTCTCTCTCTGTCTCTCGCTGTCTCTCTCTCTCTCTCTCTCTCTCTCGATTGTACAGTCAAGTTGGCGAAGTCATACCGACCTGACGGTGAAACGAAGAAATGAAAACGCAGCACTGAAAAAGTAAAAAAAAACCTCTCGATTTTTTTCGGGGGCCGTTTGAACCAGCTCGAACCGGTTCGAACCGAATTGAATGGCGCTCGAAACCTAGCTGAACCCGGAACCGAACCCGAAAGGCGTGAACCCGAAGGCGAACTGAACCGGAAAAAAATCGGGTTGAACAACCTGATCATTGTATAGATACGATATTTGAGTATTCTTTTAATCTTATCATTATCTTAAATATGGTAAGAGTGTTAAATCTATTTGTGTGCATTTTGAAAGGCCAATGTTATCTCCAACGGCGGACTTTTAGTGTACAATCAACTTCTGAACGAAGAGTATGTAAAGGAGTACGCATAAAAGAATATGTTTTTGGGAACGCATGTAGGGTGTACATTATTCACAATATACTTTCCACGGGCATTTTTGAGCCCCCAAACAATTATTACACCTAAACGAGGTACCAAGCCTGCTCAAAATGCCATTCTTAACCTGCCTAAAATATGGATTGAATACGGTCGGTGCCTGTTCTCTTTCCTGGGAACAAAACTGTAAAAACATACCTACCTGCAACCAAATAAACCCAATATTTATCCATCGTTATAACGCCGCATCAAATTTATTTGCTTAAATGAAAACTGTTGGGCAGTGAATATCATACTCTATAGTGAAAACGTGCGAAGCAGTCTGGCGCGGTGAAAAAGTTTGGCACCTGTGTGTGCCGACTTGGCATGTTTCGTTGGGGTTGTTTTTTGGGAATAATGTTGTAATTTATTCGGGAGTAGTCATGTCGGTGTTTGTGATGAAGTTCGGGTTAGCCGAGACACGTGCCAGAAGTCATAAGGGTCGGAGACATGGCATGGATGAAGAATGCGGTGGTTGTATTGTCGGAACGTGAGACACGTGGTGCACGGAACGAAAGGAAAAAAAACAAATAATAAGACTGGAAGAAAGGAAAGAGGACAGCAGTCCTTGTCAGTCCTAGTCGCGCTAGTCCAGTAACCTTAGTCGGGTGCGGCGTCAGCGCCTAATGCCAACCCAACGTGCTCACGTTGCTGCGCAGCGTCCGATGAGGTCCAGTAGCGCCAGGCACGGTAGAAGCGGCAGCAGGCACATGTAGTGGGGGTGGATCCAACGGGTGGTCTGCCCGAAGAGGTTGCGGCCCCCTCCTGGTTGGTCCGACGACTAGGCGACCCGGCGCAAGGCGCGGATGCCCGGCGCAGCGGCAGACACGGGTATCCGGCGCTGTGGCGATGGCCCCGTAGCCCTGGCAAGAGCTGTCGACGTCCCGGCGTGGTAGCACGGGCGCCGTTAAAGGGTTTCTTTGCGATTCCAAGCGCGACCCCGAGCTCGAGCCGATGTCGCCGTTTCGTCCCCCTTCTCGCACTCTCGCTGCCTTCTCATCATCAGCGCGCATGACATCGTGGCACATACCCGCCACGGGGGATTGATTTGGCATCTCGTCACACTACCCCCGGCTTCAGAAAGTTCCTGGGGCGGAGCCGCACACACTTTCAAATGACACCAGTGGGCAAAAGGTGGTGCAGGAAAACAAAACAGAAACACTGTTCGCACAGTCAACAGATTTCGTGAACCGGCAGTAAGCATCGTCTGGACAACACAACACTGCCGAGACGCCAAAACAAGGTTCAACAGGTTGACCTCACAGCACAGATGCTTCTATTCGGCGTGGCCTGTCGGGGCGCTACGGGCTTGTCGTTTTGCTTGACAGCAGACTTTCCGTTACGCACAGGCCAACAGTAGGCATCTTTCTCGAAAGAGCAATGCTCACCTCGATTTTCGGATTTGCCGTCTTGCATGGCTGACAAGTCCTCAGAAATCTTCGGAGGTCGGCGTAAATGGTTGGTCAATAGAACTCCCGGAGGATTCTTTTAGTTGTTTTTAAAAACCGGTGATGATCTGGGACTCCTTCATGGCCCTTCCTCATGACCGCTTCTCTGAAAGGATGTGGAACAACAAGTTGCTGGTTGAAGCGGCCAGATGGTAACGCGTACCGACGGTACAGCAGCCCCTTTTCACAAACAAACTTGCGGGGGTTCTCCTTATCGGAAGACGACTCTGACGCTGCTATCTTCATGCAGTTGGCCAGAGTCTTGTCCAGCTGCTGCTGTTGCCGCATCTCTTTTCTGGTAACCCCGGCGAACATGATGGGACTTGCCGGCCGGTTACGCTGTACCTTCTGATGGACACGGCTGGCGTTCTCGTCGGCCGAAGAAGGATGTGCTTCTCCAACGAGCACCGCTGGAGTTGCTGGATGCCTTGGTTGCTGTGGCTTCCATGCAGGGTTAGGACTGTTGGGATCCCTAATACCAGGTATGTTCCCCAGTATCAGATCATACAGGGGGTCGGCCATGCATTTCGCCAGAACGTGTCCTGTGAAATACGGCGTGTCCACGTAAATGTATGCCTCCTCAAGGCGCCGCGTGGTGTTGTCTACGAACAGGACAGTCGACGCCTGGCCTGTGAGGCAACTGTCTGGAATAAGTTCCCGACGCACGATGACGGTGTTGCAGCCGGTGTCTCGTAGGACGGAAACCAACCGCCCGTATACCTGGCCGGTGGCCACAGGAATGCTGCTTGCCAGGCTTCCTTTTTGGAGCTCGCATTCTTCACCCCCCTGAATGTGTGGGGGCCAGTTTGCGTTTGCCTTTGCCACCAGTGTCCGTATTCGCTCCTCCGCAAGGGGGATTTGCAAAAGTGCAAGCGGAGACCTGTTTCTTATTTGGCGGTTTGGACCGGCAGCTGCCCGTCTTGTGCCCCCGTTTTCCGCAGTTTTCACAGCGAGCAGCCCGGGCTGCTATCCTGCAGTCAGGAGCACAATGTCCGGTTTTGCCACAGATGAAACATGTGGGGCCTCTCTTGGTAGGGGTGTCGACATGGGGCTCTTTCCTTTCATCCCGGAACTTGCCGAGGTTTGAGACAATCTGAGCTTCAAGGAAGCGGTCACATGCTTCGGCGATCTCTTTTGTGGACTTGCATTCCCTCTCCTTGATGAAGATTGCCAGCTGGGAGGAGCAGCACCGTAGAAATTGTTCGGCGATCATCTTGTCGCGTACTGCCTCGTATGTCTTGGGCACCCCAGACGTCTCCAACCACCGGTCGAAATATCCAGAGAGGCGGGAAACAAGCTGGGTTCCGGTTTCTCCGTCCTCAGCTTTGGCCAGGCGGAACTTGTCGTTATACCCTTGAGGGGTAAAACGAAACCGCTGAAGGAGAGCCAGCTTGACCTTCTGGTAGTCCAGCGAATCTTCTGGCGTCATCCTTCCTATCACGGAGAGGGCGTCACCGGTGAGGAAGGTGCTGAGTCCTACGGCCCATTTGTCCTCCGGCCATTTTTGCGCGCGCGCGACCCTCTCAAACCTAAGCAGGTACGCATCAAGGTCATTTCTACGCTCGTCGAACGGAGGTATGAACTTGTGGGGGCTGGCAGAAATCGCTGGTTCAGCCTGAGGCGCGCCTGCAACAGAGCCATCAGCTTGCGGGTTATTTCGCGCGCCTTCCTGAAGCCTTAGGTTAAGCAGCAGGTTCTCGTGCCTAGCACGCTCCAGATCTGCTGCTGCCTTCACAGCCTCACGTTCTGCTGCCCTTTGGTCTCTCAACCGGTCTTGTTCCGCTTTCACCCACTCTCGCAGCTCGGCGTCACGGAGTCCTAGCTCCTTTCCACTTGCTACAAGCTTTTCAACCTCCATGTCGCTTCTCAGGCCGGAACAACTCTGGCGCAAATCTCGTCTTCCTCTTTAGATGTTGTTGAGAGGTCCTGTCGCGGACGCCAGTTGTGATGAACTCAGGGTTCGGCGGTGGGAACCACGAGACGTGCACACGGAGTCAATGACGACAGAGGCCACAACATGAAGGTGAAGCGTAGATGCAATATACTGCAGAGAGCGGGAGCACGGGGATATTAAGAACGGGATGGGAAAAAAAGAACAAAATTGAGAAATAAAAGAATGAAACTCAAATGGAGAGGAAAGCGTGAATAAGTCCTCCCCTGTCGCAGTTTCTTGCCGATTTGCAAGACGTAGCACAAGCGGGAAGCAAAACTAAACAGTCTCACTTATGCAATCCGTTGAGACTCGGTCGCGAATGGCTCAATGGCTTCACGCGGACCGGAACGGAAGGCGAAGCTGCCAGGCGCAGCGAAAACGTCAGGAGAGAGATCCCGGCGCTGCTGCCCGGTGCAGTCGCGGATCCGGTTGGCAACCGGGAGGTACCTGGCGATGTCCCGGCGCGGTCGCACGGGCGCCGTCGATGGGTGTATTCGCAGCTGATGCAGGCGCACCCCGAACGCTCGTCCGCCCAACAGCCCGGTTGTTGTTGTTGTTGTTGTTGCGCCTTTAGGTATGGCACATACCCAATCAGGGGATCGGCCAATCAACAGAGGATGGTTAAAATGAATGGAATTCTTTTCTAATCACGCGACTTTTAGTAAAGATAATTTAGACCGGTTTGAAAAATTTTTGAGGAAAAAGTAAAAATAAAAAAAACCCCGAAAAATCAAAGTGAGGGTGACCAATCGCAATCATAAAGAGAATCGTTTTGAATTTTCAATGTAGCGCAGGAGGGCAGAGCATACATCCCGGCGGCAGAACCCCGTTTCGGATGCCCCGAACGATAGAATAGCCGGCACTGTTAGGGATATCCCCGAACTGTTGAGCGGCACCTCCAGGGACTGACGTCTGACTCGGGAAAAACGTCGGCATGTCAAAAGGAAGTGATCGACAGACTCTTCTTCGTTGCAATAGCTGCACAGAGCTGTTGGCGCCAGACGAGACCTGTGCAAATACCTGTTTAACTTGGGTACTCGACAACATAAGGCTGTAATAATCACCTCTAAGTTGCGTGAAGGGCACCATTCAGGTTTCCATGAAAATTTAAGATGATTGAAATCCCTTAATGATAATAAAACCGATTCTTGCTGTACTTGGAGTTTCAGCATCCTACGGTACCTAGCTGCTGTTATTAAAGGTGTCGGCTCTACGACGTCTACTACAGGCCCAGAAAGTGCTACCCTTGCAAGAGAGTCGGCAGTCTCGTTGTATGTGATCCCTGCATGACCAGGAACCCAAAGAAGGTGAATTTCAGTGAAATGAGGTGGCAGGAGTGACCGAAACGTCCGCAGAAGGGGAGTGTCTTTAGGGGAAGAAAGGGCTAGGCATACAGAAAAAGAATCGGAAATTATCA
This sequence comes from Haemaphysalis longicornis, assembly GCF_048455015.1. Classification (NCBI taxonomy): domain Eukaryota; kingdom Metazoa; phylum Arthropoda; class Arachnida; order Ixodida; family Ixodidae; genus Haemaphysalis; species Haemaphysalis longicornis. Next base: position 101,101,289 of record NW_027526460.1, on the reverse strand, counting down.
TTGGAGATGTAATTGACACATCAAGCTTTCGTAGCGCCAGGACAATTGCCAGGAATTCCGCAAAGAATATGGGGATAAAATCACGCAGACGAACCGAAAAGGTCCAGTTAAGGGAAAGGGAAAATATTCCGATACCGGATTTTTCTTCTCGTTGAGAGGCATCTGTATAAATTATAGCACCTGGCTGCATAGAGGCCAAATAATCTTCGAGAAGGCGATTGAGTAGCCGGGCTGGTAAAAGTTTAGCATTTTTGGGGAAAATGTTCCGGAAATTGATAGAAAGAGGTGAACTCCTGTCAGTATATGGAATAATCTGATTTATTGCTACACCCAATGGGGAAAGGAAGCTCTGTATCAAAGTGCTTTGTGGACATAAGGACCTGGGCCATTGGTGCACCATAAACGCACTTGGTTGTGCAATAAAAATAAACTGCTCCCTGTTCACCTCAGAGCTATAAGCTCTCAGAAAAGTTTCAACCGTCAGAATCCGGAACCTATTAAGCAGAGGAGGAACGCGCGCTTCCAAGTAAACTACTGCATTTGCTGCATTCTTAGGCAACCCTAAACAGCAGCGAAGAGCCTGGCGCTCCAGAATAACCAGACGATGAAGCTTATACGCGGCGCACCCAGAGAATAACACGCACCCAAACTCTAAAATGGGGCGAACGTACATTCTATATATCATAAGAAGGGTCTCTCTGCGCATGCCCTTCTTCCTATGACTGAGACTTCTCAACATCCCAACAGCACGTGCACCTTTGGCCTCAATGAGGGCAATATGTGGGGTCCAGTCAAGTTCACTGGTGTAAATAATCCCGAGGTACTTTAAAGAAGGAACCTGAGGAATTATGCACTGTCGGTAACTGAGGGTAATGTTAACAGGACCTGAGATTGGAAAAACTAATAAGGAACATTTGTTCACATTGATAGAGAGACAAATACTGTCCAACCACGAGGCAATAATATTCAGATAAGACTGCAATAATTTGTGAAGAGATTGAATGTCAGGTGCTGATGCAAAAAACGCAATATCGTCGGCATATACATATGTAGAAACACCAGAAACCACCGGAATAGCGCTTACAAGGATGTTAAAAAGAACAGGGGAAAGGACCGCCCCTTGCGGTACGCCCCTAGACTGTGGCCGCTGTGAGGAGGTAACATTAAATTTTGCACAACTGAACTGCCTGTCTCTCAGAAATTCACAAATCCAAGCTATGATATACCTTGGGAAGTTTAAGACTTGTAACCGGGACAACAACACAGGGTATTCGACGCTATCAAAAGCTTTTGCTACATCTAGGGTTACTAGGGCCGAAAACTGGTTAGTGCGACGGGCAAGTTTAATCCGGCTTTCAAGGTCCATATGCGCACTCCAAATCGAACACCCAGGGCGGAAACCAATTTGTCTTGGGCTAAAGATTCTAGAACTGGACACCAATTGCATTATGCGCTGCTGCAAAATCCGCTCGATTAATTTAACAACATTAGATGTCAACGCAATAGGCCTAACGTTTTCAATCGAGAGGCCCTGACCAGCATTCTTAAGTACCGGAAGTATTTTGGCGAGACGCCAGACATCGGGGATCCATGCATGTCGAATAGAATAATTGATCATGTTAAGTAAATGATTGGGAGCCTCGTCAAATAATAACTTCAGCATTTCAGTTGTAATGCCATCTGGGCCAGGAGCTGCAGCAGTCAATTTAGTCATGACGTCAGCGAGCTCTGATAGCGTTACCTCTATGAAGTCGTCTACCACGTCTGGCGGAGTAAATGACATCGCTAAGAAGGATGAAAAACGAGCTTGAAGCCCATCAGCTATCGACTCTAGGGACTCTGAGAGTTCACCTGACGATAGCACCACGGAGTCTGTATTATCTGGAGAGGGTACTGCTTTCCGCGATCGAAGAAAGCGAAAAAGCGCACGCTTATTGTTAGGCTTGGAGAGACACAGAGATCGATCTGTGTCATAAGTCTGTTTAGCATTAGAAACAGCGCGTTTGAATACCGCTGAAAAATATTTGTAGTTGCACCAGTTAAGCGGGGATAGGTTATGGCAAAGTTTCTTCCAGGCCGCCTTTCTACGTCTAAAGCAGCGCGAACATTCTTCGTCCCACCAGGGACTCGGCAATACTGACTTCTTCGACATCACTTCAAATAATGACGACTGAGCTGAAGAGGAAAGGGCGGAACAAAGGCCTGTCGCACATTCAGCTTCATTTTGTGTGACCAGAGAGGACAGGGACTCCTTCAGAGAGGTTTGAAACCTTTTATAGTTAACAAAAGAACGGCTCTGGCGGTTAACGGAACAGATGGGACACCCAATGTCAAAAACTATTGGGATGTGGTCACTACTCGACCCGCCATCAACGGTCGACCAAGAAGGCACTGAAACACCTCGAGAAGATATAATTAAATCCAAAACAGATTGCGTTTGTCCCTTATGGTAGGTTGGAGAATCCGAATTTATGCATGTTAAGTTGTTATCTGTAATCCAATCCAACAAGCGATTACCGCAAGAATCCGTCCGGAAGCCCCAAGTAACGTGGTGGGAATTAAAGTCTCCTGCAAAGATAATGGGAGGTACAGCCGAAGCAATAGCCAAATCAAGTGGTTCGGAATCAACGACGCCACTAGGAAAGTACACGTTGGCCAATGAGAAGGGGAGGCAACCAGGTAGCTTTAATTCCAGCACTAAAATTTCACAGTCTGGGCGTTGAAGTTGGAAGGACACCTTCGCGGTGTGGGCAAACTTTGTAGATATCAAACTTAACAGACCGCCACCTCGGGTTGGCCTGTCTAGTCGAAAAGTGCGGTAATTATAAAGTCCAAATTTTTGGTTGCTACTAAGCCAGGTTTCCTGTAGCAAAATTACGTCTGGGGAAAATTGGGAGCACAAACACAGTAAATCCGCAAAGCCTGCCGAAACGGAGCGACAATTCCACTGAACGACTTTTAGAACCCCTATGATTCAGAGAGACCGGCTGCAGCAACTGCAGCTTGTAATATCTGATTCTTGGGCTTTGAAACAGATTTACCTTTCTTGGATTTTGCTTTTGGCTGCACTTCCAGGGTTTCGGTACTAGGTGATCCGGAACGTTTACTAGACTGAAGAACAGTCTCCATAGGCCAAGCCTGAAGCTCCATGTCCGAGTCTGAAGAGGGCGAAAGGGGAGGAATATACTCGTTGTCGGCCGTAGGACCACGAACAGACGAAGTACCAGCCTCAGCGTAAGTAGGATGTTCCGAACCACGCACCGAAGTAGCGAGAGTAGACGAGACTTTAACAGAATCCGAGGCAAGATTAGCTGCTGAGAGCAGCGGACCTTCAGGGACGGTGGAAACTTGCTGGATCACTTGGGGAGAGGAGGTACACAAAAGGGGAGCGGGCTGCAAATGTGGCGCCAGCTGAGTCACCACTGTGCGAGACACGCACTCGATTATGGTGGAAGTTAACTGGGTGATTACTGAAGAGACACCCTTCTCAACAGCCGCTGCTACAACGGAAGCAAAAGCTGGGTCAGCGAGGGAAGACTGTTGGAGCTTGGCAACGGCTTTTTCAACCGCTGCAACAATGGTATTCACTACGGCTGCATCAGCGAGTGATGGAGAGTGTTTGGCCGTAACTCCAGCATAACCATGTGTCCTTTCTTTGACAATTGTAACAGCATCCCCGCGCGAGCAGCGACGCTTACCCATGACCTCAACAACTTGGACTTCTTGAGCTCTCGCAGGGCAATTAGAATAGTCAGCTGGGTGTGCCGCTCCACACAAACAACATTTGGCATCTTGGGCAGTACATAGCTCGACAGAATGGCTCTCACCGCATGCGCGACACCGGGGAGACGATTTGCATGCCTTGGATGTGTGGCCAAAACGCCAACAGTTGTGGCACTGAAGAGGCCGGGGAGAGAGAGGTTCCACACGGTAAATGAGAGGCCATACTTTAATCTCCGATGGACATTGCGTCCCAACAAATGTAGCAATGACAGATTCTGTTGGCACCCTGTTTTTCTCTACAACACGGCTGCAACGGTAAACTGAGGTGACTCCCGCTACCGAAAACTGCTCTAGTACCTCCTGAGGTGTCATCTGAACATCAACACCTCGAACGATGCCCTTCACGCAAGCAAGGTGAGGGGGGATAAATGCACTCACCTGAACAGAGGTAAACATTGTACATTTCAAGAGGTCAGCGACACAGGTCTCGTCTGACGATCGGCACAAGACGCCACCTTTGCCAAACGGTCGCGTTCCTCCTTCTCTTCCTCCTTCTCTGGAGGCGCATACCCATTAGCGGGTGATTGGCCTCCTCTCCTTCCGCTGTTTTCTTTTCTGCTCCTGTTTTCTCCCTGGAGCTCATCACAGTGTTCAATAAAGGTGCCTTCTGCACGATTTTGTGTATTGTATGTGTTCTCCATCCCCGTAATAAACTGCATTGCTGCGCTTTGTGATGATAGGCAGTGAGCCGTTATTAGCATAGGCAAAGAGAAATAGACGTCTCCCTACTGTTTTGAATTCATGTGGTTTGATCACAACTTACCTTGTAATATATGCGGCCATACGAAGCTATGATGCCTAGGCAAGGCACCAGGAACGCCATTGCGAAGAGAAACTGCTTCGGAGAGTGGCCGTCCTTGCTGAGAACCGTGCAGGAGAATGTGGGTTGGTGCAGTCCGAAGCGGCCCCACCAGCCGACCAGCACGGGGACCAGGAGGCCGAAGCCAAGGAGCCAGCATGATGCCACCGCAATGTGCGTCCGATGTCCGGAGAAACAACGGTCGTGCCGGCGGTGGGAACTCACCAGAAGGCCCCTGAAACGTAAAATAGCTGTGTCTCTCAAACTCCACAATTACTTGTCCGTGGCTCAGCTGCTTTCGAAACTTCAACCCTGTACTGTCGGAGTCAACACTGTTCGTGGGGTAATTTCAAGAATGGGAACAACAGCATTTTAGGGGCGAAGAGGGGCTCAGGCTGACGGCGTCTCATGTCGTCATCGTCTCATGTTGTCGTAGGATCATGCAGTCACGGTACAAAAACACCGGGACAGTCATTTTCCAATGCCTCGCGCTAGAATGTTTCACCTCAGTGGGAAAAACGCGTACCAAAGGAACACACCGGGACGCTGGTTTTTCAACGCCTCACGCTTGAACGCTTCGTGCTTCAAAGATACCAGACTTACAGCAAAGCCTTATACCTCTACCCCTCAACAGCCTCACCTCCGTGGGCAAAAACGTCAAGGTGCCAAGAATACACTTATACACTGCATGCTGCACCCCTCCCCAGATTTCACGTTACGGTTTCATCTCCGTGGGCAACAATGCCAAGGCGCCAAGAATACACCTATAGACTGCAGGCCTCGCCCCTCACCAGGTTTCACGTTAGTGGAGATGGCCTGGTATTTTTTTGTCGTGTTTGCAGTCGCCTTATGGCTTCTTTCGGACACTGACATGAAGCGGAAAAGAATGACACAGGGAATTCAAAGTGCGTCGTTTGAAATTTTGTCCTTTCTTTTTAATCGCTTCGCTTACTCAGAACCTCGCCGTTGCGGTACCACGTGAGCAGTCGAGGATTAAACGGCAGCTTCGCCTGCACTTGACTGCTCAACGCCGGCTGGCCCGTTTGTGGGTAATCTTCAGTCAAGCGAACCACTTGACTTGGCGAGGGTTTAATGGCTGCTTCACCGGCTCTTGGTGCCCGCGTCTCGCCACCGATGGCGGGCCGGTTGGGCTGTGTGCCCTAGCGTCACTAAATAAGCTACGCTTAAGAGTACCGCCCCTTCGCGCACCCCGAAGCGCCTGGGGGCCATTTTGTTTCTGGCTTGCAGTGTTTCCATCTCTCCCACCCGGTAATGACGGGCAGAGTGTGACCGGCCGCTCTAGAGTCCGCGCAGCAGAGAGAGAGAGAGAGAGAGAGAGAGAGAAGAGAGGCGCCCCACAACAAAATGGCTGCGCCCAAATGAAAAGAAATATCACTTGGTGCCGACCGACAAATGAAAATACTGGCGGCACAGAACAATGAGAGAAAAGAGTGCCGATGCTCTAAAAGCCTTTATTTATTGACGCTACCCTGCCCATGACCTTCAGCGCAATCAGAATCAGAATCAGAAATGAATGTTTTTTTATTTTCCTCAGAGAAAAACGGGCCTCCGACAAAAAGCTGCCATTGAGTAGCTTGACGAGGCCTGAGGCCATCCACACAAGGTGGCAGCGGTATAACAGCAACATATTATTCAGTCATGAAAAAAATAGCAAATTAGATTTTAAAAATTCACAACAGGAAAATGATTGTTCACAAAAATGGTGTGATCAGTAAAAAAAGCAAAAAAAATACATACGCATAAACGCAAACGTAACAATACAGTAAACTCCCATAATATAAACATAAGTACACGAGCAACATACCCACACACATACAGTCAAACTCGGTTATAGCGATCTGCAATATGCGCCACGATTAGTTCGATATACCCATTAGTTGGAAATAGCCGAACCTGCCTACAAAAAGTTTTTTGTTACGAGTTCGCAATACGCGAGACCCCCTCACCTCCTCCTCCTGCCATCCCCGCATGCACAAGCGAACACTATAAAATATGCCATTACCATACACAAAGCTATCTATTTATTGCAAGCAATAAGGCTACGTTCCCCTGTAACTACCTACTTTCCCAAAAAGCGGTGATTGTTGTTTTTACTTTCGTTGTGGCGATGTCAACTAGCACAACATTCTCTGCATGAGACATCATTTGCATCAGTTGCAGTCCGTGTCCTTCAATATCGAAGCAATATTGGGGGAGCCCATTTGCCGACAGCGCTTCATTAAGCATCGGACGTGTTTCACTCGCGACATCCTCCGCCTCTTCGGTGCTTCCAGCAGTGCCAGTAGCCATGACAACGGTGACAATGTCGGCATCCGAGGGGCTCACAGTGGAGGCCACGTCGTCGTCGACACTCAGGCAATCCTCGAAGGGCACTCACTCCTTTCAGCACAACATCGGGAACGTTGGCGAGCTCTTCTCACAGTTCATCGATGCTTCCATCTTTGTCCGGACTCACGGACTGGGACGGCTTAGTCGTGAGTCAGGCGCGTTGGAAACAGTTACGGAAAGCGCCGGGAATCACGTCGCTCCATGGGAGGCTCAACATCTCAATCGCCGCTCCGACAAAGCGCATTTTGGCGGCAATTCTAGGCGCGCCGAGTTCGATATATCAGATGTTAACTTCGTTATAAGGAATATGATTCGCGTGTATTTTCGTAACTTATCTTTTTTTGTTCGATATATAGCAAAATTCGCTCTATCCGGTTTCGTTATAATCGGGTTTGACTGTATATAGAATTCAAAAGCAAATCGGACAGGTTTTTTTTTTACCTACTAAACGTAAAGCAATGTAACACGCCGAATGTGAACTCACGGCTATCTTCTATCCTTCTAAAATTCTTCTTAAAAAGTGTTCAAATAAATGAAGTTTATTTGTTTTGGGATCATAAAATAAAGTTATGCTAGTGTTCAGGGTGTGAGGTATTAAATATTTTAATATTTGTTGACCGTAGTTGATTTTGATTGTGGGGTTTAACGCGCCGACGCAACGCAGGCGATGAGGCGCGCCGTAGTGGAGGGCTCCGGATTAATTTTGACCACCTGGGGATCTTTAACGTACGCCGAAATCTCGTACACACGGGCGTTTTTGCTTTTCGCCTCCATCAGAAAAGCGGCCGCCACGGCCTGGAATCGAACCCGCGACCTCGTGCTCAGCAGCGCAACGCCTTAGCCACTGAGCCACCGCGGCGGGTCTTGACCGTAGTTTGTGCGAGTTCTGGGAAGAAGGCACTTTCTGTGTTTCGAGTAGTAGCGGCCGGTATGGGTTCTTTTAATGCTGACATTTTGAGAAGCAACTTAGCGCGGAGTGATCTTAGAGTCATGAATAATGAAACAATGATGTACTGAAGCATCATGTGAACGGGAGGACATTTGAAGCGAATGAACAGCGATTTAGTGTGAGCGCAGCGCTCTTCTCCCGTAACGATGCGAATCGCTTTCTTTTGCAGGCTTACAATTGTATTCATGTTAGTGCATGATGCGGTACCCAAAACAAGATGACAATATGTAATGTGAGATTCAAATAATGAATCGTATATCTGCTTTTTATATCATATATTGATGAAAAAACAGATAGAATACGCAAGTCGGCTGACCGTAATGGCGGCATATTTGGCGTCTGCCACAGGAACGGGCTTAGCAGTGTTGTATCCGACAATACAGTAGCCGACCGATTTTTCGGACCTGGAGGGAAAGGAAAAATAGTTAGAATAAAAAAGCAGTCCGGAAAATCCGGGAGTCAGGAAAAAATTACACCATCTTCCCGCGTGGGAACCCTGAGGGGATTCAAAGCCGTGCAATCTGGATCAGCTACTCGCCGCTGGTGTTTCAAAGCGGCTTCTCGTTCTCGAAGCGAGGAATCCGCTGCTCGACGCTGCCGTTTACGTTCGGCGTCGCGAGCTCTCCTCTGTGCAGCCTTGTCTTCGGAGGTGGTCGCGGTTCTGACAGTGTGCTGGCTGGCGCTAGTTGAAGGTGTGCCAACCAGTTCGCTGACGGAATCGTTGGCGTTCATTTCCACTCATCGGACGGCGCAGTACCGAAGAAGCAACTGAGCGGATCGCGGACCGGGTTTATTTGCAGAGGAGAGGGAGTGGAGAGGAGGAGCAGCACGCATGCGCGTGATTGCACAGCTGGTGTGTAGAGAGGAGAGGAGGAGCAGCGCGCGTAGCGCATAGTTGGTGTGGAGAGGAAGAGCAGAGCGCGCTAGCGCACAGGTGGTGTGGAGAGGAGGAGGGGAGAGAGCGGCGTTATCACAGCTGTTGTGGAGAGGGGGAGAGGTGCGGACGCCGGACCTCGGACGACGGAGGGTCGACTAAGAGATGCTTTGCATCTAAAACGGACTTTATTGCATTTAAATAAGACTGAAGTCGCTAATGGTTCTTCGTGTGAGAACATCTGCTTGCATCTCTGCAAGCGTCAGGTTTCCTTCGTGAAGATTGGGCAACAACGCCGATGCGTTGGCAATGCGTTGACGGTTGCGGGGGGTCAGGAGGGTCTTCGTCGGTGTCAGAGTCGCTTTGAGGCAGCGTGGTCACTTCGCGGACGATCTCGTCGTCCGTTTGCTCCGCGCACAACTGTATATTGCTGTACCCTGTAGAAATCTCGAAATGTCGCGAAAGCTCAGACTTGGTTATTACGGTGGGAGTCAAGCCGATCCCCATCCAATCCGAAGCTGGCCAGGTCGTTAGGATTCAAAATGGCGTCACACTGTGGCTCTGCCGCAGAAAATTGCGCCCGAAAAATCAAACTTTTGACTTTATATTGTCCGAAATATCCGTGGTTTATATGCATTACTCCTATGGGACAACTGGTGGTTCCTCGGGAAAGTGCGGAATATCCAGCAAATCCGAATTTTTGGAGTCGGAAAAGAAAATCGGCTACGGTACTTTCTTTACTACCTATCCTCAAAACAAACTTAAAGCCTCGTTTCCCATATTACCTTGCCGTTCGTTGTTTAGTTTTGTAGATCCCGATAGCTGAATCATATCTTTTTTTGCCTACTGCTGGCGCGCCCACTTATTCCGGAAGCACTTACCTGGTGACAGTGATTCCGGTCATAGAGAGAACGGATGTGGCCACGTTGCCATAGAAGAAAAATCCGAACACGGCGCAGCTGGTGTCCCCGAACATCCAGCAACGGCGGAAGTAGCGGGTCGCCGTTAGGGGCAGGTTCACCATGCAGAAGAGTAAGTCGGCGCAGCACAGGCTGAGCACGAACGCCGTGGTCGGTGAGCGCAACTTCCGGTTCCGCCTCAGGGCGAGAAGAGTAAGCGTGTTGCCCGGCACGCCGAGTAGCATGAAAAGCAGGCAGCAGTACCCGGCGAAATATGACAGGTGAAGAGGGTACGCGGTCTGGACCGCCTCGCAGGGCCACCACGGGGAATCGTTGTTTGTCGTGTTGCTGTCCTGCATGAACCGAACCGAGACTTTTGTCACGGGAGGGGCACTTTAAAAAGACGCTGCACCATTTTTTACATTTCTTTATAAATCCTAAATGTTTTCAGAACGTAGCCCACAGGTACATCCGCTACTTCAAATAGGTAGTCTCAAAGAACCTCAGCCGAAAATTACTGCTCTATGCCAATCCGATATTTAAACACTCGCTCAAAAAATTGTGTGACTTTCTCGCCCTTGGCGTTCCCCGAACGCTCGAATTACGTCATTAGAGCAGTGTAGCCGCTATTGGCCGGCGTTGTTTCAGTTGCCGCAATAAAGACATAAAATAGCCCCTAAAATGATGATGAAGTTGAGCTTTAATGGCGCATCAACCTTTCGGTTATAATGCGCCAAACACAAGGTAAGAAATTATCAATGTAAGTTAAAAGTTTTGCTCTAAGTATCATAAATATAGAAATGATTATTTTTAAAAACACTTCCGTGAGGTGACGTAGCTAAAACTGGTGTAAAAAGCCAGTGTCTCTGAAAAATTCAAAAACTTTAGTCAAAGGTACCATTGGTTCATCACCAAGTAAGAGCATTGGGTGTAAGGGTATACAAAAAGTGTATAAAGCCCTAAAATGTCTAATGCGGGCCGCTTCTAGGTATGGACAACTTATTAGGATATGTAGTACAGTAAGAGGTTCTCCGCAGTGCTCGCAAATGGGTTCCTGTTCCTTTTTAAACAGGAAGCCATGCGTCAGCACGGTGTGACCTATACGCAGCCGGCACAAAATAACCTCGAAGAAACGATCTCGGTGTCTACAACTTTTCCATTCAGATACGTAGGGTTTGACTAGATGTAATTTATTTCTGGTTTGTTTATCCCATTCATACAGCCAGTACAACTTAATTTACTTTCGTATGCTGTTTCGAAGGTCCTGGTAGGGAATCTTTAACTCTATTATTTCACGATGCTTGGTCTCATATGCTGCTTTATCAGCGGTTTCATTTTCTGGGATGCCGATATGGCTTGGTACCCAACAAAGGACAGCTCTGACCTCTGCTAATGTAAGGCAGCACAGTCGGTTTTTTAGCTCACCTACAGCTGCATTCTTTGAAGGGACAAGGGAGGTTACAGCATGTATGGCACTCAAAGAATCTGTAAAAATGGCCACTTTTTGACTCCCTTTGCCACTACATCTTCAACAGCTGAGGTTATACCAAGAATTTCCGCAGTAAAAACGCTACTGTCATCAGCAATCCTCTTTGAAATAGCCCCTAAAAAGGCAAAAAAGAAGCCAGAAACGGAAGGCCGATCTGATGCGACGAGATAAAGAAATAAAGTATTACATCCACTGCAGAAAAAAAAATTAACACTGTCGCCTGCTATCGCCCGCGCCACTATAGCTTCTGGCGGCATTTTAGGAAATTAAGCGGAAACAGTTACTAAAGGTTCCACTAGATAGGCTGCACGTTCTGCTTGGAACGCACGTGGAGTAGGGAAACGTGGTTCTATGTACGTTGAAGTAGGGCGCCTCGATTCACGCGCGTCTCCGCCGTACTGCAGCGCTGGCATCGAGGCACCCGGCCCAGAGCAGCGGAACGCGGTAAATTTAAATTGACTTCAGCAAACCTTTAGTGTGTTTACCTTGGGAGGAGCGCGAATCAAGAGGAACAACATGAGAGGTGAGCGGGAAAGCGAAGGGAGGCGTTTACTTGGCAAATGTCGACAGACTATCGTCTTTTGTCGACATTTGCAACGAAAGGAGCAGATACGCGGCCAATTTGTTTTTTTTTTAATTTTTTGCATGCGCTGAATTTGCGCCGCACAGTGTTACGATCCGGAAGATTTGAGTGGGCGCCAAAAGGTGACGCTACGTTCGCCTGCTATGCTTCTCTACATAGTTGCAGGAGATAATCTACTTGATCTTAGTCGTAGATAGCTTCGCTGTAAAAAATTGAGGATCTTAGGCATATGTGGAGTCTACTTAAAGCGAAGCAGTGGGAGTACGTGGAGAAATACGAGACGGAACAAGTAGTATTCAACTGTCTTGATCCCCTGGCGAACTGTTCACCACCGTACCAGTTCTTTACGCGACCAGTGATAAAAGAGAAGACTACAGCAAAGATGGTGTGCACCTTAGACATCTTCCAAAAGGGACGGTAACCAGCAGTTTGCCTGTTTTGGAAGGTCGAAGTTAACGTACAGATGAAAACTAACGGTGTCATCTTGTCGTGGCTGTTGTCGTAACCCCGAATCACCCCTCAGGGAGCACCGAAAGAACCGCAAGGCGAGCTTCTGCCAGCCCGAAATAATGGTTAATTATCAAAAGAAAGAAACTCCAGCAGACGGGTGCGGGGTGAGGCATGAAAAACAATTCGTAAAATGCGCGAAAGGCGTTGTTTACCGAATCCCGTTTCATTGCGGTGGATCCTACGTAGGCCAGATGGGCAGGTGCCTGAACATTCGTCTTCGAGAACACTCGTCTTCCTTGAAGGGGACCCCATGTTCCCATCTATCTGACCATTGTAGGAAGCATGGGTGTGTGCCTCTGTTGGAAAAAACATAAGTCCTGTTTAGGCACCCCGAGCAACGTACACGCGAGGTGGCAGAGGCCTACTTTATCTTTTTGTGCAATAAGAATGGAACTTGTTTTAGCGCCCCATCCGTCGCCCTCCTTAATGAGGAAATCGCCTATCTTGAAGATAGCGTCGAGTGAAAAGGCAGTAAATTTCTTGGATTCGCAATGTTCGGTGCTGATGTTATCGATCTGTTAACATTCGCGCGGATCACCGGGCAATTTGTTGCGGCACATGGGTTTGATGATTTCTTCCCGATTGCTGTTGAATTAAGTCATTTTGTCTGTATGATGCACCACAAGGGTGCGCTGTGTCGAGATTTGTCGTTTTTGGTTTTATTAAACTCAGTTGTTAGTACGCGCTCGTCCTGTGTAGTTCTTCTCTTTGTCCCGCGTTTTTCTGCGCTTTTATTTAGTATGTCTCCATACCAACCTGCCCACTTGTCGGTGCTCCTAAGGTTAATTATCCCGTAAGTTACACGGGAACTGGTTCTCAACTTAAGAAAAGTCTATAAAAACACAAATGAAAAGTTGTGGATTAAGCTATATAGCTTGAATACCACAAGCAAACAAAACAAAAGCTCGTGCCCGATGCACGAATTAGTATCGCTCTGTTAATTGCGAAATAATTACACATGGCATCTGAGGTTAACTGAGCGGGGTTTAAGGAGGCCGTGATTTGATGCTTGCCGCTATGTATGAACTTAATGATTTTCGCACGGTCCGTAACACACAACAAAATTGAGAAATGTCGCGTTCGGTGCACGTTTCAGAAACCAACACCTGGAGTATTTGTCGCCGCGTTTTCTTGCTGTTTACCAGTGATTACTGTTTACGCACTGCTGACAATCACCCCGCGTATTTTAATTTCTATGACACCAAGAGATATTCCGACGCCACAGACAGACAGACAGACAGACAGACAGACAGACCGAGGGAACACGCGCCTCGGGAAGCAATAGCAAACTTAAAAAAAAATATAAACTTAGGTTTGCGCGCAATTTAAAAGGAAAGCAATGCGAGGAAAGACATTCGCAGCCTTGGAGATTGTATTAAACAATGCGTCTGTCGAGAGCGAAACTTAAGCGTGCAGAACGGCTGTCGGTTCGATTTCGTCTGAAACTAAAAAGCCGCAGCTGACGTCCCGATGTTGTCACAAAACGAAGGTGCCTTACCATTTGGGGAGGTATTCCACGGAGTGTGGCCCCGGGATCGTCCCAGACGGGCCTCAAAGAACGAGGTGTTCGGAGGAGTACATGACAATCGGATATATGACAAACGAGCGGATGGCTCGCTACAGTTAGAAACCGGAGCGGATGGCGCTCACCGCTGCTACCTTAAACAAGTCGCGACAACACTGCGCGCTAGTCCAGTGATTCACGCGTGCCGCTGTACACTCGCAATAGCCGCAAATATTCGCCGTCATATTCGCGCGTGATCAGCAACCTCCGAGTAGGCCTGTGCAGCGTGCAGGAATTTTCGGGCAAGCACTTTTAAACGCCAAGTTTTTTTTCACGCAGTGAGCTTGTTTATATGGATTACGAGATTTTATCTCGAAGATTTGTACTGCGGGGCCGAGTTTCTTTCAATGCTCAGTTGCGTCTGATTTCCCAATTTAATCATGTTTGTGACAGGACCGTAATGTAAACAAAGCTGAAGATAAATAAATAAACAGATTATACTGAAAAAGTTCATCGCGAAACTTGGTGACAGCCTGGGGTAACATTTACATGCAGTGACGGATTTATTTAAGCACTCAGTTTCTCTTCATAAACATTTATTCGAGGAAAAAAGACAAATAAGCGCTGGATATATTAAGAAAATCCACTAGAATTATGTCGCATAAAAAAGCAAATGCATCAAATGTCAGAAATGAGAACAGAAGAAACAATAGGACGGTAAATGCGGGTATAAAAGATCTGACAACAGAATAAAAGCATGGAAGACTAGGTAATGAAAAAAATGCATATAATGAATGCATAGGCAGTTTGCTAGTAAACACGTGTCCCCGTAACAAGGAATTTATAACTGTAAAAAATCAGTTCCTGAAGTGAACAAGGGCAACACATTGCGGAGATCGCCCTGGCAAAACACGAGCACGTTAGCCCCAGATGGTGGAAATAAACGTTCATAAAAAAATTCTTCGATGCACCTAAGCCTGCTTACGTGTATTGAAGGTCCGTCCGTATTTGTTAACTTCTTTGCTGCAAGACTGGATTGGTATCGTTTTCTTCGCTTTGGTTTCTTTGTCGGTAGATGCGAACTACTTAGTCCACCTTTATTTCTGCAGCACCGTGTTCGTGTCTGTTATTTTTCTTTTGTTTCCTCGTCTTATGGAGAGAATTACGTCAGCAAACAGGCTGGCTCACGCCGAGGCTTGATTAGATCCAGGGTTCTACACGACTGGTGTGCATCTGTTCTACTCACGTGTGATCACGTTAAGTAGCCCAGATGCACGCATTATTCCGCAACTTTTACGTCTCAAATTCAAACTTTTGTGATTAATTTTGTCAAGCGGGCACATTGGCCCTAGAAAGTCGCCATTCCTAGCCGATCCCTAAGTGTGCGCCCCAAACAAAGGACCAATAACAGCGACAACTTTTGTTCCGCGCTTGCACCGTACTTTGTGATGATGTAAAAGCGCTAGAGAGCATGCAAGGGCACATCCTGCGGGTTTGAATTGGTGTTCCAAAGACAACCTCTACCATCAAAACGCTGGCAGAATGCAGGCGGCTCTCGCCACTTGCTCTAAGCACGCAGGAATTGCTCCGTGTGCGTCTACGGATTGTGGTAAGGGAGCGGGGTCATCCTTTAGCAACAAACTGGGTAAAAAAAGTGCGCCAATTTTTGCGGAAGGTCTATCAACAGCCTTCTCCTCCTGAGCACCCGCCCTGGATGATCCTGCCCGTACCAATCACGACAACTGTGACCTGGACCCCGAGAAAAGGGGCACGCTCCGGCTCCCGCTCTGCAGGTTTTCGCTCTGGACTATATTTGTCGAAAATACAAACTGCACTCCTCTGTACACTGATGTCGATACCGTCATCACGCCCCACCACCAGTGCTATGTTCAGTCACAAAATGTCAAATACGGCTACAGAACTTGCAGCTATGCGGGTGGCTTTCGCTCAACAGCCCGCACGAGAGCGAGCTATCTTCACAGACTACAGGGCTGCACTTCAATGTCTAGCGTCATTTCCAAATGACCAGATTGTTTTTCACATACGCGCCCTAATCTCCAAGCCCTACAAGCGCGCAACTAAATAACAATACAGTGGATTCCTGACCATTGTAGGATAACTAGCAATATGAAGGCGGATATTGCCGCTTCGATTTCGCTTGCATCGGAAGTATCCATACCATCCTCCAGGCAAGATACCCCTGTCCTTGTGTCTTGTGTGGCATGGAACATGCAGCGAGCAATCTGCGTTAACATATCACGTATTTACGCGGCGATATCTGCTATTCATCCATACTGCAAATTCAAAATGCCACCTGGATTTTCCAAGCGGGTAGAAGCAATTCGACGTCGCATGCGGTTGAAATTCGAATACACGCGCAACGTACCCTTTACGTTGAAACGAACTACATCACCAGTCTACCCACACTGATATGTGCGAGAAAACGTCCAGCTCCTGCTCTGTGAATATGCTCGATTTTGTGCACAAAAGGTGTGCTTTGCAGTGTATTTGAGACTGCCGCCTTCGGTGGACACTGAACTCAAGGATGTTGTAGGTCTGTGGGCATGTCCCAAACGTGGTTTACGGGCTACAAAAGCTGTGGTCGTGTACCTGCAACACACAGAACTGGACCACTTGCTGTAAATACCTTAACGCTTTTCTTCGCATCAACTTCTTCAACATCTTCCCCATCATCTTTATCGCGTAACCATCTGGGGTAGCCAGTTAGGCATTTAAGCCCGGCTAACATCGCCAGAGTTCCTTAACGATCGTTCTCCCTCTCTCTGTCTCTCCAGATGTATTAGAGCATTGTTTCTTTGACTGCAAAGATGCTATACTCTTCTGAGTTGTGTTTCAACGGACACTCCAAAAATAGTTTCAATTAGCGCCCAACAGTGTGCGATGCGTTGTAGCTCTCTAAAATCATGTTTCCTTTTGACCTGTTTTTTATTTCTGATGGCTCTGCCTAGTTTATATAATACATGCATGTTAGACGGAAACACAGAGCCGATGGTATTGTCCATGATGCACTCTATTCAAATAATAATTACGCTAGAAGGTTACTCTGACCAAACTTATTTGAGGCTAATACGTACCCTGTTTTACACCGGTATGTATCACTGCCAACTGACTAGCGGAAATTGTTGTCAATGTAGTCTTCGCCGAAGTCCGGATTGCTCGTTTCACCCTGTATATTACCCGCAAAGTTTTTATATAGTTCTCGTATATACGTTTTTTTACATCGAAAGAATGATGGCACAGTTGGTAGAGCCCTGGGCTGCCAGTGTGCACACCAGGGCTCAAACACATTTGGGTTACGCAAGTTCTTTGTGTATTTACTTTTGCTGGATCTAACACGGAAATTTCCTTGACCGAACAACAACGGCCCTTTTTCTCAGAACTGTGCAGTTAAGGCTTTCGCCCTAATGAAATTAGCAATTGACAATATGGTCTCACAAGCACCTCAGCCGCAAATTTAAAAGAACTTCCAGCACGATACGAAATAGTGCAAGATAGGGATTATTCCGTTACAAAGCACACCTAGTTGCGCGTTGCACATTGCTTCTTCACTGTTTTAACGGCGGAGTGCTGCTAGGTCTACCTTGCCGGATTCTAGCGTGTCCTCAATCCCCTCCCGCGAGCCGTATGAGGAACTGACGCCATCACATTAAAGCTCAAACGACAACCAGCAACTGTGCGCCAGGGAGCGTCGGTTAGCTGGATTGACCACGCTGCAATGTTTTGTCGTATGATTCTGATAAATTCCGACCACGGGAAGCGCTCTCCTTTGCGTCACCAGACTCATCATCATCTTGCGCCCTCCCAATGTGTGAAGTTGCCTTTCTAAATGTGCGGTTTCGGTAACGACACCGCTACCAGTGACACCACGAAAGCTTCGCTTCAATAATAATCGCCCAATTTAGGTCCAATACAAAACGAGGACCTCTTCCCGAGAACTGCCATTGCACTGTGATGACCGAGTACATTCCTGAGCACAAAGTGTTATCCTATAATTACCCTCCCAGTCATCGCTGTTCGCTTACTTCTATTCCCCACTATCTGCAGTAAGTCGGTTGAACTTGCTGTTAACCCACTGTCGATTCTCGGCCATACATCCCCACTTGTCGCTCCTAATTTCAGCTACGATGATTTTTACTGAATTTTCTGTCTTATCGCATCACCGCCAGTACACAGTCGTTGTTTACGTCTCTTTTTGTCACAGAGGGTAGTGTTCACACTATGTATACAGAGAACTTTCCATATACATTCAATCGCATTCTAACTTTAGGCCAGATTTCTTTCTCCTGGCTTCAATTTTCACTGACAACTCACGACAACGCTCACGACACGGCTCGAGGTTTGGCTGATCGAGCCGATCAGGTCGAGGAAACATCTGAACACTTCTCGCGTGCTGGGATGGGGAGGGACCGCATGGTCTCGTACAGAGACACAATTAATCATTGCAGATTGGAACGGGTTAAGTATCCCCCCGCTCACAGTACTCTCACCAAACGGCAGAATGTTACAGACAAATACGTTCCCCAATCCGGTCATGTACAGTCATTGTTACCCGGGGCTCTACACGAGCGAATGTAAACTATGTACGGGCAAGGAATACCCACGCCATATTATTTAGGAATGTGCCTTGTATACGAAGAATTCATTAGGTGATTCCTTATTAATTAAGACCGAGGAGCAGTGGGAGACCGTTCTGCGCAGCTCCGAACCGGACGTACAGATCCGGGCTGTCCAAATGGCCGAAGACGCCGCCGGAGCCCAAGGACTTCTGGCCGCCGTCTGAGGGGGGTGAAGAGGCTCCGTCTCCTTTGCTTCAAAACCATGTTGGACAAATAAATGTTGTTTCTATCTCTCTCTCATTGAAGGTACCTATATTGCATGCCAACAACTAGTATTCCATTACCTACACATAAGGGAACGATTTTGGGTGTAGATCTAGTTATACGTGTTCTTATATTTAATACATATACCGGCCGTGGTTGCTCACTGGCGAAGGCGCTGTGCTGCTGAGCACGAGCTTGCGGGTTTGATTACCGGCCGCGGCGGCCGCTTTTCTGATGGAGGCGAAAGGCAAAAACGGCCATGTGTACGGGATTTCGGTGCACGTTAGGAATTCACAGGGGGTCAAAATTAATCCGGAGCCCTCTATTAAGGCACGCCTCACCGCCTGCATTGCATCGGTGCGTTGAACCCTACAATCAATCAAAGAATACCCAATAAATGCCCTGCAGATTGCATAGGCAGCCATGACACGACCCTGCACGAATGTGTCATCCACTAATAGGTTGAGAACTTCGACGAAGACCTTTTACAGGCCCTACATTGCTGCATGGAGTGATTATATCCTTTCCATATGCTAGGCCTCCGTCGTGTACAGCTTCCTTCACAGCTTCTTCGGGATAGCACGAATTAGCGGCAGTCCTGTATCTCAAATCAACACCTCCTATATCACACTGCCTACCGCGCCAACCGAAAACGGCAAAACGGGCACTTTGCCGTTACCTTCTTCTAGCCTTCTCGTGTGCTATCTTTAGCGTGTGCTCCCGTCTCGAGCAGTGCTCCGTTTGGCCGCAGCAATTCGCGAAAATATTATAAACAATTTACAGGGTTTGTTCAGCATTTGTAAGGTGGGGCTCCTACGCGTACATGCTATCCAGTGTCTGTCTGTCAAGCTGCATCACAGAAAAGGCTGCATCTCAAAGTCAAGCGGTAACGTGAGGAGGGACGCCCGCCTCCGTGCGCCACACCGCGGATTAGCGGCCCAACTAGGTATCCGTGCTGTTCTCATTAAAATCCGGCGACGCAAAAGGCAATAATTTGCAGACAGCGTTTGTCAAGTTTAAGGCTTACTGCACCTATATTTCACAGTAAGCTTTAGTCTATGACCTAGGACGGATTCGGTCTACCTGATTGCCGCCTATCTTCCAAGTCCGGCATGTACAATGATGGCTGTAGTACGGAGAAGAGCAATCCCCTTGATTTGGGCGAAACTAATAGCGCGTGGTGAAGAACGGATGATGTATACCGCCATTAAAGAAAAGATGGCTTTAAGAACGGGTAGTCGTGTGTGAATTACATTTTTAAGTGGTCTTTGTGAGGGCCATGAGGGGTGCGGGAGTAACTTTGTATCCACTGGCAATGGTGGTTATTGTTGTAGGTGGTGGTGTTGCGGCTGTTGTTGCTCATTCATTGATTGCACATACGCACGTGTAGGATTGTTCAACAAGCGGGATAGCTATTTAGAGCTAAAACGCCCACCTAACACCACTACAAAGCCAGTCTGTAGATCTGAAGGGAGGAAACACGGAGTTATATAAAAGAAAAAAACAAAATATAGATTGATGTTATCGTTCAGAGAATACACGAAATACCATGTTTTGAGCCGGTTAACAGGACAGGCATTTAGTCTCCTAAATGTACGCGTGAATGGCCGCAACCAATCCTTTGTGACAGAACCCCAGGGATGTGGCCGCGAAAGAATTAAGGGCGGGCATCGAAGGAGTAAGACGAAAGGGGTGAATTGGTGCGGTGAGGCAACGTTTCCTAATGAAAGAAAAGTCGCGCAAAAATACAAGAAAAAATGATCATGTATTATCACTTTTACCGCAAGCAGCTCGAAGACTCGAAAGGGTGAGCCTACCGCAATGAGAAAAGCTGGGGCAACGGTTGCGATGGTTCGAGTCGTTTTCTCCTTCTTTACCGTGCCTATCATCGAACGCGCTCTGAAAAAATGCCAACAAAAAGCTGTTTAGCAGAAGAAGGCACATGCGCCTTTTTGTGCAGCTAGGCTTTTCCTGAAACCTATCATACAGTGTGTAGCTAAGGAGGGAGGGGGGGGGGGGGAGAGGGGGGGTTGGAATACGGCGCTACAGACCGCGACACGAGTAAGCTAATCCCCACATGGTTTGAGAAAGCGAGGGAAGGTAAAAATGGATCTTTGCAAATGGGGTGACCTTTTCTTAGTGAAAATACACACCTTTTTAAATAAACGTCTACTTATTAAGGCGGCATGAGAGTCTGAGTGTGTTGTTTTTTATTTAGGCTAATTTCTTACCCCTGCTTTAACTATGGTGCCGCTATCAGCGATAAACATGAACGAATTCCTTCCGGTGGGGGTCAAAATGCATGGTCATTCTGATACCTTATTCCCGCAGCTATTGCTTACTCTGTGCGCGCCTGTTTTCTCCGATGGGTCGCCTCTCCTTAACACCAAGCGTTATCCGCATATCATGGTGAAAACTTTCTATTAAGCTAGGTTCAGCCCTGCACAGCGACCGTGAAACCAGCTCAGCTTTCTGCGAACCCGCGCTAGCAGGGAACCGGACCAAGCATGCATGTTTGGCGTCTGCTTCATTAGCAAAGAGAAGAAAGAAAATCAAAGATCAAAGGACCGTTCCGGGGGATATTCCGATTATACTTTCTCAACTTAGGCTGCTTTCTCCTTTCAAATGAAATAGTTTGTTTCAGCGCTCGGTTATTAAGTGTATGAGGGTTGAATTTTAATCACCGCTTGTAGTTCTGATTGTCAGCTAAAGAACGGAAACCTTGAAAACGAACAGCCCATCCAAAAACTTCGTAGGCTTCACGAGTATGAAAGTCTTGGACACAAAAATGAGGGACCAATGTCAAGTGACTCCCCAATACAAAGCATAGAGTAATGATTAGGAAAGTTGATTATTCGGAGGTACCCAGCCAATCCCGGTTGTCCTAGATGGGAAAGAAACACCCCTCCCCCCTCCGAAGTAGAAAGCAGGTCACGGGAAGGCCGCATGAACACCAGCGTAGACTTTACAACTCGTACATGCAGAAGCATGCAAGCTCAATAATCACACACAACTCAAAAGGGTACAACTATGTCACCAACAACAAACAGCACGTGACCATGCAGCTTACACTCGAGCAAAATACACGCTTTCAATAATTATCTGTATTTCCTGTCACCCAACACGATGTGGCTGCGTGCGCCCCATTCACGCAGCATTACGGATTCATGGGCGAACCTTTAACGCACTTAAAAG
This sequence comes from Haemaphysalis longicornis, assembly GCF_048455015.1. NCBI lineage: Eukaryota > Metazoa > Arthropoda > Arachnida > Ixodida > Ixodidae > Haemaphysalis > Haemaphysalis longicornis. The sequence continues at coordinate 101,079,514 of NW_027526460.1, read as the reverse complement.
CGCCTACAAAAGCGGCCTCCCCTTGCAGTTCCTTGTTGCAGTCGAAGCCGGGGGATAGCCTGCTCTGCGTGTGGCAGGCGCTAATGAAGAACAAGGCGTCGCTGGTGAAGCCTCTCACTTTCATCGAGGAGGCCTTTTGGCCTTTGAAAGCTCGAAAAGCCACCTTCCAGGCCGAAATACTGGCATGCGCATCGCTGACAATCTCCGGACTCGATTCATTCGCCGTGGTTCCAAAGACACGATGAAAGTCGACCTGAGAGTCGATAAACACGGGCTCGCTGCACACAGCCAAGATCAGTTCTTTCGCAAACTCCACTCCGAGACCTCCGTACTTTGCCCCTGGGAGGTTGTGATCGCGGTAATAGAAGGGAGCATGGGCGGCTAGCATGGACATTGTGACGGTGTTGAGGACGTCGTCGTAGGAGAAGGGAGCGTCAGCGAATGAGCGGGGTAGCCTCTTCTCCTCGAAGTAAGCGTCGGTGCCGATATGCTCGGCGGTTGCGATGCGTGTGGTGATCCAGAAGCCCAGAGTTGTGACCTGATGACCGTTGACGCGGGCATAAATGCGGCGGATCTCTTCTTCCGACTGGTACCTTTGGTCGGGCCACAGGTTTATTTTCAATCCACGAATGTTTTCTGTAATCTGTAATTTCTTACTGATTGGCAGATCTGACTCGTAATATAGGGCGGTTGCGGCTTTCCGAACGTTATTCAGGAGCTGGTCGACATCTGCCTGGATCGACGGCGGAAAGTTTAAACGTACGTGGTTGGCCAGTAGCATGATCTTAAATGCGCTTTCAACTTGCGTTGTGCAGAATAAAGGTGCTATCTTGTTCCCTAGGTTTCTGTTGCCGTACTTCTGCACAAAAAGCTCTCGGTCTAGTATCGGCGCGTACACCTCTATCATCCACCAGCCCAGATGGCTTAAGACAAGGGTCGGGTCGTGATCGTGGAGTAGGTTCCCCACAGCTACAACCATTCCTTTTCCTCTTATAACTGCAAAGTCTTCCCCAACAAAGGGATCTTTTGGATGAAAGTACTTATTCAGGAGGCCTATTATGCGGCCTGGGGAGACGTCCATCTTCCGACTGAAATCTTCCAACCTCACCACTACGGAGGCTTTCTCCTCGGTGACAGCGGCCAGCTTCGATGCGAAGTACTTGGTGATGTTGAAGACTTTGTAGGTGTCCACTCTTTCTTCTGATTTATGGCCGTCACCTTTATAGGAAAAGTAAGCCAATAAACCGTTAAGGTGTTGTTGCACCTTCGCGTCACTCCTCATATCCTTGTATTTATTCGTCAAAAATTTGGCTTGTGCACTGGGTCTGATGGAAACTGCCTTACGACCTCTGACGCTGTTGCCTGCGATCATCTTAACGTCGAACCAGAGAGCAACTTGAAACTTAATGCACAGGTTCAAGAAGGCGTCCAGAGGGTCGACTCCACTCGGGGGCCGTTCGGGCCACGGAATGCTGAGGTTGCGCAATAGCTGCTTGAACAACATGCGCGTGTCGTGGCCGTTCGGCGTCGTGTCGTCCTTGCAGTTGGTGAAATAGGACTGGGCCACGCGCATCAGAGGATAGGCGGGGGTCGGCGAACCGAAATCCCTGATTTCTTTCGAGAAAGTCTTTATAAACTGGTACGCGGGGTCCCAGTCCACTTTCCACGCTTGGTTGTCCGTTTGTCCTGCGGGAGGAAGCCAGCTCGAAGTGACGAACGCCTTGAAGTCGTGGCATGGATTTACGCTGAGGTTCAGGGTTTTCTGTAGTAGTTGTTCGTACTCAGCGCAGTCATCGTCATTGCTGCACGAGGTGTCTGTCATTTGGTTGGGACGGTGGGCGCCTGATATTTCCATGATATAAAACGCGAAGAGCACTACAGCGAGGACAATGACGCTGGTTGCCGCAATGATGACCCAGGCGGCGCAGCTGAACCGTCGTGGGGCCGGCGCTTCCTCACGGGAACCCTGACGAGACCCCTGCGAGGAGGTAGATAAAAATCGCAGATATAAACATGAATCCTTAATATAGCTTCTTGTAATGTTCCTTGCCAACTACACTTGGTCATGCTTGCAGTGCAGAAACTACGGTGAACGCAATAAAGAGGCCCCCACCAAGGTAAGCAGAGGGCGCCAAGTTTCCTAGGATGTAGCACTAATTCGGCATTCGGCATGGTCGACAAGCGCAGCAGCTCTAGGCGCGTTTACTTCTCCGTGTGTCAACGGAATTTATGGGAACAATTTAGCTTCGCGCTTTGTTATAACACTTAATGCATCCCCTCTTGGTTCTACCCGTGTGCACGACGAAATGGTCATGGTGGGATGGCAGGCTGGCTGGCGTCATAACTCCAGGTTCACAGCATTAACAAAAATGATGATTCTGGCTTCCCAAAGAGGAGACGAAGGCGTTCAGAAGGAGGTTTAATGCGTGGTTGATGCAAATACAGGCTATTCCACTTGGAAGCACCAAATTCGTCACCCAATAAAGGGGCGACCACGCCAATTCAAAGCAAACAAGGTAACCACGCCGCAAGGGACTCGCTGGGGTACAAGTGTTTGATCAATAAGGGTAAGTAATGATTTTTTTCGCAGATCAACCAACGCGATTTGCTCGGGATCACGAGGTGCTCTCTTTTGCTACAGTCAACCACTTGCTATGTAGTGAAAATTTAAGGGTTAAGTTTTCAAGTTAGGACGCGATTACAAAGAGTTCTACACTTTTCTATCAACAGACAAGGACCATAAGCAGACAGTAAAAAACCACCAGCGTTACGGCCTCTCTTAGTTTGGCATCTCGAATCGAACGCCCGGAACTCATTCTAAAATGAAACGATGCTTGGGTTGCACGGAACTTCATGGAGCTCTGTATGTTTGAAAGTAAATTTGGGTGGGAATTCATTTACATACAAATTTATTATATGCGACAGCTTCCGTAAACGTATACATCAAGGCAAGTTGTCCATGCCTGATGCAATAGGAATACTGAAGTGACAAAATGTTTTTATAGAGCTGAACGGTAGCGGTCTCTTTTTATTGCGAAAACACAAAAAATACTGCAGAAATTCACAGAATTCTGTAGCAAGCAGTGTTACGCAGTAAAAGGCCGCTTGTCTAGAGTGCGAGATATTTACAGCCAATTATGGCTATGACCAGCGCAAGACTTCAGAATATCTTTTTATTTTGAAGTTCTCATTTGTTTTTGTTTGACAATGACGTACATTCATATCATTATAGCGATGACGTGACTTTACTTCACTAATTATGTTCGTTTTTCTGAAAATACAAGCCGAATTGCGAAGTTGGTCCGTTCACGCTATTTTTGTAGATATTTTCGTAGTTCTTTTGCGGACTTGTTTTGTTTACTCTTCGGTCACTGGGGGAGACGTATAAGATGCATATTTTTGATTCTGTCACATCGATTTCTTGAAAATTTTATTTTTCTGTTTTTCTCATTTCTTTCTTTTTCCAAAATTCTTACTGAGAAATAATCGTATTTATTGTATTGAAACGATTAAAAGGGTTAGTTTTGCCAAATCCACATTTTTGTGAAAACGGAGGGTATTACAGGATCCTGCCTGTGGGTGTACTCAACAAAGAATGCTACGCATTAAAAAACATGCATCGTAGCTTAGAAAAGGCAGTAAATGCATTATAATTCGGTGTGAAGGGGCCTTTTTTACCCGTCAATTATGACCGAAGCGGGTGGAAAATGTAAAGGTCGAATTTTTTTCGGACGGCATTTGAATTTTTTTAAACCACAGAAAGATACAAATTATCAGAAAAACCGACACCGACCACGAGTGTTTATAAAACGAAAAAAGACGTTTCGGCTCCCGTACGGGAGACTTGTTCCGTCCAACTCCCGTACGGGAGTCGGGAGTTGGACGGAACAGCCCCCGGCGGCAGCAGAACCAGGATGAGAGCAGCAAGGGCCAGACAACCGGACCGACGACTGGAGGCCAGCTCGCACTAACCAGCGCATGTGAGGGCACAAACGGAGTGGCTTGGTACAAGGACTCGATTCTTGTCGTGAGTGTAGAGCAAAGCGCTGTATTATTTTTCTGCACAATCGGTGCAGTGAGTTTTTTCAGTGTCGTGTTGTTTACATGACCGTATGGGTTACGAGCTGCTGTTTCTACTCATGTCATTTTTGTTTGGCTGTCCGGGAATAAACCGGTGATTTCTGTTTCTTTCGTGTCGGCGTCACTTCGTCGGGCGGGGTCAGGGTCGCGAACCCTTTGAACATAAAGGAGGTTCCTTCACTGGCGAAACGTGTCTATCGTTTTGTAAACACTCGTGGCCGGTGTTAGTTTTTAATTTGTATGATGAGTTTCCCCGACCAGACGGGCTTCCGTCCACTACTTGATTTCATTTTAAACCACGGGAAAAAAATTGGCCACGTATGTGCTCCTTTCGTTCAAATGTCGACGAAAGACGATAGTCAACTGGTGCCCCTGGCTACTCAATGCATCCCTTCTCTTTCCCCCTCACCGCTCATGCTGTTCCTCTCCTGTCTCGTTCTTTCCAAGACAACACGCTAGAGGTTTGCTCAAGTCAATTTAAATTTACCGCGTTCCACTGCTCCAAGTAGGTTACGTCGATGCCAGCGCTGCTGTACGGCGGTGACGCGCGTGAATCGAGGCGCCCTACTGCAACATTTATAGAAGCACGTTTCCCTACTGTACGAGCGTTACAAGCGGAACGCGAAACCTATCTAGTGAAACCTTTCGTTGCTGTTGCCGTTTGATTTTTGAGAATTCCGCCAGGTAGCGTGGGCGACAGCAGGCAACGATTTTATGCAGTTGATGTAGCATTTTATTTGCTATCGCAAAAAGCAAGCATCCGTAAATTATGAATAAAGGAACACTGCAAATATCGTCATGTATTGATTTTCAGCCTTATATTTGCGTAATGTCCTGTTCTTGTTCAACAATGTTGACAAGTATGAAGATTAACAACAGACTTAGACGTCTATATTTTGCTGTGAGTATACAAGACTATTGCGCAGCATCTGTTCCACTTCGGCAGGTTGGCTGAATTGAGTAACAAACATACTGACAGACAGACCAAAATTTTCCTATTAAAGTAGCCCAAGAAAGACTATCATCTTTTAAAAAACCCGGTTTAATTCAAAACGTGGCTGCAAATATGGCACCTACACACACTGGCTGCCTGGCCCAAAGGTTCCATCTCCGTCCGCTGTACCATACACCAAACACGCACACAATCGAAGGGGAAAAAAAAGGGGGGGAAAGCAAATTGCCATGGTGATCACACAGCCAAAATACGGGGGAACGGAGAAGGAATTCAAGAATACAAACAAGCGCTGGCGGAGGACGAATGAAGGATAAGAAAATCCCGCGTACCTGATTTCTTTTCTCCGAAATACATCAATATTCAATATCATTTCTCCAACCCCTGCCACATAAAGGCAGGGGTTCGAGAAGCCTCCAAAGCCGTTGGAGCCTCCGCTACAAAGCCGTTCCGCACGTTGTACTCCTCTTGTTCTCTAACCTCCCATTCCCGCCTCACTATCTCAGTATCTTGGCTCCAAACATTTATCCCTGCTTGTCCACAGCTTGTCTGCTGCATAGCCGCATCCCTCCACCCCCTCTCTAAATCCAAGGACGAACTCTTCCTTTGGCTTCCCTCCGCCATATATACCCCACCTCGTTGTACCTCCCCTTATAAGCTCCTCATTCCGCTTGTTGCTCCCGACTACCGACCACGATTCCCTCTTTTCTCCCCTCCCTACCACTCCCTTATCTCCTGCTGTTTCTGTCCCTCCCTCTCTACTTCGCTACCCTCTCGCCCTGTCATCTTATAATCCAAATGCACAGCTCTCCCGTGCCACGCAAACCAGCGGCCATCCACGCATAGCACACTGACGGGTCACTCGTGGGCATCCAGTCATTACTCCGTCGCGGTTTACTTGAGCGGGAGTCCCGCTCGCTCACGCCACGTGATGTATCTGTGACCCCAGGGTGGGTCAGTGATTGCTAACCCCTGATGGGTAACCGATAACTACTGATGGTTAAGCCATCTCAGAAATAGTTCTCGTCCGAGCTGAGCGGCTAGCCCGGCTTTCCCACTCACCGGAGGGGAGGGTCGAAATTCGTGTCGATGGGCGGGAACGGGCGGCGACTTCATCTCGGGCGAGTTACCGTGGTCGCAGCAGCAGGAGCAGAGCGTGACGGCGGGTTCCTAGCTCCAGTGCTGTTCTTTCTCTTCCTCTTCCGCTCAGCGATTTATGGCGCCTATATGTTGGTTGGTTGGTTAGAGCCATAACAAGAATGGCCCGTACCCACTCTGGGGGATTGGCCAAGTCCGATTCTGGTTCCACTGTTGAAGAAGGTTATGAATTAGTTTCAAACTAAGCGGAAACAGGGTACAGTAATGCTAACAATTTTAATAAAAGAGTCAACAGCGCGACAAACATCCCCGTTGCACCCAGCAAGCCCGACTGCCCCTGATGACAATAAATTAGGCACCGACAAGGCGATACCCAGGCGCCGGAGGGGAACCTCCAGGTAACGATTTCGGGGGGAGGAGATCCGCCGGCAAGACAGGAGGAAGTGGTGAATTGTTTCCTCCTCTAGGCAGAAGCCGCGCATGGCCGATGGCGCTATGCGTGCGTGGTGTAGATGGGTTATTAGGCAGATACATGGTGCTTTAAAGGGTGGGAGATTGGCACAGAAGGCGGAATACAACTAAATCCAAAAAATTCTTTACCCATGCGACAAAAGAAGAAGCAATGAATGAGCAGGAGTTTCTCTGCCTCACGCTTGTACAGCTGATCAACTATTTCAGCTGGTGTTTCTAAATAAAACACCTGACCTGACGTCTTCGGTGTACAGGCAGTGTCGTTAAAGAAACGCTTTTTACGGTTCTATCTCTTGCCCCTCGTACTTCACGGAGACGATAAACAAAACAGCCGCAGGACCAAAAGAAAAAAGTTTCTTGGAGCCGATTATAAAAAAATAAAAGAAAAGTGGAGGAGCGTGGAATAATCTTATTACAGGAGGCCGCCGGCTAACTCAGATGCTGGGGAACGATTGACCATATATTCCTGGTCCGTGAGCTGGTCAGCCCGTTCTCCCTCAGCTCTGGGGAAGGGCTAGGTGCAGGGTGTGGTTGGCTTGGGTATTCCCGTGCAAGGTGATAAGCAAACCTCGCGGTGTCGCAGGAAGCACAGTTGCGAAGGAGGGCAAGGAAGCATGTACAAATTTTGGCATGCCAAAGAGAGCATGTCCAGAGGACATTCTCTCTTTTCGCATGCCAAAAGCTTGTTCAGAACATTAGGAAAAATGGTAGAACCGAGCTCACATCCGCTGAAAAAGAACGCAAAAAAATTGCTGTATTGCCCTACATGCATGGCTGCACTCACGGTCTAAAAAAGGTTGCACTTCGCTACTAGAAGGAAATCTAGCGCCACTATTTAGGGGAGCCGCGCTTCAGCACGCGTTCCGTCATGTACCCGGCAGGCACGCTCCACTTGTACTTGGCATGACTCATCAACAGGCTGAAAAGTTGGCTCTGGCTGTGAAACGCAACAACATTATCGTCGATGGTTCATGAAATTTGTTTTGTTATTATAAAATTGAACCTCCAAAAAGAATATTTTTGTCAGAAGCTTTAGAAGCTTCATCTACGATGAACAAGAAAAAATGTTACCCTTTTTTGCTGATTTTGGCTTCGAGACAAAAAAGAAGCCGTATGGCTAGCTAATCCAAGTAGGCGAGGAACGTCGCTAGCGGCAATGGCGCCGCCCACGGCGGCAGCCCGCGACTGCATATATTAGTATATATATTAGTATATAATAGTACGAAACTCTCTGCCAACTAGCCCAGCTTGCAACACTCCTGCCGTATCTTGTAGCACGAAAGTGTGGTGTTCTTACGGAGTATTCTCATTCGAGCAGTTCAGAATGGCGCTGCCAGAGGTCTGCCTGAAGGTCGAGAAATACGGCCGCACGCGGGAGCTCACGCTGCGGCATCGCATACAAGCGGCATCATGTTAATCGATAAGCATCGAGTATTTCCGTCTTTCGGCCCACATTTGGCCATTTTTTCTTCATAAAATATTGCACGATTAAAATGATCTCTTTTGTTCTCGTTTTTGAAGCCAACCTACCTTTTGGAGTTCCTTCAAATTTTCGTGTATCATAGTTCATACGGTGGGCCTTCATTGATGGTACAATATCAGAATGACTTTTAATACGCTTTCTAAACAGTTCTCAACTGCACCAGGTGCTCTAGGCGCTGGCTCATGTATCTCATATACTATATTATGTTCATCGTCATGAATGCGTGCAATGCCCACAGGCTCCACAGCCATCCGTCGAAGGAGCGGCCACTCAAGCTGATGACATTGCCGACCTATCAGAAAGCCCGATCAACACGGGAAAAACGCCAAGAGGATTTCCGACCAGGTTCTCTTCGCCTTCGGCCAGTAGGACGAAGGTCGCGCCGAATGAGCCCCAAGATGACGTTCCAAGACACATGGCTGGGCATCTTCCACTTGTGACCAGCAAGCGACTTCAACACAGGAGAGTACCAAGCGCTAGCACGTTTAGCACAGTTGTGCTCGCGAAATACAATGTACCTCTCTGCCTAAAAAGTTAATGCATCTGCTTATTCGAATACAACTAGCCATAACACTGTAGGTGGCAGGGTTGCAGCAGAAAAGCCACCTGTATCATTATGATGGATTCATTTAATATTTACTGATCTGAAATTTTCTTTTTCTTTTTGTATGAATGAAGTCATATCAGCCCTAAACAAAATAACACACGTGTCCGGAATTTTTATTTTCCTAGAAATATCTTTGGGATTTAGGGGTTTAAACAGTTTTAAGTTTTGCTGTATTATAAGCTCTTCGTCGTCCGGAACAGGGCGAGTTCTCCTACTCGCCGCTCGTTTACAACAATACCAATACATGACGGAGGGTATGAAGCTCGTTTCTTGGACGCCTTAGGCAATGTAACAAGTTGTGCCTGCAGTGCAGATCACACTCCATGGATGGCAAGGCGGCTTCGGACTTTGCAGTACTTACAGTGGCGAATGGTGAATGCGGGACCTAATTTCACTGACTTTTACGGGGCTTCACAGGATAGCTGCTAAGGCGTGTGTATTTTTTTTTGCATGGGTTATTTGCACTAGACCATTTCGTTTCAATAAAAAAACAACACTTCATACAGCCATGAATTTGAAAGCGCCGAGAAAGCCACAGTTGTTGGAGCTTGCAAAATAGTTTCGCTGCGACATTTCAGACACGCTGAGAAAGCCAGAGCCCATAGAAGCTATACTCTCTGTTTGTGCTGACGATGACCAGTTGTCGGAGTGGTTTGAGTTCATCGATGAACGGGAGAGGGGTAAATATCAGGCTGCAGAGACAGAGCTCGAACGAGAAAAACAGGAGCGTAACTCGAAAACATTTCCCCGCATTTCCCCGAGGGGAAGAATGTGAAAGTGCGAATGCAGGAGTTGAATTTGCGCGGTTCGGTAATGTTCGCGAAAGAGAGATCACACACACACACAAATACAAAGAAAGAAAGATGCATTTATTCACAGACACCTATTTGTGTTGTCGTTGTACTTGATTGCTAGAGCGGATCTCAGCTTTGAAATGTCGTGTCAGTACTCCTTTAAGCGGGTGCATTAGCCCTTCTCACGCCCGATTCTTGGTCAATCGCTCTAAGTGGGTATGTGCTAAAGAAATTAGGAACTCTTCTTGGCCAATCGCCCTAAGTGGGTATGTGGTGCGGACGGACGGACGGCGGTGGACGCGTGATTCAGATTACTTGGCCAATCGCCCTAAGTGGGTATGTGCTGAAGAAATTAGGAACTCTTCTTGGCCAATCGCCCTAAGTGGGTATGTGGTGCGGACGGACGGACGGCGGTGGACGCGTGATTCAGATTACTCGGCCAATCGCCCTAAGTGGGTATGTGGCGAAGAAATTAGGAACTCTTCTTGGCCAATCGCCCTAAGTGGGTATGTGGCGCGGACGGACGGACGGCGGTGGACGCGTGATTCAGGGTCGCTTAAGAAGTGCATTCGCACTTAAAAAGTGAAAAGAGAGGGTGAGCTCGAGAAAGAGAAACTTCAATGGAAGGAAAGAAAGCCAGATCAGGAGTTCGAGAGAGAAAAGCGAGACAGCGAGCTTGCGCTCGAGAGAGTAAAACTCGTAATTTTTTTAAGAAGAAGCTAGAACTGGTATTGGCGTACAGTCGGTTTCAAAGTCGCAGCAGCGCGCATTCAGTGGCGAAAGCAGGGCAAATCCGTAAAGAGAGGAGGTACTGCGACTTATTGATACTAGCGGCGACCATGATTCCAAATGCGGTGAGTCTGCCTTCCCGAGTGCTCGGTGACAAGCGCGGGGCAACAGCAGTCCGCTGAAACGGGGTACTTTGTGGCCGAGCTTTAATGTGGTGCCGACATGGGAGAGTTCGGAGCGGTTACTAGAAGTCAATAGTACCGCCCTTAGCGCTCGGTAAAGAAAAGACAACACGCTGGAGAAGTTACTCGACAATGCAACTGAAGGTGCCGTGAAAAAAGCGCTGACGATTACTATACTGCCTAACGGGAAGTTTGTGCGCAGCGGGAACTGCAGTCTTTTCGGTCACGGCGCATATCTGCTGTGTCTCAGAAAATGATCGCCTGCAGCGAACGCATGGTGGCTCGGCCTACTCTTGCGTTATCACGCAGCGCGTCGCCGCCGCCGCCGAGCATGTTGTTGAAGATCGAGTTTAAAGATCCCGCGCAAATGTCTCGTCTTTCGCATGAGCCGCGGACGGAGGAGCAACGTTTGTCAAAAGTGTGAGGGGCAGGGCGCTTCTCAGTGGCGCTGCATGGTGAAAGTGTGAGGCGAGGCAGAGAGAGACGGCGCCATTGCAGCAAGTGTCGCCCTCTCCTCACACTTACGCCAGCCTTCCAACGAGCGTCTCGTGCGGAGTCAGCATACTGACCTCCCCCTCACACTTCCGTCATACTTTCATGCGTCCCTGGTGAAGGTTATGTTTGCAGATTATATTTAAAGGCTAGGCGAGACTAGTACCACTAAAAAGATCAGTTCTTGCCCAGGACACCGAGCGCATGCGTCAGGATAGCCAGTACCCAGACTTTACTGCCGAACAAGCCAAAAAGTCCACGGTGCGGCTGTGGATGCAGCAATCTAGCAACATTGATAAACGCCGAAATATCCGCCGTTGCTGACTTGCGTGCCTCAGTGGCGTTATTCTAATACCTTATCTAGGCTCGGCGTATTTGGCAGTAAATGCTGGGTCCGGCCTAGCCTGACGAAGGTGCGTGGTGTCCTGGGCAAGAACTGCTCTATTTATTTATTTATTTATTTATTTCACATACCCTCAAGCGCTTACGCATTGTAGAGGGGAGTGGGGTACAGAAAAAACATGAAATGTAAAGGAACACAACTGCGGTAGCACTAGCTACCGCAGCATTAGTAGCACTAGTGCTGCGTAGTAGCACTAGCCAATTTAGTAGCACTAGCCCCGCCTAGCCGTTAAATATAATCTGCAAACATTATCTTCACCAAGAACACATGGAGAAGGGTGGTTCCATGGTTCACAGGCGCCTTGTCATCCATCACGACGTAGGAACTCCGGGCCACCCTCCAGCGACTCGGTGCACCAAGCCACAAGCTGGAAGACTTCCTGTCCCCAACGGGTCCGGAAGCCTTCCGAAGGGAGGTCTTCCAGCACCTCCTCAACTCCCTGGTTGTGGCAGGACTACTGCATCGTTTGTAGCCGTCGAGCCTTGAACAAGACGAACGCGACATAGACTGTCTCCCACTCACCTCCTTCTTTCCTCTCTTTCTGTCTTCCTATCCTTTGAACCGCCCCCCCCCCCTTTCCCTTCCATGAACTGCGTTGTATGATATCCCCAGTTTTTTGCTCTTCTATGCTTTCTTAATAAATCACCACCCCCTCCTTAGTTTTTTTTCTCTTTTCGCTAACTCGGTTACAAACGCCGTCGCCGCTGCCATCGCCGCCGCCAAACCGCAGTACTCGCCATCAAACTGCTTCTCACTAAAACGACGTAACGTTGCAGACGAGGCACGAGATACTATACCGCAGATGCGGTGGGGTATGAACAGTTCGTTGTGGCACAAGCCTATCGTCAGGAATTGTTGTGTCTCGCACATGGCAACTCGTGGTCAGGGCACGAGGCGTACGAAAAACAAATAGACCGATTCTCACAACAGTATTTTGAGCTGGGGTGTTTTGGTGATGTCGAAAACTTCACTCGCATTTTTGACGTCTTTCAAAGAGCGGGAAAACCTGGAGGCGAAGGGGAAGTACCAATGAAACTTGTTCCGATGATCACGGAGCCCTTTCGCTGCCTCGTGATCGGCATGGTTGGTCCACTGTCTACGAGTACCTTTGGCTACGTGCATACCTTGACAGTGCTTTGACCGGCGAGTAGGCTTCCTTACGCCGTGCCCTTGAGGAAGCTGATCTTCGTGGAAATTGGGAACATACTACTGTCAGTATTCGCGAGTGTTAGCTTCCCGGCAGAAATACGTTAACAGGGAATCTGTAGGGGTTAGTTCGTCCTGCAAAGCTGGAGTGGGAAACGCTTATACTTTGGAGAGTAGCAACAAGGATTAGGAAGACAACAATATCGGACGAAGCGCTACCAACAACTGTTTAACTGTTTTATTAACACACACTGAACACACATATAAATACGGGCTTTTTTTTTAAAGTTAGTACAGTGATAGCCATCGCCCGCTTTAAGAACCGAACTGACACACCGTTTCTTTGCGTTCATAGGTCAGGATATGGCCTCTGCGTCGGAAGTCTGAACATGGCTTCTTTTATGTACTTCTTTTTTCAAAAACGCACGTATGTATATGTGTTCCATGTGTGTTATTAATTCAGTTGTTGCGCTTCGTCAGGTGTTATTGACTTTCTAGTCCTTGCTGCCACTATTCAAAGTATAAACGCTTTCCATTCCACCAAGGCAGAAATACTGCGGGATCAGGGTACGGTTTTTACAAGCCGATTAACTACGACGTTTCTCGAGAAGTGCGGGATAAAGCTCATCGGTAGTTCAGTTCTGGGTACCACCCACGGCCGCAGTTGGTCGAGAAATCGAGCTTGGTGAAGCGCGTTTAAAGAGGCAGGTGCTACGAGCGAAAGGGCTGACTGGTCATTCATTCGGGTATCCGGAGTGTATCTGTACATTTAATTTTTCCTCATGCTGAATGGCAAACGTCCACAATAATAAAAAAAAACTATGTCTGCCCGCCCCTATGTTTGCTTTATTAACGGATACTCACGAGACCACCGGGCTCGCACCAGCGAAACGTCTTTGCGGACGTTCGGTCCGTTATCCCTCTGCATTCTCTGCGAATCGTGGGAAGGTAAGGGCGAATACCCAATCGCTGTAGAATATGTAGTGTCGCTGATGCACCACTTGCACAGGGCCCACTAGCTAGCAGGTATCGCGGCCAGCACAGCCTAAAAAAGGTCGACGATCGGCTGCGACAGAGGGTCCAGGACGGTTTGAGATTTGCGATGTGGAGATGGTTTTGCGGCCACCTCCACGTCACGTTCAGTGGGAAGGCACAGTAAAAAGTTTTCAGAAGTTATCCGATAGCAACTACATCGCGGGTGTTCTTGGAAAGCGTAGGCTGCTGCAGGTGTAGCACATGAACCTACTAAAGCCTTACAGGCCGTGAAAGGTAGTAGTGCAAACGCTGGTTATTATACGATATCAGATTACGTACGATATTGCGGAACTGGGGTCCGTTACCTACGACAGCACCATAGAGTCGTTAGCAACATAGTGACGAAGGCGGAGCTGGAACTCGACCAAAAATTCGAGTTGTAGGGTGTGTTAGAAGAGTTCGTAGACCGGTTTTCGTATAATGTGGCAGGAATTCGCTCATAATAATGATATAGGAGCCAGTACATTGAAAGGGGTATCGAGCGTCGCCGCGGTAGCGCAAGATTTCGGAGTCTGAAATCCAGAAAAAGTTGGGTCTGGATGGGATAGAGGCTTGCAAATGTGAGTATACTTCGCTTCTGATCCTAGTTGAAGCTTCTGGCAAGGATCCGCGACTCTGTATAGACTATGGGAAGCTAAACCGGAACACCAGGAACCAAACCTATCCGATACAAAACATAGAGTAATGTATCGAAAAAGTAAGCCACAGTCCTTTCTTTTTCACTTTTGATTTGGCGCGAGGCTATATGGATAAGTTACACTGACAAGGGAAGCTAGCCATTACGCCACCTTTATTTTCCGTATGGGAACATACCACCTAAAGGTTTTGAATTTTGGGCTGAAAAACGCAGCGTACTGTTGTTCCAGCCTTATGGACGAAACCTTAAAGTGTTTTGACTCCTTTAGGATGCAATACTTAGACGACGTTGCTATTCATTCCAGCTCCTGGCCAGAGCATGTGGAACACTTGCGCTCTATGGTAAAAAAAAAGGTGTCTAAATTTCAAGTGGCACGTGTGGAAGTAACGTTCTGGGATACGTTATTGGAAAGGGTAATCGTCGATTATCCCAGGTTAAAGTAGCGGTGATTCGAGACTTTCCGTAGTCCCGAACACAAACGGACATCAAGTCGTTCTTGCAGGTTACTATCAGAGATACACTGCAAGGTACTCTGAGCTGGCTAGTCCTTCGGCCGATGGACGTCGAAAGAACAAGCCATTAACGGTCGAGGGGGACAAGAAAAAGGAGCAGGCTTTCGGTGCCGTGAAACATGCACAAAGTAGCTACAAGGTTCTCAGCTAGCCAGACTACTAAACGCTGTCCGCAGTCCACTGCGATGCTAGTGACCGAGGCAATGGAGTAGTTTTGTGAATACATGCTGACGGTGATGAGGAACGCCCAGTGTTGTACGCAAGCTGTAGCTGACGATACGGGAAGAGGAATACAGCGCCCCCGAAAAAGAGTGTGTGTTTCTCGCTTGGGAGGTGCAAAAACTTACATGTTACGTAACTCACTGGCTCGAAATTTGTCGTAAAGACCGACCGCTGTCCTCTCACGTGGTCCACACAATGTCCTCACAGAAGGGTCGCCTCCTATTCTGGAGTCTACTCTCTGCAACAGCATACACTTGAGGTACGTTCAAATAGGGAAAGTGATTGCAATGGTGATGGCTCAAGTCGGGGTCCTGAAGGAAATTAGTGGCGTGTACATGGCTGACTCTCTCGATTGAGTTGCTTTGTTCCCGACATAGATTTCGCCATTCTAATTGCGCTTCTTTTTGTGTTAGAACTTGCTTTTGACGCGAAATATCATCCTCTAGAATATTGATTCCTTTGACGTTTATATATCTGTGCCATTCCAACATGGTCGAAGCAGTTTGGGTGTTGGACTTTGACTTTGACTCATTTTGAATGGGAGAAACCTCCGTGTTTTGACCCTCTTTCTCTTAAGAATCGGACTTTGATTTTAACTGCGAAGCTGTTTACGAAGTAGTTAAGCGTTTCCTCTTTGCAGTTAAAAATA
The DNA here is from genome assembly GCF_048455015.1 of Haemaphysalis longicornis. Taxonomy (NCBI): domain Eukaryota; kingdom Metazoa; phylum Arthropoda; class Arachnida; order Ixodida; family Ixodidae; genus Haemaphysalis; species Haemaphysalis longicornis. The sequence continues at coordinate 101,064,022 of NW_027526460.1, read as the reverse complement.
CGAAGCAAATGCCGAGCGCACGTGAGCGCGTGGCTCGCTGCGACCTTCCGTGAGTTAAAAAAACCATTGAAATGCCGAGCACTCGTCTATGCGTGTCTTGCAGTGACCGCTCAGCGTCCCCGGCGGTCGTTTGCCAAGCCATTGATAGCCCATTCAAGAGATTGGCCAAGATCGGCGAAAAAAAAAAAAAACTCCAGCGTTGGCTGTAATCATGGCACCACTAACTTACAACAAGGAAGACTGCAGCGTTGGCCGTAATCGCGGCAACACTTGCTCGGAACGAGAAAGACACGTCATAGCGTATGCCCCTCCAAGGTGACGGCCAATGATTATCACTTCCAAAAAAAAAATGAAGCAAGCTCACACTTATAGGAATAGTGATGGACTAAAAGTCGTTGCGGCAGCGATGAAGAAGCGAAATCGGCGGCAATCGTCGACTTAAACCATTGTGATGGCCGTGAAAATTGCCTACGGTTTCGCTACCTTCGTCGTACGCTTACAGTAAGTTTCCTTCATTTGTTATAAAAAAACATTACCTCTACAAAAGTAAGAAGAGGTAGAAATTTAGGCCCCTGTACACAGTAGTCTCCACTCCACCGCGGTCCCCACTTAAAGGGTGCAACGCGATCTCGTGCTTTATTCAACGCAAGGTTCGTAAAATCCACCAACCTGGATCAACAGTACCCTTAGGGACCTCACTAAGTGCGCCAGTGTAGTATCCTGCACATTAGTTCTGCTGGATCGAATATAGGCTCTGTGTAGGTGGTGTTGCCTACAAAATATTCCTTTTGTGTTGCTTGTACAGCTGTGCGTTTGGTTGTGCAAAGGCTAATGGGAGCTATGAATTCATTTATGGCAACCATGACTCGTTAACGCGCGGTGAAGTCTGGTACGCACGGGCATGTTTCTTATCTATTCACATAAAACGGAAAGACGATGTAACCTGGCATGAACCCCGTGGCGTGGTGGGCAGTGGAAAGAAAGACCTGATGGCAAAAGTAATACATGTTGCATTACTTGACTTTGTCTTTGTCCTTACTTGAAGCAGGAGTATGCGCAACTGAATAATGAAGCTTAGTTAACAGTATATAAATCTCTCCGTGCAGTGCAAGCACCGCCGAGTCACTAGTGTAGCCGAGTACTGAGCTGTCCACGTGCAGTGCCCCCAGCTATTTGTATATCGCTACAAACTCGAACAAATATTTAACGCCAACATCTCCACTAGTGAAAACACAGCAGCAACCAGCAGCGTTGCCCACGAAGGCTTCTCGGGGGCATACAAGAATCACTTACAGGGATTGATGATGTTACAATTGAGGAGGCCTCTGGCCGATCTGAGAATCTCGAAGCTCGAGTTTTCGGACTCCCGTAGCCATAGCGCATGCTGGCATCACTACGGGGCACGGGTTAGGATTTATTTATTCGAGGATTTTCACAGCAGATAAAGTTGTATTGATATAAAAACAGACAAGGGTTCAGGACGACCACCAAACGAAATAGGAGATAGAAAGCATGGATAAGAAGGGAACAACGTGAAATGAATTGAGATCCTTTATTTACCATGAAATGTAGAAAACAAATGTAAGAGAATATCTTCACCCAAATCAGTAATTAGTAACAGCCTAACCGCAAGTTCAACTAAATTTTCTAGAGAGCAAGCGATGGGACAGTGTTTGCTCTTTCTAGCTTACAGAGGACAAATTAAAGCTGCATTGTGGTTTTTATTCGACTTGGGATTTCTCGCAGAGACGCTTGCAGCACGTCTCTGTCTCCCAGTAGCAGATCAGTTTGCGAGAACGCTGCGCGTTTCAGCAGCAGTAAAATCTATTGCAATATTGATCAACGCAAAGCTCCCCCGTCTTGGAACGGCAAATTAACAGTTCGGGCACAGAACTTCACATGTCGCAGAAGCTGCCAGGAAGGCCTTGCCATTTGCGTGTGGGCATCGTTCGGGTAAGTTTTGATAGGGTAATGTAATTTTGCTGACAGCATTTACTAAGTTACGCGGCGCACACAGATTTGTTTATTTTAGTGTTGCAACGCTATTCCCCTGCAGAAGCACTTTAGTTAGCGCGGTATGGTTAGGTTAGGTAGTTAGGTAGTTAAGTTAGTTAGGTTAGTTAGGTAGTTAGGTTAGGTAGCGTGGTATGAGCGGGAGCCCAGGCGAGAGTGAAAGAGCGGGATCTAATGTTCTGTGCCTTCAAAAGGACTGATAAATTTGCTGGGGAAACTCTTGCGTGAAGGAAAATTAGGATGGCTGAATTATAGTCACTGATAACAGTTGGTTGAAGGTGGGGACTGTGGGTCATAGCCAACGCGATGGCGATCTCTTCTCCCGCCGTGGGGGATGTCGTAGGTAAGGAGGTGGAAGCGAGCTGGACTTGTTTCGAGTCAACCACCGTGGCTACAGCGGCCGCTCTGGTAGGATAGGTTGCTGCATCTGTGCATAGCGTGGGGGAGCCTGGAGGGTAGGCCTTTTAAAGGGCTTTCGCGCAAGCCAGTCTGCGATCCTCATTGTGTACGGGATGCATATTACGCGGAAGAGGTTTGATTCGGAGCGTCTGGCGGATGGAAGGGGGGATGTCTACCAATTGCTGATAGGTGGAAGTGGGTGGTGAAAAGCCTAAGGAAGCAAGCAAGTGCCGACCGGTGTGACTCTTAAAAAAAGTTCCTGCGTTTTTGCAGCCGCCCCTTTCCATAGGGGCGATTTCCCGTACAAGTAGGGTGAACTTCCCAAGCGTTGTAGTCCCACACAATGGCCGAGCGCCAGGCCGGGGAGTCGCTTGTACCTATTTTACCGGTAGGTGCCCAGCGCCACCAAGGAACACGAATTCACATGGTGCCTTCCACAGCAACGATGGACACTCAACGCGCAACCGCCTGTGGCAGGACATGCCGCCAGACTCTTTCACCCCCGGCAATGGCGCAACGCGGCATGATAGCCGTGGGCCCCGCCAGATGGACAAGGGTCAGGGGCCCCAAGGGTCAGGGTAAAGGCAGCTTTCCAGACGTGAAATCCCCTTTCAAGGGTCCGCACTCGACCAGGGACGCCTGTACCCATTAAAGAAACCGGGGGGTGCCCGGCGGTACCAGGATTCTAACCCAGTACCTCCCGCATACGAGGCGAGTGCTGTACCTCTGAGCCATCGCTGCGTTCTGATTGGGCAGTGCGTTGCGCCTCAACTATCTCGTCAAGGGAGTTGTGGACACCCAGTGCAAGGAGGCGGTCGTTAAAGGTTTTCGGAGGGAGTTCGAGGGCTACCCTGAAACATTTACGTATCAAACCGTCAATTTGGATTCGGTCACTTAGCTTCATGGCTAGGGATGGGGTCGAGTATGCTATTCGGGACAGGACAAAGGCTTGAATGAGTCGAATGAGGTTGCCCTCCTTGACACCCTTATGCTTCGAAGCTATTCGAGACATTATAGTCTAGTAGTTTGGTATACTCCACGTTCAAGTTCTCGGATAACGTCCAGGTTGTGTCCCTTACTATGGAGACGCAAACCAAGGACCCTGATTGTGTCGACGGTACGTATGATGTTGCCTGATTGGGTGGTAATCGAGATGTTGGTGGGGGTGGCGAGGGGGAGGGTCATGTGCGTTGGGACGAAAGAGGAAAAACTCAAACTTTTGTGGTGAGCAGGAGAGGCCGCGGCTAGATGTGTATGTTTCGATCATTTGGGTAGCTGTTTGAAGGGTGTCTTGAATGTGTCCGTCCGAACCCTTGGAGATCCAAAGAGTGATGTCATCTTCGTAAAGGGAATGGTGGAGGTCCGGTAGGGTCGACAGTATAGGAGGAAGGTCTTTCATAGAGGTATTGAAAAGAAAGTGTGATAGCACCGAGCACTGGGGAGTACCTGTGCTTCCCAAACAGATTGAGGACGTTTTAATGGGACCCAGGGGCAGAGTGAGCGTTCTGTCCGATAGAAAAAAACGAATATAATTGTAAGTCCACTCTCCCAAATGTGAGTTCATTATACTAGCGAGAATTGCCGAATGGGAGATGGTGTCGAATGCTCGTGTAAGGTCCAAGCCGAGGATAGCCTTGGTTGGCCGCACAGGAGCAAAAGCCGGGTCAATAATATGGTGCTGGAGTTGGAGCAAAACATCCTGGGTGGACAAGTTAGGGCGAAAGTCAAACATCGAGGGCGGAAAGAGATGTGTCCGTTCGGCAAAACTAGTTAATCTGGAAAGGATAACATGTTCGAGGAGTTTGCTCAAACACGATGTCAGTGATATGGGGCGAAGGTGATCTACGTGTGGTCGTTTGCCGGGCTTAGGAATTAGGATCGTTTTGCCAGTACGCCACCGTTCCGGGATGGAACCAGACTCCCAGCATTAGTTGAAGAGTCCTGTGACATCCTACACTGACAAATCGTCAGGTTTACGTTACATTTTATTTGTTATTAGATCTGGTCCGGGGACTGATCTGGTGTTCAGCCACTGTATGGCCGCATTTACCTCGGCCTCAGTTATGGGGCATCCAATTCGTAGTTCGAGTTGCCTCTGTATGAGGGGTGTTGAATAGGTGGACTCTGTTGGACATATTTCTTAGTGATGTAGTTCAGAAGGTCTTGCTCTGATTCTTCAAAGTTGTGAATTAGATAATGGATGGATTGGGATTGAGCTGTTTAAGTGGTACTAGGATAAATTAGATGGCGGAGGATGTTCCAAGTTTTTTTCGAATTGAAATTGGCGTCAATAGACTCGCATGTGGCCTCCAAGTTTTGAGCCACAAGTTTAAAGGAGGGAAAAAGGCATCGTCCCGACCTTCCAAGTTGGTAAACTGGGCAGCAGCGGCGGCCTCCAACTCGTCTTCTCCATCAAATGAATTAGTTGAGTTAAAGCAGTTACTTAATCAGGTTCTCGAAGAAAATGAGAAACTCAGAGCCAAGATCAAACAGCTCAAAACATCTCCCCCACCACCCACTGAATCCGTTAATTCAGCCGTCATGGACAGCGATAACCCGCCTTCTTTTCACTCAACCCCTCCTAACCCTTTCCATATTGGTTCTTCTACACCCTACATCACCAAGAAAGATTTAGAGCATTCTATTCAAAACATCACAGAAACTATCACCCCCAAGCTCGCTGCAAAATATGAACCGTACTGTAAAAAAAATAAATACTCATGTATTTGGAAATATAGGCTCGCTCTTATTACGTATGCTCTTTGAAAATAATGCAAATCCACGGAAGGGGCAGCCTGCAAAGCAATGTGTTTTGATCATAATGTTCAGCGCAGACGAAAACCGGACAAGAAGAGTAAGAACGACACAGGCGCTATCTAGCAACTGAACTTTTATTAGAAAAAGCACGTTTTATATAAGCAAAGAGTGAGATTAGAAAACCTGAAACGGCTAAAGAAACTTATGCCACGAAACCACTTAAACACCTGACTTGTCTTGGGAGACCACCTCATCATCTGTAAGCGAACTTGACAGACGGCTCACGCACGTGTCTCCGCTCTTTATAATCTTATAAGCTTCGGCTATTCCCCGCGCCGCGTGCGCTGGCATTTGCTTCTCATCATCACGACTGTCCGGTTAAACTGCGGAGCCCAGCCGCACTCTTTGCAGTGGCGGGGAAGTGCGAGAATGGCACACCCTTGAGTGAAGCGGCATGTTCTCTTAGGCGAACGCTTAGGCATCGTCCCGTCTGGCCGATATACTTGCCACCGCAGGGAAACAGCGGAATAGAGTACACGGCTCCAGAAACGCAGTTGGTGAAACATTTTTCGTTCTTAATGGTGGACGTTTCACCGCCACTAGCTGCTACTCGTTCGTGCAACCTTCTATCAATACCGGCACACACGCTCGCCAACTTCTTGCGTGCACGAAAGACAACATTGACGTCATATTGGCTGGCAATCTTTTTCATGTGGTGCGAGACAGAATGCAGATACAGAATAACAGCGATTTTGTTTCGCCTATCTGGGAGCGTTGCCGCTGTGTCATGGCCAGAGATTTGTTCTTGCTTCCGTCGATTCAGCCATCGTTGCGACACGAAGCAAGAGCCAAGCGCGGGAAACCTGACGCTTCCAATCTGGCAATTTGGCGCGATAACCTTTCATGCACAACATTAGTACAGGACTCCGTTAGCGGTGAGCCGAGACACGAAGTGGCCAACCCGGTTTTGACAATCTTGGAATGTGCAGAATGAAAGTCAGGTGTTTACGTTGTTGCGTGACATAAGTTTCTGAGCCGTTTGTGGTTTTCTAATCCCACTTTTTTGCTTATATAACACGAGTTTTTTCTCGTAAAATTTCAGTTGCTAGACAGCGCCTGCGTCGTCCTTAGTATTCTTGCCCGGTTTTCTTCTGCGCTGACCATTAGGAACGCACTTCAACGAGCCCGATTCGCTACCTTATTACAATGTGTTTTGAAATGAACTCTCACATGTGAACTCGTCATGATATATGATGAAATCAGTCATGTACGAAACATTTTTTTTACGAGAACACTGCTGCTTTATTACGAAGAAGTTGCTACATTCATTTTATACTTTGGGAAGATCGGAATAGTGAGACTACTACTAATAGTCCATACTTTTTGGTATTTAGCCCATTTGCAGGCTTAAATGTGCAACATACCACACTGCGAAGGCAAGGCATTTTCGTTTTATCTACGACAGGCAACTGTTCCTAATGAAAAAAAATATTGTCGATATTTTCAATATGGTTAAATGACGGCAATAAAAGTTCAGATTCTGTTAGCTCAATACTACAAATAATTGTAGTTGGGCAGCTTGGACGTATCGCCAAGACAGCAAAGCGGATGATGTCTGCACCCCCGGTCATTTAATATATATTTTCTTTGGTAGAACAACCGCACTTGCTATAGAACTTCACAGTCTCGCACTTCCAAATAACCGCTACTCAGCGGTCACTTATTGCAACCCTGAACGCCCCTACCACACTTGTAGGGCACCCCGAGCTTTGTACAGCGGTTCCTGTAGCCGCGCTGTGTTCGGGAAAACGACTGAAAAACAAGTCGCAGTAATAGACTTTTGACACAAATCACAGAATGTTTTCCGTTTGAACAAAGCACTATCAATTCCAATTTTGGTTACCCTAGTTGCGTTTCATGTGAGCTAAATCGCGAACTGATTGCATTTGAGCAACCCGTGCTCAACCGTCACGTTTAGTTTTATGGCAGCTTCGATTCTTTCTCTCCCTTTGGGCTAACAGCCCGCAATAATGTCTTTAACGCTCAAAATTGACGGTGGGCGATTGTTCAATGATTTACTCTTGTTCTGTGCAAAAACGTCTAGGACAGCACAGTACGAGGGCAATCTTATAACCAGGGACAACTTCGTTGGTTTTTTTCCATGTAGCACCAGTTGTCGTAGTCGCCACTCTTGCTGCGTGCCTCACGCTCACACAAAATGTCGCACTCACAGATACCTTCGCTGTCAATTGTTCTCGAAGACTAAAGAAAATTTTCAAACGCTTCTGTTATTTTCTGGATCCCCCTTACGTGGGCACAGCGCCGACGCCACACTCTCTCCACCAACTTTCGCGCTTCGGCTACTGGCGTGCCGCACCGTCTTTTAACACTGGAGCTGTTTAGGCCGACCGTTATCCTTCCGTCGCAACAAAAAACCTCGAAGTGTGAGGTGAAAGGGGCGAGCAGGCAAATAGCCCACGAGCAGGGGTTGGGAGGGCGTCCCTCAAGAAGAAAATGTGGTTAGGGGGGTCCCGTGAATAGAGCACGGGACCTCTACGCCGTAAATCTGCCAACTTAACCAGTGCGCCATCCCATTGCCCGAGGAGTACGAGGTTAGCAGCGGCGGGGAACAATAACATGCGCATCCGACCGGAAAGAAAAAAGAAATACGTTGGCACGTAGTGCACAACACCACAAAGGAAAAGAGGCCAGATAACAATTTTTACAAGTACGAGAGCGAAATTGGTTAATTCTGAAGCGGAAAAAAATAAATAAACGTAGGAGCGAATTCAGGCGCGCATAGTGCGCAAAATCACTTTGCCTTCCCAGGCCGCCTCATTGCGGGTCTGGAAGGCAAATGCGCACGTGAGTTTGGGAGGTTGAAAAAAAAAACAAAAAAACAAGTGAATGACAAAGCGGTAGCCTAACCGCCTAATTAAGCGCAACCGAAAACAATTAAAAGACCGCGGCGGCATGATACAAAGAGAGACGAACCAGGGAAAAAACTCCCACCTCCCCTCGCGGGAACCCCTGTGTAGATGCGACGCATAGGCGGAGCGGCGAAGGGACCGCGTTTTATAGCGCGCATAACGTTGAGGGGACTGCGTAAGCCGGTCCCAGTCGATGACGACGTTGGCGTACTTGTAAATCGGCGTGGACTCTAGGTGTTTAAGCCAAGCGTGGATGTTGCTTCGCCGGAGAACGGCACACCGGTTACATGCGCAGCGCGCCCGAAGAAGAGGAAGCCGCGGAAGAGAGAGTTCTGCACACGCGCCGGCCCCAGCGCGTCTGCCGCGGCTATGACGCAACACAATCCAACAGAATCCACTTTAATCCAATCCAAATCCAATCCAATCCAATCCAAGCCAAGCCAAGCCAAGCAATCCAAACCAATCCAATCGAATCCAATCCAATGCCCCTCGCGAGAGAGTGTTCGCTATCAGAGAAGAGAGGGGGTGAGCGGCGGAGAGTGCAGCTGGCGCGGCGAGGAGAATGGGGGAGGGGCGGGCAACGCTGCCGCCGCCGACGACGACGACGCCGGAGGGACAAGGTGAGTGAATGAGATGCTCTGCATCTAAAAAATGGCTGCGGCTTAGCTCATCTAATCCTGGATATGCAAAGCGAAAGCTTGGATTAGGATCGTTAACTCTTAGTTTCACTTGTTTAACGTTTGACTTTGCTGTAAGTGTTGTACTATTCCTCCGAAGAACGCCTTCGCCTACGGTTGTAGCCACGCTTCCAGTGTTTTCCGAGCCCAACGGCTTGCTCTTCCTCAGTTGCTGACGCTATCTTCGCGGGCTTGGCATTCGTCCAGTGAAGCTGCTCGCCCGGCGGTATCTCAGTCGAGGTCAGGCGCCGCTTTCCGCCGAAGCCTCAAAGGCTTCCGCTCCCGCGCAATTCTTAGAGAAGGGAAGACGGCCCGGTCCGCTCTCATCCATGGCCAAGTTCTATGCACGTGGTGAGTCACGTGGTCAGGCGGCGAAGCAGCTTTGGAAAGCGCATGCGCCAAGCCTGCACAGGCAGCGGTGCCGGGAGGCTAGCAAACGCCGCTGACGGCAGGCCTCGGCCCGGCAAGGCACGTGCGGCGCAGCTGCGGTCAAATGAAGGTCAAATCCTCCGCCAAAGCGAAACCACTGAACGAGATTACTAGAGCGAAGCTTTAAAATCGCTTCCCGTGGTCTGAATGCAATCTTGGTCCCTGGCGTTATAAAACCGGACTCTATGCGCTACAGACGCCGAGTTCGCGAAGCGGGTTGCCGCTGCTTCTAGCGCGTACTAATGCTGTACTCTTTGGGAAAGATGTGAAAGCCCGGGAATGAAACCATCCGGGCCTCCCGCTCATAGAGAACTTCCGGTGGCAAGTTCGTAAATCCATGTGAAATGCAAAAGCCGGGTCTCTGACAAAAAGAAGGGAGCCACCAGCTCTGCTACTTCTCCAGCGTTGCACCACTAGTGCAAACTGCGCCATCTTTCTGCCCAGAAGTCCGTTCGGCGACATTTTCCGGCCCGAGCCTGGAAATGTCGCTGGGAAATATCGCCTGAGAACATATACAGGCTTTGCATTCAGGGGATGGATGTAAACATTCCTGCTCTAAAACAAGATGCCCAGCCTCACCCAGGTGCGCAGACGTTAAGCTACGCATGCATATGCTTACTATTGACTGCAAATTTCTGCTTGAACGAAAAACCAAGCACACGATAAAGACAACACGACGACAGATCTGTTTTAAAGTGAAATTTGCAGTATATTAGGCAACTAACCCAATTCCAAGCAGTGCTAACTATCTTTGGGGTCACTACTCGGCCTGTAGTAATGAGGGAAAGTAGGACATTCATGCCAATCCGCAAGTTCTGAGAAACTTTGCTAAACCGTGGAGTATGCCGTAAGTGCATGCTGGAGTACTACTATGAAAATAATTATTAATGTATAAATATACAGTGCTGCGATTTTTGCCGTCTGTAAATAAGAAACGTATTTTCAAACTAGTATTTGAAAGATCTTTTTTTCATTTCAGATGCCCCACAATGCGGAAATCACCGTTACGAAGAACGGAATTAAAGTGAGAGGATTAACCGACATTATGTTCTCGAGCATCGAGAAAGTTCTCAACTGCACGTAAGCTAGAACACATTTACTTGATACACGCTTAATTTAGTATGGGGAGATGGCATCCATTCCCATCTATTACGGAGCGCCACATGGGGTGGTGGGGAAGTGTCGGGTCTGCGTTTAAACGATTCGTGGTCCCTGAGCGCGTTTTACCACGCAATATCAGCTGACCGCTGGCTCTCGATTTATTCAACATTTTTCTTCCGCGCACGGTAAAACTTTTACTCTGCATTCCGGTCTCGAAATACTGTGTTTCATGGTTTACAGGTCGGTATAGCCCCACACGACCGAGAGTGCACGGAGGAAAATGAAAAAACTACGATTTCTCACGTTACGTTTTCAGTTTCCCGCTTCATTTTTACTGTCTTCAGCAGTAGTTGAAAAGTGGAATGTGGTTTAATTTTTCTTGGGTAATCATTCACGGGAGCAGTCACATAGAAATGGCCCACTCCACCATGCCATCGCAACATCCTTCAACTTTCCACTCCCAACCCATTTCATCTGATCTGGGAATGTGCAGACTGCTCAACTGGCCGCGATAATCTTCTCCCAACAGCCCCAACGACTTATGCAGAATGCGCCTATCGTGTCAGGGACAATCTGCAACTGTCAGAAAAAATCACAGAATGCGGGCTCAAAACAGCTATCTACCGAGTAGTATGATAGCGGATCGTCGCCCCTCTCTCAATGATCGCCAGAGACGGCCCTTTGTGGCTCCCGGATGACTCGTCATCTTAGACCTCGCCAAGTGCATCAAGCATGTGTCTGCAGTACACCTAGTGGTGTATACCGCCCAGGTGTGCTCAAGTGAGCACTGCTAAGTGTAGAGACAAAATATTACATGAGCGATCTTTCCGTTATGTTGCCCCATTCCTACGCCAAGGCCTTTTGGTCTTCCTCACAGAGTAAACTTATTCAGTCTGTTTCTCCTTTAGTATTAAACACTTTGCATTGAAAGCTTTACAAATCCGGCCATTTTGCTTAGGAGGCTGCGCTCGGATTGCACAGCCCTCTCAAAAATTCTGAAATTCCGGCGACTAAAGAAGCGAGAAAATCTATCATTACAAAGCCAGTAACAATGCAGACAGGCTTAATTTTCCTACCCAACAAGTGCGTTGGCCAAAAGAAAAGAATGCGAAAGCATGAGAAGAAAAGGTAACAGGAGGTATACAACATTCGGCTGAACCAAATAAAAGTAGCCAACAAGATGTACATGCCCGCGTTACAATATTTTAGTTTAATGCCTAACCCCTCCAACAACCTGGGGTACAGAAAGCTCCGTTCCCGCTAGCATACCACATAACCGCGCTAATCGCATGATAGATGATTATAGTTGACTTGGGTCATGGTCTTAGACCATATCTGGCAGCGCCGTCATACGAAAAAAGACATTTCATGACTAAAAATACTGTATCCCATGACCAACCATTTTAGATGCGAAGCATCTCTTGCTCGGGGGCATGTCACTTGTCCGTGCCCCGTCCGCAGGGCCTATGATGATGATTGTGTCAGGATGCCCCTAGGGATTGGCCAACCAAAGAATCCATCACGAGATAGCTTCGCGTTCAACCACCGTCATCTTCCCGTAGGGGAACCGCTGAAGAAAAAGAAGGAGAAAAAGACAAAGCTGCGAAGAGGAGGGTCGTGTACGTTGCTCTCAGCCGGTGCACCAACGTCAACAACCTTTACCTCCCCAACGCTGACGGAGACTACCGATTTTACCACAGAGATGACAACATCGACAAGAACATGATTGACAAGTTTCAACGCCTCAATAACCACCGCCTACTCACTGTCTCACAACAGTACTTGCGTGCCTTTGCCACCGTTGTGGACCCGGACGCGGAATTCCCTCTGGCGATACTAAACACCAGATCACTCTAAATAACGGCAACACAATGGAACCACACGGAACCCCCATAATGCTTCGCATCCTCATCAGGTTTCCCCATGGGAAGATGGTGTAATATTTTTGATGAAACCTGAGGCACTAAGAGGTGAAGTCCCGTGTACTGGATAATTGCGCAAGAGGCGTACAACGATAGCTCGCACGGTCAGTTGTCACATCGGGCTAGAATCATCCAACTTTTTGGTTCTTTTACCCAAAGGATTATCTGCTTGCTTCAAGTCCATCACATCTCGTCTCGTGGATTTCGAGCAGTAGTCTAAGCGAGGTGTGCTCCCTTGGGCATTCTTTGTCACTTGTAGTTGGCATAGTGCATAGTCTTCGTGAAAATTTCGTAGTCGATGACTTCTGCGGCAGGAGCAAGGGCGCGGCCCAGCAGTAGCGCTCCGGTTTCGGCGGCTAAAGAGAGCAAAAGCAGCTGTAGCCGTTGCTTTCGTACCGGGCCTGGCGCGACAAATGCGGCGCGAAGTGGCTGCATTTAACTGAACTGAGTGCTCTGGGGAACCTCCAACGATCTGCCCTTATCGCGCCAACCATAGGACGAAAGCAAGAGCGAAAGTTTCCCTCCCTCTCTTTAGGCGCGCAACCAGCCGACAGCGGAAACCGCAGCGCCCCTGCTGGGCCGAGAGCTTTCCCCGGAACCGGCCGCTGTGGCCCAGAGAATTTTCACAAACACTGTACTTGTATAGGCACATCGTATGGCTAACACGCGCGGCGAGGAGAAATACATCGGCCCAATGCAGTGTATACAACCAATTGCCAGCCGGGCCCCAGAGAATCTCGAGCGGTGGCATACAGGTCAATGGGAACACCTGCAACGCACAAAGTAGTAGGCGCGCGAAAGCGGGGTTCCGTCCCATCATCCACGCTTTGCCGCTGCGCGTTGGTCGAAGGCTCCTCGCAGCCCGCACTGCGGCTAAACGAGCCGCTTCGTGTGCCGCAAGAGCACTGGAAGTTCGGCACTGAAGGTTCCGGGCAGCAGCATGGCGGGAGTAGTCAGGGTAACTACGTTACCACAGGTGGTAGGAGTCACTATGACCACACGCACGGGAAGAATCGTCTAACTCCGTGTTGAAGTTGCCTCGGAGATGCCTGCTTTATGTTTTTTACGAGCGCCTTACCCAGCTTGGCTATCGAGTTTACTGCGAATTCGCTCTCCTTCTTGTTCGCTGCCCAGGGCAACCTGAAGTGAAAGGAAAGGGGTTCTCCCAGCGCACAAAAGCCTAGACTGTGTTTTGGATGACAATGTACTCCATCCAATCCATTCGTGCCTGAATAAAAAAGAATGCTCACAGATAAAAGCTTGTACAAGCAAACGCTACATGATTTCATTGACCGACGCTGTGTCGTGCACGTCTTTGTTGAATACTTCTTCTGCGCTTGTACTTTGTTCATTATTGCGGAGCGAAAATCCTCTCTCCCCCCTCTAACAAGCGAGATTAAGTAAGAGAGATATATATATATAGTAAACCCCATTAAATTATCAGTTGGATTAACGGCGAGTGGGGACTGGTGCTTGGAGGGTGCCGGTGACTTGAGCTGCTCGTTCAGCAACTCCTCGCTTGACTTCGGGGTCGGAGCTGCCCAACGCCGCATTTTTGTCCTCCTCAGGACAGATGTGATGTGAGAGACTGTGAGAGACTGTTTCGGGGTATCCACAGTCGTGGAATTGGCGAGAAAGAAATATATATGGATGAATTGTGTGTACTCTTCCGCGACTACGGATGGTATTGTTTTGGAGAAGGCGCCAGTATCGTTCCTCTGGGATAGGCAGTGATCAGTGGAATGAAGGGTAGTGCCGGCAAGAGAGGCCGTACTGGCAACTAATTCCCTCGAAAGTCAAAAGGCGGTCGCGGGCTGATTAGGGTCAATGGGGAGGGGTTCGTCTTGACCCAGCTCGGACGGAAAGCTTTCGAGCTGTATGGTTCGCCGATTCATTTTCTTCCATCCCCGTATGAGGAAGAGTCCAAATCAGCTCAGCGTGAGATGTGGGAGGATTCCGAAGGAGAATTTTGGGAGCCTGCAAGACAACAGAGCCATCTTGGGTTTAGACCTGCAGAGTGCTTTCGACAAAGTGAGGCACTCTGCAATCCTGGCCCAGGTGTCGCGGCTAAACATGGTCAACAATCTATGCGTACATCAAGGATTTCTTGACGGGGGGACCACCGAGATCAACGCCGGGGACCTGCGGCTCAAAGAGAAGCTCGGCAGTGTTGGGACCCCCGAGGGCTCGTTCATCTCGCCATTACTTTTCAACCTTGTAATGATTGGGGTGGCCGAGCGGATCTCGCGAGTCGCGGGGGTCCGACACACCATCTACTTACGCCAATGACATAACGCTATGGGTCCCAGGTGGAAGCGACGGGCAGATCGAGGGTGCATTGCAAGAGGCGGTTGATGCTACCGAGGAGCAGCTGGACGGATCCGGGCTCGTCTGCTCTACAAGCAAGTCCGAGCTGTTGGTGATTCCACCGAAAGGGGCAGCTAGGAAGGCGAAATGCCACGATCCTGCGAGAGAGCAAGAGAAAATGAAGATCAGGACGAGGGGCGGTCACACGATCCCGGAGGTAGAGAAGATCCGAGTGCTGGGTATGCTGATTGAGCGCAAACGAGTGAACGGCGAGACGGTGAACCGTCTCGAGGCCAAAGTCACCACGGCAATTCGCCTCATAAAGAGGGTGTCAAACAGAAAAGCAGGCATGAAGGAACAAAGCCTCACCCGGCTAGTGCAGTCCTTCGCTATGAGCCACATTACGTACGTTGCTGCTTTCCACAACTTGAGGCAATGCGAGCGTAGTAAGATCAACGCGCTCATACGCAAAGCGTACAAGGCAGCACTCGGACTTCTCGACTGCACAAGCACGGAAACGTTCCTGGCCCTGGGAGTGCATAATACCTTGGAAGAACTCGCCGAGGCGCCGAGGACCGCCCAGCTCGTGCGGCTATCGGAAACAAGAACGGGCAGACAAGTGCTGCGTGACCTAGGCCTGGAGGCAAAGGAAGGGGGACCCGAGAATACAGACGTGCGTGTACCTGAAGCACTTAGCAGACGGTTGCGGGTATGTCCTGTGCCAAGAAATATGGACTCCGAGTTCAACAAGGAGCGGCGGGTGGCGAGGGCCAAGGCGCTCATCGATCTCCATGCCAAAGACAGGGGTGCTGTGTTTGTGGATGCAGCAGAGTATCCAGATGGCAGAAGAGCATTCGCCGCGGCAGTTGTAGGGGCAGCGACCGGTGCAACACGGACGGCGGCGAGTTTGCGGACTCGAGCGGCGCATCGAGCAGAGGAAGTGGCCATTGCCCTAGCCATCGCCGACCCCGAGTGCACGACTGTGCTCTGTGATTCTAGGACGGCAGTGAAACACTACGCCAGAGGAAGAGTCTGTGGTTAAGCCGCACGTGTGTTGCGTGCGGTCAATCTCGCGAGTGAAAGTAGGTGTGTTGTGATTAAGTGGTTTCCGGCGCACATGGGCAGTGATGTCTCGGATGGCGGCAACGCAAACCACAACGAGACGGCGAACGCGGCGGCGCGAGGACTAACCAACCGTGCCGCTGCTACTGCGGTCGACCCGACGTGGTGGTGGGAAACCAAGGACAGGATGACCTCTTACAATGAAATCGTGAAGTGGTACAGACTAGATACATCCGGGCTTGACCCGTGAGGAAGCAGTAAATATCGACAACTACAGACAGGGTCGTTACTCACCCCGGTGCTGATGAAGCACATATGTCCGAGTGTTTACGTAAGTGACCTTTGTTGTGTGTGCCGAAAGGAGAGAGCCACTGCGGCTCACATCCTTTGGGACTGTGCCAAGAACCCGCACCAAGCTACAACGATAACAACGATCCCGCCGCGGCTCGAGGCCGCAATGCGTTGCTACGATCAAGAAGTCCAAGCCCAGGCCGTCCAGCAGATCTCGGCGGCTCTCGAAAGGCAACGACCGAGCGAAACCGGAGGGAGGCTGCCACCCCAAAACCGGGGCAGGCGCAGTCGACCAAAGGCTGTAGTGAGGCCGCGGCCGGAGTAGAGGCGCAAACAGCCGGGAAGACGTCATGGCCGCGTCACGGTGACGCCTTCCTTACATGGGGCGACTAATCGTTCTTCAGGCATTTTTAATAAAGTTGTTTCGCTCGCTCGCTCGGGAGCCTGCGGGGAAACGTTACCCCGGGCAAAATTTTGAATGGCCGTTTTCGAATCATAGATTACAATTGTTGGGGTAAACTGATGCGTAAACCAAAGTGTAATGGCCATGTCTTCCGCACTGACAGGGATGTACATCCGGATAGTTAAATGTTGCTGAGGGGGTGCTTTAGGATCGAAGATAGCGGTGAGTGCATAAGCGTCGTGTTGCCGATATCTAGCGGCGTCCAAATATGCGGTGGTCTGGCTCACCGGGTTTTACGGCATAGGACGCCTGCATGATGTTCCCGGCGTTTAACATTGTGCTCCGATGGCAGGTTACGGGGAACTGGCCGAACGAATAAGAGGTTGTGTAAGTCCGCAGGAATGCATAATCTTCGTCAGTAAAGGCCGGTACATGAAGCCCGAGCGAATATTAGATGAATCGCACTGACGGGATGTAGAAAGGTGGGGAAGTTGAGTCATAGAGGGTGCTTCCATGAGCTCTGCAGATGTGATCTATACATGCCTACGCGTTCGAGTTTGGCAATGGAAGTGCTTTGAAAGATTAGAAGCGTCGCATTTCAGATTATTTGAATGATGCTATTGGGCTTAGATAGTTCTGTATTAGTGTAGCTAAGGTATGGTAGGGAGAATGTGTTGCGACTCAGCACGAAGGCATGTATTAGTCGGAGACGCTGGCATTCTGTCCTTCCCTTGTTGCGGGCTGTTATGCGACGATTGAGGCCCATAGTTTGGTTGGCATGAGAGGTGTGTGGCGAAATGTATCGGGTGTTGGCTAAGTTGCGTTGTATTGCCAAGACTAATATATTACGCATAGAGACCCTTGGCACGAGACTATTGTGAATTTTTATCCCTGTGTCCGGAGTAAACCAGGACCGGGTACTTGAAGGGAGGGTCATGAGTTCCGACTTACAAGGGGGGGGCGGGGGTGTCTCACGGCCGGTGAGTGTCGCTTCTGTGACAACGACGTCTTTGTCTCCCTGAAGGGCCTTCTGGATTGTGCAAAAAAAAGGCATTCCTGTCTCTAACGTGTTGTTGGCGGGCAGGGTTTCCAGGTCCTCAGAACAAAAAGTAGCCAGGACAATCGCCAAAAGTAGACAGCAAAGTCACCACCTTTATCTTAACGTTTTAAAAGTAGCCAGGAAAATCGCCATTTCTGGGAAAAACCGATGCTAGCAATTTATTTTCGACGTAAACTTGCCCCCTTCCGGGTTTTCACTTTGCCCGACGGGTTTTTTCGGCAGCAGGCCGGTTGCTGGTTCGTACTTAAAACCGGCCATCATTGGCGGGTTTTTTGGCCATCCTGCCACGAATATTTTTTTTTCTTTTTATAAGCGCCAATTCAGAAACTGCGATGCGACGATAAATATGTGTCGTCAAGCTGCGGAAAAACACGAGAGCAGAGACAATACGCGGGCGGACGAGCTCCTTGAAATGTAGGGGGACCACGGGTAGGAACAACACAACAAAGTGCCGCCACCGCAGCCAGGTGGTATAGTATTGCGATTATTGCACAGTATTACGCGTCTACGTACATATGAATATCAAATACATTGTGTCATATGAACTGAACACTTTTTTAATGTTCTTTTGGTAGATTAAGATGCAAATAAGACCTTTACTGGACAAAGTATGTGCAGTTACTTTTCAGTGCAGCGCATTCAGAGCAAAAACCAAACCTCAGTCACTTTCCGTACAAACGCTATGTTTATTTCTCTCTAGAAGAGCGCTACAATAAAGTGAATTCATTGTTAATAACACTTAGAGTTCCTTTAACACAAATTCAATC
Source organism: Haemaphysalis longicornis (assembly GCF_048455015.1). Classification (NCBI taxonomy): domain Eukaryota; kingdom Metazoa; phylum Arthropoda; class Arachnida; order Ixodida; family Ixodidae; genus Haemaphysalis; species Haemaphysalis longicornis. The sequence continues at coordinate 101,045,904 of NW_027526460.1, read as the reverse complement.
CTCTATATAGCACGCCCCCCACCCGCTTCCCCCGCTGTTGGGCTGGTATTTTTTTCGGGGAAAGGTGACAACCCTATTTCCATGGCCTGCGTAGAAAAAATAGCAGGAAGTCAGAGGATTAGCGAAACTGGATTAAAAATACTATTCTATTGCTGCGGATAGGAATCGTAACAGTTGTGCTTCGTTTTCTCGAAGAAACATAAATATGTTACTTTACGTAACGTCTTAGAGTTTGCGTTTCCTGCACACTGTTTTTCACCCCTTTCACTGCCTCATTATATTCCCGTGCCTATTATAAATCGTCCAATACGCTCCTTCACCACGTGTAATTTCAAGCGCCCGTGAACTACCTAAACACCGCACTTCAAACTGAGGGCGTTGCTTTATGTCTTCGATGCGATTTTAAGGCAGGTGATGGATATTTAAAATAAGCGAAAACACTTTTTTCGCATTGTTTTGGTAAGTAGCAGTGTACGTGACACTCACTCCTTGGGCCCTATTCTCCAGTTCGCTATATCTTTGCCGTAAGGGGTCGAGGAGGCTGGAAATATATAAATAATCATGAGCCCTCAAAGGAGCCAGAAAGTACCCAACTCGTCACACTAAAAGTTCCGTTGCCACAATCCTCTAAAAGTCGCTAGTTTGTCGACAAAGCGCCAAACCTGGCAACCCTGTATAATGGCGGGGACGGCGGGCAATTTAAGATTGGAGTCGTAGACCGAGGTGTATAATAAAATTGTCACTTCTTAGCGTATGTCGCGTGCAGAGTCTTTTAACGTACAGTATTCCGAACGCGGGCGGAGGAAAGATCCTGGGAGGTATCTTTTTGCCCGCTATTGCCTATTACTGTGGGTTTGGAGAGATCAGACTCGAATCTAAAGCGCTGAGCGTGGGTGAGCTCCCATATGAGACGGGCTTTGCCTCTGGTGTTTGTGGAAACCCAGTCCGTGTGTGGGGATTTGAAATCGCCTGACATGAGTAGAGGATGAAGTTGTGAAGCCTAATAGAGATGTAGAACAGTTGTTTGAATGTGTGTGAGTGTCCACGGGTTACTGTATACATTGAGTATATGTAATAAGTAGGCTTTTCGATTGGGGGATAAAAAACAACTAAATCACGTGGAATATCAACACTGTGGAATCGTAAGGTTCCCCCGGGAATGTTACGTTGAACGAATAACTCAGCGTATTAGTTATCGTGAGGTTGTAAGACATGGTAGCTCGTCAACTTGACATGAAGTCCAGGTTCTTGTAGTTCTGCCGCAAGAGGAGCTTGTCGTTCTGTGGAAAGAAGTAACTGCAGGTTAGAGTGTTTGCGGGTAAATCCTCTGCAATTCCACTGCCAAAAGAACGTGGCATCTTGCTTATTCATCTTTCTATTCCCTAGGGGGAATGGGCTATTTTGCGGCAAATTGGGGTCGCAAGTAGTGGAGACGATTGCCTACATGCATCAGCGTATACCCGAACGGAGTGATTCAATGGTTGCCTTCATGGCAGCCTGCTTAGCCAAGAGAATTTGCACGTGTTGTAAATATTCTTCTCTGTGCTCCTCAAGAGCTATCTTGCATGAAGTCTTCATCCCAGCGAGGCGATCGTCTGATGTGTTGGATTTGTCAGAGGAAAAGTGGTTGGTCGTGGCCTAGAGCATTACGGGGTGAGGCCTGGAAATATCCTGGAAGAGCAGGAGTTAGCTGCTCCAATTGAATGCGGGGAATAGCAGGAATAGTGAGGAGGTGCTTTCTTAAGAGCTTATTTTCGTGCTTCCAGGCTGCATTTTCTAGCTTCAAGGGGATTATTTATGCACTGATAGCTCGTAATTCTTCAAGAATTTCAGTTTGCGTATCACAGGAGGGTGAGACATGTCAGGGTAATAATGATGTTGATGGAGAACTGGGAGGCGAGCACTGGCAGCTCACCTTTGTTTTGTCGGTGCCCGATGGAGGGAGCTGTGAGGCATCGGAGTGACACAGCGAATGTGGTCGCCCATTGAGAACAATTTCCGAGGCCTCAGCAGCTTTCAGCGGAAGAAGTCTGTAGAAATCGATCTTGATGAAAGTGGTGTCGGGGGAGGACGAGAACTTGCTTCGTTATTTATTGCGTGACAATGTGCCTCACTTAATTTACGTACTGGGCCCATGCGTTTAACTGCAATACTATCGTCGCAGATTTTGCAGATTCCTTCCAATACTTGTGTTGCGGCATCACATAGAAGCTGCAGCCTCAGCTTACAACGCGGAAGGTCGGCGCGGTTGGTTGCGCTTGGGACACGCTGCTGGCCTTGTAGCATGAGGGCGTTTACAAACGATGCATTTCGGCGTATATTGACGATGCTCGCTGCCATTAATAAGTCCGTAGGTTGGGCACTGAGAGGGAGCTTGTCCGGTTGGGCAGACACTGCGTCAATGCTCTGGCGGCCAGTCTGAAGTGTAAGCGTCTCATTTTTTTGCGAAAGGCTTGCGGCGGTATGTTGGACCACGATTGCTTACCCAGCAAGTGATGATGGTTCTATTGAGCAGAATTTGTACCATGTCAAAGTCGTTTTGCCGCTTGGGATTGAGCACCCCGAGTACAGGGTAGAAGTGGGATGTGATGTGAAGGATTTGTTCTGCGGTTTCGTCGTCTGGGGTGTTAAAAAGGCGCCGGTCGCTGCATTAGATGACGCGGGTAAGTGCGTAAGTGACAGGTAATGCTTTCCATGCAAGGTGAGTTCGTCAAGCTTAGTATAATTTTGTGCTCGCCTTTCGTCGGGGTTGCCCTCGCATGAATACGAATTTGATCACCTTCATGGGGACATAGTCCCGCTTGCTTTTACACTGTGTCAGCCAGGGTGGTCAGGGAAACTTGTGTGAGCGCTAGACGTCCACTCGCTCGATGAGTCACCTTGATGTCGCCCTCCGGTAAAAGGAGAACCGGGAGAATCGTGCGTGCCACCCGGCAGCGGTGTCGGGTGCAAGAGAGATTATGAGGATATGGGATAGAGAAATTTGCCTCGAGCGATTGTCCACGAGCTTGTTGGCGGCGACGTATAATCACCCACGAGGAGTGGGCGAGGTCCTCTGGGATGATGTCCTCTCTTTTGACGGTAACTTCCATCATGGTGTTGCAAATACGTTGATCCGCCGCCCTGCCAGCGCCCTCGCGCAGCGGAGTCAAGGCTGACGGCACGAACTGTGGAATGCTGCCGGCAGCCGCACACAGCTGCGGAGCGAGCCGACGTCGTTGCTGTTCCTCGCAGTGTCGTTAGGGATAGCTTCCCTTGTGGACAGTTCGACTCGCCAGTTGGGTCGATGTTGATAAAAGTTGTGTCAGGAGAGGACGAGAACTTGCTTTTTTCTTTATTGCGTGACAACGTGCCTCACTTAATCTACGTACTGGGCCCCTGTGTTGAGCTGGAATACTATCGTCGGAGATTTCGCAGATTGCTTCCAATACTTGTGTTGCGGTATCACTTTCGTTAGGATACATGTAACGACCTATCATTGCCCCTATTAACAAACAGAACATAATAAAAACGTTTTTCACCAACTATTGGGAAGACGTAACTTCGCTTGCGTATTTAGAGTACCGAATATCCTCCTAGGAGGGTAGAACAGAACAACCAAACTGCACCTTGCGCTGATTTCCTTGTCTAGACGGGTTATTGTCGCGATTGATGTAATGACGGCCCAAAGATTTAAGGATGCAGCGGATGATTTCACCGCATGGTGTTTTTTATGCGAAGTTACCTCTTGAAGACACACTCTAAGAAAGTGATTGCAGTTTGCCCATCAAAGAGCGCAGGTAGCCGTCCAGCCTGTTACAACTATTCGAGCTTAGGCCATCATCTTACGAACAAAAAAAAACGCTTCTACAGGAATAGATGCTTGGAGAGCTGGTTAGTTATAAGTACTGTACCAATCGAATAAACAATATTTTCTTTTCATAGCAGCAATCTATGGAATGGTTATGCGTTCTTCTTGCATCCCTGTAGCCGTAATGGTATTTGCAAACGTGCAGAAATATTTCCATGGGTGAGTTAGTGAGAAAAGAAACTTTAAACTTAAAAGAAATGTTTGAAACCATACAAGCAGGTTTTACACCACTTATACAACTTCGGTGCTATCTAAGAATTTGTATAAATAGCATAGCAACGATATCTTAATTCTCCTACTAGCGCCCTTTACTAAACACGCTGCTTCTTTAAATAGAACCCAAATTTGCGCGGATATTTTGAAATGGTAGAAGTATATTTTGCGTCGCATTTTGTTGCCCTTATTGGGTATAGGCAGATAAATTGGAACAATCACGATTGGAACGTTTGGAACAATCATAAAACAATTGGGGAACAATCACGGTAAGGTGTAAACATCAATTTTGAATTATGCTAGGACTCGTCATCGTTGTTCTCCCGTAAATTATAAATTTTATTGTGCGGTATTAAAGAAAATTGGGCAGATATATTATTGTATGACTAGATCAATTGTCGCCTGATCTGAAAATAACAACCTCGTGCGCATGTTTCATCCATGAAGCTACAGATACCGACTGCCGTCGACGATGACATTTGGAAATCGTAGCCCGAATGGAACATTTAGCACTGGAATCTTAGGCGACCTGCATCACAACGTGAGTAAAAGTGCGATACCCTATTTCATTTTAAATATATAGAAAAAGTTCGAAAAACTACAGTTGTTGCCCACGCGGATTGAATGTCTACGCGAAACGTAAAAGTGCTGCGACACCTAAGCCCTCTTCTGATGTAACGATTCCGAAAGCATGAGTTCCTTATTTCCGAACCTGCACTTACTTTTCTATTATCATCACTATGCTCTACCTTTCAGATGTTTATTCTTCGTTAGATTTGTATGAATCAACTCTAAGAGGAGAGCGCATTTTGCGGGGACTTACTTTGCTACTCGTGTGGCGGACATTTTGTAATTAGAATGCTCAATGTAGGCCTTAGCGCAAGCTTAAAACATACATTTTTGAACCGAAGGCCACAACACAACCACTAGGTTCGCCATTGCCATTTTCCCTTGTATTCTTTTGTTGTTCTATCGCTTAAAACTGCTGTGGACACACCAGCGTTGTCATCTCCAAGCAGGGACGACCTTCAGCGAGAACGTAGTTTGCGTTTTGTCTAGTGGCTGCTACCGTTTGATACGTCTCTGTGATACTTTTTTACTTATATAATTTAGAATAAGAATAAGATGCAGTTTATATTTTTCCCTAAGAATATTTCTCATCTACAAATAGGGCCCGCTCTTCCCGGTCGCTATTTTAGTTAGCCTAAACAAAAAGAGAAAATACGAGATATTCCCATCCGCTTTAGCGGCGCTTGTGAAGTAGCGCAAGCCCACCTCTAAAGCAATTCTGTGGATCGTTAGGTGTGCTGAGTCCATGCTGTTAATAAAGCAAATTTGATGAATGGCAGCAAGCAGTCGTGTTTAAACTCAAAAGTGTGATCTGGATTGTGGCACTACTAATGGCAATTTTGCGTGCCGCATTACTTGGTCATGCCACATTGCATGCCGATCTCTTGGATAGAAGCGCATTCTCAATATTTTCATTTCGCGAAATTTTATGGTTCGATGTATAAACCAGACACTCTAGCGCAATCTTTTGAAGCTGAACGGTGGGATTTTCCTTGAGTGTACGTGGCATCCTGCTGTTCATAATGGCTGCAGCACACTGTTCGTTGGCTCAGCTGCCAACATTCGTTGTTCATTTTACTCATTTCTACACGCTATTCGTCCCATTCTGCTGGTCTAAAAGTACATGAACTGAGGATGGAGGTCGTGGCAACGAAGTTGTACAAGTCAAGTCACATACACAGATCTAGTCGAACCGAAGTACAGAAAAATCCGGTTGTAGCGAGCAGCGGAACTCAACGCAATTTATTCGCTATACAAAGTAGTTCGATATACTCTAACCCGCCTATAACAAACTTCAGCATTAAATTTTTTATAAACAATGTGAACAGTTTACTGAAAACGTGATGGCAAAAGAAAGACCATTCCAGTCACCACGAATAGTAATAAACCCCAAAATAAATAGCTTACAGAGAAATTGATGTCCATTTGCAGTAAGCGGTAATTTTAGCCTGAACATTACATTAAGGCACCATCAATGAGAATCGCATTCTCGGAATACGACATCATTTTAATGAACTTCAGTCCGCGTTCTTGTATTTTGGCGGAAAAATCCCGCAGCACAGTGCCAGCAGAAAGGGCTTCTTGGAACATCGGTCAAGAGCGATCACCATCCGGCGTCGACTCGTCGATGGCTCCGGCACCAAACGCCATGACGTCAGCAAACATTTTAGATTCCAGTGGTCTCACTATCACAGCAACATCACCGCCGACCGTCAAAATTCCTCCAAGGCAACTTTTCTGGTCGAATGTTCGGAGTATCGGCGAGTTCTTCCCAAAGCATTGTCATGTCGCTGCCTCGTTACACTGCCCTCGCCCCTTCCGCGCCCTCTCGACACATTCCAGCATGGTGGAAGAAGTTGCGAATTGCGTCTCGAGTCACGTCATGCCAGCGAACAAATTATTCTTCAATTCGTCATTGACCAGCGTAGCGCCCCCGCCGCTGCGGTTAACGGAAGCGCGGGGGTTCAGTGCGGCGCGCATATAAGGTTAAAGGAGTACTGACACGAAATTTCAAAGCTGAGATAACTATGTAAAACGCTTCCTTTTTATCAGGAGATATCTCCCAGCAAGTTTCAACAGCAACCGTTCAGCGAAACATATTTAAAATCCATTTTAATCTTCGCCCGCACGAGAAAGCCCAGATCGGGTCGACGTGACATCATCTGCTACATGCCCCAAACTGCCGACGTCGGGGCTCCCGTGACGAAGCCGACGCACTGGCTGTGGTTGGCGCGCGCTGCTCGGGCGTGTGTACACGTCATGCTTTTGGGACTGACGTCATGCTGCCCGGGCCTGTGGGGACGGCGAAGACCTTTGCCGGTCTGGGCGCGCGCGTGCGCTCGCTCGCGCGCGCTTCCAGAGAGGCAGCGATACGGCAAGAATGGTGACGCCATGTGATACATGCTGTCATGGCGGCCGCTATGCGTTTTTTTGTCGAAACCGAAACTGGCACGAATAAACGACGCCGTAAATGAATGTTTACGCTGCGCTCGACCGTCTAATCTGTCATTCTATGATTAGTGGGCTGGTTGGCACGCATAGCAGCGAAAAAAACGTAACATAAAAATTTCGTAAAGTACTCCTTTAAGAGCCGCCGGCGTATAAGGTTAAGAGCCGCAGCCGGCGCAGAAGCGCGTTGGCGTGAGTTTCGTGACTGATCACGCACGCTCAGAGTTCAACATGTGCATTGTTTAGTTCGTTATAAAAAATAATTTTACATGCATAATTGCACAAGAACAGAGTTTTCGCTATAGAGCATACGTCGCTCTATCAGAGTTCGTCATATTCGGTTTTGAATGTAACGATCATTGGGGCTAATGTCTTTGAGTGATTGTTTCTATTCTTCCATTCCCTCACAAGCAGAGTAGGGACCTTGAGTAATCTCAAACTGCCTTGTAACGCTCCTCGTTGCAAGATATGGCGAGCTAAGGCGGTGTGCTGTTGAGTCCAAGGATGCGGGTTAGATTCCGGTCGCGGTGGCAGCTTGAAAGGGGAAAAGCGTGAACGCACATGTGTGGATAGTTCGGCGTAAGTTGAAGATCACCAGGAAGGGAACCTTAATCCGGAGCCCTCTACTACGGCTCACCTCATAGCCCATGTGTAGCTTCAGGGTGTTAACCCCGCAATGAATAAGCAAGACGGGGTGAAGCTTGGCAAAATACACTCGCTGCCTTGTGAGTAGGGTGTTTTTTGGTAGGCCTCTTTTCTGGGCTGCCCTCGCGGATGCCTACATGGCAAGCTTGAAACCGTACCTGATAGTATTAAGCGTCGCTGTTTTTAATTAACTTTACTTTCCTGCTTTATCACTGTGCTTTTACTGTACGCAGGCAAAACACGTCACTGCGCAGCCACCTAAAAGCACACAATAGCGCATAAAAGCTCGCTTTTTTGTGCCGAAAGGAATATCTTTGATAGGTAACTTGTTCGGAAAAACTGAAAGCCGTTCCAGTCGATGTTAAACCTGTCGGAAGGGCAGAGCAGTGATTCGCCATAATGGGCTATAGCGCCGTTATCCGCTCAGTGCTACCACCTATTATTATCTTCGCCGCCCTGTCTCACTACCCTCTTGATGGATGGAACGGAGGTTTGTTCACTGCGCTTCAAATGTTCGGCCTTCGCATTTCTCGCGCGCCCCCTGCCTGAAACTGCGCAAGCGGGCTGTTCTTTTCGTGCTTGCTTTTCCTCCCGCACGTTCCGGCGTTGCTTTGCCACTTTTTTTCACTTACTACCGTAAAAACCAACCCGACGAGTGTTCCTAACTAAGTTAGCGCGGGGACTGCGGGTTAATTACATACATTTTGCCTCAAATGTACCTGCAGTTTTTTTTTTGCGCTAAACAACAGGGAGATGCATGACCAGTGTCAGCGGTTCAAGAGTTTCGAACGCTTATGACTATTTAAACCGCTCATTTTTCGAAACCTGTGCGAAACGCCCTGACGACCGTACTCCGGGCTATACTTGGGTCCGTTATCTCGCTGCGGCGCCTGATTCCGGCAGTCGCTTGACATCGACCGTTACAGCGATCTACGACGACAAGGCCAGCCCGCAAAGTGCTCTGCACTTTAAACTTTCTATATTTGATTACTCAAACAATTCATGATGAGTGTATTGGGTGATTCGCTCATTTCTTGGCAACATAACAGTGTTGTGGAAACAATTGAAAAACTAAGTTTTTAGCTCCGCGTTAGGAATAAACTCAAGGGGAGAAGCCCAAGGACTCTCGTAGAGGGCGGCAAGAAGAGACAAAAGTTTTAAGCCAGCTTTCAATTTAGACGTGGACCTTCAATGATCTTACAGGATCTCGTTTTTATATGCCTCTTCGGGTTCACAAAAGCTTGGAGGAGGAACAAAAATAACGAATTGCTTGGTTTTGTTTCAGCGCACGGACGTGACAATGCCGTGCATAGGGAGAAGCTACGAGCGGGATGACGTTGGATACCCCACTTCACCTGTCTTCTTTATGCCTGTTACCATCATGGCAGGAAGGAACCGAACGCAGGAAACCAATATGGCCGGCTACCTTCTTACCTTCGACGTTGAAGTAAGCTATTGTGGTTTGGTGAAGATTTGTATAGCCATAAAAACTTCTGCGACCAACCCCCTCTTTAAGACATCATACTAGCGGCACATGCCGCAGTACGTATATACGAGTTGCGGGGCACCAAGCACCCACGCGTTGAAGACATGTTATCAACGCATGCACGCACTGCCTATTCCACCACTAGTGTCTTTAGCTGATGGGGAACTTTACTCTGTAGGTGTTCGCCCCCCACCGCAAAGATACCCAGGCTGTTGGTCCACCTACACTTCGTAATACCCCTCCCACTCCTTCTAAACCCCGCTTAGGGATCCTCTCGGCGCGCATGGTGACCCAGAAGGCTCACTGGGATTTTGCAAGGCTGGTGCTCCAATCGTTAGGAGGCCTAAAGCCTTCAACAAAAATTGCAAATAAATCGACAAAGCAAACATGTACTGAATCGAGTGTAATTTTAGATTTTAACTTGGAAATCGTGACGCCGAAAGTCCAGAAACTACACACCCATTATCGTGAAAGAAAAAAATGCGCTCAAAATTAACCAATACTTTCCAGCAGTAGTACTTAAAAAAGCTTTTAACACAGCCTGGGGCAACAGAGAAGCAAATAAAGATATCGCCTCCAAAAAAGCTTGCCACCCTTAAACCTTAGAACTGCTTCTTCTGGATTTGGAGGGTTGCAAAATGTCTGAACATCATGGTAAAAAGGTGGCGGAAGAGTTCCTATATTTAAACTCGGTAAACGCACAGGTTGTTTAAATATCTAAAGCAGGTAATGCTTATAATAAGGCTTCAATAAAGCTGTTTCTTACAAAATGAACATTGGTGACTAAGGTACTCAACAAATGACTCCAATGAAGGATGGTGAGAGCGGACAAGGCAACACTGTGACCTAATTCTTTTTCAATACAAGTGACTAACAAAGGCGCGACTGTATTTTAAAGCATCCAAAGCATACTTTACCGATGTTTGGGTCATCTTGGGTAGTTGGCTGCAAAATTGAATTTTGCGTCATACTTCCTGGTTTTTCAAGGCAAGTGCCACCTGGTAGCACCTTGTAGCTTGAAAAATTTACTACGTTATCAAAAATCCAACCTAGTTTAAACGCAGCAGGAGGTAAAATTTTTCCTATATCGATGCTTTGTGCCTCGTTTATTTTCGTTGTTGGTGAAACTTGTAATTCCTTTGAAGAAATTGTATAAAAAAGCACATTCATCTTATAAATGCACCGAGAATTTCTCCCGACACCTCTCGTACCTCGAGGCCTCCCTCTGTACATTTTACCGCAAAGTTGCGGGAGCACTCTCGGTCACCCCAGTGTCACCCTCCTACCGCGGTATACAATACTCCTGAAGAACGCATCGCGTGCCATCGCAAGACCCAACTCAAACGCCTGCAGACTTCTGCCCAAAGTCCTGCTATTCTTAACACACTTCACTACCCCACTTTGCAACTACTCTCATAACAGCGGAACTACCTCCTTGGACCATTTTTGCTTTTATCACCGAGTCTTATTTATCACCGAGACTTACAACGACCACACCTCCTCAGCGTGTACATGTTTTTTTTCTAGCTTGCTCGATAGTTATTGCGCCGGGACAGTAAAGTGCTAACAGGGGGGTCCGGGCGTCCCTCAAGTGATTTTTTTTTCACTTTTTTCCCGGGCCTTCCCGCATCGTTCCTTTTGGCGATGTAAATAAAACTCACTCTGACTTTGACTAACTGGAAGTAGACGTTCCTGTACAAAAGGAGAACACAGTGAAAAGCTAATCTTTTTTGATCCGGAGTGACAAAAACTTTTTTTCTGGCTTTTCGTCAAAGCAGCTAGCAAATAATAAAGTTTCTTGCTACTTAACTCCACCGGCTGTATTTCAAGTAAGCATAGGAAATGTTGCGTTTTTATTTTCCGATCCGGGGTGACTTAAAATTTCCTTTTTATTTTTTTGTCTAACCAGCTAACAAAAAAAATATAAAGCTGCATATTTGTTACTAACCGCCACCGGGTATGTCTTAAGTAGGGTTAGGAAATGTTGCGTTTTTAGAAAACTGCAGGGTAGTGAAAGAACGCGGAATGATGGTAGTTCAAATTGTGTAATTTGCGGTATCCTCACATCTCACTACGGCACACATAAAAATAGACACTTACGGATGGAAAGCTCGCATTAAGACTTCACAGAATGCAGCCGCTACTAAACAACGACAGCATACCAATTCAAACTGAGTACCCACTGCCGTAGCTCAATGCGGGCATGGCAGTGATCGAGATGGTGGGATTGGGGGTTTTACGGACTCCGTTATATATTCGCAGGTACAGCTCCCCGAATGATACACCATCCAGTGCGTCTTTGTCCAGACGGCCTGTCGCCGACCAGTCCCTTTAAAACGTGCATACAGGGACACACGTTTCCAGTCCACGCGAGCCTCGCGTGGACTGGAAAATTGGAAAATTGGACTGGAAAAACACCAGATCTCTCTCTAGGCCCGGTGCCTACTGTCAAGTGTCAAGGCTGGCGCAGGGCGCATGCGCCTATTCGCAAGCATGTAATTTTAACACAGAAGTGTTTTATGCCGGGGTACACCAAGGTATCAACGACGTCATATCCGCCATGAAAATGGCCTCTCCAGAAAAAGCTGCATTGACGCAGCTGCGCTCGGTTTCGATCCCACTATTACTCCGGCCGCAACGGGAGGTGTGAAACGCTTTGCCCCTGGGCAATGAACTCTAGCCCGCATAGCTCTACGCACGCAACTTATATCCTTCTCTCTCTATTCAGGTGGTGCTGCCGACTAGGAGAGGTGAAGCGAGGTAGTGCGCCATGGCGCTAATGAGCGCCTATAGTTGGTGCCTTGATAGAGCATCGTGTAGCAGCCTTTTTTTATTTTGGGGGTGTGATGGTGCGGTCCACGGTGGAGGAATAATTCCTCCACCGTGCCCCGTGTAAGAAAAGTGTTGCATTATGCAGAAAGGCAGCGAAGCCGGCTGGCGAATGTGGCTCTCCTGACTGCTTTGGTGCGAGGACAGACGCCAGCGGGAAGTGGAACGCGTTCACGAACTCACGGTCCAAGCTACAAAGTCTGCCTCTCGCGTTCCACAAACTGAGCTCGCCGTGACGAGGGCGACTGCCGTACATGCCACGGAGCAAGACCGAAGTGGTCGCACTTTTGCCGGAGCGACCCGCCAGCAGGACGTTGCTCTCCAAACACATGCACAAGACTGCTGCCGATCCGCAAATTACGCTCCTTTTGCTGTGCGGACCGTGACTTGACCAAACGATTCGCTGGCAACCCGTTCTGTTTCGTTCGCATGTTTGCGAGCGCCTGGGCTTTCAATCAAATTTACGCAATTCTCCTGCGCGTATAATGCTGTCTGTAATGTTTATGCGTCTAACGGTGCCATATGGACAAAATATAAATCGGGATGTGCATGTTCATATGTGCATGTACAGTAAGCATGCTGTGAAGGCACATTTCACTTCCGTGTTTTACCGATTCCACTTAAATGGGATTAACCACATGCTTTTCCCCTTTCGGCAGCCGCGCTCGTATTGTCAATAAAGCCCCCCAGGCTGAAGCTTTTGTTGCTTTCCTTTCTCACTGATGGCACAACTGCTACTGTGCTACAAAGGTAGGAACAGAGCACAATTTGGCAAGGCACGGACAGAATGACACACCAGACGGGCTGAGTGTCGATTGATTGTTTTTTTGCAAGTTGCGGAAATACGCAGCAAACTTGGATAGAGAGACACAACGAACCCATAAAAAAGATTGAGGCGAAGATTGCCTAACCTGCCCAACCATTATGACGTTGCTAAAATTATCGCCTAGTTGGCTGTTTTCTGATGTCTAAGAATGCGACTTCCCCCTGTGCGATCGTATTTGAAGGCACGCTGACACAGTCATCCCCAGTATTTACTGCAGCCTCAACAAGTTCCCTGTTGATATCGTTTCCGCGCTTGATTGATTGATTAATAGATCGATTGATTGATTGATTGATTGATTGATTGATTGATTGATTGATTGATTGATTTATTGATTGATTGATTGATTGATTGATTGATTGATCTTGGAGTTGATGCGCCGAAACTGCACAGGTTATCAGGCGTACCGTAGTGGAGGGCTCCATATTAACTTTGAACACTCGAGTATTCGTAACGTTGACCGAAAACTCAAACCCACGGGTGTTTTTGCTTCATGCCTCAATCAGAAAAGCGGCCGCCTCGGCCGCGAATCGTACCCGCGTCCTTGTGCTCAGCAGCACGACACCTTCGCACTGAGCTATCGCGGCGGGATCGCATCTGGTCTTACTGATTAAAGATGTATTTCAGAGTTCGCTACAACAGCCGTATTTTGTGCAGTTGCGTTTGCATTCCACTTTGCCCCGCTCAAGTGGGTTCACCGCTGAAAATCTTTGTGCCTCTCCGCCTTGTTTTTTCACCTTACAATGTTTGAAACAAACAAACAAACAAACAAACAAACAAACAAACAAACAAACAAACAAACAAACAAACAAACAATAAATTAATAAACAAACAAATAAATAAATAAATAAATAAATAAATAAATAAATAAATAAATAAATAAAAACAGAAAAATAAACTTAGCTAACGCTGCAAGCGCTCGCGCTGCAAACAGGCATTCGCCCCTCTCAACAGCACTCTTCGGCATGTGATACTCTTCCACAACCTCAGCATATGTTCAACGTGTCTCCGTTTGATTAAAATAAAACAGGAACGGGATTCAATCGTTAGTAAATGATCTTGTGACCTTAGAGCAGCCGGTGCGTACAGAATCACAAAACGATGATTTCGGCCCCATCGTTCGATGGGTTCTTGAAGCTATGGTTCCTTTGAGGCAGAGTGCATAATTGCTAGAAATAACGCAGTGATGCTGAATGAAAAGCAACGATTGGATGCTGCGTTAAAACAACCTGACATTGCAAGCAACAACGTTACCCCACAATATAGCAAATCTTCGCTTTTTTGCGCATTTATTTCTTACTACCCCATGAAATTGAAGCTGCGAATAACACGAATGAGGGGTGGGTCTTGAGAGACTGCTGTACTAAGACTCCTTGAGACCTACGTATTTAACCCTTCGACGTGACAGATCCTATGCTATCATATCCTAACCACAGCTTTTTCGGCGCCATTGCTTACAGCTATACGTACCTTTATTTGTTTTCCTGTGTTGCGACGTGTTTGATCCAACGCTTTACTGGAGTAATTTACTCCCGATGTGTGCTAATTCTTTTTGCTCACTTTCTTTTTTCTGCGTAGGTGTGGGCTCTTCTTCTGCTGTCTCTGGTGTTGCTCAGCGTCTTGTGTGTTTGTGTGGACATTATAGGCAACAAATTTCAAGGCGGGACACCTATCAGGTTTGCCAATACCTGGAGTACCCACTTTTGGATGCTGTTCGAGAACATGTTTTGTGAAGGTGCGCTATAGAAAAACGTTTTCTTTGTCAATTTGGATGCGCAACGTAGAAAGCGACCTTTTCCAATAGAATACCAAGTAAATATAAAAAGTTCCAAATTTGGGAGTTCCACACGCTGAAGCTACATCGGGGCGATCAGGCAAACAGTAGTTCAAGGCTACGGAATAATGCAGAGCACCTGTCGATCTTTCACGTGTGCCTAAATATCGATACATGGGCGTGTTCGTTTTTCGCCATTATAAAAACGGCCACTGGGGCGCTAACCGTACCACAAACCTGCAGCTCGTCAGCCCGACACTTAAACCGCAGAGCCACAAGGGCAGATCCAGCCAAATCTGGTGACACGCGGAAAGGACTCATTACTAATAAGCTTCAGTGCGTGTAGCGAATCAGTCTGCCTGCTGCAAAACGCAGGAATTACAAAATATAAAATACTTCCAACAATCACAAGTTGAAAAATGTGAAGTGCTCCAATCTTCTATAACTTAACTTAAAGGCGGGCAGTTGTAAAAGCACCGAAAAGTGCTCTTCTGAAGAGATCCCAGTAAACGTGCATGAAGGTGCAAGCGTTTGCTGAAAGATTCACTCATAGAAATATTTGGCTGTGATGAAGGAGCAGGGGGGAGTGTAAAAACAAGCGACAACTGCAGGCGGTGTACAATAATCTTCAACACCTTCACGGCTGGCCTTTCCGCACAACTGTAGGCTCCGTGCTAAAACCTACCAAAGTTTTGTGGCGAGAACATTGCATGGAACATTAAAATGGCAAGTTTTTATTTAACAAACGAATTGGTTAATCAGATGACAAGCTTCCTTTGTTGAGTGGAAGCGGTTGCGAGGGATTTTAAGCGTACGTAGTTGCTATTATATTGTCGTGTTATTATGAATGTTCAAAGCGTTTCTATTCACAAAAACCGTGTACCCGTGGTTGATAGGATTTTGTTTCAAAATTACGGCATAGGGATCTGCATTCACAATACTTTTTGCTAGGAAATTACTAAAGAATGTCGGGGCAGGAGAACCGCAAGTGAAATATTTGCAGTTAGCCCCAACACTTCGAGATGAAGCGAAACACTTTTTTCTGATCGCGCTCCCATGGGTTCATCCTGCAGCATTCTTGTCGTGAACACTGAGGCTGACGCTTTTTAGCTACGCACAACAAGAAGTAAGTGTAAAGCACTTGATCTTACAGTGTAAATTGGTGATGTTACAAGCGTAGGTTCATGTATTGCCATTTCGTCCGCATGGAATGCTAGTTCTCCCGAGTTACAATAACAGAGTCTGGTTTAAGTATAAGACCATCAAACGCCGCTTAGAAATATTGAAGGCAAGCGCATACGACATTCCCTTTTCGCCGATAAATATTTTTGTGAACGTACTCAGTCGAAAAAAACGACAAGAAGAAATTCTGTAGTTTGTCGTATTTTCGCGTGTCGTACTGCTGTCTTGTTGCATTCTTGTCATGTCGTGATTATGATGCTCTCTCGTGTGTGGTATTCCTGTCCTGATTTTGATGTTCCGTCCTACAGTATTCCTGTCTTGTCGTGATCGTGATGTTCCATCAGTAGTCGCACATGGTTTGAATGCTATTGCCCATTGTGAAGAGTAAATGCCAGTTCTGTTGTGACTACAGCAATGTTCGTCGTTGAGAAAATTGACTTTGTCGTTATGACAGAAATGTGCGTCGTAACGAGAGGTGGCTTTGTCGTAACAACAGGACTTCTGTTGTCACAGCAATTTTTTTTGTCCTCTGACAGGAATTCTTTTTAGGTTCTTGCGGTATTCCTCTTGTGATTTTAGCCTTCCCGCTACTCCACATTGCGTACGAAACAAGTGTGCTCAGTGGTGTCTAAAATTCTCACAAAAATAAATACACAATTTATGGCAGACAAGTATGATGGAAACCAAGTAATAGGAATGCATAGAGAAAAATCTGCCAAAGGTTTTGGTATGAATGGTATGAATTTGAATGCACGGCTAAGGTTGGGATACGTTCAATCCACTGTAAACCATAACAACGAAAGGCATCACTCGGCTACTCATGTACAAAAGTTACAAAGCTAAAAATATCGCACAATTGAATGAAATTGCAAATTTTTGTTTCGTTTTGCAACCACATGACGCCTTTTTGTAACGGCGGTTTATTTATACCCACAGAAATACATTAGGAATATCGGCGGGCGTTTAGCGTGTGATTAATAAACTTTAAGTGAATAAGAGCACCGCCCCTCTGTTGGGTGAGTGTTCTAACTGTCTATTAGAACATCAGAACAGTTACCGAAATATTATATCGCAGTAGCATTCGTATGTAGTATAGTATAAGAATAGTGAAGGGGAGGTTGGAGGCAGCTAAAAACGACAAGAAATGATCAGTGTCCGAAGTGTAGTGAATCCTAACTTCACGGCTGATGGTTGTATTCCTGCGTCACAACAGCGCATACTTTTTGTTACTTTGGCTATTTTTGTTCTGAAGAATACTTACTCTACCGCCCATTCTCATTTATTGGTTGCTTTGCATGGGAGGGTGGATTGTAAACAACGTGCAAAGCGAAGACACCCGTGTGCTTGACATTTCGGCGCACGTTAGAGACCCCCAGGCGGTCAAAATTAATCCGGAGCTCTCTACTACGGCGCACCTCATCGTCTGTGCAGCGCCGGCGTGTTAAACCTCATAATAAATGTAAAAAACATGTAGTAAGAGAATTTTCTGTTCAGTACAAATCAGTTGCCCATAAATAAATGAAGGAACCGATCAGTTTGCTGCGCCCACACATGATCATGAAGAAACAGAGTAGCTTCAGTGTTGAAATTAATGCTCTAACAGCAGAAGATGCGGTGCTCGTACCAAACGAGACGCTGAGAAAGACAGTAACGTTGCGGTGATTCAGCGGCTGATAGAGGCCGGTCTTGATGACGGCGAGATACACGCTGAACGAAAGGACGAGCTGATTTTTCACTCGGTTGGAAATAGTATGGCAATAATGGCTTGAAGGAGGAATCCACTTGCATGTGAAGCACTTTGCCTCGCACAGTTGTCGCATGGTCAAGTTTCGCCTGGACAGCTCTGCTCTGTGTAGTATGGTAATAAACCACCCTGCCCGATATCCGTCCCTTTTCTAAGTGGTTTTAAATGAGCGCCCGCATCTGAGAGTGCTTACAAAATTGTGCGTACCTTCTTGTGGCTTGAAAATTAGCTGGCCGTGAGACACGCTGAACTTCTAATTACTTTTACCGTGCAGCTTCAGCCCGTTCGCCGCAAGGAACCGTTCTTAGGATCCTCAGTGGCACGTGGTGGCTTGCCATTGTAGTGCTCATGAACGCGTTTGCGGGCCAAATGAGGGCCTGCCTCATGGTGAAGACCGAGCTGGAAAAAATTAACACACTGTCGGACGTTGCTGCGAGGCCCCACCTAAAAGTGTACCTCCTCAAAGACACCGAGATCACACGCTACCTGGAGGTAATGAATATGTTATTTCTAAAAAAAGTGCTGTGCGAATGATTTGCCTGATAAAGATGTTTTAACCGTTGCCTAATTTTTACACAAATATTTTCGCCGCCCAGATGCGCAACTTTGGCGGATGTGGGGCTATTTGATATGATATTAAACTCCATAAATAAAATATTCCTCCTCATTTTCTCACCTGAAAGTGATGTAATGGCAGCAGGAGATAGACCCTTTTATCGTACAGGATCGCTGTTTTGTATAGCTACTTTAGTGCGCTCAGGATATCAAGAAAGACGCAGTTCCTACATGTGAAGACTGTAAAGGTGTTTTTGATTGACTTTTAGAGTGATTTTTCAGCGCACACAGCCAACGCTACGTAGAGCGTCGCGCTCTTGTGCTCTGGTTGACAAAGAGGAACTCATCACTAAAGAAAGACTTTCTGAGAGGGCGTTTCGTCGGCGTACGCCTTCGTGTTGCTTGTGGCTGGTGATATGGTTGCTTTGTCGCTGTCGTCGCAGTCTTTTGAGCCCACACTCATCAAGCGCGTGGGACATAAAACACGTGTTTTGTCATCCTGACGTTGCCGAAGAGTTTTCAAGCCTTTTGCGTTTTGTTAATACGGCGCGGTTATGCATAAGTCTTCGTCTGTAGGTGCACCAGACCTGCCTTCCACCGCATCTACTAAAATATGGCTATTTTCCGCCGGACATACTACAATATATACGTCACATCTTCGTCTTCCTAGCTTACAGATGAGGGCCTTCTAGCCTAGGTATGTTTGGGGACAATGCTGCTGATAAATTGCATGCTTTAAAGAATGCATGTATAGCATGTTAACAACAGGTGTCTGTTACAGTCATGCGCCCTGAACACAAGCTGGAGCGTTATGGTGCATGATATGCCACATATTTATTGTTGTTTGTGTGATCGATGCAATAACTCAAAGCTGAGGTAATTAGCGGCCCCAGCTGGTCATTAAAAGAGTGGGTACAAGGACGCATTTGTCCTGGAGAAAGAAGGAAATATGCTGCTTCAGACCTGGCCGTTCGGCTGTGTGCGTACAGTGTGGGCTTGATTGACCTAACCCTACCATGCACCTCTATAAATACGGATGAAGTTTTATTTTGCGGCACATAAAACTTGGCATGCTTAGAGTGACACCATTTCGGGGAGTCGAGGAGCTGTTCAGTTCTACCCACCTGCCCGCAAAACTAACCACACACTATCTCACGCTCCTGCCCATGTACAGCAGACTTTCGATAAACGTAACTTCGAGGGACCGGAAAAATTAGTTCCGTTTAACAGGAGTTCCGTTTACTGAGGGATGTTCTAAGGTGCGAATGTTTGTGCGTACACACTTCTAAGGGAATTTCATGGAACTCTAACCACTAGAAAGTGACTGTAGCTGGTAGTTTTCAGAAAGAAAGCAAGAAAACTGCAAGAAGCGTAGGCACAGCATTCACAAAGTTGGTTTGGCAACAATGAGTCGCTGTGCACTACAAAATGCGTCAAGTATTTTTGTTTGAGTCCTTGCAACTGCATCTTCACGGAGGCTAGAGGCCTCAACTTCGCGAGTGCTTACGAGACACCTAATTTAGAAGACGGCAACGTGGTAATGAAGGACGAATAGCACAACGATGGCACGAACGAGGCGACAGGAGATGAGCCCTGTAGCCTCGGCATCTAGAATCGAGACCGAACGACTGGAACAAGACCTACGATGTTGCATTCGTTGCGCTAACACGGCTAACCACTTACGAGACGAGGCTTACGAGGCCAACAAGGCTAAAAAAGCATGGAGGAAGAAAAAAAAAACAAGAACGAAACAGCGGGAACCGTAAAAATCTAATTCTCATGCCAGTGGATTTCACAAGCATTTCTGGTTCCGTTGACACGGTGATGTGGAAATTTTAGGTCCGATTACCGAGAGTTTTTTTACGTGAGCTGAATACAAAACCAACCGAATTCCAGGCAACTGTTCTGTTTAAGCGGCAATTCCGTTTAAGCGATTTCCGTTTATCGAGATTCTACTGTACCTACCCAACCACCAGTTTTCCAACTAACCCCCCCCCCCGCATTTACAGACATACCTACCATCATACCTACCTACCTGCCAACTTAACCACCTCCATCCATCCATACGTACGGTGGTACCATCGCCCATCCGTCTGTCTGTCTTTCTGATTGTCCGGCACCCGTCGTCCATATATAGATAGATAACTGTTTTATCATTCTGCGCCTCCACTGGTTGTATTCTATAGATATATATATCTGTCTATTTATATCTATATCTATCTATATATTCATATATTCTATAGATATCTGTATCTACCTAGCAAGATACCTGTCTCCATATGCACATCTCCCTCCAGTTATAGCATTTGATATGCGGTACTTCTGGCATTGACAACATACGTTTCTAATTATGTGTTTTTCAAACCTTCCATAGTCCAGCAAAGGTGTCGCCGAACGCACTATATGGAGAATGATTCGGCGTGACAGAAGTGACATCTACGGGCTGTTTCGCTACTCGGAAGAAATGCTCATCGAGATTGCAGAAGAAAAAGCTGTCATGTTGCATGGGATGTTGCTTTCACAATATGAGGTGAGCGTGTTTTTTCCGCAAAAAAGTTAGCGCCTTTTATATTTCTAACGAAGTGAGGCGCACTTACAAGAACAACAAAAATTGGCAGCGGATCTGCTTTTTTTTACTGACAATGTCATCAAACGACGATAGTCGTCGGGTGCCCCTGCTACGAAACTCCTTTTCTGATTTGCTCAACCACCTTTCGCGCTGTTATAACCTGCCTTCTCTCTCCTCTCATCATAAATTGAATGGCTGTTCTTCTAATGCAGTTAAATTTTCCTGCCTTCACCCTGGTAACGTGCCATAAGTTGGGACAGCACGCACTTTGTCTTCGGTTTCTTGTTCTTGCCTCAACAGCGAGACCGGGAGTTCTGTTCTTTTTGTGCCTGCTTTGTTCTCGCACGAGAAAAAAAAGGATGGGCTTGCTTTCTACGAGCTTTTCTGCGCCATCTGAACGCGGAGTTTTTTTCCGGGCAATTGTTAGAGCGAAATCAGAACTACGCTACATCTTTCAAGGTCAGTCATCTCGTCGCGTTGACATCAAGCCTCCGGCGCGCACGCTGTGTTTTCCATTCGGCGCCAGCTGCGCCTTTCTTACCGCTTCGCTTGCTCGGAGCTTCGCCACTAGGGCGAAGATGAAACTGCTGTTCACGTAACATCATCTAGCAGCGACTGGACTTTCTTATGGTGCGGTTGAGTGGAAGCAAATGACGTCACGATGCGAGTGTTTAACGACTGAAATATGAAACACAGCTGCAAGACAACTGCATCTTACCGCTACTCACCTACGGGGCAGGAACTTGGAGTCTCACTATGAGGGTTCAACCTAAATTGAGGACGACTTAGCGAGCAATGGAACGGAAGACGATAGGTGTAACATTAAGGGTCAAGAAGACAGCGGAGTGGGTCAGTGGACAAACGCGTGTTAAGGACATATTAATAGAGACTAAGAAGAAGAAATGTGCGTGGGCAGGCAATATAATCCGAAGGCAATATAACCGTTAGTCATTAAGGATAACAGAGTGGATCCCTAGAGAAGCAAGCGTGGCATGGGGCGGAAGAAAGTTAGATAGGCGGAGGAAATCAAGACGTTTGCGGGAATAAAATGGTCGCAGTTAACACAGGAGCGGGATAAATGGAGGTCCATGGAAGAGGCCTTTGCCTTGCAGTGGGCCTAGATAGGATGCTGCTGCTGATGATATAAAAACACTCGGGTGACTAAGTTTACAGGAACGACGACTACAGTACACACGATGCACGCCCACCAAAGTGCTGCTTTGTGAGCGCTTGGTTCGTAAGTATCGCATTTGATGGCACCGCCGGCTGAGACGTCCGTGTGTTCCCTTCAGCGCAAGCGAAAGGATGATTTCAGTCACCCAGTAGGCATAGTTTGACGGCAGGCTGCAAAATCTCACGCAAAAGCAAACTTGTATAAAACACCGTGGCCTAGGCTGTGCTTCGCTGGTGATAAATATTTTTACAAAGGTTAAACCTTAAGAACCCAACCTGTATTCTTAAAGTCTTAACGAAAAGAACGCGGACACTACCGGTAAACTTGTAATGTTTGCCTAAAATATGCCTGAAGTTTCCTTTGCCCTAAATAAGGAGGATAGGTATTGACCAATGCCAGTATTTTCAGGGGTTTTGTGTGTGGTTCTACCTCTATAAACTTCTTTTCGACGAATTCTTTAAACGTTTGGCCTGAACGCGAAACGGAGGGACAGACACGCGTAAATGGAAATCCAAAAATGTTTGCGTTTGACTATCTCAAGAGCGACTGTCATGTTTAAAAAAATATTTCAAGAGCTTGCATGGCTCACCGGCAGGTCTCGATAAGAGGAGTTGTTGTTTATACTAGTTCAGCACTAGAGGAGCTGAAGAAATTGAGATTGAGGCTTCATGAAGGTAGCGGGTGAAGATAGTAGACCACTGGTATAGGTCACTGCCAATCCGTTTATTTTACGGAGGAGCTGTGGAATGCCGTTAACAAGGCGAAACATTGTTACAATTGGATTTAAAAGTAAACGAAATAAATTATCGGCTACTTCAAGGGTAGTCTGCGTAAATCAAATAATCCTTGCTCACCTTTTGGAATCTGTGTCAAAACGGAGCGAGTAGAACTGAGTCATAGAGTGTCTACTGTTACTGCAAACTGCGCATACACGATGAGTGACGCATAACGTCACAATAAGTAAAAAAACAATAGTTCCGCTGTGGTGTATCATTCGTAGGAGTACTTACGGTTTGCTTTCAACCTGTATGCAGAATGTGAACAAACCTGATTGACAATGTGCCTTTCATCTTCACGTCCGACACTGCAAATTAACAGCAAGAGAGAATAACGTTTACAAGAAAAATAAGCTGCCCAGTTTGTTAATTTGCGGTCGGCCGTTTTCTGTTACGTTGACAGTGAAAATAACGTTTTTCGCGGCTTTGTACAAGCTAGTAGGAACAAAGACTGGTAACGTCGGTCGATTTAGCAGCTACTTCAAAATGAGTGGCTCCCCTTTTGCAGAGCCGAGTTTCATGAAGTGATAACTACAGTGAGGCTTGGTACAGATAATTGTCATACGGGCATGCCTACGAGCGAGGGTGTGCTTCCGCAGTGCAGTTTTCGTATTTTCGCTACCACGTCAATCAACTCTTTCATAAGCTTGTCTGTAACATTGGCGCTGTAATTAAAATACCGTTATCAAAAATAAACAGAGAAATATGCACTCGGAAAGTGTACCATTTGTGGTGCCGCAATGCTGCCATTGGTCGTGGGGATAAAGTCGTCTGCAAGATTCAAGAAGGAACCTAACGCTGCATATCGGCCATCCAAGTACTAGGCTCCAGGGATTGCCATGGGCTGATAGAGCTGTCGTAGGTAGCCGCGCCTTTATGCATCTTTTCATGCCCACTGACAGATGAGATTGCCTTGTAGTGGAAATATCATCCTCAGCAGCAGCAGCAGCAGCAGCCTATCTACGCCCACTGCAGGGTAAAGGCCTCTCCCATTGATCTCCAATTATCCCGGTCTTATGGTAACAGCGACCAATTTATTCGGGCAAACTTCTTTATCTCATCTGCCAACCTAACTTTCAGCCGCCCCCGTCACGCTTGCCTTATCTAGTGATCCACTCTGTTACCCTTGATGACGAACGGTTATCTTGCCTTCGCATTACATGCCCTGCACACGTCCATTTCTTCTTAATTTTTACCAATATGTCCTTAACAGGCGTTTTGTCACTGACCCACTCCGCTCTCTTCTTGTCCCTTAATGTTACACCTATCATCTTCCGTTACGAGTGTAAATATAGCTAAATTGAAATGTTTGATTGTACAAAGAAAGGCAGAGGTCAGGTCTCACGTCTGCACAGTTAAAGTAACAAGATGCACCGTGTTTGTTAATGATTCCTCAGGACAAAAAAGTGACTTCGTTGTAAGTGTTACTTAATTCAAAATTGATATAATGTCCTTACTAAGCACCGCAGGAGAAATAGAAAAAACTGTAAATAAAAGGCGAATTTGTTGACGCGATTACTTCGTCGCCAGGGTTCACTGTTATGAGTGCTCACGAAGAACGGCAAAGTCTACAGCAAGGGAAAAGTCATTTGCGTAGTTCACCGAAGAGGACAGGAAGTCACGCGGCACTACATTTTATAGATTCAGAATGTTCATTACATTTGTGGCATATTATACCTCAAGTTATACTTTAAACCCTGGTGTTAATCGAAAGTGGCGAACTGAAGAGAGGTGAATGGCAGAATGAAACGTATTTTTGTCTTTTTGTGGGACAGGCATCCAACTTCTGCAGGAGAACTCCTGTCGGAGAGTACTACTTCGGAACGCAGTACATAAACAACTGGATGTTTGTCTCATACATGAACCGAAATATGGACCCGAATCTTCGGCACGGCATTGAAAAAACGTTAGTATTTGTTTTGCTCACTGCCACACTGTACTGTCCTTCCTGGACAAATTTGGCTTTCCGAGTTGTCTGTTTACAAATATGACAATATGGATTTAGTGGTCATTGCTATCGATTAGTGAAGCTACAATTCAGATACACATTTACGACTGCTGTCGTGGTGCCGTGCGAACGAATAACCTTTCATTTCAAACGATGCGATCCTTCTTGCTTAACGCCAGGTATGTCGTGATTAGGGCATCATCTGTTCCGCCCATGATTTCTTCACAAGACAAATACAATACGTTCTAGCGCGGGAAATGAGCTAGCGGGTCGCATGGACATTCTCTTATACCCTAATTATGTAGCGTATTTGATTAAAGTTCGCGTTAAAAGGGGTGACAGTTTTATTCTAATGAGGCAATCCTTCGCGACAAAGAATCTTGCATTTTCTCTGCATGGGCGCTTTAAAGAGGCCGAAGTGCCGCCCTGTGCTTACGAATACGCAATAAAAACTCTTCCGGCTTTGCCGTGTTATCCTGGTCTCTACCCCCAAAAGCAACAGACTTAATTTATGGCGTTTGTTGTCATATTTCAATGTTCTCATGCCGTGGAATTTCACTGCTGTACAACAAGAAGATCTCTGAAGGCAGTAACAATTTGATTAGCAAAGCTTCGCTTAGAGCATTGGCTTTTCTTCGATTAAGGTCAATTTCCCCTGCGTTAGCTACAGCTACTATCCTCACACATTCCCAATGTTTATTTTCAGTCCCACATCGGTCTCCCTGTGCTATGAACAATTTCCGCACTATCCGTCTTTCACGCTGGTGTAGTCAACCTCCCGCCCATCATTTGTATCAATGGGCATCGAAATGTTTCCCTCAGACTTCAATTTGACGAAAATTCATCCAGTGGTTGGTTTACGTTACCTGGAGTAGTACATCAATTTTAACAGGGCATATTCAGCATACATGAAACAGAAGGTGTTATAAGGCGTCCCGCGTGGAATTCCTTATACTAGGCTCAAACTAGCAATAGTAGTTTTATGCGCCGTAGGAGCATGCTGGCCGTGGTGTGCACAATAGTGCTATGTAGGAGTTTTGGAATTCATTAGTCCTCCTTTGGGATTTACCGTTCTTGGATTTCATCTGAGAAGTTTTTTTTCCATTTGAGATGTCACCATGCCCTGATATCGTCTGACGCTGCGTTTTGTGCATGGAGTGTAGCATGGCACTGCCTACGGTTTTCGAATGTAACAGTAGAGTATTGCACGGGTGACTCACATAGGTATTTAGGAGTGCTTTTGGACATTGCATCTATTGACAGGGTGGAGGTTCTGCGGGAAAGTGGCATTGCGGAGCATGTGCAAGTGACTACCATGCCTTCCCTGGACCGGTGCGTGGTCATCGAAGAACAGCAAGACCTCAAACTGAGAGACATAGCCTCCATTCTCTACCTGTACGGCGCTTTCTGCGCATTGAGTGGATTTGTCTTCGTTATAGAGCTGCTGACTCACCGGTTCATTGCCTTACGTAGAAGTACGCAACAACATGGAGAAACCAAGACAAGTGCTTCTTAATCACGTTTAGAATGTTTCCATCTGATGACAGAGTGGGCAGGCATTTTATTGCACATTTATCTATTCAGGATTACGTGTAGGGAGTGGCGAATATTTCGGTCACCGGGTAGAGTTCTATTACATAATAAAACGTACTAAACAGTGGATTGGGCGTAACAGAGAAATGTTGGCAAGCCTGCTCGCACTGGGGAAAATAGGAAATGAGAATGAAATGTAAGAGGACATCGGCTTGGCATAACAAGCAAATAAACTAGCCACATCATTAGGCTGTAAGTAGAATGTATGTTTCACGTTCATTAAACGCCTTAAACCATTCAGGTAGAGAGGCAAAATACGTTTTACTGCCCCCTACCCCTGCCTGCATGGAATGGGCATGGTAAAAACGGGGCCCGTGTATACTATATTTCTGGTGGAAATGTCCTGTCGGTAAAAGACTGCCTTCCCTGCCGTTTAACTGCAAGTACTTTCCCTTTCACGATAGTGTTCTGCCCTTTCGCGCGTCTCAGGAAGAATATAATTGAGCTTTTCTCAAATAAATTACATTTTCCGGCAGTTGTTCTGATTTTGCTCAATCGCTTACGACTAGTTTTTTTGTGTATTTGGAACAGTGCAACAGTTGCTCTGTTTTAGTGTATACTTCTATATCCCATTGTTGGTATCGTTATACACGCATTGTTTTTACACCGAAGCTTTCTATCGTTAGGGTAAGCCGTCTGCGTGAAAGAGAGAAGAAAAATCTTAGGAGCTTGAAGTGCAAATGCGTTATAGAAACTAAGGTCGCCAGGCGCCAAGCCACAAATGGAAAGAAAATGTGGAGTCCCACGGCAATACGCACAATGGAAACATGTTTGTGACGTAGTTGGCCCAAGGGCCCCGTGTTTATGACGTAGTTTGCGAGCCAAAAAGAGAGATAACGCTTCCACAGTATATTTGGTGTTGGTATGAGAAACACTTGTACTCTCGGTCAGATCTTCCTGTACCCCATAAAATGTGTTTGAGGTTTCCTCTGAACGTTACTCTTCGCCAAGGAAAGCACTCCCGTAGAAGGTCTCTTTTGGGAAGCACGTTGATGAAAACGAGATCTATCGACAAGGTAAAGTTATATACTACTTTTACACCCCTAACGTATTAATTTCATTGGGCTTCTTTGCATCGGTGTTGCTGTTGGAGTAATACGTGACCCTCAGCCAGCAATAAAATACTTTAGTATTTTATGTTCTATGGGACTAGCTATGTTCTATGTTCTATAGGACTGATGTGTATTAGTCCCATGTGTAGTCGGATTGATGTGGGACTGATGTGTAGTAGAACATAGCTATAGCTATGTTCTATAGTACTGATGGTGATTGATATTTATTGCGGGAATTGGACGCCAGAGAAGGAATGCAGATATTACCAGCCATACTAGTTCGGTTTTTCATAAAAAAAAAGGATCGAACTTCAGGTCTTCACGCGCAGAATGTACAACTGGGTTATGGGGCTCACTATGGTGGAGCGATACGGATAATTGTAGACAACCTTGACACATTGAACGTGCGTCGCATTCTCTGTACGTGGGAGTGTCGTTTCCCGCCAAAGTAAAAAAAATGTATGCCCGGCCGCGCCAATGAACTACCGTTGTTGGTGTGCGGGGATGAAGCCCATATATTACGCCAAAGATGGCTTCGCTTTATAGGTTGTCAATGAGGTAAACGAAAATACGCAAACCATTAGCTTACTATAATGTGATACTGCTCAGCTGTTTCTTCCAGCCAGCCAAATTCAACCCAATATCTTGGGTCAGTGCAAGCAGTCATCTCGCCCACGACAAGGTTCTTTTGTGTG
Source organism: Haemaphysalis longicornis (assembly GCF_048455015.1). NCBI lineage: Eukaryota > Metazoa > Arthropoda > Arachnida > Ixodida > Ixodidae > Haemaphysalis > Haemaphysalis longicornis. Next base: position 101,017,978 of record NW_027526460.1, on the reverse strand, counting down.
TTGGAAAATTTCGCATAGAAGCAAGGCTCAGAGAAAATCCCACGTGCGTAAATTCGTCGAGCTCTAGAAGGTCATATCACGAAAATAATTTTGATATTTTTACTCTGGCGGTTCCGAGTGAGCCCGTCGAGGGGCAAGCAGTACACTTTTTCAAATTGCGAAGCAAAATGTCTCGATGTTACCACAACGAAAATACGCATGCCACCAGTGGTCTGTTAATAGGTCTTTCCTGGATACACAACGGTGCATTTTCTGTAGGAAGGGAGACGCTGCCGCTGCACTTTGTCTGTGAGGGTGTTTGGATGGGGCCTACAGATTACCTTGATCCCCCTGGACATCTTTGAGTTGCAGCAAAATCTCGACAAGAAAGTTTTTCTTGTTTTCCGCCTTCCATAAATTAGCCTCCCTGAACTGGATTCAGCTCCCATCCTTGTGCACAAAAACGCGACGGCTTAGCCACTGCCTCCTCGTGACTACTACACAGCGATGCTGATCTTGCTTTGATATCGTATTAACTTCACCTACAATCTCGAAAGCCGAAAAAGAAAATTTGATTGGCTTGGGTGGTTTTGAACTACAAACCTTGTGAACTTAAAAAAAAAAACATGCACACATCCGCCTAAGAATGACGATGGTTGAACGCGAAGCCTTCTCGGGATGAATTCTCCGGTTGGCCAATCCCGCACTACGAGTATGTGCTACTCTGGAGGTACGCACGACTTTTCTAGAATACTCAAGAACTCTCGGGAGTGCACTCAGTAGGCCTAACGCTTGGTTTTGGGGTGTACGGCGGAAAGCGGTACCTGCTGCTTGGCATTCGTATCGACTTTGTCGAAATGGAGCGATCGGATGCACGCCAGCTTCATAAATCGAGCGACCCAGTTCTGGTTCCGGCCACGAGAAGCGTTTTCTTCTTTCCCTTCACTCACGATCATTCATCATTTTCACCCGCCGTGGTGGCTCAGTGGATAAGGCGTTTCGCTGCTGAGCTCGAGGACGCGGATTCGATTCCCGGCCCCGGCGGCCGCTTTCTGATGGAGGCGAAAAGCAAAAACGCCCGTGTGTACGAGATTTCGGCGCACGTTAAAGTCCCCAGGTGGTCAAAATTAATCTGGAGCCCTCCACTACGGCGCGCCTCATCGCCTGCGTTGCGTCGGCGCGTTAAGCACCTACAATTAATCAATCATTCATCATTTTCTTCAGAAAAATTTGCTTTCCTGCAGTGCGTATTGGCGTGCGACGGCATCAGTGAAGATACTATAGCTTCGCGATAAGAAACACGTCCTTCGCAGTACAAGAAAGACATGGTGGGGTTTTTAGCAGGCTAAACCTTGCTGAGGGTACTGAAGATTCCTTGACACACTCCACTGTCTGCGCAGGCTACGCTGATACATGGGGGCACCGTTTGCATCCAAACAACATAAAATGGTTTTGTGCTGCTACATGCACCTTCGTTGCTTGGTAAAGTCTGCACGTTAAATGTCGTTGAGGACGCCGCGGTTACTAGAACGCACCATATGCTTGGGGATGACTGTGATATTTGAACAAATGGAATTCTATTGGACTGGAATGGATTTTACAGCACGGATAAGCAATAGTTAGGATGCTTCTTTCTAGGTGCGGAGTACCTTAGGACCGCACAATGTCCGTCCGCGTCCGTGCGCATAGCATGTGCAATCACGAAAAAACACACAGCCACCGGCAGGATTCGAGCCTGTGTATGGTAGACCAGGCAGAGTTAGTGTCAGTCGTGGTACCCTTTAGGCTACGACCATGAGTCAGTACCCGAGAGTCAAACGGCTTACTCCCTCGCCTGAAATGGTGCGGAGTATACCTTAGGATGTCGCAATGCCCGTCCGCGTCCATCCGTGCGCGCACCACCATCAAGAGAAAATCAAGCGATTCGATTTGAGCCGTGCGTTGCAGTTTCATTTAGGGAACAATCAAGGTGCATCCCATGGCTCAAATCGTTAATGACGGTCAGGGCGCAAATCAGATTTCACTCGGGCGCCACTTGGATGTCATGTCTATTCCCCGTACACCGCACCCTCACCATCATCCGCAGAGTGGAGATGCTGCCCTTTTTTCTTGACTATTTACCTTTTTTTCTCAAAAAATAGCTCACAATTTGCCAGGAAGGAAATTGCGTATTCGGAGCGATTTCATGCATTAAATATCACCTCAAAACAATTTGCCATATTTAGGCGTTATTTGGAGGGATCTCTCTGTAACTTGGTGACTACACATGGCCCGGTGAACTTATGCTGTGCACCTCTACGCACATAAAAAAATTAAGCGCGCGATTGTTTTAAGAACAAGCGTCAGTATTTGTTGGGTATAGCAGCCCAACATAAAACAAGCAAAAAACATTTCTACGGTGTGCTTATGAGACGAACTGGGCCGTTTTGCGGACAGGTGCCCTCATCCACTGAAAGTATTGCGGGCTGAGTTTTTGTGGTAACGACACGGGTCGGTACTTTAAATATAAAGCCTTTGTTATAGACACCTTAAGTACTAAAAAATGGCACTCTGATGTTGCGCAACAATAGTGCGCCCGCCATGTACGGATTTTTCACGCGGAGAAAGGGGCATTAGCTATCGGTGTTCCCACCGCGGAGTTGGTTTTGCTAGTTTGCTCAGTATTACCCTAAATAAACAACCCCCCAAAAGACGCGGGAGTCCAGGTGCGGCTTCGTTTTCAGACAAAGTTTGTTCTCTTCTTTCACGGCCAACTGGGGCCGGTGCTCAAATATTATTTCACACGTAGCACAAGACTGATTTCTCGATAAGCTTTTGCAGATCACTGATGTCTGTTGTCTGTCCGAACATGAACTCCGTTTAGCAGTATAAGTCGCTTTTACCGCTGTCTTTTTGGATACCCGTTTGAACAGAACAGTTTATCAGCTTCCGAAGTCACTATAGGTTGTGGTGATAGGACGTAGCAATGCGTTGTAGCATCCTTGCGATGAAAGACCCTTGGATTTTGTTGTACCACGGCCTCACAGAGGCAGATTTTCGTTTGCAGATTTGTCCACTTCGTGCTGCTTCACTTGCCGAAGAAGTTTGTACTACACCAGGTCATTCTTCTCTGCTAATAACGCCAGTGTATCACACAACGTTATTCCTCTCTTATAATACAACCAGTGTATCACCTCGTCTTTTCACTGTAGTGTTTTTTGTGCTTGTCACTGCATATCACCTACGTGCTCCCGTCAGATTTTTTGCGTTAATAGAATCTCCAGTCAATGTCATGCGCTAAGTGGTTATTTCAAAATGCTAATTTCTGAATCCGCCTCCTCGTAGAAACTGTCAACTACTGGCTTCTGTTGCTGCACGCTAGCTCATTGATATGCACTAATTTTAACTTGTAGGTCGTATATACTTTCATCGCAAAGGCCACAACGCTATCGTTGATGCCGTACAATTATGAAAAATTCCCGACCATCTCTTTGTGACATTGAATCCTACTATAAGATCTTTCCTTCGTTCATGGCCTCAGAAGCATATAATATTCCTCCTGCAGAGCACCCAGAAGCCCTAAGCTGTTCTTGTATCTTCACTCTATTTTATATCTAATCAATTTCATCAGAGCCCCCTAAATGCACAGATCAGCTGCTTTCGATTAACAGAGGCGTGATGATAAGTAGAGGCCGGTACTTCAGGCAAGAAAAATCAAGGTTCAGGCACCAGTAACAGACACTGAGAAGTGCCATTAGGCATATATAGGCACGAAATACAGTCGTTTATGCCCTTATAAGCTCAATTCCCATTTACTTCAGCAGCGTATTTTACGACAAAATTTTGATTTCCAGTGGAAACAGCGGACAAGTATTGTGCTTTCGGAAAGTCTTTTTATTTTCATCATGGAAACAAGCCACACAGGAGTTGTTATTTTAACAGATATCCGTAAAATGCATGGTGATTCTACAACAAAAAAAGTCGTAAAAGCCGTGACAAACAAGGCCCATTTTATTGATTTGCTTCTTAAAGTTGTTTTCTTTCAGTCGATAATTCTGTGCAGAAAAATACTCAACGTTTACTTAAGTTGGTGGAGCGTGCTTGTACTTCAGGATACTCCACGGCCTGATTTTATTTGGAATATGAGAATGTTTGCTCCAGAAAGCCCCGCCAGTTCATTGGAACAGGAAATCCAGAAATTTTGTCAGAATGTCAGACAAGATTGGCCTTCGTTGATGCTGTCGGATTTGTCCTCTACCTTCGAAATGAGATCAGCATTCTGTCTCAGAAAGGCGCCCAAACTTTCATCTGAGGAACTGCTTTCTGCTAAGAGTGGGAAATAAGCACACGAATGCGGCAAATCAGGTTCAAGCGAAGCGGGGTGTAAATAATGTGAGCCGGAACGCTTTTGCCGACTTCAAAGCGGTGAATATCACTGTCGAGTGTTGTTGCAGTAGTTATCCGCCCTTAGCCGAGTTTTTTAAGGGGTAACAATGGACTCTGGTGGAATAGGCACAATCGGTAACTGCTGCTGGAAGACACAACTACGCCCCGAAAAAAGATCCTAACTGCCGGTATTGATTAGTTGATGGAGCAGAAGGACTTCCTTAGCTCTTCACAACACCGTTGAATCCATGGATAATACAGAGAAGTGCCATAATTCAGTACAAATTACTGACCTATTCTGTTCTGCAGAAACAGCAGACTAGCAACGCTGCGAGAATAACACCATTCCGTAACTGTGCACTAAATACCGGTTATTATTATTATTAGACAGCACTCAAGACTCTATGCAACTAATTTCCTCATTTCTAGGTTTCCAAATGCCCTTGAGCGCTGCCCGGCACGGCAAATGGCGGCGCTCACTACCAGAGTACTTATTCCCGAGAGAGAGAGAGAAAAACACTTTATTGGTGAGACACCGGGTTCAGGTTGGGGCGGTGGCCTCAGCCCAGATGACCGAAGCGACCTGCAGCGCCCGTTGCGTCAGGGTCCGTTGATCCACGAGGCAAGAGCTACCCAAGGCCTGCTCCCAGTGGGTGGGGGTGGGGAAGGGGGGGTAAGGGTCCGCGGGGCACTCGCACAAAGAGTGGTATAGCGTGTCGAGAGATTCTCATTCCTATACGCGCCATTTCGCGTTCCTTCTTTGTTCCACACGTGCTGCATGTTGCAGCTTGGAGTTGTATCCGTCATCTCAGGATGACTGTGCACGGGTTTGTGGTGCCACCTTAAAACATTGATGTGTTATAAGTGCACGTAGTTTCCCTAGGAGGCGTCTTTGACCATGAGTGGCATGTGCGCGGCTGTGTCCCGTTCAATTTTTTTTGCCCGTTTTTTTACTGCGTTAGCAATGGATAGGGCTCATCGGCAGAAGGTTTTGTCATTGGTCAGCAGACAAAGCATGTCGGAAGGACATAGAACGAAACAGTTTGTGCGGACAGAGGGGACGTTGGTGAGGGTGGCTGTGGTGTCACTGCGCGTGGGCCTCTGGCGGCTTGGCTGATGTGGCGAGGTCGACGTGGCGGAGACTCGAGCGCGGTTTGCATTTCTCGCAGTGTTTGGCAGGGTTCGAGGATTTTTTTCGCGAACGGCGTGAGACAAATGCCCAGTTGCGGCCTGTGAAAGCGAGAGCAGCCCTTGGAGAACATAGACTCGAAAAACCAAGAACAGCCATACATACCACAAAAAAGGCATTTAGACTCTAAAAAGCCCATATATGCCCATATAATCAGAATAGGCGCTAAAAAGTCCATGCAGTCAAAATAGGCACTATAGGAACAATGAACTATTGCTTAAAAGGCTCCCCTTCCTTAGTTCATGCTTTTATATGTTAAGTAAGCTTGAAATAGACTCAAGGGAAAAATAGACATTTGCCTAAAGTTCTGGTTTCTAGTGATAAGCGTTTTTCAGTTACAATATCACTTGAGGCTTGCGCAGGTCCTCCGATTCTTACCTATTTTTTCCACTGCTTAGACTGCCATCTTGGCGAGGCGGCATGCTTAAAATGTACCGACCTGTCATACTAATCCACCTTCAGTTTTACATACGACTGTTGTGATTGCAGCATTAGAACCACAGTTAGATTTCGCCTCTCCATCTTCTTGGTGAATGGTAAAGAAGAAATGATGAGGTTCTTTTGATGCTCGAGCCGAGAGGACGATCTCCATTAGCTACGATGGTCGACTTCAGGTGCTTCAAGCAGGTGATGGATGAAGACGGCCTTTTTTGCTGGATATTAGGTTTATTCACACTATTCACATTACTCCAAGTATTTACATCAGGACAGAATGACGGTTACATTGTCCCTCTGCCCGCAGGATCCTTTTCGGCCATGATCTATACTGAACTAGATCCCATCGACCGACCAACCAACCTCCGGACAAAACCCGACACTCCGGTTTTGATTCCAAAAACCACGCCTCCAAAAAGGGGCGTTCAAGAAAGAGCGAAAACCCTTTTCAGCATGATTCATATGGACCACCGATTGGCCACAAGAACCAACCAATCCTAGACATGTCCCCACCTACGGTCACATGACCCAACACTCTCTCTCATGCAGTCATAGTGTGTTTCCCGCGCACGTTATTGCGACCGACAAGCAAATACAAGACCTCTTGCATTCAAAGTAACTGACCGTGCGGAGTGGTCGAAACATTACGTTAAAGGAGCCATGAAGAAAAAACACAAGTTTGGTTCATTCGAAAGATTGCCTCCTTAGAACCACACTGACACCACTTTTAACGCAAACTTCGCTCAAATAAGCTACATAATTAGGAATAAAGGGAATGACCATGCGACCCACCAGCTCATTTCCCGCAACAGAACCTATGGAGTCCCACTAAAATGCTCTGCGATTGGCGGAGGTCGGCAAAAGCAAACGCAAGTTAGGCAGGGCTTACCGGTTTGCATAGCGAGCTATATGCCCATTGAACATCCTGCACATTCCTTTTACGACAATAAGAACGGTGGAGTAAACGGTTGAAGTTCCGAACAAACGCGCAAATATGTACGCCAATGCGTACGAAACTACCACCGGCTGAGCTCGACATCTCGCCGTCGCGCAGACGAATTTTCGGGTTCGAGGCTCTTCGGGGCCAAACAACCGTTCCAGAACGCACAGCCGCGACCTTGCTTGGTATTTTAGTCCCTTGACAGGAGATTGGCCGTCATATCGCCAACCAGCAAAGGTAAAAATAGAAACGAGGGGAGTAAGAAACAGCAAGCAGCAAGCAGCGACGAAATAGTGCCAGTCGTCGCAGAAGTTACGAAATGGTGTTGGCTTGCTGCTGTCGTTACGACCTCGTTTCCTGTTTACAAGCACTGAAAACTTCAGTTTGTTCGAGTACTTTACAACGAAATTTCATTGCTGCGTCCAGAAATGCCCATGTAGTACGGGCAAATCGTCGAGGGAATGCGACATCCCCGCCGGTGAAGAGATCTTTCATGTGATGCCCAACGACGCATATCGGCGAAGCAAGTCACTACGTTTTATGAACTTTGCAAATGGAAGAGAAAGAGAGCTAAAGGAAGTACGAGTGTGCTCGTTTTATTTCCGACGAAGTGATTACGCCAGTGACCCTTACGTTAGCTCACTCCTAGGACATGCCGCCGCTAGTTGCCGACTTCGTCAAAGCGCTCTGAGCTTGGAAAAAATACCGTAGACACCGCGCATTGACGCTCGTATCTTTCTGGTCGGAGCAGAGAGCTCGCGCGAACGGCTTTTCCATACACGACACCGGCCAACTGGCATAAGCGATACTGCTACTGAAATTCAACTGTTATTAACCGTAATAAAAATACGGCACATACGTACCAGTCTGTATTCGGCCGTCGCGACGGGGCTGACGAGGCAGCGGTGCCGACGGCTTGGCGTTCGTCTGTGGTGAGTATCACGGAATGGTCGCTTTCCGGTCCATCCGTGCATCCCACAACTCCTGCCGCTCGTGCACTTGGAAGCGTTGAGTGTTCAAGTGGTGTGAGGTTGTTAAATGCAAGCCCGAGCTCCTCGGCGAGAGTTTTGTTGTCCGGAGTAGGTGAATCCATGACTAGGGCTGCGGGTGCACTAGGTTTTACTAGTATTTTGAAAATGGCTGCCGTCTCGGTTTTGGTACGAGTTCCGGTTCCGGTCTGACTCCCGCGAGTGGGTGGTATGTAGAGTCGACATACTAAGCATCTGTTTCATGGACCGGCGCGTATGACGCCATTGTTCACGTCACAAAATGTGCAATTTAGCGGGAGATTTAAAATTTTGGCTTAAATTGCCTTATTTCTCAGTGAATAAAGCATCATTTGCTTCCGGGAAAGCGCTTGGGGTACTATGAAACACCTAATCTTTCGAATAAAACAAACTTTTGTTTTCTCTTCATGGCTCCTTTAAGCGGGCGGCACCCGCTCAAACCCAAAGCCGAACGCTTAGAGCGGTCTTCGCGTGGCTAACATCTTTCAGTGTTCTCGCCTTGCCGTCTCGCACTTGTCCGCGCGCGCGCGCCGGCACAATGAGGGAGTCGAGGCTAATCCCTTCCCCAGATTATAAGGGACGCCGCTGCCCGCTGCGTGACTGGCGGGAAGGGCTCCTCCAAACGTAGGCGAGCAATCTCGAGGCAAATAATCCATAAACGAACAGCACCTACGCCGGCTTCGCAAATCCTCAAAGACTACGCCGCGGGCCTTTTCGACACTAAGAGACTGCATCCTTTTGCTTCCCGTCAGCTCGTGCACCTTGACGAAAGACTGAGCCACTTCCCAATGTCGGCAAGCCATAATAGGGGCATGCACGCTGCCCGAGAGGGAATCCCGGGCCGGAGCTGTTTTCACTGCTGTGCACCCATCCGCCGTTCACTCCAACCGCCCGGTCAAGCTGACCGCATACCAACGCAACAAAGGTACTCGGGCTAAGCACCCCCGTTATTTGCCACACCAAAGTAAGGAACACAAAGCATGCACTCGGCGGCCTCCAACTTCGCGCCCCTACGGCTGCATGAAAGAAGCCCAGCATGGCATCTACTAGCGGAGGCGACGCCGATACATGAGCCACCGGCAGCTTTCATTAATTAAATGAGGAGCCCGAACTTAACAGCCACAGCCGAGCATCTCGCATTCATCTGCCAACCCATCCCCCTCAGCTCTTCCCGAGCAGTGGTAATGCGGCTGACCAACTTGGACATAGAGGACCAGCGAAGCCTTATCTAGCGCGCCACCCAAACAGCAAAAGTATGTGGCTGCCTTAGCTAGGGAGGACATCTCTGTATCCAGATGGCTTTAGGAAAACACATGAAAACAGAAGATCAGCCAATCATAAGTTTTGTAGAATGTTATTTGGTATTATTTTATTACGAGAAAGTGTCTGCAGGAAATAAAGGCGTTTGGAGAGCTTTTTCCAACCACAGTAGAGCTAATAAAATAAAAAAGAAATCCTAAAACTAGACAGCAAAATTAATAATTCCATTGATTAATTTCAAGTTTCAGTTTCAGTTCACTAGTCATTCCAAAAATATTACAGTAATAGTATTATTATTGTAATAATGAGGAAGATAAAACAAAATTTCATAAGTACCGGAAGTAAAAGAAACCAGTTTGAGTGGTAATTTATTACGAGTATTCCTACTATTCCTCCTACCCCGACAGTCCTCGGATTATTAATAACAACTTTACGGGACATAACACAATACAGGTGCGAATCAATGACGAGCTCTACGTTTCATTTCAAAGAATAATCACCAAAAACATAAACCATCATTTCTGTGTTAGATTTTAACGGCGGCTTCTTTTGGTTTTAACGGGTTAACAGACGGCATGATAACAATGGTTTCAAATGGTGTTTGGTCAGATTTTCATTGTATTTTTTGAGTGTGGTGTCACGAGTCAAACACATATTTACGCAACCTTGAAAGCCACCGAATGACGCTGCCACGAACAGCCGCTGTGTTTAAAACTCCCGCTTCTGTCTGCTATCACCTTCCACTGCACAAGCTAACTACACGGTAGAAATATTTCGAAAGCTTTCAATTTAAAGCCAACGACAACTCAAAATAAACGTACTCAATATAAACAAGAAAAAAGTACCTAATATAAAGCGTGAAAACGTACTTCGAGGCGTACTTGCGAAGAGAACGCCACATTTGTTGTGCGGTTTTCCATGTGGGATACAATATTTTACAAGATGTGTTTTAAGTATGAAATTCTCTAGTGAAAATATCAGCCGGCGTTTCTGACCACCCCGTTTGGCAATGCGCACTAGTCTTTTTGTGTAGCGATCAATATGGTGGAGAAGAGAAGCAGTAATTTATCAACCATCTGCGTCGCAGTCGTAGAATGCACTGTAGGGAGTCGCGATGTCAAAGTGCAATTCCTGCCGTCTTCCGACAGTTTATGTGTCCGTTCGCTTTCTGTGAACAAGGGCGCATTAGAGGGGGAAGCGCATTAGTCGGAAGTTCCACTCTATATATGGTAGTATGTTTAGTCAGTTTAATCGGTAATGCGTTACATTATACGCACTAGTCATTTATCTTCAAAGGGCGCCTTTTAGCCAAGCAAATGAAGCTTCACTCTATTTTGAATTTGAACTGCATCAAACCTTATCCATTACCATCAACCGCTTTATTGCAAAATCTTCAAAAATAATGATTGCTTCTAACTCAAACCATTTTTCCATGTAAGCAAGATATGTTACGCGGAGGAAGATTCCAACTAGCGGTATACAACAGCTCTGGGTTCCGTTCATGCGCTATGGGTCGGTGCCTGGAGTTTTCAAGGTGAATGATATCAAGGCGAAATGACGTGCCACTTGCGTGTGGGTGCCTTTCGCGTAAGTAAGCACGACACACCACTGGTTTGGAAACACACTGCAGCTTGTGTGGGCTTGAAATATATGCATCTCCTCCGAAGCAATGCCTTATTTTCGTCGGGCTGCAATGAAAAGCTGTGCAACAATTTCGAGAAGCAGTTCTGTAAGTTGTAGCAGTTTAAAAGTGAAGGAATTCCGTATACAAGAAGCATGTCTGGGTGCGCTTAAAATGTAAACCGGCAGCTGTGTTTTCAGGAGTCAATTGTTTCATATACAAGGTGCTAAAAGTGTGCCCAAAGCGCTCTCTGTTTTCCAAACGACTGAATGTGGAATAAACCACTTGATACCATAACGCAATAAATATACAGATGTGTCATGGTTTTACATTTCCAGCTGTTTAAGACTCTTTTATCGGACATAGATTTATGGGCAACGGAGACCAGCCGTGGGCTGCGGATTTATTTATTTATTTATTTATTTATTTATTTATTTATTTATTTATTTATTTATTTATTTATTTATTTATTTATTTATTTATTTATTTATTTATTTATTTATTTATTTATTTATTTATTTATTTATTTATTTATTTATTTATTTATTTATTTATTTATTTATTTATTTATCAACACAGCTGCGTTCCTACTACGGCAATGTTTTAGGAGTGTGGTAAACATGAGTAAACAGGAATATTCTTAATAACGCTAGACTAAGAAAGACGAAAAACTACACTACTTAGCATGATTACAGCAGTGCACCGAATAGCATAAAAATCAGCAGATTACAGCGGCACACACAATGAAAAGAGCTGCAAGTGAAGTTGCGCGTGTACGCACTTGCTGCCACAGCGCGGCGGAATACATTTCATAAGGGGCATAGAGAACAGTGTCGGTCAGGGCATTGCTATCTTTAATAGATTTTAGAAAAAGGCGCTTGCAATTCGGGTGCGCGCCACGAATATTTTCCAATTTTTTTTTGCTGATATCTCTTCCTCTGGATGCATACGTGGGAAGCTGAAGTTACTGATGTTGATCTGTTAATACCCTTTCTGACATAATCTGTTTTATGATTAAACAAACAGAAAAAGTGTTCCGGAGTTTTAGCGTGTCGTACGAGACAGAGTTTTAAACTTGTAACGATAATGTCACAAGTATGCAAGTATGCTAGTTACTAACAAAGCACACAACACAATTTGGAATAGCCTCAATGTGTCCTTAATACATCTTGTTTTTTTTTTTGACGCTGGTGTTTTGGATTCCCGGAGCATGCGCACGAAGGAATTGTATACTTCGCTACAACGGGTCGTTCCAAAACAAATACTTCGCAAACATTTTCCTTCCTTGACAGTGTCTCAATCAAGTTTTAGTACCAGGTAAAGGACTGCAGTATGTCGTTCCTGGTTACCAGGGTGGAAACTTGGAGCGTCATTTGCTCCTGTGCGATCAAGAGTTCTACGACAAGGAGTGGTTAGGTGTCCTTAGATATTTTCCGTGCAGTTTAGCTATTTAATGCACTATTTTACAAAAGCAATGAACATCACCTGCTGCTTTTACCATAATTTTATAATTCTAAATTTTTTACATGATTTCATCAATCTTCAGTTTCCATGCGCGCAAACACGGACCGTTATAAACGATTACGAATCATTATGTTCTTCGTTCCGTACATGAACCAGGACGGAACTTTTGTAAGGACGAAAGAGAAACTGGAACGAAACCCTGGTACTTATTCTTTCGCGCTGAGACCGCTTGAATATAATGTTTGAATCTTTTGTTTCTGTTGAGCTTTGATCACCACGAGCCAACATTATTAGTGCTAGGGTTCGCTCTTAAAGTCGCCTCTAATCCACACATTTTCAAACAAGTTGTTTTTTATTTGTTGGGATAAAGGAATCCAACTTGTAGTCTAAATAAACGAACAGTGAGCTCTTGTTGATTTATTAAACTTTGCTAATATATTTGCGAAATTTCCAATGCACCGAATGAGGTGTTCATAAGTTGGCCATGGCAGATAGTTTATAACTTTCAAACAGCACGAAATAATGAGGAGGACGGAGGACACTCACGAAATGCGCCTATTTCAAGTCACAATTTCATAGCCTGACACATTGCCAATTCACCCGCAGTTTTCTGGGATTGGCAAAGTGATTTGTCCTGGCAATCACTGGGATCGTCCAGTCCTATTGGCGTAAGGTGTAGTTGTACGCCCGCGCAGAGCGTATCGCTAGCAAAGTTCAATATATATTGCGTGTGTTCATGGTTTTTCGGCACCGACGCACAAATGACAGTGAAGTACGCAATTGTGGGGTGCTTGCAGCGACTCCATTTATCGCAACCACGGATCTATAAAGGCCACCGAGAGCTGCTGCGGATGGACAATTTGAGCGTATCGCTTTCATCGGGAAAAACATGAATCGAAGTGCTTCATCATCGAGCCCTTCACCTCGTGCGTAGTTGATAAAACCATTTTAACAAGAAACCACACTGATCTAAACCTAATGCCAATGGTCCAACTGCTCTTTTGAATTAAGCGCTTGGAACTTCTGTGTGCCTTTGTTTCTTTCTTCGCTTCGCTTTGGCGTCACCTCCAATTGAACCACATAGCTGAGCAAGAGTAAAATCTACATACTAAAGTTTTCATGCGTGCCCATTTGGCCACAGGAAAACAAAACCTAGTCAATTGCCAATCTCTGGAAAAGCGCTGCGTTGACCAGGGGCGGTATTCCCGTGTTTTGTCCCTTTTGTGTCCCTTTCAAAAGTGTCCCTTTTGAGCGAGCCCTGATTTGCTAAAAGCGAACACCCGGATGTGACGCCATGCAAGCACGGCGGAGCTATGAGCCGTGGCTACTCGGAGCAGACGATTTGGAGCAGACGATTTTTCGTCGCCTTATTGTTGGTTCGCTCGCGGAACAATAAACACATAAAAGATACTCTGATACGGTTTCAGTTCTTTAAAATGCGTTTGCAAGAACAGTTACGGTATTTGAATCAAAGGCCCACTGCTTAACCGGAAGTACGTCACGATGAAAGGGACGCAAAAGGGACGTTTTCAAAAGGGACAGTTACGAGAATACCGCCCCAGGTGCGTTCTCAATGGTTACGATTTGGTCAATGCCACCTCGATCGAATATTTACTAATATTTTTTCATGCGTGCAAAACCAGCTCTAGACGTCGCGCTGTGGACGCCCGCTTATTCTCCTGATAACAAAACGCTCTTGGGTCAAATAATGACGTTGCAGTCGCGAAGGTGCTTATCCGATCTCACGATCGCTAGAGAAGAATTGGAGGCTTCATTAGGTCCGATTGCATCGCTGTAGCCGAATCCTGCGTCCCTGGCTGTGATTCATGTTTTGGTCGTTTGAAGGAACAGGTGAAGTCATAGACCTGAACATTAAACAAGCATTAGAGGTGAACATAATAAAATAATAGAACACAACTTGAATAAACAATGAGGAGTGTTATAGGACAATGAACTTCTGAATATCAAGTTTATAAGCGACTATAAAAGTTTAAATTCGAAAACATGCCTAACCTAAATGAATGGTAGTGGCACCAACACAAGCATGGCTCGATTTTGTTCTACAATCTATAAACCTGTTTTCCATTCCCATTAGGGTGTCTGTCGCTTGCTGACGGGGAATATAAGGGGGAAGAAAGGGTGCACCCCCGTTTATAATGTGCACAGAGACGCGGGGAATACGTTTCAGTTACTAAAGACAGATCCTTCTTCGGGAGCGACAGTACGTTCCTGGAGGTCGCAGGAAAAACGTCGGAAGTTGCGAATGACATATATACCCACTGTTAAAATTCACCAACGAATACCGGCGATAAACTTCAAGTGGTCCAGAGGTCGCCCAGAATGTCTTGCCATTTGCGAGTGGGCATTTTCCCGGTAAGTCGGCAAACGGTTGGGATGTTTTGCTTATATAAAATATTACGTTTAGTTGTGTAGGTACAATCCTTTTACGACTTTAAACTTTAAAGCTAATCACCGGTGTGTATTTTCTTGTATAGCCGGTAATACACACTCCATGGTGTTCAGAAAATTACTAGGTGCTTATCTAATGACATCGCCTATCGAAGGTAACGTAACTGAAAAAGGCACTTGGCTGTGACCTCGAAATGGGACAGCAAGGATGGTGCATTTCTGAATGTTTCAGATACAAATTTGTTTACCGAGTAAACGGCAACTGGTCACAAATACCGCTTGGGTACAGTGGTATTTCAAATCTTTTTTACATGTCGACAGGTTAAGTATGTAGCAGATTCATTCGAGCTGAGAATGCATATACAGCATATCAGTATAACAATATTTTATTACGAAACCATCGTTCACAGTGACCGAGGATATTAGACTCCGATGACACACGATGTCTGCTTCAATAACCAAAAACGAGGCTATGAAAAAGAAAAACGTTCCTAACTTCGAACCTAACAAAAATAAATAAGGAAAATTTCAAAGCTGATCTACGCAATTGTAATTAACATTGAATTATTTCTACCATATCAAGCTGCTATGTAGTACCACTTTCATTTCACATCAAACGGCTCAGGCAGAATAATGCACTCGCCATTTAACGGAATACATTTAAGTGATAAAATGTTATCTTATGAAGGAGCATAACCAGCCGCTACGGCACTTAACACTCAATGGCATATGCAATCTCCTGAACGTCGGTGCCATTTTTCATGGGATGCCGAGGTGAGTCGTCACCTACCCTACACCTAAGTATCATATCCGAATTCATCGCTGCAATTTCACCACAAATACAGCTGAATTGACATGGGCTGCTATCATAATTATTAACATGTTTCTTTTTAAACACGCTACTTCTGACAGATCAACAAGCTCAGCAAAGTGTACTTCACTCACAACTTTTTTATAATACAATCCGTAAGTTCAGTGACAACGTAGAACCGGTTGAATTGTTTATGCCAATCACATGGCACCGAGAAGCAGTTTCAGTTACCTACTGATGATTTATTTGTTTAGTGCGGATCAGGAGAAGCATGTTCATGGTCGCTATCGTGTTTGCAATCACGGTTCGGGCGCTTACGGGCATCCTGGTGTAGATGCACCGAGAATGCTCTTCCCTTGTAAGCAGACATACATGATGAGAAACCTGAAGTATAGAGGTCAATTCATTTAGTCGTCGTGGATGGTTTACGTTTTGCAGATGATCGACGGGTTACGAATAGCTCCTACTGAAGTTATGAACATTGCGGGGAAAAGGCAACAGGAAGTTGACACATGCTAGGGTAAACAGCGCAGATTGAGAGGTTGTAAATTAAAGCAGATATCATTGTTCGCAACAGAAGTGATGATGCTGCCACTCAGGAATTTTTCCTCAACCACGCTTCGGGATACGATTGCAGCGCCTTTTAGTGCTTGCAAAAACCCATTTTCATACAAGCTCTTAATAAGCCAAATCACAACTTTATCCTCATTTAATAACCAGGAAACATTCCTGACTATCTCGAATCCGGCATCGTTGATGTGTTCGCTCGCAGATGATGGTGCAACGCTCCTTGCCCGATAGCAATATCAAGGCGGTAATTTTCTCATTTACGAATACTGTATGGGTGGCGATACCGGTTAAAACAGTGCCCACACGGCAATCGTATCCAGTGGGACTGCTTCGATGTTTTATTTGGTGTGTATCATCAATGTTTCCCGAGATGCCTACTCGTGCGCGGTCTGTGCGTATTGACGTGGCTCGCCGGGGGGCTGAGGTTTCCTTTTACTTTTCACAGGCTTCCGCCACTACTTTGCTGCCTTTGAATAAATTGTTATATGACTGGAGCACTTCTACAATGTTTTTTTAAATTTTAAGTAGATCTTTTGAAAGGGACGAAAGGCCTCGCTCGTAGAAAAATATTTACCTATTTAAATTTTTAAAATGATTCTGAAGAGTGAAATGGGGTACTTCTGGTGGAAGCCAGGTTTTCCAAAATTTAATCTATTCGGTGAGAGTTACATATTATTTACATATCATTTTGGCCCGTGTTTCCGATCATAAAACCAGTATACCGAGAAGATGTTGCTCTGACAAGCCGTTTCGCTTTGCGTAGCGCTATTTGTTGCACAATCGTTTGCAAAGGCCTTGTACACCCTAGAAAATAGATAGAACAAAAATACAACAACGAGATACTTAAATAATAATGCCAAAGATCAATTCCGAAAGATATTCAATAAAGGTGACATAGCATGCCCCAAGAGATTGTAAAATATGGATTATATGTCTACGGGCGTTCTATAAAAATTGTTCAAACACTTCAATAGGGGTTTTTCGTCAAGATAAGTACCCTCTGCGAGACGTGTACGTTGGTACGTTTTCTAATTTTCTTTCAGATGCCACACAATGCAGAAATTACGAGAAAAGGCAACACAGTTAAAGTGAAAGGACTAACTGACATCATGTTCTCGGCACTTCATCAAGTTCTTAACTGCACGTAAGTTAGAAAATCTTTACGTACGTAAGCGTGCTTTAATTTACAAAGCTGACAATGTTTGCCGTCATGGCCTTTGTTTAGTCGGGGTGTACGCGACTGGCTGGGGCAGGGACTGTAAAAGCCCTACATTAGGTTTTTTTTTATTTTGCAAAAGTTTTATGTTGTGTTTTGGTCATTCGAAGCCCTTCCTCGAGGTTGCTTTAAATTACGTAAGAAAATATGAAGTGTCTATAAGGGCCGTGTGCCGTTCTCCAGTGTTTTAGTCCTAGGTGTTGACTGACAAGATATATCATTTTTTCTCTTAGCAAGTTGAGCAGTAGTCATTAGAACTAAATTTTCATTGTTCACCAGTATTACCCTGGCCACTTGTTGAAATGGATAAATGTTAGTTTCCCGTTAAGTTTTATTTGTCGGGTGTTTTTTGACCATTTAGTTATCAGAGGAGGTAGCTCGTTTAAAACGATGCGTGTTCCACGTGATCATCGGTTTATGACCTAGTTGGAATTCCATGAAGTTATTCTCCGATAAAATCTGAAATTTAGAGAGCTTTAATAAAATAATTTTGTCTCGTGCATTCTTATTGGGTTTACGATGGTGTCGTCGTACATGAGACTAACATGTTCTCTTACGTGTTTTACCTATAAAGTTACAGTTATCGCTTGCCATCGACGGTAACAACTGGAAATCGGAACCCAGATGGGACGTTTAGCACTGGAGTCTTGGGTGATCTGTACCAGAACGTAAGCAAGCAGGTTTATATATCTCTGTTTTTAATTCTGAACTGGTATTACAGTTTCTGCGTTCTAAGTTGTTGACCACTGGGATTAGACATCTACAACATGCTTTACAGAACCTTGATTTCTGCTAAGCAAACAAGCGAAGTGATTTAGACATTAACAATTGAAAGCATACAAATATTGCGTGTATGTACATTAGAACCCCGCTTATACGTCCTTCGGACTTACGACGACCCGCTTCCTACGACGAATCACCGCGGTCACGGCAAACTCCTTGTAGAAACCATGCATTAAAAACCGCCATGATATGACGCTCCGGTACACACGTTCCGCTTGATACGAGAAACCCTGGCGTGAATAAACCAGCGATTTTCTCATATTTTACACCGCTTCACCGCCTCGACCCTGCCTTCTTTATTCCCAACTATTGCTTGACGCTGCTTGATGTGAAAACGTCCGCAGGCATGCAAGACCACTAGCTCAACCGACGCAAGCAAGCAGGCAGGTACTCGTGAGTGGGAGCGGGAGCAGGAAAATACCGCAAATAGACGCCTCGCGTGAGTGCATACAAGTACCTCATTGAAACTTTAATGATTGGACAGTACTTCTCGAGTTATATAATAAATTGCGATTACTGAATAAATAATACTAACGAAAAAATTACTGGCCACTACTCCACCCTACAAGATACATGATGCACTAGGTTTTCTTCGAGTATCTTCATTACTCGTTTTTAAAATCTTGGTGCACGTTAGCTCGGACACCGTTTTTTTGCGTGCTGAAGGTGCTTCCGAACCCTCCTTAGGTATCCGGGTATTTATGCTAAAAACATACATGTTGTCGAAGTAAGCACATCCCACTGATTTATTAGGATTACCCTTTGTACGAGACTTAATTGGTTGCGACCAAATTCATAGTAATGAAAGACTGCGAGCAATCACCAGCGTTTTTGGAGAGGTAAATTAAAAGCTGAAAAAGTTACACTACTTTCCACAACAACGTTAGTTTCAAAATTAATCTTGTATTTGAAAATAACTTGACAACTCTACAAACAAAGACGACTTGTTTCTTCTGTTTCAGCAAACAGACGTGACGCTGCCATGCATAGGAAGGAGCATAGAGCGGGACGATGCTGGGTATCCTACGTCACCCCTTTTTTTCATGTCTGTCACCATGATGGCAGGGAGGAACCGAACCCAGGAGACAAACATGGCCGGCTATCTTCTTACCTTCGATGTTGAAGTAAGTGATGGTGTCCCAGTAGGACGAAAATCCGGAAAAGCTTCGGGTTATTGCTGAAAACCCAGTCCTTGGTACTATATTTGGTCTTGCATAAAAACGTAATTTTGACACTACTGTTTACACGGAAGTAAATATCACTCTGAAGGCCTGTGCTGTTCTGTCGCATACAGAGAAGAGGCTGAAGGGCCCCTTGCGCAGCTTCTTACGACCACCGTTGCGTGTTCTTAACTTTGTGGTTCCTCTACAGCGCGCCAGTGGAGCCAGTGTTCTCTAAAAATTCCCGCAAGTTTTTACCCTTACTAGAATCTCTTATAAAGGCCATAGCCGTTGAAAATAAAAAGCTGCACATTACTTGACAGACTGAAGGTGTATTGAACAGCGCCGGATCTCCGCCCTTAACGAGGCAATCCGGGTGCCAAAGGGATCAAAACTACACGCAGCGCTTGAGAAAAGGTTGCTTAAATATTAGCAACCACGAGTCCTTCTTCGCATTGAAAATACAGGTAACCTGCCGCGCCTGAGGGAAAAGCAAGTCAACGCATTGCCCGTTTAGAAAGCATTCACAATATCACATATTTTATGTGATTTTATTAATTGGATATCTATGAATATGCCACAGCAAGAATTTCAGGAATTTCAGCATTGAACCTCAGTCTAGGCACGAATATTTTTATCCTGATATGAATCTCCCGTTTGCGTTTCAAACGGCGAGAACCAGCTCCCCAATAATTGTAAACTTTGATTCCCCTGCTCCAACGCGGGCCCTCAGCGACGCCAGTGGCAGAGGATAAGGTGCTCTACTCTCCTTATACCTGCGTGGCCATGAGAGAGTTATTGACTTGAATGTGTCTGTCTTCGACAGAACACTGTCTGGGTGGGTTAAACTTGAATCAGAAGCAAATACACCAACCAAGGGCTTTTATTAAAAGCGGTCCCTTCTAATCAAAGTCTTTGGTGTATTTCCCTCTTCCTCGGGGGTAATTGAGCACGCTAACTGACTCTTGTCCCCCAAAAACGTAGTTTTCCCATTACGAAAAGCTAGTGCTTTGCCGGTGGGGGCTGCGAAAAGATTCCGAGCGCGCTTTTGCGGCTCTCAATTCACCTTATTGAGGACCACCATACGCCACTGGCTGCCGTCTTTTAACGACCCCACTTTATTGGTTGGTCGCTTTTGCCCTACGAGTACAAGTGCAAGACTACGCCAGTACTTGAAAGCATACAAATATGCCCCCCGAAAGGCCGGAAATTTAAAGAAACTGGTTGTGTCATTGTTCCGTCAGTAGCCGTTAAAAAAAACCGACACTAGCGAGGATGCCAAACATTTCGCAATTTCTCATTTCCTGTGAATAGGCGAAGAGCAACGCTGTGAGCATTAATTCCGCACAATCATCAACCGCTTCAATGTTACCAGTATGACCATCGCTAGAAGCCTTCCCTCTGCCCAAAGGAGTCCTTTAACGTCGCAACTTGCGCTCTTGCAGGTCTTACGTTCTCCTTGTTGTTCCTGAGCTCCAAAAACATTTTCTTCGCAACCTCAGCACTTGCGTCTATGCGCCTTCCGGCAGATAATGGCACTATCTTGGCTGGCTATCAGGGTTGTTCCCACGCTTATGGCCGCTCCAGGCATCGTTTATAGATACTTTTTCTGTTCCGTATCTCCTCGCCCCGGCCATGGAGAGAAGGCGGCTTGCCGCGACTCTCGCCACCGCGGCGCTGCGGTTGCGAGTTGCGCTAGGGGAGCGAGCGTCGTCTGCTAGCGGGGAGCGTTCCTCACGGCATCTCCGGTTCTCACCGCTCCTTGCTGCGTACTGCAGAAGAAATAACTGTTCTCGGAAGTTGCTCATCAGTTTGTTGCGTCCATTGCAGTTCGCGATTTATTTGAAACGGACGGTATTATGCAAGGAGTACCGTAGTATGCCCACGGATTTGAAGCGGTGGCTGAAATATCAAGAACGACAGCGTTTTAAATGAACGTTCGCGTAGCAGTGGCTGTCGAGCGTGCACAAAAATTCACTTGTCATGCGAATTGCGCAAATTCATTGCATTACGAATAATATTTCCTCACACGACTGTTGGAGCAGCTTCCCGTTTCGGTGGACAAAACATAGGTGATACCGTCCCGCACAGCAACGCTCTTCAGGATTGTGTAGGCCCCGCTTTCATTCCGGCCACGTAAAAAACAATTCGCCGACGCTGACCCGGTTCTTTTTCTAGTGCTGACGTTCTCCAGTTGTCTGGGAGTCGTATGGCCCCACTGTTCTCGCCTATCTGAGCAATATCGGTGCACTTCAGGGGAACAGGCGCCTCATGGTTGGACAGCTCCTCTTGTAGCTCGATGAGCAAGTGCTCTCCTTTTGTAATCCGCTAGCTCGTGCGTAGACGTTGCCTTTCTCTTTTCCGGAGATCGCCGCCGAGTCTGCTTCCTCAACAAGGTGCTGGGAAGGTTGGCAAAGTTAACGGGAACTGCGCCTTCCTTCAGCGCCCAGTAAGCCCGGTCGGACGAAAGGAAGAAACTTGTACAGACACGCAGCTACTTCGCAACTTTGAGCTCAGCCGACTGGAGCACGCGTATATGCTCTTCTGGAGGAGTGGACTCGGAAGCACCACACAAGGGGCAAACAAATTTCGTTACCTTCTGTAGCTGTTTTCTTCCAAGAATGTACACAATTACCAGATGAGCGCGCCCTCCCATACACGCACAGCAACCGTGCGGAGCGCTTAATTAAGAAAGTGTTTTGCCATCCTGCTGCGCTCGGAAGGAAAGCATAACCGAAACCGCATGTGAGCGCCGGGATGACATCGCGCAAGAAAAGCTCGGTGCGCTTGCACCTAGAGCAGGCAGGAAGAATAATAATCGGCACCTCATAAAAACGTCGATTTGCCGGAGCGCACGTGCAACGCCGTGCAAACGCAGCGCGCGCGCGCGAGAAAAAAAAAAAAAAAACGGCAGAATATAACACAGCCATCAGTAAAAAAAAAAAAAAAAACTACGTGATATAATACGTTACGTAGGGCTAGTGGTCAAGTGACATTTTTCGCTCTTGGATCCCTTCGCCATCGTGCAAATGCGTGACCTCTCGTAGCGTTCCGCCCCGGCATCTCGGGCTGTGACCAACTCTGCCTGCGTACTCCAAAAGAAATAACTATTCTAGGAAGTTGCTCAACATATTGTTGCCGCGCTATTCCAGTTCGCAATTTATTTCAAACGGGCTGTATTATGCAAGGAGTAATGTAAGTACGCCCAGTTATTTTTAGTGGGGCTAAAATATCAATAACGACAGCGTTTTAAATGAATTTTCGCGTAGCAGTGACTCTCAAGTGGGCACGCGAATTCGCTTGTCATTGGCCAGGCGCGCAAAATAATTGCAACACGAATGATATTTCCTCAGAGCCATAAGCAGCAACTGCATACTTTCTTTATGATAGACATCCACGTATCCTTTATATTCAAAGAAATCAAAGCTAACCCAAAATCCCGGATAAATTACGAAGTTTTGTATTGAGATTCGAATTGTAGGTTTTCTGGTTATATTATGTTAGCATTGAGAATTTTGGTGTTTTTGTTCATTAGTATGTTTTGTTTTAATAATAGTTTTTTCCAGCATGAGGAGCTAGATTCCATTCACCTCCTACTTACTTAAGTACAACTGTATACACTTGTACATTTTGTAAAGGGCATAAGCATGTGCCCCATGCAGGATTCATGTGCCCAGCCATCGCAAAGCATCACTGCTTAAGTGGAATAGAAAATCTCGTACAGCCGGCTGCGAATTAAGCAGGTCGGCATTGCGCCAAGCCCAGCACATGAAAGAAAGCACAGCGCGCTGACGCAGTCACGAAATGCTTTCGCCCGTGGCCGCACTGTTCAATAGCACTCCAAACCCAATGCATTGAAAAGACAAGGTTCTCGCGCAAGCGTGAATACAAACACAAGCGAAAAGAAGAAACTTGTACAGCAGACACGCAACTACACTGCGACCGCCACTTTGAGCCCAGAGGACCGGCCGCGCACGCCTTCAACGCTGCCTCCGGAGCCGCCGCCGCCAGCCGCCGCAGCCGCCGACACAGCGCAACTCGCGACCGGGGCGCCCTCTCAGCGCCTAGGGTAAACTCGCGCCCGCTTTGGAAGGCGCAGTTCCGAAACTGAAAAAATTGGCCGCGTATCTGCTCCTTTCGTTGCAAATGTCGTCAAAAGACGATAGTCTTTATCGGTTATTGCGAAGTAAATGCCTCCCTTCGCTTTGCCGCTCACCTCTCATGTTGTTCCTCTTGCGTCGCGCTCCTCCCAAGGTAAAGACGCCAAAGGTTTGTTAAAATCATTTTAAATTTCCCGCGTTATACTGCTCGAAACCGGGTGTCTCGATGCGAACGCTGCTGTACGGCTGAGACGCGCGTTAATCGAGGCGCCCTACTTCAACGTTTATAGAACCGCGTTTCCCTACTCCACGTGCGTTGCAAGCAGAACGTGGAACCTATCTAGTGGAACCTTGCGTAACTGTTGCCGGTTGATTTCTTAGAATGGCGCAAGAAGCTATAGTGGCGCGGGCGACAGTAGGCGACGGCGAAGTGAATTCTTTTTCTGCAGTTGATGAAGTATTACTTTTCGCAAAAGCAAGCATGTTTGATTTTTTTATAAAGGAACACTGCAAATATCACTTCTGTATTGATTTGCTGTCTCATATTTGCGTAATGTCTTGTTCTTCTTCAACAATGTTGACAAGTATGAACCTTACACCGGACATAGACGGGTAGATTTAGCTGTGACTATATAAGACTAATGGGCAGGCATTGTTTTGCTTTGGCCGGGTGGCTGAATCGAGTCACAGACAGACAGACGGACAGACATACAGACATACAGACAGACCAAAATTTCTGGGTTTAAGGAGCCCAAGCAAGACTATCGTCTTTAAAAGTATCTATAAACGTTGGCTCCAGGCACTATTTATTAGGACCCGGCATGTACAAGTAAGAAAAGAGTAAATAAACCCAGTTCCACCTAGTGTGAATTCGGCAGCAACGGCGGAGCTGTAGTTCTCTTCTGTCGACTCAAACTTAAACGGGGCTTACCCGAGCACGGCAGTGGCGTGGTTGGGCAAAGAAATCAGCAGCTAAACCTGGGAGCTCGTTCCTCCCCCCCCCCTCCACCCCCCCCCCCCCCCTGCGAGACCACTGCGCCTTCTGTTGGTGAGTCTGAGGACCACCAGATGGGTAGTTAGTTCCCACCAGACTCACTACTAGAGGCTGCAGGTGGGTCTGTGAACCTGCTCCCATTCCTGCGTGGCTCACGACCTACAGCAGACAGGGGGAAAGGTTCGACGTATAGCAGCTACACTGTTGAATTAGTATGTTAGCCATTGCAACCTGCGCCAGAAATGGGAAAGCATTGTCCTTCCTCCCATCATCCATTGGATGTCACTTCAGAACCATTGTTCGCCTCTACCTTAGTGACTCCCATAAAAAAATGGAATTTTGTTCATACCGACTATGCGGACCACTATGCTATGCTATCACACATTTCCTACCAACGAACTGTGCCACTCATGTTGCGTACTTTCTCTTCAAAAATATCCGCTTGCAGAATGGTGCTACGCAGCTAATGCCAAATGACTATGACCGGTCTTTTTCATTAAAAGCACATGCTGTTCTTCGCTCATGCTCCACGCATAAAAGCTGACTACGCCGTAGAACCCACTGGTAAATGGTCTAAAAAACGCTTTAGAAACACTCCCCAAAGGACTGCCACTCTACGTCACCTCTGACCGCAAAGGTGAGGTTGTGGTGCTTTCTTACGTAAACTTCGCTTCTAACTCTACCGTTACATTACGAGTTATTCTTTTAAAAGCAGAGCCCTTTAGGGTCCTACCATGTCGTCGTAGCTCGTTCGCTGTCACCAAGTCTAGCCAGCGTCGCATTCAAGCCCCGTAGTGACGTCACGAACCCAAGCAGAGCCCCACCTGCGTAGCGGCGCAACGGACCCTAACAGACGCTTCGAAAAACAAGCGGTTTATATTGTCATAACTACTCAAAACTCCTGAAGCGCTGGCAATTCTGAAGCGCTGGCAGCAAATTCTGTGTAAATTACCGGCCTGCCCAGCGTCTCTTTATTTGGGGACGCCCGTTGGGTTGGCTTTTACGATAGTAAGCGAAAAAAAGCAGCCGCAAGAACGGCGCGTTCCAAACTGCACAGAAAGGATCCAGCACGTGCCAGATAAAAGCAAGCGCGAAAAGAACAGAATTCCCGCTCGCGCTCTTCCAGGCAATGGGAGCTCGAGCACTGCGAAGGCGGGAAATTGGAATTGCTTTGGACAAATCTCTAATCAGTTAATTAAGCGAGGAGTGAAACAGGGAGGCAAACAGCGTGACGGCTGGTAGCAGTGAGCAGATAATGGCGCCACAGCCCTTTATGGCGAATCACTGCTCTGCACTTACGACAGCTTTCACGTTGAGTGGAACGGCTTTAATTTTTTTTAAGTGTAGAGCACTTTAGGGGCTCGTTTTGTCGCCGTAGCTCTCTCGCTGGACCCAAGTAGAGCCACACGGCGTTCTGCCGTAGCGGCTGTCGTCGCGGCGTAACCCAGAGGCTTCGAAAGCCAAGCGGTTTATACAGTCATAAGCGTTAGAAACTCGTGAAGTGCTGGCGCTTGTCATACATCTCCCCGTTGTATAGATCAAAGAAAACTGTAGGTACATTTGAGGCAAAATATACGCAATTTACAGGCAGCGCCTGCGTTCATTTAGTTAGGAACTCTCTTTGGGTTGGTGTTTGTGATAGTAAGATAAAATATGTGGCAATCCAACGCCGGCACATGCGGAAAGAAAATAAAGCGCAAAAAGAACAGAACTCCCGCTGGCGCAGTTTCAGGCAGCGTGCGCGCGAGCACATCGAAGGCGGGAAATTTGAATTACATTGGATGGTAGCAGTGCGCGGATAACGGCCCTACATCCCGTTATGACGAATCACTGCTCTGCACTTCCGACAGCTTCCACACTGAGTGGAACGGCTTTAATTTTTTAAGTGCAGAGCACATAAGAGGCCCGGCTTGTAGTCGAAGCTTTTTCACTGTCACGCTATCTAGTCACTGAACTCAGGCGGCGTAGCTTCGTAACGGACCCAAAGAGAGGCTTCAAAGAAATACGTGCTTGTTCTTCGGTTCAGCCTTCTGGACAAGAGTTAACGGCCTACTTGAACAAGCCCTTTTTATAGTCATAACCGTTGGAAACTCCTGCAGCGATGGCAGTTGTCATACATCTCCTCATTATTTAGCGCAAAAAAAAAACTGAAGGTATATTTGAGGCCAAATCTGAGTAATCAACCAGCAGCTCCCGCGCGTACTTATTTCGGAATGTTCTGTTGGTTGTTTTTACAATATAAGCGAAAAATGTGGCCCCGGAAAACAAAAAATGTGGCTCCAATGCACGCTGTGAATGTGGTTGGATTGCGAAGTAGTAAATGGCACCCCGATCCCAACCATAAGGCAGAGATAATTAGAAGGGTAAGAATGGGTGGAGTGCATTCGACCGGCATTCTCAGATAATGAATGGCAGCCTACCATTGCCTCTGAAGAAGAAAGTGCATGACAGCTGCATCATACCGGTACTTTCCTACGGAGCAGAAACTTGGGGGCTCACAAAATGGGTTCAACTTAAATTGAAGACGACTCAGCGAGCATTGGAATGGAAGATGATAGGTGTAACGTTAAGGGACAAGATGAGAGCGGACTGGGTCAGGGGACAAACGCGTGTTAAGGACAAAGTAGTAGAAATTAAGAAGAAATGGACGTGGGCAGGGCATGTAATGCGAAGGCAAGACAACCGTAGCAGAGTCGATCCCTAGAGAAGGCAAGTGTGGGAGAGGGCGGCAGAAAGTTAGATGGGCAGGTGAGATCAAGAAGTTTGCGGGGATAAATTGGTCGCAGTTAGCACAGGACCGGGATAACTGGAGATTAATGGGGAGGCCTTTGCCCTGCAGTGGGCATAGAGAGGCTGGTTATGATAATGATGATGATGAAATGACACCCACTACTATTACCCATGCGACGTAATGTGAATTCATCCTCGTGGTTTACAAAGAGGAAAACCAGACTCTGGCAGCCATTAGCTGGCTTTCACGGGGGCAGCGTCCCGGACCCAGCAGCGACAGCAGAAAGAAAACAGAGAGGGGCATCTGGCGAAGGGTGAGGAGGGGAGCGGCACGCACTGCTACGGCGTCATCTCTCTCGCTACCTCCCCCTCACGTTTGTGCCATGCGTCGCTGCCAAAGCGCGCCGACACCGTTCTCCCCCTCCCTAGACGGTGTTCCGTTCGCCGTTAATCCTGACCATGTCGCCGCCGTTATCATACATTATGCGGTTTGAACTTCATATGAGGGACCCGCCGTGGTTGCTCCGTGGCTAAGGCGTGTCGCTGCCGAGCACGAGGTCGCGGGTTCGGTTCCCGGCCACGGCTGCCGCTTTTCTGATGGAGGCGAAAAGTAAAAACACCCGTGGTTACGAGATTTCGGCGCACGTAAATATCCCCAGGCGGCCCAAATTATTCTGGTGCCTTCCACTACGGCGCGCCTCATCGCCTGCGTTGCGTCGGCGCGTTGAACCCTGCAATCAATCAATGCACACGAGGGCTTTGAAGTCGCGCAGGTGGTATACCCGCTGCTGTGCTCGTTGAACACAGCGGCGGTTTCCCGGTCTCCTCGTGTGGGCGTAGCTTAGTCTCAGTAAAAACGTGGCAGAAAGAGAAGGGTTTGTGCCTTCCATGGGGCGATAAGTGTTACCCGTGCAAGAAACCCAAGTCGATCGTAAATGTGTTTTTAGAGTGTTGGCATGGGTCATTTTTCTGGGATGTGCTTCAGCGCACATTAAAGAAAGATTTCCCTCTAGATGCACACGGAATCCGGTTCTTACCCATCGAAAGGGATGATGGTGTACTGTACCACCTCGTCGTGCTTCCGGCCTTGAATGGCATTTGGAAGTCGCGTATGCCCATACGTCATAGTGATGTTGATACCAAACGCCCTAAAGAGTATTTTTCTGGTTCCATTCGGTTGACTATTGCAGTATGGAGTGCTCAGCCTGAGCCTTCAGAATGGTTGCCTGCGATGGAAGGAAGCATTAACAAGCATGAAACAATTTAAGCCGGCTTTCTGCTACCCAGGTTTAGGGTCGCAGCTTTATCAATGCAGTGTTTTGTTGTGAGTTTTTGTAAGGTCAAAGTCAGGCAAAAAAGAAAAAAAAAAGAGTGGGCGTAGCTTAGTCAGTAAAACGACAGGCTTTCGCTCGGTCAGTGTATTCGGGTTCAGGTTCAATTCTTTGTGGTGCCAGCAAGTTCTTTTATTTAGTCTGGTAGTTTTCCGCTAACGCAGACGCGAAAATTTCCTTGGGTGGCAGAGGTATACTGCTTTGAAGTAAACACTACGCGTTCAAAACTGCGCAGTAGGGCTAAGGCGTGTGAGAGATGGAAGCAAACACAAAGATAGCAGAACTTCCGCCCGTGCTGTTTTAGGCAGAGGGCGTGCAAGCACTTCGAAGGCGTGCTGGTGCTTTTGTTGCAAGGCAACCTAACCTAACGCAGATGTTGAAAGGCGAAGTAGTACAACAGCGTATTCCAGGAATGTTACGCGCAGACGACGTTGTTCTTTTAGCTGATAACCAGACCGATCTGAAACGGATCATAAACGTTAGGGGTCAGGAAGCCACATACACCGGATTAAAGTTTAGGACAAAAAATTGGAATACTGGTTTTCAAAGACACTAGCACTGAGGCAGTTGTCAATCTACCATGGCGAATTACCCAGAGTCAAGGAATATAAATGTATGGGTGTGTGGATAAACGAAGAGGATGACTACTGAAGAACTCACGACGAGCAAATAAGATTAAAGGAAAGCGACACGCAGCTATAATGAAGCATAGAGCGCTGTCGGGGTACAACAAATATGAAGTAGTGAGGGGAATGTGGAAAGGAGTAAAGGTTCCGGGTCGCCCATTTGCGAATGCAGTACTCTGCTTAAAATCAGGCGTTCTAGCAGGCCTGGAAGTGACCCAGAGAACGGTAGGCTGCTCGGCCTTAGGAGGGCATGGAAAAACAACTAACAATGGGGGGCAGGGAGATATAGGCTGGGCCTCGTTTGAAGCTCGAGAAGCTCAGAGTAAAATATGTTTTTACGGGAGGTTGAGAGCAATGGATCAAAGTCTGTGGACAGCTAAAGTTTTTATGTACCTATACATGAAACTCGTTAACACGCAGTGGCCAAAACAGACTAGAAGGGTAAAGACGCAATACAGAGAGAATAGCGGAGAATCAAAGACAGAGAAGGTAACAAAAATAGAGGCAAGGCAGATAGAAATGAATAAATTGAGAGAATAAAACTGCAGCTAACACGTCGTTAGAGATGTACAGGTCTGAGAAATAACGCCTTAGAAAGGAAAATTTCTACGATAATTCCAAGGTTTGCTTTTAGAGACTAGAGCAGGTTGCTTGCGAACTACGAGCTTTGTGGGGAAGTGTACACAAAATTGTGGAATATGCGTGGTCTGTGAAAAAGAAACAGAAATTCTGCGGCACATAATGTTAGAATGCGAGTGTACCCATCGAAGTATTCATGAGGGAAATCTGCTGCGTCCAGAAGCCCTAGGATTTAGGTGTAGAAAAGAAAGTGTAAACTTTAGGACTGTCGAGCAGACGAAAAGAAGATTATAATCCTGGTGGACGAAAAATCGAGAGGGGAATATTTCCTAGGACAGCTACTACCTGTAACAGAAAAAAGTAAGTATTTTGTGCCTGCCCCAACAGCAGCGCTAGTGCTAAACGAAGAACATAAAACATAGATATATCAGTTTTTTGTAAATATCACACGTCATCAGCCCCCCACAAGGAGATACCACTACCAATCATCATCATCAGCATCGTCATCATCAGTGGTCGCAATGAATGCATGAAATTACCACTGCCCCTCTGGCGGAATAATCACTACTCTGCACTTCCGACCGCTTTCACATTGAGCGGAACTGCTCTTATGTTTTATCAACTACACGGCGGGAACCAAGATTGCACGTACATGCTCTGAAATACAAGATGCCGACAACAAGAGAAAATAAAACAATGACGTTTTATATACGTATGTACGTGAACAAGGTGTCCGAACGGGAGCCTTGTTCACGTACATACACTGCTATTAGCCACGGCCGCCCTGTTGACACCGTGCCCCCCCCCTCCCACGACCATGTCACGCGAACTGCTCTGGCATCTGATCGCCCGCACGTGGCGGTGTGATTCTCAGACGTCACGAAAGGCGCCGTCACGATGTCCTTTGCACCGGGTTCTCAGTCCACCTGTAGGTGCGTGGTCGCTGCGTGGTTCTTCGGGCTAGGCTCGTGCCCCGTTTTCCAAGACTATAAGGCGGTGCGTCAGGTGATGGACGTAGCTACAATTTCTTTTTTCTCTCGCCACCACGCACGTGTCTTCCATCGGACATCATTCACATTTCTGCCAACATGGCCTACCACGCCCAGGGAAGTCGAGTCACTTAGACAGCAACTCAATGAGCATGTTTTACGTTATTATCGTAATATTAAAAATTTACCCAATGATAAAATCAAACGCTGATCATTGTTGTCACCATTGGGGATATTACTGTCAGTTACCTGCAAAAGTCTGGAGCATTAGTGGAAATGAGGCCCATAAAACTCACTTCAGATACCAATGCGACACAATGCTGCAGTGAATAGGTCCAGTTGGCGCAGTCGGACGTCATGCTGGATTATACCTTAGGATCAATAGTCCTTGAAACCGCTCGTGGCGTTTCGGCGGTTTTTAAAGGCAGAGTGCATTATTTCTACCAGTAATGCAGTACGCACCAATAAAGCGCCGCAATTAAACACTGCAAAAATTCAGTTTAAGACCGCACGAAACGTGATTATTCTAAAGTGCATCCGTCGGGGACTTTGCGTGTATTTTACATTTTTGACTGCGCTCTAAACGTTCAGCTGGCGATGCTCAGTAGAGTGAGGTAGTCAAGTGTTCAATGAAGCTTCGTCCGGTATGGGGTCGTTTTTTGAAGTTTAAAATTTCACTCACTGACCAAGGCAAAACCAAAATATCCGACGTTCGGAAGGAACACGTCTCTTCCTAAAGGTAAGTGTTCGAAAATGCCGAAGGTTTCAAGCTTGAAGGTAAATGTTCTAAGACTGCTCAAGAGCAGCTAAATGTTGATGTGAGACGTCGCTTCCTTTTCAAAACTACTTTTTCGGCCTTATTTCTTGCTGTTACACACATGACATATTTTTGCTAACGCATTACATTTCATGCTATATTATACATTAAATTTATTTTT
The DNA here is from genome assembly GCF_048455015.1 of Haemaphysalis longicornis. Classification (NCBI taxonomy): domain Eukaryota; kingdom Metazoa; phylum Arthropoda; class Arachnida; order Ixodida; family Ixodidae; genus Haemaphysalis; species Haemaphysalis longicornis. The sequence goes on along the minus strand of NW_027526460.1, from coordinate 100,986,482 downwards.
TTGTCCAGCACAAAATGAAGTAAACAGATTCATATTGAAATTAAAAGGACATTGTTTCGGTCTGCCGCACTTCCTCAGAGAGTCGCGTATCTTCACATCGCAGACAAACTTATCGCGGTGGTATTTTTGAGTTATCACCTTAGTTATGTTTGGCCAGACATGCTGAATGTTGAATCGTAAGTGTTTGACGTAAGCTTACATATTGATTGATTGTAGGATTCAACGCACCGATGCAGCGCAGGCGATGAGGCACGCCGTAGTGGAGGGCTTTGGATTAATTTTTACCACCTGGGGATCTTTAACGTGCGGCGCAATCTCGCAAGACCGGCGCAACGGCGCAAGACCGTTTTTTAAGCTTACATATTAATTATTCATTTCGCACTAACAAATGCGTTAAAGGGCATGCCATTTACATCTGATAGCAGCAAATTCTGTTTACGACGTATTTCTTTGCTTCCTAGGTGTGGGCACTGCTGCTGCTGTCAATGGCTTTGCTCAGTGTAGTGTTTGCCTGCGTGGACGTTATTGGCGCCAAAATTCAAGGAGAAACGCCTACCAGAGTAACCAAAGCTTGGAGCGCCTACTTCTGGATGCTGTTCGAAAATATGCTTTGTGAAGGTACGTTACCAAATCCGCTTTTTATGAGGCCCAAAGAGATTGATGTTTATAGCAAAAATAAAAAAAAGTATACGTGTAACTTTTGGTTGTTTTTTTTTGCCTTTGATTGCCCGTTCGATACATTTTGATTTTTTACGCGGTGCCTATTGAATACGTAGTAGACACCGAGTAATTCGAATGAAGTGTCGCAAGGACTCACTAGTGATAAAATATATAACGAAAGCCTGATCTGTTTATGTCAAAAACCTATTAGCGGAGGAGCTCTGAAGTATCAAAAGGAAGCGCAGATGTAAACGTTGAGTAATACATCCCAGGCTACAACATTTTCCAGCTGAATGCCGGCAAGGTATAAAAAATGTTCGAAAATATTGATTGCACTGCCCGAAGTTTGCAACAGACAGCCTAGAGGGCACTGTTTACTGGAACGTTTGTACATCAAAACAGTTACTGCGGTGACATGATAGGATAGAATATAAAAAGGCAATGACAACCACAAACCAATCTGTCGATTCGGTGACTATGCTTCGGTGTGTGAATGCATGAAATATCTGGGTACATCTACATGATATAATGTTTTGATGATAATATGTAGTTGTTTTTTATATGCGGCATATCTTTCTTTGATTCTGATTCTAACGATTTGGCATTTTATTGCGGCTTTTTGGTCCTAGTTCACCCTACTTTTCTTCCTGCTAGGTTACCAAGAAACTTTGCGGTAACTAACGAACCTAAAGTTCACATTTAGGACAAACGCTTATAGGAGCCAAAAACACCACAAGTTTGTGTTATTCGAAAGATCACGTGTTTTGTAGTGCCCCCAGCGCTTGTCCCAATGCAAAAGATGCTTTATTTACTGAGAAATCAAATAATTTAAGTTAAAATTTTGATTTTTCTTGGAGGATTTAGGTTGCTCACATGAGCTTGCATATGCAACTAATGAGTCACCCAAGACGGCGACTGGATACTGGAAATCAAGCGATTGAACGCACATTTATTTAAAAGAAAAAAAATTGCAGCAGCTTGCACAAGTAGTGCAGGGCTTGAGAAGCAGCAGAGCTGGCGGCCTGTCTACCTTTGTCGGAGAGCCGGCTGTTGCACCTCACTTCTATTTTCGAACTTGCGGTAGACTGTTCTTCATGACTGGCAGGCCCGGATCGTTTCACCCGCAGTCTTTCAAATCTCTCCCAAAGAGGACACTTAGCACGCGCTAGAACCCACGGCCAAGTCCAAAGGCAACGGCCGCGCTGCGAACCCAAAAGAAGTTCTGTGTGCACAAAATGCGATGATTCAATTTGAAATTGGATAGACGCCATTCTTCCTAATAAGTACCAATGGTTAGTGTTCTCCGCCGCTTCTTACCCTGTACCCTCCCGGGCCATTGGGGGAGGGGGGGGGGTGATAGTGGCTAGGTTGCTGGGTTCAGGGCATGAAAATTCCCGGGTCTATTGCGGGGAACTATTGCGGGAGAGGCGACGATAGCCGCTACATACTGCGCTGGGGGTGCTACTGTAGCTCCGCGGTATAAATGACGCGAGCGCGCGCTCCGCTCCCGTCATTCTCCTCCCGCAACGCCGCGATGGAACTGAAAACTAATGGGAACTTGAGTCGACCCCATGGCTGCTTCGCATACTACTTAGGGTTCCCCTACAGGGTTCCCCTAGATATATTTGTATTTGTGCATGCGCGCGTGGATGCATGTTGCTGCTTAGACACTCCTGCGTTATTGCTAGATACCGGGTGCTAGAGTTAAGATGAATTTCTGTCTTACTTGATCACTGCTGCAGCTTCTACCCGACCGCCTCGTGGAGCCGTTCTTCGGATCCTGAGCTCCACGTGGTGGATCGCCATTGTTGTGCTGATGAACGCCTTTGCGGGTCAGATGAGGGCCTGTCTCATGGTGAAGACCGAGCTTGAGAAGATCAACACACTGTCTGACGTTGCTGCGAGACCGTACCTGAAGGTTTACCTTCTCAAAGAAACTGAAATCACGCGCTACCTGGAGGTAATAGAAGAGTCAATGTTACTGTGTACTGTTAGACAGATTACTTTGGTGAGAAGCTTCAAAACAGCGCACATAGTTTATACTGCTTTGTGCGCTCGATATGTGCAAGGCTAGAAAACAACTATTTTGTAACTTGCATGCGTCACCAGCCAATTAGTCACTCCCGAAGATGAGGAAAGAGGTGGTGGTGGTGGAGCTGAAAATGGCGCTGCAACGGAAGTACAAGGGTACCGAATATTGCAGAAAGGGCAACAACAACATTAAAAGAAGCGAATAATCTGTTTGTCTTTATTGCATCATCACTAAAGCTTTTGCTTGAAGTCGTGTTAGGGATGACCCAGGAAATGATGTGAAATATTTCCAACTTTAGTACTAAGTACCAAGCTCAGAATTGCGGAATTTCGACCTCTTTACTCGCAATAAGACGGTTGGAAACGGCATGTTTTATTTGGGGACAACCCTATAATTACCTTATTTGCATATCCTTGGCGTTTTTATTATTGCCTACAATGTTGTGGGTGACAGTTGTGATCTCTTGCCAGCTCCAAGTATTAATAGTCTGCCTTATCGGTAGTTTATGGGGGTCACCGGCATTGAATATATCTATCATTCAATGTAACTGTCAAGTACATTTTGTCGCAGATGTCTCAAAAAGTCACAAGTGACATATTTGTGCTCTCCAGTCAGCTTGAGATATTGAATTTCCTGATTTATCGGCATTCCCTAAGCCTCACTGACATTTGTTAGATTTATTTTATAGTGACCCTGCTTAGGTAACGATCGCGCCAACAAGTCACGGTGACCTGACGTAGTCCGCGCACTGATATACCGTTAAGCACCAGTAAAAAAGAGACGGCATGCAGATGGTTAGCCACTCTATGTCCAAAATGTTTACGGGGAGACTGAGTGGCTCTGAGTATTGACTACAAGGACATGCACACATACTTATTAAGGAACACCGAAGCACTGCGGTTCTTGTTCCCATTGGCCCGAATGGTTTTGTCTTGCATGTTATTTTAGAGACAGGGTTGATGCTCCCAGTGAAAAATATGAGCAGTCCTTTAGAGTGGCGCATTTTTCTCAAAGAAGCATCGTGTTCATGACATTGACCCTGTAAAGTAGTGGCGAAGCCGAGTAGACATCCTTAATCTACCTAATAGGAAATTTGAACAAGACAGGCGTAAAATAACTCAATTTCTACAGGGTTGTTACGCCAAATTTTCGTGATCGCCCAACTGCACCGGTTTGGTATTCTCATACTGGCTGTATTGCATTTGCATTACATGATGTGCCGTACTTCTCAAAGCTTATATATTTTCTGTTTCTCTTTTATATTTGGCGCAGGCCAGCAAGGGTGCCGCCGAAAGCGCTGTATGGAGAATGATTCGCCGTGACAAAACTGATATCTACGGTCTGTTCCGCTATTCGGATGAAATGCTCATTGAAATTGCCCAAGAAAGAGCGGTCGTGTTACATGCAAAGATGGTTTCACAAAATGAGGTAAGGATGTAGTTTAATTCGATAAAATCGCTTATTTTGTTCGCCATAAAAGAAGACAAACTGTAGAGAGAAACGAAAACGTCTTCAGGAGACCTACCACTACGCAGTAAATCTGAATACGGCGAAATAGTTCTCATTGCGAACCATTTGTGTATTCCCGGAGTATACAGATGTCGAGAGTGAAGTTTTTTACAGCCCCTCGCCGTGAGGGGTCAGTGGCTAAGCCTTTGAGGTGCTGATACCAAAGGACGCGGTTTGATTCAAGTTGCGGGTAGCTGTTCCTTAAATGGAGGCCGAAAGCGAGAACTCCAGCGTGTTGAGATTTCGGTGGAAGTTAAATTGTCCCCAGGTGACAAAATTATGCCGGAACACTACACTACGAAGCAACTCACAAGACACGTGTAGCTTGGGCGCTTTAAACCTCGACAATTTGGGTTGTCAAATGTAATCTTAAAGAGGTATATGATCTGGTACAATTGTAGCCTAGTGGGTGGTTTTCTAGAGGAGTTTAATATTGCCTTTTTGAAACCAATACTTTCCATGCTCTGAAATCGGATGTTAAAGAATCAATTCACTGAAATTCTTTTTGGATCGCTCATGAAAATTCTGAAGCTCTTCGCTGCACTTCCCAAAAATGCAAGCCGGTCAGCCAAACGTTCGATTTCCTTGTTATGATGGCTAATTAAATATCACGAGAAGCGTGGCGGTAGGGTGAAAAGATAACATTAGATTTAGCTTGCCACATCTTGTTTAATATACGGTTTAAAAGTTGGTTTCTAACTGTGCAGCTTCTGAATGCGTTGATTAACGATTACCTCGTTAACTTTGCATTACTTATTACAAACAAAATAAAACTGGCACTTGAACTTTTAATATCGCCGATTCAGCCACTGTATCAATTAAAAGCCCTCCGTGGCGTTTTGTCTCTGAACAATACTCCGGGTGCGTTGTAGAAAAGGGATTGCCCTCCAGTACGCGCCCACTTCCAGCGAATACACACAGGAACAATACTCCTTGTGAACTTAACCCGACACCATGGTAAATATAAATTCGTGTTGGTATGGAAAAAGATTCAAATTTTGCATGGCACCATAGATCCTAACTGGACAATAGCGCATCGTGCCATAGGTTATATTGTTAATGATGATATGACTAGCCATTTATATTCAGACCAAACAAAGGATTCTGCCTTGGATTTCCAACTGCTGCCGTCTGCGCTAACTGAATACATGGTACTCTTCCAAAGGTTTTTATAATGCCTCTATCATCTCACCTGTCTCACCTTCTTTATCATAGCATGCACAGGTAGGCATTGTGGTACATTCACAATGATCCGACTAGCCGACTTCCGGGGTACATGGTCGGCGAGCGTATTATCTCCTACCTTTGTAAGGCATGTTTTCACCTGTTACATAGGGTTTAAGAGGTGTCCAGACTTGAACATTGAGTTACTCAGTTTTTAAGAAACGGGTCAAATAAGCGCTCTTTGTAATTTTTGAAAATGTACAGTAAAAGGGCTCCGCGTGAATCAGTATATTTGTTATATCACTGCTTCCATACTATTCGTCATCGCTTGCACTTCCATAGCAACCATTGCTGGTGCCACTGCACTGCAACGGGACGAAATTTGATAAAATGTTGCCACCCGAAGCCTGAGCTCGGACAGTCTACATGGTGGCGTGCCTACCACAGCGAATATAAATTTGTCAAAACATTTTGCGGATTTGCCCATATAGTCGATTCAGCTGTTGTAAAATTTGATAGTAATCATTCAAACGCACTGCTTCTCAGAAGGTTCACTAAATACTAAAATAAAATGGGGTGGAGGATTTAGGGAAATTATTCCATTTCAAAGGTAGACAACAAAAAGTCTAACACATATGAATACGGCATTGAACGGTCGGAATGCTGACACTGTCCGAGGGGTCCATACCGTATGCACGGATGTGGCCCAGATTCAACAACAAAACAAGGCCTGCATTTGCTTTTACGGGACACGAGCGCCAAGGCTTTCAATTCGCGAACGGATACGACAAAAGTAGCTAAACCGGAGTACCTAAACAATTGCCTACCACGAGAGGAGGTGTCCTTTGTCTCAGAACACGGTAAACTCAGAATACACTTGTGTTTCGGTCTCCGCTTGATGCGTAGTTGGTAAGTAGAGGTAAGGGCTAAAATATTTTTGGAGTAGTACACACAAAGATGAGTTCGCAGGACCTCTCAGTAAAACTCCGACGGAGTGAGCCATGCGCGCGTTTTTACCGAGAGCAACGCAAAGAGATCCTCCAACGGGGGTCTATGATTGAAATTTTTTTTTCTTGTGTAGGGTTTGGTTCCGAAGTCCAAACTGACGAAGGGCAAATCGCCAAGTTAAGCTTAAATTCTCTTCTTTTTGTGTCAGGGATCCAAATTCTGCAAGAGAACACAAGTCGGGGAGTATTACTTCGGCACGCAGGACCTAAGCAACTGGATGTTTGTGTCATACATGAACCGGTATTTGAACCGGAATGTTCGATACGGCATAGAAAAAATGTGAGTATTCATTCTTACTTACCATCATACTGTAAGGCTTTCCGCATTTTCTTACTTGTTCGCAATTTCTTACTTTAAATGTGGCTCTTCATAAATGAGGTTAGATTATTTTAGCTGCTATTCCCACCTGCGAGCGAAGCAAAAACAATTTTAATAGCAGGAGCAAACATGGTAAAAAAGCGGCAGAACACTTGCATTAGAAAGGAAGGCTTTTTGGTGATCTCTCCGTTGAACAAATCGCGGGGAATGCACAAATGCGCTGTGATAAGTGTGATGGTCATCCTGTCACAGTGTCTAGCTTTCTGATCTCATTTTCTTGGTTTCACTGCGCGTGATACTTTTGTAGCGATCGAAAGCTACGATACCTTTTACGACTATAAGAGAGTAATTCCTGAATGGTGTTAAATGCGCTGTATCTGTTGACAGTGCAACAATAATGCGGGAGAACGGCATTGCGGAGCATGTGCAAGTGTCGACCGTACCTTCGCTTGACCGCTGCGTCGTCATTGAAGAGGAACAAGACCTCAAGTTGAGAGACACGGCTTCTATCTTTTACCTCTACGCTGCTTTTTGTGCATTCAGTGTTGTGGTCTTTGTTTTAGAGCTGCTCACTCATCGGTTCACTTCCCCGTTTAGAAGCAGTTGAAGGTGATAGAACAACCGAAAACGTCTTTTCAAGTTGGTTGTACTGCCTCCCAAATTTTTAATAATATAGCGGGAGCGACCGCCAACCGGCATGTCAGCGCCGTATCACGGTGTTCACCGGCAAAATAGGCGAGGGTACGCGCACGCGCATGGAACTATCTGTTGTGGGAGCGTCGTCTGCTACGCTTTTCTTCTCAGGGCAAGACACCCCCTGTTTTTCTTATCTTGCAAGGCCGTTTCGCTATCGCCACAGGTAGCTAAGCAGCGTGGGGCACAAAGTCATCCAGATGCAGTGGCAGGGGGTGTACCACTCTCAAGGAAACAGCGTAGCAGACGACACTCGTACAGCAGATGGCCCTATGCGCGTGCGCGTACTCTCGCCTATTTCGCTGCTGGACACCGTGATAAGGTGCTGACATGCCGGTAGGTCGTCGCTCCCGCTATATTATTAAACATTTGGGACGCTGTACATGGTTATATCTGGGTTCACAGTGCAAAAAGAATTAGATCATATTTGCTGTTTGGTAACTTAGATGCAACGGTGCCAAAACAGTGCGATGTTTGATTTTCGGTCACCGAGGATATGCTCGGAGGTAATAAAACAAATTGTGCGTAGCATGATGGACTCTGTAACCCATCGGGATGATTATTGTACAAGTCTCGGAAATTAAAGTATGAAAACGTATTGAATTCAAGAAGAACTTTGTAAGTAGAATGACACAACTTTACGCACCTTAGTACGTTATAAGCAAACTGTATATTTATGTTTAATAAATGTGTTACTACTATATTTTATCGGCCGTCTTCTCTGCAATGGCAACAGAGGCTGAAGAGCGTTTATTCCAGACTATTCTCTTCCGACAAATGTTCATCGCATAACAATGCGCGTTTTTATTTCAGCGCGAGAGCATAAGATGCGCAATAAACAATAAAACACGTCGGGTGTATGCAGCCAACGTAAGCGAAAAAAAAGAGCGGCGAATATGGAGTTTCGAAGCAGGAATACTTTGCGGCTGCAAGGTAACGCTGAACGAAGGGGTGCCGTGCGAGCAAAAAAGATGGGCGCCGGTTTTAGCTGAGACAATGACTGCGCAAACAAAGGGAGGCTTGTATGATAAGGACAAAAATGGCTCACATTTAAAATCTGCAAACCTAGTTATCACGAGCGAAGGCAAGGGCTACGCACACAGAATTTTAGAAAGTTTTTCTTCGCTAGAAGTTTCGCAGCCTGTCGCCTAGCTATGTCTGTTGAATGATTGAATTCATCCTGAAGCAAAATGGAGAGACGAGCTAGTTGGTGAACAATTTCCATGAGTGAAACTTCAGCGCAAAAATTTTACAGGGACGAGAAAGGGAACGGCACAGGCGCTTACTATCAACTGAAAGTTTTATTGAAAACGAAAACACATTTATACCACCCCAGACCGAACAACCCAGCACGTGTGCCATTCGCACATGCGTACGGCTGTACAAGAGAACAACCGCCTCATTCCCTTCTCGTTTCTCTTCTCCTTTCCCTCATCCTCTACCCCCTCTCCTTGAGAAGTTGCACTTCTTTATCTAAAATACTCAGCGACGGGTGACTTATACAATCGGAACCCTTAATCCGGATATGGAAGGCTTCTGCAATTTCCCTGGTGGCACGGTCGCTGTGCTTAAAAACAACTTCCGTGTCTGTGAAGCGTGGCTGACAACCGCACTTAGAACAGTGTAGCGCCAGGTGTGTGTGTAGGGCTTTCCTTTCAAAGAGGAATGATGCTCCCTCAGGCGTACATTAAGACAGCGGCCGTTCTGGCCGACGTACACCCGGCCACAGGACATGGGAATGCAGTACACAACATTAGTCATGCAGTGAACAAATTGGAGCCTGTGTTTTATCAAACAACCTCGTGGGGGGGGAATTGCCTCGGGAATCGAGCCTGTTGCTCACGATGCCGCATAGTCTGCCTAGCTTGTTCCTGGTCGAGAACACCACCTTGACGCCGAATCTGTCAGCTGTCTTCTTGAGGCGATGCGACAGCGCATGTACATAGGGAATGACTGCCACTTTTTTACTCTGGTCGGTATCTGTTATGTGATGCGCGAACCCTTTCAACTGTTTCACAAGACGCTGACAGATTTCCTGGAGGACGGAGAGGGGAAACCCAGCGTTCTCCAGCCGAACTACTTAACGCTGAAGTTTCACTCATGAATTCATCCTGTCGCTTGCGTTGAAGTATAAGCACAGACCGCCCAGGCGGCGTACCATCGATGGCTATTCTGGAGGAGCGACAGCCGGCGACACACCCCTTAAACCGTCTCCTAGCCACGTGGTTTGCTTGCATTGAAGCGGATGCAGAAACCACCCAGCCGGTGCGGAGCGATCAAGCGCCGGTAAAGGAGTGGTTTCACCATTGCCTACTCGCGTGGTACCAAGCAGCTAGGCCCCAAGGATGTGAAGGTTTAAGAAAAAAAGGAACGGCTATTGCACTGGCTGTCAAGGTCCCTTCCAACGCCATGATTCAACTTGAAAGATGTAGCATAGCAGAGCTTTTGCAAAAAATACGCTCTTTTTGATCCTTAGAGACGCATTTCCGAACTGTGCTGTTATTTTGCTGTGGCATGACAAATCATCCGGACGTTGGGGCTCACATGCTTGTGCCCGATATCGCTACAGGAGCTTTGTGGTCAGAATACCTCGGACAGAATAAGTAAACTGGCAGTCACTCATTTTGGAGGTGTACTCTTTATGGCCCCGGAGCAAGGAAAAAGCAGATCAGCAACAAAAACAGCGGCATATCCGACATCATTCTACTTACCTCTGTTGAAGAAAGCCGTCTCGGACTCGACCATATCCTTGCTGAACCACATGGTAACGACCACGGGCGAGCCACAGCGCTGTTGCGCTTATCATAAGCTTTTTGTAAATGGGGTCCCGACAATTGGCCGAGGACCTGTACACCGACTATGTCAATTAATACACTTCTCAACTGAAACTCTGAGAACTTAGTTACCCCTACTGTATATTTTAAGTGCCAGGCGCTATGTGAACTGTGCATTTGGGAACCAACCGAATGACTATTTAAGGAAAGTTTTATGAGACAACGAGGGCGGTATTCTCTATGAAGGGCGCCTTACCGGTAGCTGAAAGGCCGCACTAGTTATATCCACGGACCAATGCACCGTTTGCATCATGTTTATATGTGGTAAGAACACAATCGAGTTACCCAAAAAGCACCAAGAAATTATCTGTTGTGCAGTTTAGCTAGTGGCATGCGGCTGTAAAACAATTTCTGTCCTGTCTAACATACGTAACGAGTTCATCGCGATCGCCACTCGCCTGTATGCAGGCAGGGTGCAGTCAGCACTAGGCATCCGTCCTGTAACTATCGAAGTCATCCAGGGCAGCCGTATCGCAAACGCTTCTAACTAAGCAGCAGCGACTCGCTTTTCCTGTCGACAGACTATCTCTGGGCTCGGCGGCCTCCCCAGCGCGAACTTGGTTTTTCAGCGCTAGGCGTCTCATAGACTGGGGTCAAACCCATGTGGCTGCCATGCACACCACCATGTGACGGGTGACGACGAAGTTGTGGCGCGGGACACGAGGAATATTTGAATGCAGGAATTTCGGGTCGTTCCTGGTGAGCCCCTTTGGGCCGTCCCACCTTGATGCACCACAGGAGTTTTCCGCGATGTTGACATGGACATATCTCGAAGTGAACTGCTAGAGCAATTCCTAGCTGGATTCTGGAATACTCTGAGCGTATCACGCCTCCCGTGCAGTTGATAGCACTACTATACCAACTTAATAGCGGCATTTGCTGGTACTTCGTGCCCGTCAGAAATCAAGGTGAGTCCATTGATATACAGGGTCGAATCTTTATCCCCCCGCCCCGTCCTCGCCAATGCCGCAACGGCTGTCGTTTTGGGCACACTACAGGGTCGTGCAAATGCTCTACTCGTTGTGGCAACTGTGGGGCGAGAAGTTTGTCTGGGCACTGCTGATGAAGTCTCTTGCTGCCTTTGCGGAGCTGCGTATCCAGCTGACCACTTAAATCGCCCGGCTAGTGCATCTGAAATTAGTGTTCTGGAAGTGCTTGAAAAGCGTCGATGCTTTCGCAAGTAAGCAATGGCGATTGTGAGATACTTATGGGTACGCAAGGGCTGCCGCCCGTCAAACGCAATCAAATGAAGCTTCTGTACCAAAAGCCATAGCTATTGCTTTGAAAGACGTCTTCGTTAAGCTTTCCGGCCTAATGATGTTGTCGGGATGAGCAAGTATGAAATCTGTTGTTGGCGCATCCAAATCAACTGGCGCAGGCTCTGTCTTTACCATTGTATGCCTTCGAGCGGTCACGGTATTCGCAGTCTACACCCACAACTTCCACTGATCATGTGCCCCAGGCTTCGAGGGCCCAAACTATCGTATCAGAATCCAGTAATTAGTCGGAGACCGCACTCCAGAAGTCTGCTTCCAAACAGGACCGAAGGCTTAACTCTGCTATGACATGAACCATTCAGGTTTCGACTCCTGTCCCTGTGGCTCCTCAAGCTAAGCCCTCCTACAATTTTTACCGAGATAATGAGTTTGATATGAACGTCGAAGGTCTCGCAATGACGGCAATATACCCTGAAAAATAGAGATCATCTTTCAGTTCACAATCACCTCGTTTCCCCTTCAGACGTGAGTTCCAAAAAGCAAAAAACGGCCAATCCGAATTTAACCTTAAAGAGAGCATTTTGGAGGCATCTGTGGCTGCCATCAACTAACGTTATGTCCTTACGTATTCTTCAGTGGAATCGGCGTTCAGTAATTGTGACTCATACGGATCCTAAATGTCTCACCAACACTCATTGCCCAGATGCTATTCGTCTAGAAGAATCCTGGCTTTCTCATGGTAAGCGCTTTTTTCTGCCAAAATTTTATTGTTTTTTCTAGATAGGGCAACAGCAGGTGGTGGATTACTGATTCTTATATCCCCGAGCTTTTTCTACAAAGCCAAACTGTCCTTCCAGTACCTCTTGTCAGATAGAGCACTCATGGTCATATATTTCTTCCTAAAAGTCTACGTTTCTTGTTAGTTAATGCCTATTTCTCGACGGGCTGCTTACCACCCATTCTCTTAATCTCACCATTTCGTCCTGTCACCAAATCATCATGGTTCCAGGAGACGTTAAATCTAATCACGTTTGTTGGGCTTGCAAAACAGACATGAAAGGCTGCCGCTTATTGGATTACACAACTGAAAAACCCTGGGTCAGCTTCAACTAGGTAAGTGCGAGATTTTTTAAAGGTCAAACACATTCAATTTTACATCTAACCTTTGCAAAGCGTGGATTACAATCTTCGTGGAGCAATTTAGACTGCCACACGAGGAGCGAAAAGGTGTCCATTGTTTTCGATATAGCTGTCTTCCCGAACGGACTAAATCGGATATTGCGCACTTTAACTAACCACCCGGTTATGCAGCACCTTCGTTTCGCTCCTCTCTACCCTATTATTGGGCAGAACCTGGGACTCTGGAGGGCAAAACACTAAGAAGGTCACTAAAATTTTCACAATATATTGTTTCATTGAACCTAGGAAGATGGCATCAGCCGTTGGTGGAATAAGGACTGCCCTAGAGATTATCGTAGGTGGAAGGCAGCATGTAAGAAAATTATACACAATCAAACCACCGATGGCTGGGTCAGTTTAAAATATTACTGGGCCATTTTCTGCCGCACACCTTTTGTGGTGAAGGAGAAGTACCGTAAAATTTGTTTTTCCGCGCTTTTACACACACAAAAAACGACGTGCGTTGTTTTCATTACTGCGCAAAGGTAAAAGTACTAATGATCAAAGTACAGTTGCTTCGGTCGCAGGGAAGTCGGAGGAAATTTTAGATTTCCTCTGACAGGTCTCTCTGGAATTACAAAAAAAAAGATTTTGCTGCAACTCTTTCACCATGATCCATGAATTAAACCGATCGCACCTTTCCGCAATCTGGAAGGAGGAGATAGTTTACGTGATTATGCACCTCCCGGCAGCTCATCTGGGTCCAATGGTATCTCTACCTCCTGCATAAATGTTCATTTTCAGGAATCACCCGAACATCTGTTAAACAACGTGAATGCTTTCTTAGAGAAATCATGGGATTCGGCAGATTGCAAAATTGTGAAAAAATTGGAACTCTGCTAAACGCTTCGTGCAATTTCATTGAGTAGCAACTTTGTCAAATTAGTGTAAGAATTTTACATGGCCGTATACTGATTGATTGATTGTAAGGTTTAACGCACCGACACAACACAGGCAAGGCAATGATGAGCACCGTAGTAAACGGCTACGGATTAATTTTCATTTCCTCGGGATCCTCAACGTGCGCCGAAATCTCGTACACACTGACGTTTTTAGATGCGACTGCATCTCATTCACTCGCCTTGTCCCTGCATCCGGCGTCGGCGTTGTTGTCGGCGTCCGCCCCTCCCCCATTCTCCTCGCCGCGTGAGCTGCGTTCTCCGCCGCTCACCCCCTCTCCTCTCCGATAGCGAACACTCTCTCGCGAGGGGTATTGGATTGGCTTGGCTTGGCTAGACTTGGCTTGACTTGGCTTGGCTTGGCTTGGCTTGGCTTGGCTTGGCTTGGATTGGATTGGATTGGATTTGGATTGGATTGGATTATAGTGGATTGTGTTGGATTGTGTTGCGTCATAGCCGCGGCAGACGCACTGGCGCCGGTGCGTCCCCTCACCGTTATGCGCGCTATAAAACGCGGTGCCTGTGCCGCTCCGCTCCATCGTTCCAGCGCCGTTCCTCCGCTATCCAACGCTGAGACGTGAACCCCCTATGCGTCGCATCTAGACAGGGGTTCCCGCGAGGGGAGGTGGGAGATTTTTTGCTTTTCTCCTTCACCAGAAAAGCGGCCTCCGCAGCCGGGAATTGAGGCAGCGTCCTCATGCTCAGCAGCAACATTGCCATTTATTCCGATTCCTCTCCAAAGAAAACATTCTTGGTCCACATGAAATCGGCTTTCGTCCTGGGTGCTCTATTTGGTCGGCTCATGTTGACGTGGAGAGTAGAATTCCCTTTTCTCGCAGAAATAAACAGGTTTGTCCCCTGGTCACTCAGGACATTGCCTAAGCATATTGGAACGTGAAGGATATGACAACCTCATTTTCATTGCCAAAGGCAATCCTGGATAAAGCAATTTTTGATCTCTCGTCATTTTTTTATCCGAAACGGTTTTTATTCATCGACTCCAAAGCAGACAAGGAGTGTTCCCCGGGGATCTGTTCCGTCTCCCACTTTTTTTAATATATTGACTTCAAATCTAATCAATCAGGAAATCTGCTCATATGTGTGGGCTGATTATATATCCTTCAATTCTGTTGCACGGAATATTCCTCATCTATATTGTGGACCTTCACTTCTACGTCACATCTTGTTATAGGTGCAAGTTCTGTACCCCGTACCTTCACCACAAGAAGTGACGTGGCAGTGGAGGCACTGTTCATAATAAAATGTATTAACAGGCAAATACAAGCCGGTAGCTAAGGTAGCTCCATTATCCAAGGAACGGCGCGCGCGTCCGGAGTAGTAGTAGTAGTAGTAGTAGTAGTAGTAGTAGTAGTACTATTAGTAGTAGTAGTAGTAGTAGTACTAGTAAACTTTATTTTGTGAAAAGGGGGAGGGAAAAGGGGGAGAGATCAAGGGTGGTATCCACGTTCCAGGACCCCAGAAGCTATTTGGTCATCCCTGGCCCTACTAAGCAGCGCAACCTGCTGAGCTGGACAGGGCTTCCTCCCAGGTCTCTAATGAGGTTTGGTGGCTATTGTTGCCCCAAGTAATTCGGCAATTCTAAGCTGTTTGGAATAAATCGGCCTTCTGGTGACATTGCTTGCAGTCCTCATTATAGTTTGCAGGGAGCATAAGTGATAGTCTGGACTTATGTAAGCACGTGTTCGTCTGTATTTTTCTGAGATTTCTCGCTTCTTCAGCAGTTAGGCTGGGGTGTGGCGTAGGCCTTGATCTCCGGTAAAGCCTATAGGATGTTAATTTGTCTGTGCCTTGACAGTAAGCAGGGAGGGCGTACGATTGTCTCTGTGGTGTTTGGTACTCCTCGCAAGAGAATCGGCCGTTTCGTTACCCTCTAGACCCTGATGGGGCTAGAGACAAGTGTGTGGTTCTGTTTTAAAATTTTTGTAAGACGTCTTTCAGCATTGCATGGGACGATGCCGCAGATGAAGTTCAGTGATAAATATTGAGTCCTTATTGTTGAATTCAGCCCGTCTGATTGCTGGTATGACTACAGCAGTTTCTGCTTCTTGAATATTTAGTTGTTTGGTAATGATGAAATCCAGAATCTTCTAATGTTGGTTGGTAGCTACGGCTGATGCATTGCCTTGCTTTTTTACGGCTGCATCGGTGTAGATTGCGTTTGGATTTTCCTGAGATGTTTTTCGAAAGTAGTGTGTTTTTGCCAATCTTCTGCCCTTATTGTGAGTGGGGTCCATTTTCTTGGGAATTGGAGAGGTCTTGATACAGCGTCTTTGAGCGGGTGTTAAATCGACCATCCTATTAATAAAGGCTGCATGAACCTCCTCTCCAGATCTTCTGAGAATTTCTCTGCCCGTTCTGGTTTACAGGAAGCGTTCTTTCTGGGCATCTAATAGCGTGTTCTTGATTTCTCTGAAGGTGTTGTGTACGCCGAGCTTCAGGAAGTTTTTGTTAGATGTGTAAATTGGTAGGTCTAGAGCGGTCATGTGAGCTCTTCTTATTATTGCGTCGGCCCTTTCCTCTTGTTTCTGATCCATCCGGTGAAAGGGGAGGGTATGTGCAATGTGGCTCATTATGAGGGCTTGAACAACCCGGAGCGTGTCCCCCTCTCTTATTCCCTTCCTGGCTCTTGTAATTCTTCTTACTACTCTGGCCAGCTGTTGAGCCGTCTTTCCAAGCTTGCTGAGAGTATTTCTTGCTTTATATTGTCTTTCTGAATGACCATGCCTAGTATTCTTATTGTTGGGCGCAAAGGGATGTTCTGTCCACCCAGCATAATTCTCCGGAAGGCTCCCGACGTCGTTGTCTTCTTTTTCCAGGGCTATGTACCAGCTTGGTTTCCGATCAGTGCAGTGGCGCGTATCCCTGGAGGAGAAGGTGGCCATAACTGAACACCTGAATAATCTTCGCTCCTTCATTGAAGTCGTTTCCTTTGTCAAGGTAGAAGAGCCCGTGAAAATATGAAGAATTACATTTATATTTGGGTTTCACTGAGAGGTGGATTGCAGACTTGAATTTATCCATCAATGTAGTGAAATTCGCTGTCCCGGTGTTTGGAGGTTCCACTCCCGTTAACCTTACTTTGAGTTATCGGGAGGAGATCGTTACTTAGTTAAAACCTTTGAAATACTTGGGTATTATCAATGAGAGCACATCAGACTTCCGGCAATCCTTCTGATACTCTGCGAAGTCCTACCTGATCCTATGTCGGTCGACATAGTTGTCCCAATAAGGCGGAAATGCTATCCACAAGTATAGTATCCGGTTTGCTAGGCAATGATCTGGGAAACTTGCGCTTTCGTGTGGTAGTGGCAACGAATGCATAGCAACGTACAGAGAGGGCGGGGGTGGTAATTTTCAGCGCACAACCTTACTCTACTCCTATGTTCGAAGCTGAGTATTTCGCATTAGTTTTGGACTCAAATACGTTATTTTCACAATATGCAAATATTCCTGTTATTTCAGACTCCGTATCGGTTTGTACCGCGCTAACATCTGAAAACATTCTTCACTCATTCGTACTTTCGATGCTCTCGTGCCTGCCCACTTACGCGATGTCCGCCTCATTTCAGTTCCAGGTCACAGGGGCCAATGCCTCAATGAAACGGCTAAATCTTTGGCCGGGTCATCTTTAGACGGCCCTACTCGATTTCTCCTGGCACGACCAAGCTTCCGCAGATACCAACGGCGGCTAGGGATAACTTAAGAAGCTGCTATCACATGCTTGGACGACTGGGCCCAACTAGCTCAAACTTTGGATGCGTGATTTTGCGAGTTGCGCCAGCCTGCAGGTAACCTTAACCAGCTAAGATGTAGAATACCACTGCTTAACTTATAATAAATGCAGAGCATTTCAGTAACTCACGATGTCATCCGCGTTGACGTCCGTAGTCGCAGTCCGCACCCCTCCCCCCTACACTATATAAAAAAATACTATCCGGCGCCTGGTTTCGATCCCTCGACCCTGCGGGCGGAACGCAATGTACATTGTGCTCTACCCACTGCCCCACAAAGCCGACACAGAATGGGAGGCTACGAACGCGCCTTATATCCTTGACTCATTCAAACTACGTCAAGAAGCTGCTGATACAACGCATTCACTACCACCAACACCCCAAACACTAAACGTTAACGTAATACACCCACCCCCTATGCGACGCATTTACTCGAGTCCCCCTCGCGGGGAGATGGGCCCAATTTTTTGCATTGAACTGGTCGCACCTTCTACGGACATTGTGGTGCTTGTGGGCAAAGTGAAACAATCGATCACTTTTTCTTTTATTGCCGCGGTTTTTCTGTCAATACGAGATGGGGGGGGTAAAGAGAATTTATTATACGAGATGTGTGAGAAGAGAATTTATTATAAAACCACATATCAGCACGCAACGACTAGTGGTAACAGCGCTGCCCGAAAGAAAAACAAAATCCAATCAGTTTCCTAATACTCCGGGCAGTCAACACTTTTATCTAGCCGCACCAATTAAACACCTTGAACTTGCTTTGTCGATGCCAGTCTTCTTTCATTCAGGGCCATATCACTGGTGTTCTGTCTTAGATGGGTGGTTGCGACCGTTCACACGTCCACTTCAGACACTAGATGCTTGTCCTCGTTTAAAACATGGTCTATCCCCTATTCTCACAGCGATTACATCAATCTATATTTCCAATTCTATTACATAATTCTGTAGCCGTTTCCCCGCTTTTATTGTACAGGCTGACTTTATAGTGCCATGAGGTGGGCGTCTGAGCCCCAAAAAGCTACCCTGTTTGTTGGCCAATCCCCCAAGAGGGTAATTGCCATCAGTGAAATAGCAACACCAATAACAACGACATGCTTGACATCACGGGATTGAGCATGGGACGGCGGCGGAACTGTTTGGGTTCGGACATCGCGAGACTACCATTCAACGTGTGGCCTTTCGGGGACTCTGTGTCGTTATTGGAAACCGCGGCCGGGTGCTAGGACCCCGGTAGAATAACACACCTAAATAAAGGAGCCAGTTTACCTATACTCGCACCTGTTTCGTATAGTTTCAGATTTGTGGAAATAACCTAATGAATATTACACGCTGGATGTGATAAACCAGACGGAGTTTTGGACATTGTTACGAGCTACCGTATACCCTATATCCGAAGCCAAAACCTGTAATTTTCTATAATTATAAAAATACTACCGGTTTTCTCGATGCGCGAAAGTTATAAAGGGAGGAGATTTGTTAACACAAAATATTATTTTGGGTCGTGTCGGTTCCTTAAAATATAAATATTGTGCACAGGATTGTCTGTGACTTGTAAAAGTGCTGCTAATTAGGAATACCGTTCACTAAATACAAATATGTTGACTGGATATTACATATATGTGCTTTTAATGGGGTCTGCTTGTTGACTCTGAAGATGCTTATATTTTTAAGTAGATTTCCTTCGCTCGCTATTGCCAGGAGCCTCCTGCGCTCCTTTGTTGGTGTCCTGAAGCTTCTACACGGCTCGCATGCCACATGCGGCAGCGGTATGCCCTACTCTGGCACTGGTATTTCTCTTTTCTGACCCTTGATATCTGGCCCACACTGCCATTTTATCGCCTTCCGATGTTAAACAACCGAGCGGTTTAGGCCGAGCAATTTCCTTTCAGTCGCACCAACAAACCTCGAAGCGCCAACAAAAAGTATCCGATTAGGGATTTCATGGCGTGAAGGTCTCGGGAACCGAACCTGGAACCTTTATTTACACCGTGAAACTGCAAAGATAACCACTGGACAACCCCAAAGGCCCAAGGGGTACTGGATTAGCAGTGACGGAGAACAATAACATGTGCAGCCAATTGGAAAGAAAAGAAACACTTGCCGTGGTAGTAATCGAACGTGAATCCCTCGCGCTATGAAAGCAGGGTCTATTCGATTGAGATATCATCGCATTCCTAGCGCACAGCATTTCTTTTGTGTTCGTAGCACGGGCGTTAGCTTTGGATTTGGCCGCTTGTTGTAGCGTGTGCTAATGCGGTCCAGTTTTGGAGAGATGTGAAAGCCTGCTGATCCTGGCTTGCCAGTAATGAAGCACTTTCAGCGGCAAATTCGGAAATAAATGTTACGTTCAACAGCCTGATCTCCCACGGAGAGAGAGGGGCCACCAGCTTTGCTGTTTCTCCAGCCTTGACCCACTAGTGCAAGCCGCGACAATTTTTTTCTATATCACAACGCGCGTTCTTGAAGCCCAAAGATCTAAGGCTTTCGCCCTACAAGGATTCGAGCTAGTTGGACATGCGCGAAGAGCAGAGTGTTGATGGAGTATGCTGCAGTCGTGCGATGGAAAGCTTTGCACATGAGGCGTGGCACAGTAACGGGTATCTGCAAAGGGGAGTCGCCCGTTACTAAGTCGTTTTAGAATGCGCAGAAAATCCGAACTAGCAAGCGTCGGATAAATGCGTGGTCCGTTGAACAGCACACAGACCCATTTAGATTCGGCTCCACAATGCATGTATCTCATTCCTAC
The DNA here is from genome assembly GCF_048455015.1 of Haemaphysalis longicornis. Lineage (NCBI taxonomy): Eukaryota > Metazoa > Arthropoda > Arachnida > Ixodida > Ixodidae > Haemaphysalis > Haemaphysalis longicornis. The sequence continues at coordinate 100,966,465 of NW_027526460.1, read as the reverse complement.
TTTTAAATGTGCTGCAAAAAATCCTATTAATGATGCTGACTTGTGAATGAGTGTGAAGAACTCTAATATTTCCTGGATGTAACAAAGCAAACAACTTCTGACGGCATCACCATCCTGAGAAACAAAACAATTTGTCTTTGAGTTGGATGCTCAGGAAAGCCCACAAAGCGCAAATGAAGATAAGGTAAATTATCTGCTCTCGCTTTTTACTTGCTCTCTGGACGAATAAAATAAGGCAGCGTCTAATATCACGGCAGCCGGGAGAATCAACTCCGTGAAATACTCCCGGCAGTTTCAATAGAAGCTGGCTGGCCTAAAATTTGCTGAATAATATTACGTCTCAATGTAACCTAACATAACATAACCTCACGGAACATAGCGTAACCTGCCCGAACGCATCATAACCTACGCAAATCCACCCCAACTGCACAAACCTAATCTAACCCATCCCAATGACATAGAACCCAACCTATATTAAACGTATTTCAACCCATTCTAGAAGTCCTGTGCGTCGATCTCTTGAGATTGTCACGTAGCCATAAGGACGACAAAGCTGCCTTGAAGGAAAAAAGAAATTTATTGCAGCGAACTTGATCTCCCCAAATAACTCAAAAATACAAAGGCGGCGAAGCAGCAGTCAACAAAGTGAAGTGTGCACGCGAGTGTCGGTGAATTGAATACCGCAGCCTGTGCTCTGCAGGCATTTCTCTCTAGGCACCACAGTGGTTCTCGAACCATCGGATTGCACCCAGAACACTGTCGACCAAAGAAGATTATTCTAGCCTGGTGACGTTAGTTCGAAACACTCTCACTATCAAAGGAGACAACGCGTGTGGCATGAAGAATGAAACACGCGTTTCACTCTGTCCGACGAATAACACAGGTAACATAGCCCTGCCCGGCGACGCCGGTCCGGAAAAACAAAACATAGATAAACAAACCCAATGCATCGTTCACGGCAATGGAGTAAAAACCAGAGTAAAAAAGTGTTAACAAAATCACGATGACGGAAAAATTCTGAACGCTAAAAAAAAGAAACGTCGCAATATTCGACTCGAACCTGAGCCTTCTCGTTTAAACCCAAGTACTCTACCACAAGGCTACAGGAGCAGCTGAAACGCGGCTGTTTTTCATATTTGTTCCATAGGATCTCCTCGTAGCATGCTGAGCCAAGAAGGGGCGACTGACGTGAAAAATGTCTGACAGTAATTCTCCCGGTTGCCGGGATAACAGACACTACCATAAAATAACGTAATGAAGATGAAACTCAACAGCGGCCCGGTGACTCTCAACAACTATCATTTTAAGAGTACTATACAAGTTGGAGTTATTGTCAAGCATGACTGTGTTACCGGAAGGGAAACCATGAAAAAACCCAAAACATACGTCTGATTGATTTAAATATTGGCCCCTCTTCGTTATAGGAAGGTTGTGAAAGAGTCCTCTGTCTGTATAGGTTGAAACGATTTTTCTATATATTTATTTTACTTTTACAATTTTACCACACCAGAAAAACTAAGTATCGGTAGTGTTGCTATGTGTGCAGCGATTTGTACATTATCAATCTCCTGTCTATGAAGCATTTCCTCCCGTCAATTTTTGGCTTCCGCCACTGGAGCTCTACTACAAAGTCGCGTCATTTCACGAGCCGCTGAACTTGAAACTACCGTATACTTCTCTCGAAGAGCATTTTTCAGAGCTTACTTTTATGCAACCGTGAATTCTGTCATACTGTTTCTGAGCGAATATTAATCACGAAGTTTTTACGATCCCGCATTTCCGCTGCAAGACGTTATCTCGCATTGCTGAGTAGAAAAACATGCAGTGCCTGCCGCTGTTTTTTCTAGCAATCTATAATGTCTTTCAGAGAAGCAACATTTACCTCGGTTGGAGTCGGCCTTCGGGCATTCTGAATAATGAGTGACAATGTCAAGGTGCCCCTTCCGCAAGGTCACATGTGTGCGCTTACAGAAAAAAGCAAGTGCGCATTAGCCAGCAAAGACATTCAGTGGATGAACGGCTCAAAAAGGGTTGTTTTTTTGGCTAACACGCACGGTATAGAAATGGGTGGTTTGCAGAACATACGCACACATTTCCATTGGATGTGTTTATGGCAAACATAAGTCGTATCTTTATTTCTTTTTCTAAAACAAGCAAAAAGCATCTCCATGATCATAAATCGCATGAAGGGCGATATTTCGGCAATTATTAATGCTTTCAATCCTACGTATTCTTCACTGGGCAGAACCTATTATATCATGCGTTGCGCAAAGGAAAATTCGAACTGCCTTGTATAAGAGCTCTGGGTCCCGTTCAGCTCACTACCGTTCTCTGCTCAGCGTTCGCAAGTTCAACGAAATCAAAGGACATGGCCTGCCACTTGCGCGTCGGGGTCCTTCCGGTAAGTAAGCGGGTGTACGACTTACTTTGTAACTTTTCCTTAACGTGTGTGCTTCCGAAGTGCAAGCACTCGTTCTGGAGAACGTTCATTGTTTCTACCGGGCTATAATGCAATGCACCGCAGGTTTTTCTCGAAGCAGTTTTATAACGTACAGCTCTGTTACAAAGAACACCAATTGAACATGTGAAACGGGCATGAGGAATATTTGAAGTGTAAATATTCATACGAGTATTAAGAAATCTCCCTCGTTGATAGCAAAGTCATACTACACGCGCCCAAAGCTTGTTCTTTTCAGTTTTGAAGTAATTTCATCAGAAATGATAGTTTCAGAACACGAGTAGTAAATTGCCTTGTCTTTTTTTTTTCAGCCATACCTATTTAGGTATGCTTAAATTGGAAGCGAGCAGTATTTGCGACCCAGAGAAACCAGGCGGAAGTTGACTTTTCTTTAAGATCAAATCAAATAATTTATGTTTTCAGCATCGAAAAAGCATCAAAAGGGCACACAGACGAACAGCCCTTGAGACTTGACAAGGACTGTGTCCCTGTTACATGGCATTCAGGCATTGCGTTCTAAATAATATCAACACGGCTAAAAATATCAAGTGGTACAGCATAAAGAACCTCACTTGTGACTGAAAAGCCGTTTCACGCCTAATGTATGAAAATCAGTCGTTGCAGTAAAAAAGTAGCAGAATAGAAAATAAATAAGCCAACAAGCATGCAAACAAATTATAAATTCATAGCATTGTGCGGCGAGTAGTTACTTGTACTTGAAAAGATGTATGCACAGAAGTTGCACCTGGCCCTGAGGAGCGCCATAGGGGTTGGCTGTGGATCAATTTCAATTCCCTGACTATATTGAACACGCGCCGATAATGGTAAAACTGACCGTTTTTGTGTCCCGTGCATTACAAAAACTGCCGCTCCGGCCACACCCAAACCCTGCATTTATTCTCTCTTGAAGCAGCGCACTGGCGTGTGCCCCGGAGTTTGAGTAAAACCTTTGATCTGTCCCGCCAGGCGGACTTGGCCACTTTCGTACAATCTTGTTCGGCAAACTAGACAAGAAATAAGTAAGCAACCACGCAAGCCAGGTAGCATAAATTCTCCAAACTGCCGCCAAGCACATAAATACGGCACAAAAAATGTTAATCTCCTTCAGCGATCTTTTTAAGTGACATCTGATGTCCAGAAGGGCATTTTGGAGAGGAGGAGAATGTCGCACGAAGTAAGTAAAAATACTCTTTTTCATCTTTTCTAAGCGTTAAGAAGTTTTCCAGTCACGGATAGCGAGCGTGAGTGCTTAGCGTGAAAGTGCACCACGCCTAAAACAAGCCTGCAAGAAATATCGTTCACTCACGCTTAGCAAGCGTTACGGATCCAGCCAATAACGCTTATCAAGCGTGATATTTTAGCGTGAAAGCACATCACGCTTGGAACAAGCGTGCGAAAAATCGCCGAGAGTCACGCTTGCTAAGCGCGAAAACTTTTAGAGTGTAGTAACGGGCCGCGCCCTCTTAATTCATAAATGATTTATTTCACGCGTTCTGGTGTGATTTATGATGGTTAGGTGCAACGTCGCATTTCTTCAACAGACTACACCACTTTTGAAGTCAAGCAAGGTAGACCAACATATTTGTCTCGAAACTTCTTAACTTTCGCTCATTCCTTCGCCAGTCCCTAGATTGCACATCTGCAGGAATATGATAGAGGCATCCCGCGGTTTTAACGGGAAATGATGCCGTACTATTGTACAGGTATTTTATGATAAAGGTCGTGATGCCCGCGTCCTAGCCCCATCAACGTTAATTTCAGTGCTCAGTCAGCTAACTAAATGCAACTGGTAGACACAGATTATCACATGGCCATGAATGACGCAATATATCTAATGAGCCGTACCAAATTTAAATTATTCTCTGTACGCCGTGGTACTTCAGTGACCATTCCGTGGTGCATGAGTGACCTCTGCAGGAAAGATGTTTTATGGCCCTGTTTAACGACTTCAAGGGCGTCATTTCGTAGCATAACTTGTTGGTGAATACGTTTGTAGTATCTCCTGTACTCCCACACACAAGAGGGGAGGTCTTTGTGTATTGCGTCAGAGAATCTGTGGCTGCAATTATCACCTTAATGAAAGTTACTGACGCAGAGAAATAGCCAAGGACGCTGATTTCGGGGTGTCGGAATGACAATGGTGCAGCTATGGACACAGAAGTCAGCTGTTCTCGGCGGCGGTGTTTTCCGCATCTGGCAGTCACTGCAGCTCCGGACTACGCGTAGCGTAATAAAGTTTTGAGGCCATTAGTATTTTATTTTTATCTTTTAGACTATCCCCGTGATAAGGTAGGTTAACATGAGTGGTGATGAGGCACTTCAAAGATTTTGACACAAAGGTTCGCGAAGATTACAAGAACTTTGGTCTGATGGTGTGGTCCAACTTCTTCATCAAACAGAGTTTTTGAGGCAGAATGCAGCAAAGCTGCGCTTGAAAGCCCTTACAGAGATGGTATTGCGTTAATTGAGGTGATAAAACATATCACGCAAGTTTGGGTCACCCGTCCCTTCTCGGTGGGTCTACGGGTGAACACAATCGCCTGTCGGCGTTCAAATGCTTTCTACCGCATCTACAGATGATGTTCATGACATATTCGTGTAGGGACAAGCTTCTTTGTCAGCAGCCGGTCTGAAAAATGGGGTAGCTGATGGTCTGCAGATACATTTAGTGGGAGACCATATACGTACGAGCACAATTCGAAAATAGGGCCTGATAAATGTGTGGCACTGTTCTATGGCGGATGAATAAGGTTGTGTACCTTTGAGAGGTCACGGCAAGCACAAGCGATAACTTTTCTGCAGTTGTTTTCATTCTGCAAGAGCAAGACTCCCAAACCTGTGCACCTTACGAGCGTATGCATTTTTGTTTTGTCATCGTGGTCAACTCAATGAGCACAGTCGGGAATTCAGGGCCTGAGTGACCTCGCAAATGCTTGCTGTTAAGCTTCTTCGAAGCAAAAACAAATTTTGTCTCGTGAAACGCGTGAGTGGTGGTGTAATACGTGCAAGGTATTCAGGAGAGCGGCGGTAGAATGTAGAGAATTCAAGAAATTTTCATTTTCCCTTCTTTTTTTGCCATCGGAAAGCTTGATATTGCCCCCACTTTATAAAGTATAGGAAAAGACACCTTCGGCATTCATGAGGCTGCCTAAAAAACATAAGTTATTTTTGTGCAGGGTGGCATATTTTGGTCTTAAGTGTTAGAGCCAATGTTGGGATAGTCCCGAGTACCACCTCTAATCTTGCAAGGTTCCCGCAGAAGTGACAGGCTGGTAACACGACATTGCCAAAGTAGACGAGGCGAGTGTGCGAATTTATGCCGGCTCGAACAGTCGCAGATGCTCATCAACAATGCTTGTCCCACGCAGAGCTCCAAGAGCATCCCGTTGGACTCTAACACTGGGTGCGATGTTATAGAGAAAATGTTTCATGGCTTCTTTTTCTCAAGTATACCTGGTTTTGAGGTTCAGTAAAGGAAATTACTTCCATTGCCACCGATGGTCGGCTGCATCGACGAGTGATTGAAGGGACTTCGTTTCGCGGATAGCTACATAATTTTGTTCCACTGTGCCTATAACTGAAGAACCTATAGTGCCGGCGTTCATCTTTGCGAGCACAAGTGGACAGCCCAGGGGCTTTGCAATGGCTGTATGCTGTCAGCCTTAACTACTACAGTTCTATTGGCCACAATGTTGTGCTCACAGTGAAGAAAAAAGCAGCCTCAATTCGGTCGTCTGGATTTTTTGGAATAAAGTGCATGGCAGCAATCACATAACTGACTTCATTCATTTTTTCAAGGAACCTGCGATATATGCGTCCTTATTCAAATGGGAATACTATCTGCGTGAAACCCCTAAATAATAGTGCACACCTGTCAGGTTGTATGATTCCCTGCTTTGTTCTTGACGAAAATGTGGGATATGATGGACGCTATAAAAATATTGCATGGTAATAAAATTACTTTTAATCATAACCGACGGATTACGTTCAACCTCATTCCACCTTAATTACTTACTTCGGCAACGCACACGACTAGCAAGAGCTTGTCTTAAAATATTTGCGCGAATGGGCTACTGGTTCGGTCGTAACATATTTAGGCTTAACTTGCAGTGGGACCGTTTTGCAGCAAAGCTTGGCTTGAGAGAATAAAACCTGGAGGTTGGCACTGAACCGTGCCTGCGCTCACCACTCCACATTTAGGAAAATGTCCGCATGCGCAATTCCTTATCGTCTGCCACTATTTATGTACACCGCAGTTTATACTGTAACATAGCCAAACCAATACGGTTAGGCCGGGTAATTGTGTTGCTCACACTGGGTGCGAGGATAACCAGAAATACTGGTTCGCGGAGAGCTGGCGAAAAATAAGCCTTCCGCCAGTGAGAGTAGTCTGTCCGTGTTCTCTCGTGCGAGAAGCGGTGCTCTAGAGCTGGTTTGTGGCCATTGAAACCATTCAGAATCACGGCCGCTAGCATGGTGAAACATAATTACCAAGCGGTTAAATTGGCGCACTGGTCACAGTTTCTGCATAAACTTTCCGCTTGACTGCTACTTCTCTCTCAAACTCGGCGCTTCGTGTCAAGCCTCCCGTTATGGGTATTGGTGTTTCAGGCACAATCATCACACGCAAAAAAATGGTGACAAAAATAGAGAGGTTTTTATTGCAACGAATCTAGGGTTGTTCTTTCGCCGATTAGGAGTATTTCAAAGATTGGCAAACCCATAAACTCGAGACACGACGGAGCATGCAGGCACCCCTGTCCGCGGAGAATTTTCAGTTATTGAACCACTTGTTGCCGGGCTATATTGCAAAAAGAGAAACACTCGTGATCTTCCACAGCAGTGGGAGAGTACAATCACTATTTTAAGGCGGTGAGAAAGCGTTTGACACATCTGTTCAATAAAAGTATGCATCTCTCTGAGGACAGGGGGTGGGATACGCGTTGTCAAAACTCTTCTTCTCTTCAGTACTTCTGGTAAGGTCTCCCGGCTCTGGCCTCATGCGGTTACGAAGTGGCAGACGTTGCAGGCCTGGAGTGCTAGGGAGTACAAGAACGTACAACTGAGCAGGTGCGCCTATGGGTGCCCTAAATCTTGGATGCGTATCCGGTTGATTAATGGAAATAACTTGGAAAAGAAAACGCCATTCCACAGCCTCTACCTCGGAACTCCCCTGCAGTTTTCCACTGATAATCGTTTACTTAGGAATGCCCTGACGCTCCCCCGATGAGAAATACATTGGAGGTATAGTCGTTTCGCGCAGCAACTAACTCTTCCCGACCCAAGTGCTTTTGCTGGGGCTTTAAATTGAGCTTTTTGGGAAAACGTCATGTTCCTGCTTTCGTGGTTAGGGCCGTCCACTTCGTGTGGTTGCGCGAATGATGAGGAGTACTTGTTTTCTCAGGAAGTACTTTGGTAAAAAGTTTAGGCAGCTGAGAGCACGGAGGACTGGCCCAAATGTCAGGGTGGTCGAGTCACAAGAGCCAAAGTGTTGATATAGGGAGAATTTCTTCATATATAGTGAGCATTTTGTACCACACTGACAATGGTGGTTGCAAAGAACACTCTGTGGGAGAAGTCCGGGGCACCATTCCCACACTTCATCTTCATCTGTACATAAACATCAGAACCTGCTGATATGGGAATGTAGGCACACCATCCTTGTACGTAATCATGAACCGCATATGCTGGGCGTTCTCTCGTCTGGACTTTACCAATTTACGTAGCTCCGGACCCCGATCTTTTAATATTAACAAGCCAATTTTATCAGTAGGGTAATGTAGGGTTAAGACTTTCATTGCGGTGAATGTTCGACTGCTATTTTTTTGAAAACACGTATAAGGGGTGGATATAAAACCCCTGAAATTCACTTTTTCTCTTTTACTCTTCAAATGTCATTAAAGTTTTCTCTCTCTAAGCTTTACGTTTCAGAAAAAAAACACAGTAAAAATGATGACTGCCTCCACGTGGTCGAAAGGAATTGATCGGGGTCGGTATCATGGAATTGTTGAAGCAGCTTTGCGGAAAAGTTTGCGAATAATGAAAATATTGCTTGAATTTGCTGAGTCGACTGTCTTTAGCTGAGGTCGGGTGACGAGTCGTAGCAGACATGAGTAACTCAGAGGCAGACAGGCCGACAGAGACACGTTTGGGTAGCCCAAGAAATACCCTCGTCTGTAAAACAGCAGATAAAACGTTATCGCCAATGTTAAGCAAGCGACACACAGGGAAAGCACACCGTCCTAAAGGATTTTGGTGATTTATCTCGACACAAAATCAATGAAGAAAATCAAAGATACAGAAAGTTGCTTACGCGCAAGATAGCGCAAGAGGAGCTTGTGATTGCCAGCCCGGTAAATAATTATCTAGAATATCCGGAGCTTGCCAACTGCTCACGGGTGCCTTCCCACCCGCACTGCTCATATTCAGACATTCTGCTGTTTCCATTGCTTTACAAACGACGATAGCACTGTAACTGCCCAGTACCGGTCTGGGCTGAAAAAAAATATTTCTGAGGTGTGATTATTGTATCAATAATGAACGGGCCGTTTTTTTTGGGGTGGGTAAGACTGCGGTGTTAATGACAGCATGGGTTAGCTATGCCTCAGCTCGAGCGTTGTGAAGCGCGGCGTTTTTTACTAGGGTTACTCTATTACAACACAAGCTTATACTAGGTCCGGATGAATATAAAGAGCAGGCATATTTTTCTTCCGCTTATTTCTTGGAAGAACAATTCGAAAGGGCCAAGGATCTTTACACGGAGAGAAGCATGCGGAATTCGTTCGTTTACGAGCATCAGTTTGCTAAGAAAATACCAAATGCCAAATATTCAAAGAAATAACAAGAATCTATACTGGGGAATATTGTGGAAGTTCCAAACTATTACCCTGAAAATGGGACTCCTCACCGATGTCAAAAGTGAAAGCGCAGTGGTATGTGTGTGCTTTGAAGCAGACCTCAGCAAAATTTCGGGTTTTCAATTTCAAAGAGAGAAAATCTTCACCAGGCAAGTATTCACGAAGCTGTTGGATAAATACCTTGAATAATGGATTGGGTTTAGCTGTAAAAAATTCACAGCATATCCACGGGGTGAATGATGATGAGTGGGCGAAGCTCCTGAGGGGAAATCATCGGTAAAACCGTGACTCCTCAGTGAAAGTTCGCCCACTACATCGGTGTCCGAACGTAACGTCTAGAAAGTCTCGCTTAAACCGCGCGTCGGCCCCTTGGGGCTGAGCTCGCTGATGCGTTTTGCAGACGCCTCACGAGCTGTCACTGCATCGGGGTCTGCCTGCCGATACGCGCGCTTTCTCGCCGCTTCCCGTTCTCTGACGTTTTGGAGATCCTCTTCGCGCCGCAGCCGTGCCGCTTCGCGTACGGCAGGGTCCTCGCGCCGTTGCCGTGACGCTTGGGCCTCTCGTTCTCGAACGCTGGGATCTTGGCGGCGTCGTCGCGCAGCCAGACGACACGCTTCGACCTCCCGCCCTCGTACGGCAGGATCTTGGCGGCGGCGTCGCGCAGCTTCACGGAGCGCTTCTGCCTCGCGGGCTTGCACATCTGCAGCCTTATCCATCGGGCGACTCCGAGCGCGCGCCAACGGCGAACGGATTTTATTACAACGCTCCCCGCCATCTAGTAAACAATCCAAGAACTAAACTAGAGGTAGTCACGCCATCTAGTAAACAATCCCAGAACTAAACTAGAGGTGGCTACATACATACGTCGAGGATGGACAGACCCCCGCCTTAAGGAGCTTCGCCCCTAAAAAGCTTGTGTACTGTATTACCTTGGTCAAGTATGTATTGCAAACCTTAGCAGATACCCAGATCACTGAACTTCAAACAATGAACGCGATGTCACAATCGTGACGTGCTTGCTTTCACAGCGTAAGCGCTAGGTGCTTCACTTTGCAACCTAGCCTATGCAATTCCCTTAACGCATGATACCTGTCAATCAAGGGCGCAGAATAACGCAGTGTTCTACAAACAAGAAATAGCCCTGCTTGGGAATGTTGTTCTTGCGATGGTGAATCCTAGTTTTCAAGATTTGAATATAAATACCAATTCCTTTGTTAATTCGTACAAATCGAGATAAGCTATTTTAAAGCCTCCATTTTCAATGCAACGGCCGATATTCTCACGGAATCTCCTCCAAGCCGAGTTCTGGGGGCTTGTAGTGTGTTTTTCTCGTTGCACTTCTAGATACCAATCTACTCCATCATGAAAAGTTCAAATAAAAGCCTTCAAGTCACGGGACTCACCGACATTATGTTCAATATGGTAAAAGACGTCACCAACTGCACGTGAGTAAAGAAATTGAACACAGTATTCTTACGAAAGCATAAAATCTAAGGGCCACATAGGTGTTTGTAGTGGGAGTAACTTAAGTATGCACTAATATTTCGGTCATAATTGCCCTGCTCGCTGATATCATTCCTCGGCATCAAGTCTTATCAGTTCTGCGTGCAATGCTTTTTTTTTTACCAATGTGTTTTTTGACCAATCAGTTACGGTGGAAGCAGCTCGTGGTAAAACGAGGCGTGTTCCGCATGAGCATCGGTTTATGACCTAGTTTGAATTTCTTGTAGGTATTCTTCGGTAAAATCTTAAATTTAGAGAGCTTTAGTAAAATAATTTTGGCTCGTGCATTCCTATTGGGTTTATGATGGTGTCGTCGTATATGAGACTAACATGTTCTCTTATGTGTTTTACTTATAAAGCTACAGTTATCGCTTGCCATCGACGGTCACAACTGGAATTCGGAACCCAAATGGAACGTTTAGCACTGGAGTCTTGGGTGATCTGTACCAGAACGTAAGCAAGCAGATTTATATATATCTTTTTTTAATTTATGAACTTGTATTAACGTTCCAAGTTCCAACGTTCGAAGTGGTTTCAACGTTCCAAGTAGTTGACCACTAGGATTAGACATCTACAACATACTTTACGGAAGCTTTATTTCTGCTAGGCAAACAAGCGAAGTGATTTATACCTTAACGATTGAAAGCATACAAATATTGTGTGTATGTACAGTGGAACCCGCTGATACGTCCTCGGATTTACGACGACCCGCTTCTTACGACGGATCACCGGAGTCCCGGCAAACTCCCCATAAAAAGAATGCATTAAAAACCACGATTGTATGACGCTCCGGTACACGCGTTCCGCTTCATACGACGAACCCTGGCGTGGATAAACCGGCGCTTTTCCCATATTTTACACTGCTTTGCCGCCTCGACCCGACCTTTTTATTTCGAACTATTGTTTGACGCTGCTTGATGTGAAAAATTCCGCAGGCATGCAAGACCACTAGCTGAACAGACGCAAGCAAGCAGGCAGCTACTCGTGAGCTGGAGTTAACTTGCGACGGCCCCACCTGGCAGCAGTAAGCCAACGCGCCAAACGCGAGAAGTCGAAGTTCAGGTGATAAGTGAAGCGTAAATTTGAAGCTTCCATAGAGCCGCCGACGAACGCGGAAACACGTAAGACGCAGCCCCAGGGTGATGACCGGACACCCGCTTTCCTCCCCGCTCGATCAAAGTTAATTCCTCTCACGACGCTCTTTCTCCCGTTACGTCTGCTCTCTGCTTATCAAAAGCCACGTTGTCACACCGCTCTTTTCTTTGCTGGAGGGCCTCAATTCACGCGCGTCCTCCGCAAGGGCGGAGCAAAATAGAGGATGCGATGGGGTGAGGCACGTACCTGTTGGCACCGCCATTTAGGGTCCCTCGCTCGCCGTGGCAGCAAGTCACTGTAGCAAGACCGCGCTATAATTTTTGCCGCCACATGGTTTACTCGCGAAGGTTGAATTATCTATTACGCTTGCTGGGTCTTGCGGGAAACGAAAACAGCTATGCATTGAGCACTATGCCACAATAGCGATGGCACAGGACCGTTCGAACTATGTCTCCGCCATGTACGGCAATGCTATTTTTTGTTCATCTCCGCCTTGTACTGTCGTTCGTTTCGCTTGGCCTTGAAATTTCAGACTCGCCTTTTGCTCTCTCAATTTGCTCGACCACGTCGGCCTTATATCGCGTAGCGCGCGGCGCTTGGATGGCGGGCTAGGTAGACGCCATAAAGGGGAGGGAAGCATAACATAGGCGTTGCTTTTTAAACTTGCGATTTCAGCTAAATGTTCGCAAATAACGCGAGAACGTGCTAAACAAGGTAGTTTACATAAGTTGTTAGCCTTCCTGTCGCGTGAGACCGTCTACTCGGCCGGCATTTAGCCGCAACCCGGTTGTAAGACACCCCGGTCATACGACGCTTTCTCGTCGTCCCTTGAAAGTCACATTATCGGGGTTCCACTGTATTTTTTATTGTTTACTTCTCTCACTTGTGTTTACAAGTGAGGAACGACACTTTAAATCGCATCATTCTGTTTTCTACGCTTTTAAATATTCTTTTTTGACCACTGCTTCAATGCAGAAAAAGACGAGCACATAATCTATGATAAAATCCTTCAGTGATTTCAAAAACACTCGTTTAACTTGTTTTTAAGGTAACAAAAAGAAAAAAAAACAAGGTTATAAATTGGTGCAACGATAGGCGGAAACATCAAAGAATAAATAAAACCGCCTTTACTTCAGCTGTTTTAGCATTAACACAAATACAAGTTGGCAGCAAATTGGCAGAATAATACTGAGCACGCTATAATTTTGCTCAACAGAACAAACCAACATTCATTCATCAGGGGTGCCCGAAAAAGGAGGAGAGGAGAGTGAGTGGTCAGAAGCGGGAGAGGAAAAAGTGTCCCACTGATAACCGCACAGGACGATCGTCATAGGACGAATATACAGCGAAGCAAGTAGATATGCGGCCATTTTTAGGGTGGACCTTTCTGTGACCCCTTTGAAGAAAAAGCACTACTAGCCTACTAGCCCGGCTTCAAACTTTGTACGAAGGCCCTTCACTGCCAATACAAATTAAAAAGAAACTCCTGAGTATGCCTAAACGTTTCTGAGAATATGAAGGCGAATGCTTAGTTGGACCTTCTGTTTATTTGCTGTTGAATATTCTGTTCAAATTTGCGGCTGTGACCAGCCAGCTTGGACAGAACTCTTGAAAGCTAGGTTCGCTCGCTCGCCATCAGCAGAGCCATAACCGCGTCGGTATTTTTGCTTCTCAAGTCAGGTTGTACCGTGCGTGCGGCAAGCGTCTATCCTCTTTTTACAGTGCTCTTTCCATTTTACGCAACGCTTAAAAATGATTTTCGTCTTAAACATGATTTCCGAGACGTCGTAGAACTCAAGCCTCGTCTACTGGTCTACTGGGCTGATGACGCCTTACCGACCATGCCACGCTAGGGTGATGTTCACAGTAAGGTTATGTCTTCTTATGTCTTCTTACGTTCCGTTATGTCTTCCGTTACGTTACGTTATGTCTCCTTAGCGCATGTTGGTAGACGGAGAACTCCGGCTGCGGACCTATGCGTCTCCCATTCGATGTGTAGATGAAAAAATTGGCTTCGCATCGAGCTACATGGGCTTCGCTAACAGCCCATGTAGCTCGATGCTTTTAACAGGTAGAAATGCCTGTATGTTCGTTCTAAGCACTTTGCCATTATAGCTTACCGAAGAAATACAGTAGTGAGACATTCCGTATTGGCGGCGAGATGTTTGAGTGGCGCCCCCTGGCACTGACGTCGACTTAGGGACTCGCTACGCGCTGTCGTCTGTACACTCCGATTGTGACGAGCAGCAGTGCCTGAGGTACAAATCACCCTGTTTGATGCGTAGGTGCATTAAAAAAGGGTTTTTATATTAATTCAGTTATTTTTGCCAGCTTCTGACACATCCGAATATTTTGAAGCTGTATCCCCCACAAGTTTGCAACAGAGGAGGAGAGAACACCTTTCTTCAGAGGATCGGTCAGAAGATCGTGTGTAACTCGCCCTTTCTAGCTTATTGGTGAGGTTCAGTGCTCAGAGCTCCTCGATAAGTATTCTAAATGTGTAGGCTTCCCTCCAGTATTTTTGAGATGCTCTTAGGAAGACTCAACAGTATAATGCTACGTACCAAGCAGCGGGCTCCTACACGCGCACAGAGCAGCAGGAAATAAAGCGGCTGTCTTCTATTTCTTTCGTTGTAGTTGACTTGTATCAGATGAATGTTTTTTTTTCTCTGTGCCCAACGCATTATTTTTCTGCACCACCACAAACATCTTATTAGTAGGTTCGGGGATGTTTGGGAGGCTCACAAAGATTGTGTGGATAAAAGAAGTTGTTGTTTGGCGAGTTGGTGCATCTTGGTGAATGAACACGGGCTTTGCGCGAAAGAGACACCACACAGAGGATGGACGGGACGTCCCGCTCGTCCCGTCCGTCCTGTGTGTGGTGTCTTTTTCGCGCAAAGCCCGCGATCGTGTGGATAATTTCATCAGGCTGTATGGCATACATTCCCTTCTTCACAAACTGACTTTCACTATGGCTGCGTGCAAGAAGGTGCATACCCGCAGCCATTCAAATACATTGAGAAGGTTTGTGCTATGCCACCGCGATCGCGCGCCTGACAACGTTGTTCAGTGTACTCGACGGCGGCTTTTGGCCTCCGAATTTCTACCGTAACCATCGTTATCGTAATGAACTGACTCTCAACCCGAACAATTATAACATAATTACGGTGTTAAAAGCTTTATATACTCGCTAACGAACGCAATAAATAGTATACGTGCATATAATACAAGAATCGAAAACGATGAATATTTCCAAGTAGCTCTTTATTGTTTTCCAACCCTTCCAGGCGTAAAGAACAAATTCTGCTCTACTTGGGATGGCGTTCTATGAAATGAAGAAAGTGCTCTTACTCTTTTGCCCTGGAATGAGGACCGGGTATACTAATCAGCTCGACCTTACTATAAATAAAGTTATCTCCTGCTTGTCCTCTTCCTCTTGAGTGCAGTTTTCAATAACGTATATCTGAATATTAAAAACATATGGCTGTGGGCAATATACTGAAATATTTCCCCAGGTCTTGACAAACATAGTGTTACCGAACACGTGACTCGTTCTGCTCAGTAAGCCTCCATAGCTGGTTAGAAGCCTGATATAAAACTAGCACGCGCCTATACACAAGTGGGTCATTTGGAACATAACCTGCAGCTCTTGCAGCCCATAGTTCATGTCGGCATATTTTCATGCAGTGACAATGCAAAGTGATGTGATACAATACTTTCGAGCATTCGGCAAGGTTGAAAAAACTGTTTTACCGTACAAATGATTACTGGGAGTCGTAATGCCTTCTGCCAAAGCCGACAGCCCCGAAGCACTGGAATTTGTTCTGGTCTGATATTTTTGCTGTTGCCGGATACTAGGAGCGGGCTGTTCCCTTTGTTCGAAGGATTGCTTAATACAGAAGCTGACGCCTAGCACCGACTGTTCGCGCTCCACACAGGACCGACTTCACTAGGAATGGGGTGACACTGGCAATGTTTCTTCCGTAGCGGTATCCTGAAGTAAACTAAACCTCACGCCTTGGGCTGGTGTATGCGATTTTAAGCCTAATATTATCATAAAAAAGTTACACACACAATATCTCGCACGGAGAAGCATCAAACGTCAACCGTCAAACGTCAAACGTCAAAGAAACAGCAGAGAAAGTGAGCCCGAATGAAGTGACGACAAATGCGAGAATCCCTAGCCGACGTCACGGAGGCGTGCTTCGCAGCGCCGCCCGTGGTCGCGCTCACCGCCAATGGCGTGTAACCAAATACTTTTCCATGCAATTTTGATAATAAAGCTTAAGTTGCGAGAAGGCGTCGTGTAAGTTCTGGAAGGTTTTTTTTTTTTTTTTGCTGTCACAAACTACGTTGGTGTCATACCGTCAGTAATAAGGCGTAGTTTGGGGGGCTTCAGACAGTCAAGTACCATGGGGCCAAAGTTTTAAGGCTTCCCTCCCCGTTCAGCCAAGAGTTTTAACAGAGAGTTCTTCGCTGACGTATGCATGATGAGAGGTATCACATCCGAGACCCATCGGTACGTTGCGGAACCACTGTGGAGAGGTGAATGGAAGAGCGCCTAACATGCGCCCTTTCAGTACGCGATGAAATTGTTATATTACTGATCGCATATGCAAACACGTAGCGTGATTCGATAACTCGAACTCAGTATGGCCGGTGTACACGTGATCTGCAGTGTGTCCCACCTATCATGTACCAAGAATTTAAAAAAAGAAGAATGGCGTTGCTCGAAGAAAATGTTATGCATAATGTTTCCGGTACACTAGAGTAACAGCCAGTAATTTTTTGTAATGATAATTATTAACTATATAATTGTAACTAATTATCCAACTCGAGAAGCACTGTCCCAATCATTAAGGTGTCAATGAGGCACTTTTAGGTACCCACAAGAGACATCTAAGTGCGGTATCTTCAGCGACGTACTAATTGCGTAATCATTTATTCTGACTGCTCAAGAAACCCCGCGAAATATGAAAAATTCCACATGACCGCGCTCCCATCCGCGTCATAAAGCAGTGCCCCCGATCAGGCTGAATCTAAGTTACGACGAATGATATAAAGAAAGGAAAGAAAGAAGAAATCGTCACCGATTTTGTGCCTTATCTGCCACATGCGCCCTGCGATAGTAGGTATTGCTGCTCCTTCCAATCCGTTATTAAGGTGATGCGCTGTCTCTTCGGTCGTGTGACAGGCAAAGCAGTTGCTTTCAATCAGCTTATTTGAAGGCACTGGTTTATGACGCGGGTGTTAGCTTCGTCACGTGGTATTTTTCATATTTCGCGGGGTTTCATTATTTGCCAGAATAAATGAGCACGCAATTAGTTCGTCTCTGAAAATACCGCAGATAGACGCCTCTCGTGAGTGCATACAAGTACCTCATTGACACCTTAATGATTGGACAGTACTTCTCGAGTTATATAATGAATTGCGATTATTGAATAAATAATATTAACGAAAAAATTACTGGCCTACTCCACCCTACAAGAAATACGCACTAGATTTTTTTCGAGTACCACCATTACTCGTTTTTAAAATCTTGGTGCATGATAGCTCGGACACCCTGTATATTGAATGCTGAAGGTGCTTCGGAACCCTCCTTAGGTATCCGGGTATTTATGCCAAAATCATACATGTTGTCGAAGTAAGCACATCCCCTGATTTATTAGGATTACCCTTTGTACGAGACTTAAGGTTACGACCAAATGTATAGTAATGAAAGACTGCAAGCAATAGCCAGCGTTTTTGGAGAGTTATATGCTGAAAAAGGTATACTACTTTCAACAACCTGGTTACTTTCAAACTTTATCTTGTATTTGATAAGAACTTGACAACTCTACAAAAGACGACTTGTTTCTTCTGTTTCAGCGAACAGACGTGACGCTGCCATCCATAGGAAGAAGCATAGAGCGTGACGATGCTGGGTATCCTACGTCACCCCTTTTTTTCATGCCTGTCACCATAATGGCAGGAAGGAACCGAACCCAGCAGACTAACATGGCCGGCTACCTTCTTACCTTCGATGTTGAAGTAAGTGATGGTGTCCCAGTAGGACGAAAATCCGGAAAAACTTCCTGCGGGTTATTACTGGACGACAATACCCAGTCCTTGGTACTATATTTGGTCTTGCATAAAAATGGAATGTTGACAGTACTGTTTACACGGAAGTAAACATCACTCTCAAGGCCTGTGCAGTTCCGTCGCATAAAAAGAAGAGGCTGAAGTGCCACTTGCGCAGATTCTTACAACCACCGTTGCGTGTTCTTACCTTTGTGGTTCCTCTACAGCGCGACAGTGGAGCCAGTGTTCTCAAGGAATTCCTGCAAGTGTTCACCCTTACAGGAATCTCTTAAAAAGGCCATAGCCACTGAAGAAAAGCTGCACATTGCTTGACAGAGTGAAGGTGTAATGAACAGCGCCGGATCTCCGCCCTTAACGAGGCAATCCGGGTGCCAAAGGGATCAAAACTACACGAAGCGCTTGAGAAAAGGTTGCTTCAATATTAGCAACCACGTGTCCTTCTTCGCATTGAAAATACCGGTATCCTGCCGCGCCTGGGGGAAAAGCAAGTGAACGCATTGTCCGTTTAGACATCATGCGCAATATTACTTATTTTATGTGCTTTTATTAATTGGATGTCCATGACTATGTCACAGCAAAAATTTGAGGAATTTCAGCGTTGAACCTCATCTAGGTACGAATATTTTTATCCTGATATGAAGCTTCCGTTTGCATTGCGAATGGCGAAAACCAGCTCCCCAATACGTGGAAACTACGACTCCCCTGCTCCGACGCGGACCCTCAGCGACGCCAGTGGCAGAGGATAAGGCGCTCTACTCGCCTTATACCAGCATGGCCATGAGAGAGTTATTGACTTGAATGCGTCTGTCTTCGACAGAACACTGTCTGGTTAGGTTAAACTTGAACCGGAAGAAATACAACAATCAAGGGCTTTTATTAAAAGCGGTCCCTTTTAATCAATGTCTTTGGTGTATTTCCCTCTTCCTCGAGGGTAATTGAGCACGCTAACTGACACTTGTCCCCGAAAAACGTAGTTTTCCCATTATGAAACGCTAGTGCTTAGGCCGGTGGGGGCTGCAAAAAGATTTCGAAAGCACTTATGCGGCTGTCAGTGAACCTTATTGACGACCACCATAAGGCACTGGCTGCCGTCTTTGAGCGACCCCACTTTATAGGTTGGTCGCTTTTCCCCTACGAGTGCAAGACTACGCCAGTAGTTGAAAGCTTACAAATATGCCCCCGCCAGTCGGGAAATTTAAACAAACTGGCTGTCTCATTCTTCCGTCGGTACCCGTAACAAAACCGACACTAGCGAGGATGCCAAACATTTCGCAATTTCACATTTCCTGCGAAGAGGCGAGGAGCAACGCTGTGAGTATTAATTCCGCACAATCATCAACCGCTTCAATGTTACCATTATGGCCATCGCTAGAAGCCTTCCAACTGCCCAAAGGAGTCCTTTAACGTCGTAACTTGCGCTCTTAGTGGTCTTACGTTCTCCTTGTTGTTCCTAAGCTCCAAAGAAAATTTTCTTCGCAGCCTCAGCACTTGCGTCTTCACGCCTTCCGGTAGATAATCGCACTCTCTTTGCTGGCTGTTAGGATTGTTCCGACGCTTATGGCCGCTCCCGGCACTATTTATTAGGACGCGACATGTGCAAGTTAGAAAAATGTAAACCCACCTCTACCTAGTGTGAAATCGGCTGAAACGGCGGAGCTGTAGTTCTCTTCGGTTGGCTCAAACTTAAATATGAGGCTAACCCGAGCATGGCAGCGCCGTATCTGCGCAAATTCAATGGTTTGCGCAAAAAAATCAGCAGCAAAACCTGGAAGCTCGTACCTACCCCCCCCCTCCCCCCCCCCCCCGCACCTGCGAGAACACTGCGCCTTCTGTTGGTGAATCTGAGAACCACCGGATAGGCAGTTAGTCCCCAGACCCACTAATAGAGGCCACCGGTGGGTCTGCGAACCTGTTCCCATTTTTGCGTGGCTCACGACCCACAGCAGACAGGGGGACAGGTTCGACGTATAGCAGCTACACTGTTGAGTTAGTATGTCAGCCTTTGCAACCTGCGCAAAAAGATGAAAACATTGTCCAGAGGGGACCTTCAGCCCTTGGATGTCCCTTCAGAACCATTGTTCGCCTCTACCTTAGTGACTCCCAGAAACAAAGGGACTTTTGTTGATGCCGACTATGCAGACCACAATGCTATGCTATCACACATGCACTACCAACGAACTGTGCCACTCGTGTTGCGTACTTTCTCTTCAAAAACATCCGATTGTAGAATGGTGCTACGCGGCCAATGCCAAAAGACCATGACAGGTCTTTTACATCCAAAGCACATGCTGTTCTTCGCTCATGCTCCACGCGTAAAAGCTGACTACGCCGTAGAACCCACAGATAAATGGTCTAAAAAAACGCTTTAGAAACACTCCTCAAAGGATTGCCACTCTACGTCACGTCTGACAGCAAAGTTGGGGATGTGGTGCTTTCTTACATAACCTTCGCTTCTAACTCTCCCGTTACAATACGAGTTGTTCTTTTAAAAGCAGAGCCCGTTAGGGTCCTAACTTGTCGTCGTAGCTCGTTCGCTGCCACCAAGTCTAGCCAGCGCCGCATTCAAGCCCCGTAGTGACGTTACGAACCCAAGAAGAGACCCACCTGCGTAGCGGCGTAACGGACCCAAACAGAGGCTTCGAAAAACAAGCGGTTTATATAGTCATAACTACTCGAAACTCCTGAACCGCTGGCACATGTCATACATCTTCCCGTTGTTTAGCACAAAGAAAGCTGCAGGTAAATTTGGGGCAAAATCTGTGTAAATTACCGGCCGCCCTGGCGTTCATTTATTTAGGGACGCCCGTTGGGTCGGCTTTTACGATACTAAGCGAAAAAAAGCGGCCGCCAAAAACTGCGCGTCCCAAACCGCTTAGTAAGGCTCCAGTACGTGCGGGATAAAAAAGAGAGAGAGATAACCTTTAATAGAAAAGGATGACCACTGCTCACGATGGGGGAAAGGAATGGGGAGGGAGGGTAAGAGAAAATAAACAAATTAACGCTGGTCGTTCTCAGTAGACTCAATAACTGGGCCAGTTCTTGGAACCTGCAATTCATGGGCCAGTTCATGGTGATCGCAATAGGGTTTGTGCACATACAAAAAGCAAGCACGAAAAAAACAGAATTCCCGCTCGCGCTTTTCCAGGCAAAGGGAGCTCGAGCACTGCGAGGGCGGGAAATCGGAATTGCTTTGGAAAAATGTCCAATCTATTAAATAAGAGAGGAGTGAGACAGGGAGGAAAGGAGCGTGACGGCTGGTAGCAGTGAGCGGAAAATGGCACCACAGCCCATTATGGCGAGTCACTGAACTGCACTTCCAACAGCTTTCACGTTGAGTGGAACGGCTTTCATTTTTTAACTGCAGAGCACTTCAGGGGCTCGCCTTGTCGCCGTAGCTCGCTCGCTGGACCCAAGTAGAGCCACACGGCGTTCCGCCGTAGCGGCTGTCGTCGCAGCGTAACCCAGAGCCTTCGAAAGCCAAGTGGTTTATACAGTCATAAGCGTTCGAACCTCGTGAACCGCTTCCTCTTGCCATACATCTCCCCGTTGTATAGCGCAAAGTACACTGTAGGTACATTTGAGGAAAAATATACGCAATTAACCTGCAGCGACCGCCTTCATTTAGTTAGGAATGTTCTTTGGGTAGGTTTTTGTGATAGTAAGCTAAAATATGTGGCAATGCAACGCCGGCACGCGCGGGAGGAAATGCAAGCAAAAAAAGAACAGGACTCCCGCTGGCGCAGTTTCAGGCAGGGGGCGTGCAAGCACTTAGAAGGCGGGAAATTTGAAATACATTGGGTGGTAGCAGTGCGCAGATAACGGCTCTACAGCCCATTATGGCGAATCACTGCTCTGCACTTCGGACAGCTTCCACACAGAGTGGAACAGCTTTAATTTTTAGATGCGACTGCATCTCATTCACTGTCCTTGTCCATGCAGCGTCGCCGTTGTTGTCGTCCGCCCCTCCCCCATTCTCCTCGCCGCGCGAGCTGCGCTCTCCGCCACTCACCCCCTCTCCTCTCCGATGCCCCTCTCTCGTCCACACCCCTCCCCCTACACAATAAAAAAATAATAGTTAGCGGCGCCCGGTTTCGATCCCACGACCCTGTGGGCGGAACGCAAGGTACGTGGTGCTCTTCCCACTGTGTCACAAAACCGATTTTTTTTCTTTAATGCCGGTTTTCGAGACAACACAGAAACACAAAACAAACTTATTCACATGAGTAACTCGAGCGACAAGCCACTGTTGACCTATGAAGGCTGATGTCGCTCTAAAATTCCCTAAGCGTAGTCAAGGGTTCTATCCTTGACAGCCACTCAGGAGTGCATGCCTTGCGCTTCTGACCTTCTACGTACTGAGATATGGACTCACGAAAACATTGCCGCGTAGGGCGGGCGTCCACATCACCGTAGAGCCAGGCCATGCGCGAGCGCCATATGCTATGCAAGGCCACCAAGATAACGAGGTCCAAGGGCGCCCCCTCCCCGTTTTCCACCGCTAGATAGCGTATGCCATGGGGGCTCAGCGGGAAATCTTTATGAAGGGTCCTCTGGAGGATATCCCGCAAAAATACCGCAGCCCAACAATGCAAAAAAAACGTGCTCTATCGTTTCTGGTTGTTTACACACTGAACACTGAGTTCCCCATGGCACAGATATGCTTCTATTTTGCATCCAGGTTCGAACAGACAAGGTGCCTGTGTGTAATTTGAAGAAAAAGGTTTTCACACCAGGGTGAACCTCCATTCTCTTGACGCGCTTTAGACATTTTGGCCTGGATCTATACATTGGGACAGGGAAAACAACATCGCAATGTCCTTATACAGTTTTTTGCGTGTCACAGAGGACAGGTACTCGCCAGAAAAACGTTCGAATAGAAAACGGGCCGTCATTAATATTGTCTTAAAATACCGATACACGCCACCTGGCAAGCACCATGTTGATACTACATATTCCGGCATAGCACGCGCCAGCCGTACTTGCATGACACTCTGCAAGAACGGGTCACGAACATCTCGCCAAAACAAAAACCGGTTTACCAGCTGTCGCACATACAGGCGCGCCAGCCCCAAGCCACCATCTCGGACTCTCCGAAACAGGTTTGTTCTGCTGCACCTCTCCCATGTTGAGCCCCAAACGAACACCGCAAATACCCGGTGAAGCCTTTGGACGTTGATTCGCGAACAATGCAGTACCTGCATGATATACCAAATCTTCGTTACAAAGAATAAGTTACATGCCGTGGCCCTTGCAAAAATTGACAACCTTGCCCCCTTCCATTTCTCGGCCTTCTCCCTCGACGGCTGTGTCTGGATACGCCAGTATGGTTCACTATCCCTGTAATATTCCAGTTCAACGACCAAGTACTTCACTGGAGTTGTGATCCAACTAATATTAGCGAAGGTTGGCGGTGTTGATGACCATTCCCCATGCCAAAATCCTAGGCACTTTGCCCAGTTCACAAAACTACCCGTCACCACGCCAAACTTTTTGACAGTGTCAACTACCAACTGAACGCTTTCTTCGTTCATACAAAAAACGGCCATTTCGTCTGCGTAAGCCAAAAGTTTAACTTCTGACTCATGCAGTCGGAAACCTTCGATGGCACTATTTCTGATTATACTCATACACAGGGCTTCGGTGTATATGCAAAACAATAGAACGCTTAGGGGGCAGCCGTGGCGCACCGAACGCTGCACTTCAATTGGGGCTCCCAACTTTTTGTTCACGATCAGCCGCGTAGTGCAATTGCGGTACGCGAGGGTGACTCCCTCTTTAATTACAAACCCAACGTTCATATGGTCCAAAATACAAAACAATATCTCGTGTGACACACAATCAAACGCTTTTTCCAAGTCAATCTGCAGGACTGCCACTCCCGTGTGCAGGGCGTCGCTGCACTCGAGGACACACCTTGCTTTATGGATATTTGTAAAAATATTGCGACCCTTAATTCCGCACGTCTGATGGGCTGTGCCACAAAACCGAGACAGAATCAAATGCTACGAACGCGCCTTATATCCTTGACTCATTCAAACTACGTCAAGAAGCTACTGATACAACGCATGATGGGGCAATGATTGACACTTGCAATAAAAGAAAAGAAGCTCCCACTTACAGCAACAATGATGGAGTAAAGGTAGTTGCGACAGCGAAGCCCCAAGCATACCACTTAGAGAGATTGACCAAGATTGGCCAATAAAACATAATAATAATCATAAAACATAATAATCATACGCGTTCCCGACACGTTTCACGCGATTTCAGAATCAATCCAACGGAAACACCAAGTGAACCCCACGATGCGTCGCATCTACACAGGGTTCCCCTCGCGGGGAGGTGGGCGCAATTTTTAAATACAGAGCACATTAGAGTCCCGGCTTGTCGTCGAAGCTTTTTCACTGTCATATCTAGTCACCGAACTCAGGCGGCGTAGCGTCGTAACGTACCGAAAGAGAGGCTTCGAAGAGATACGCGCTTGTTCGTCGATTCAGCCTTCTCGCCAAGAGTTAACGGCATACTTGAACAAGCCCTTTTTATAGTCATAACCGTTGGAAACTCCTGCACCGACGGCAGTTGTCATACATCTCCTCGTTATTTAGCGCAAAGAAAACTGAATGTATATTGAGGCAAAATCTGAATAATTAACCAGCAGCTCCCGCGCGTATTTATTTCGGAATGCTCGTTTGGTTGGTTTTACAATATAAGCGAAAAATGTGGCCCCGCAAGACAAAAATGCGGCTCCAATACACGCTGCAAATGGGGTTGGATTACGAAGTATAAAATGGCACCCGGATCCCAAGCATGAGGAAGGGTAATTAGAAGGATAAGAATGGGGTGGAGTGCCTTCGGCCGGCATTCTCAGATAATGAATGGCTGCCTACCATTGTCCCTGAAGAAGAAAGTCCCTGACAGCTGCATCTTACCGGTACTTTCCTACGGACCAGAAACTTGGAGGCTCACAAAATGGGTTCAATTTAAATTGAGGACGACGCAAAGACCACTGGAACGGAAGATGATTGGTCTAACATTAATAGACACGAAGAGAGTGGAGTGGGTCAGGGAACAAACGCGTGTTAAGGACATATTAGTAGAAATTAAGAAGAAGAAATGGGTGCGGGCAGGGAATGTAATGCGAAGTAAAGGTAACCGTTGGTCATTAAGGGTAACTGAGGGGATTCCTAGACAAGGTAAGCGTGGCAGACGGGGGCAGAAGGAAGTTACGTCGGCAGATGAGATGAGGAAGTTTGCGGGGATAAATTGGTCACAGTTGGCATAGGACCGAGATAATTGGAGAATAATGGGAGAGGCATTTGCCCTGCAGTGGGCGTAGATAGGCTGGTGATGATGATGATAATGAAATGACAGCCACAACTAGTACCCATGCGACGTAATGTGAAGTCACACACGTGCTTCTACAAAGAGGAAAACCAGACTGGCACCCGTTACCTGGCTTTCACGGGGGCGGCAGTCCCGGACACAGCAGCGACATCAGAAAGAAAACAGAGAGGGGGATCTGGCGAAGGATGAGGAGGGGAGCGGCACGCACTGCTATGGCGTCATCTCTCTCGCTACCTCCCCCTCACTTTTGTTTCATGCGTCGCTGCCAAAGCGCACCCACACCGTTCTCCCCCTCCCCAGACGGTGTTCCGTTCGCCATTAATCCTAAACATGTGGCCGTCGTTATCACGCATTATGCGGTTGGAACTTCCCATGGGGGACCCGCCGTGGTTGCTCAGTGGCTAAGGCGTTGCGCTGCTGAGCACGATGTCGCGGGCTCGATTCCCGGCCACCGCGGCCGCTTTCCTGATGGAGGCGAAAAGCAAAAGCGCCCGTGGGTACGAGCTTTCGGCGCACGTTAAGATCCCCAGGCGGCTCAATTAATCCGGAGCCCTCCACTACGGCGCGATTCATCGCCTGTGCTGCGCCGGCGTGTTAAGCCCTGCAAGCAATCAATTCACACGAGGGCTTTGAATTGGCTCTGGTGGTAGACCCGCTTCTGTGCTCGTTGAGCACAGCGCCGGTTTTCCCGTCTCCTCCACTGGGCATAGCTTAGTCCCAGTAAAGACGTGGCAGAAAGAGAAGGGTTTCTGCCTTCCTTGGGGAGATCAGTGTTACCCCTGCAAGAAACCCAAGTCGATCGAACATGTGTTTTTAGAGTGTTGGGATGGGTACTTTTTCTGGGATGTGCTTCACCGCACATTAAAGAAAGATTAGCCTCTAGACGCACACGGAATCCGGTTCTTACCCATCGAAAGTGATGATGGTGTACCATACGAACTCCTCATGGTTCTGGCCTTGGATGGCATTTGGAAGTCGCGTGTGCCCATACGCCATCGTGATGTTGATACCAAACGCCCTAAAGAGTATTTTTCGGATTACATTCGGTTGACTATTGCAGTATGGAGGGCTCAGCCTGAGCCTTCAGTAGGGTTGGCTGCGATGGAAGGAAACATTAACAAGCATGAAACAATTTTCGCCGGCTTTCGGCTAACCAGGTTTCGGCTCGCAGTTTTATCAATGCAGTGTTTTGTTGTGAGTGTTCGTATGGTCAAAGTCAGGCAATAACGAAAAAAGAGTGGGCGTAGCTTAGTCCATAAAACGAAAGGCTCTCGCTCCGTCAACTTTAAACCCGGACCTTCCCTCACAATACACTCTGGCATTTGATTTTCCCCACCTCTCACTCACCACAGTGCAAGTTTTGCCCCGAAAGGGGTACACTTTATCTCATCGTATGGGAATGCTCCCACACACCCGACTTCCCTCCCAATCCCCACCCCTGCCCTTCACAGTGGGCGGTGCAGCTGTCTAGCTCTGAACCCGGCTCCCAGCTTAACCTGGTGAGACGGGCCCGGACTGCCAGCCAGAGCCAGGGACTCCTGGATTAAGGAGTCTCCCCACTGATCTGCCTCCACACACGGAGTCAGATTGGGCCTCAATAAAACTTTATTTCTCCTCCTCTCACTCCGTCGGTCTGTTCCGGTCCAGGTTCGATTCTTGGCGGTGCCAGCAAGTTCTTTTATTTACCCTGGGAGTTTTCCGCTAACGCGGACGCGAAAAAGTCCTTGGGTGGTAGAGGTATACTGCTTTGAAGTAAAAACTACGCGTTCAAAACTGCGCAGTAAGGCTACGGCGTGTGAGAGATGGAAGCAAAGAGAAAGAGAACAGAACTCTTGCTCGTGCTGTCTTAGGCAGGGGGCGTGCTATCACTTCGAAGGCGAGCTAGCGCCTATGCTGCAAGGCAACCTAACCTAACGCATATGTTGAAAGGTGAAGTGGTACAACAGCGTATTCCAGGAATGTTACGCGTAGACGACATTGTTCTTTTAGCTGATAACCAGACCGATCTGCAACGGATCATAAACCTTAGTGGTCAGGAAGCCGCATACCCTGGGTTAAAGTTTAGGACAAAAAAATTAAAATACTGGTTTTCAAAGACACTAGCACTGACGCAGTGTCAATCCACCATGGCGAATTACCCAGAGTCAAGGAATATAAATATTTCGGTGTGTCGATAAACGAAGAGGATAACTACTTAAGAACTCACGAGGAGCACAGTAAGAGTAAAGGAAAGCGACACGCAGCTATAATTAAGCGTAGAGCTCTGTGGGGATACAACAAATATGAAGTAGTGAGAGGAATGTGGGAAGGAGTAAAGGTTCCGGGTCTCCCATTTGCGGATGCAGTACTCTACCTAAAATCAGGCGCTCTAGCAAGCCTGAAAGTGACCCAGAGAACAGTAGGCCGTTTGGCCTTAGGAGCGCATGGCAAAACAACTAACAATGGAGGGCAGGGAGATATAGGCTGGGCCTCGTTTGAAGCTCGAGAAGCTCAGAGTAAAATATGTTTTGAGGGGAGGTTGAGAGCAATGGATCAAAGTTGGCGGACAGCTGAAGTATTTAGGTAACTATACATGACACTGGTGGACATGCAGTGGCCAAAAAAGACTAGAAGGCTAAAGATGCAATACAGAGAGAATAGCTTAGAATCAAAGACAGCGAAGGTAACCTAAATAGAGCAAAGCAGATAGAAATGTATAAATTCAGAGAAAAAAACTGCAGCTAACACGTCGTTAGAGATGTACAGGTCTGAGAAATAACGCATTGGAAAGGAAACTTTCTACGATAATTCCAAGCTTTGCTTTTTGAGGCTAGAGCAGGTTGCTTGCGAACGACGAGCCTTGTAGGAAAGTGTACACAAACTGTGGAATATGCGCAATCTGCGGAAAAGAAACAGATATTCTGCGGCACATAGTGTTAGAATGCGAGTGTACCCATCCAAGTCAACATGAGGGAAATATGCTGCGTCCAGAAGCCCTAGGATTTAGGTGAAGAACAGAAAGAGTTCACTTTAGGGTTGTCGAGGGAACAAAAAGAAGATTAGAATCCTGGTGTACGAAAATCCGAGAGGGGAATATTGCCTAGGACAGCTATCAGCTGTAACAGAAAAAAGTAAGTATTTTTGCCTAATAAATCTTTTGCGCCTGCCCCAAGAGCGGCGCTAGTGTTTAACGAAGAGAATGAAATATAGGTATATTAGTTTTTTGTAAACATCACACGTCATCACCCCCCTACAAAGGACATGCCACTACCAATCATCATCATCAGCATCGTCATCATCAGCAGAAAATTCGAATTGCATTGGACAAAGCCTATGTTCAATTCATCAAGAGAGGAGTCGAGACAAGTACGGGTAGAGTTTAAGGGGTGGTCACAATGAACACATAAAATTACCACGGCCCCTCTGGCGGATTAATCACTGCTCTGCACTTCCGACCGCTTTCACATTGAGTGGAACTGCTCTAGTGTTTTATCATCTACACGGCCGGGAACCCAGATTGCACATACATACTCTAAAATACATAATAAAGAAGACGCCGACAACAAAAGAAAATAAAACAATGACGCTTTATTTACGCATTTACCTAAACAAGGTGTCGGAACGAGAGCCTTGGTAAAAAATTGGGCGGGTGTACCTACTCTGCTACTAGCCACATCCACCCTGTCGACACCGTGCTTCCCCCCCCCCCCCCCCCCTTTCCGATCATATCACGCCAACTGCGCTGGGCATCTGATCACCCCCCCCCGTGGTGGTGTGATTTCATACGTCTCAATAGTCCCCGTCACGATGTCCTTTGCACCGGGTTCTCAGTCCATCTGTATGCGCGTGCTCACTGCGGGGGTCTTCGCGCAAGCCTGGCGCCCCGTTTTCCAAGTCTATATAAGGTGGTGCGTCAGGTGATGCACGTAGCTACAATTTTTTTTCTCTCACCACCACGCACGTGTCTTTCATCGGACATCATTCACATTTCTGCCAACATGGCCTACCACACCAAGGAAGTCGAGTCACTTAGACAGCAACTCAATGAGCATGTTTTACGTTATTATCGTAATATTAAAAATTTACACAATGATAAAATCAAACGCAGATCATTGTTAGAATATGCTTTTTTTTATTCCAAGAAAAGATACATAACAAAACTTTGAATGACGCATCTGGGTCCTTAGCCGACAAGGCTAGTGCGGACCCATTACAAAATGGTGTTGGTACATAATCCCTTCAGGATAGCTCAGATAACAAACAATAATAAAGACAGGATAGCTTAGAATTACAGACAAATAATACTCTATGGGTTAGCAGAAGTATAACACTCGGACAAAAGATATTTCTTTAATGATAGTGCAAAATTTGGCACACACTTAATATCCAAAGGTAACTGGTTCCATACTTTGGACCCAATAAAAGATATTAGACGACGACCATATACATTATACACTTTTGACAAATTGAGGTTATTATGGCACGCATGTCGCGTATCCCGCAGAGGCAATAAAAAAACTGATGACGGGTAAGGTGTATTCAGAGTCAGAACTCTGTTAAGAAGAAGGGCCGTTTTATAGTCACGAACTAGATTAAAAGGCATTATGCTAAGTTCGTCAAAAATTGGTGCGGAGGGCGAAGTCCTTGAAGCTGATGCCATGATTCTTAAGGCTCTTTTTTGAAGAATGTTTATGTGTGCTAGATATGATGCATAGGTGAATCCCCATGACTCTATTCAATAGGTTAAGTGACAATGAAAAACACTAAAATAGATTATACGTAAGTTTTCTTTATTAAAATGTTTTCTTCCATTAATTAGCGCGTAACATCCGTAAGCTAATTTCCGACTTAATTCCTCTATATGTGGTGCCCAATGAAGTGAAGAGTCTAGAGTTATTCCCAAATATTTGTACTGGTAAACCTGATCGATTTTTATCCGTCCAATTTTTAAGGAACACACTTTCGGCCCTTTTTTACGGTTCGAGGAGAACAAAATAAATTTCGTTTTTGTAATATTTAACAAGAGCTTGTTCGCATTGAACCAATTAAGTGTATTCTGTAGTTCGTTATTTCCGAGTGACTGAATTTCAGTAAGTGACGGATGTGTAATTATGAGAGCGGTGTCGTCTGCATATAAGACGGCTTGCGCTTTAAACAGGGAATTAGGGTAATCATTAATGAAGAGGGAAAAGAGTATTGGTCCTAAAACAGAGCCCTGTGGTACTCCATTGGTTACTTATTTCACTGACGATTTGTTTAGAGCTATCTGCACAAATTGTTGGCGATTAGTTAAGTAGCTTCTGAAAAATTTTATGGCTGGCCCTCGAAACCCATAGCGTTCTAACTTAGTGAGGAGAATTTCATGATTTACAGAGTCAAATGCTTTTTTTATATCTAAAAATATGCCTAAAGCGAATTTATTGTTGTTAAGGGCATTGTAAATTACTTCTGTGACTGAGTGCACGGCCGTTGCTGTAGAATACTTTTTGCGAAACCCGTGTTGATTTTGGTTCAAAGTAGTATATTTTTGAATATAACTTATCATTCTCTTAGCTATTAATTTTTCAAACAGGATGTTTATGCATGACAATATTGTTATGGGACGGTAATTTGTGACGTTATTCGGGTCATCTGCTTTAAATATTGGTGTTACCCTCCCAGTTTTAAGTGCTTCCGGGTAAGTTCCTGTTATAAAGGATTGGTTAAAAATTCTTTTTAAAGGATGGCATAATATATCAATATTTTCTTTTAGTACATGCACTGTAATTTCATCAGGGCCGACTGCTTTATTTCCTGGCATCTGTTTTGTTATTTGTATAATTTCCTCCGTTGTAATTTCTTCGAAAGCAAAACTATTTCGAACTGGAGCGGGCAAAATTGGGTTATGCTCTCCGTTATTATTATTCGATGAAAACTGGTTCCCGACATTGATGAAAAATTCGTTAAACATCTCAAGTAGACGTGAAGTGTCACAGCCTAAAATGTCTGAATCGGGCAATTTAATACAAGGTTGTTGCTTTTTCGTAATATAGTTAATTATTCGCCAGATCTCTTTCGAGTTCCCGTTTGCTTTTAGAATGAGGTTGCTATAGTATTGTTTTTTACGCTTGCGCATAAGCGCAAGTGATAAGTTGCGCGCAATCCTGTACTGCTCTTTGTAATAAGCGTTATTCTTGTGTTGCTTCATTTTGTTACACCAGTGATCTTTGTTCCTGATAACTTTTAGAATAGAATCGGTCATCCAGGGGCAGATTGGGTTTGTGAAGTACTCTGCTCTTCGAGAAGTGAATTGCCTCTTTACGCAGCTTGATCCTAACATTGCGAAAAAATTGTTGTAAGCCTTGTCGACGTCGCTATCGTAAGTTGCGGTGAAGTCTTTTTCCTGGAGGTGCTGTTTCGTTTTTGCGTAGTCCCACCTCCGCAAATTAAGTCCTGTATTTTTCGTTGACTGCCAACGATCAATGTTCACCGTTATATGAATAGGGAAGTGGTCAGTTACATTTTCTTGTATAACACCGGCATCAACTTTTTCAAGTTCTAGGTTAGAAATGATATGATCTATAGTGGATGAGGACGTTTGCGTAAGCCTTGTGGGGCTTGAAATGTGGTTGTGAAAGCCATAAGAAAGGAGTAATTGCTGATACTTGGTGTTGTGGTTGTCATTAGTGTTTATATTAAAATCCCCACAGATAATTACTTTGCTATGTGTATTCGTAAGATATTGCAATAAGTCCTCCAGTATTTCCAAAAATACCGGTATTCTGGAATTAGGTGGCCTGTATACTACCCCGATTGTGAGGTTATTTTGAAGTTCCACAAACAGCATGTCAATTTCACCGGTACTTGTTCTTGTTAGCGTTTCTATCTTCTTATATTCTACCGTAGACGAAATGTACAATGCCACTCCCCCACCTTTCGGACCAGATTCCCTTGAACAGGAAACAAATTTGTAGTTTGTGAGGTTTAGAAACTCATCCTTTCTTAGCCAAGTCTCTGACAAAGCAATAACGCTGTATTGAGCATTTGTTTTCGATAGTAACGCGAGTAATGTATCGAAATTTTTGTTGATACTTCTAATATTACAGTGAAGTAGGTTCAGCGCATATGTTTCTGGACTATTCTTCGCAGATGTAAAGGCATTGGTCATGTTAGTACGAGTTGGGTAAGGCTACAAGTTGCTGCGACATGATGTTTACACGATCTTAGAAAGGTCACCAGAGCTTGCTATGTGAATTGTCTTTGAGTTTTCCGTCCTTCGCGCCAAGATCTTCGACTGTGATTCCCACACAAACCGCCAGTTTTTCTCTTTCTTTTTTGCAACACCCATTCCGAGAAGTGCTTTGTACTCGGGGCACAGATGTTTGTTAATGAACACTGGGTGAGTTTCGCTGAAGCCAATGTCATTCGCTGCAAGCCTATGCTTTTTGGCGTCTTGCAGGACCCTGTCTCTTGCTCCTCGGGACACGAACCTCACAATGATGTTACTACTGTCTTTGTTCTTGGTTGGCATCTGACGGTTCAACTGTTATCTGACGGTTCAACTGTTGTGCTGACGGTTCAATATCTGACGGTTCAACTGTTGTGCCAACCTTTTCAGCAATTTTCTGCACAACTTCCACGAGTGATTCGTCTTTCCCTTGCGGGACTCCCTTACTTTCTATGTTGTATTTTCTGCTGTATTGCTACAGTTCTACGATATCGTTTCGTGCGCAAGCCAGTGACTCGGCCAACTGCTCCTTTTCGACCTTCAAGGCGGCATGTTCCTTCTTTAATGCGGCTAGCTCATCCTTTGTCGCTCGAAGCTCTTCAAAAGTCTTATTCATGTATCCCATGCTTGCCTTCATCTCCTCTACTTCTTTCTTTAGGCTTTCATTCATATCTGTGACAATTTTGTACAGTTCTTTGATCGATGCAGGTGGTTTTTCCACCATACTGAACAGCGAGCGATCCAAGCCTCCGGAAAAACAGTCCTAAAAGAATGAAAGAAATTGCCAACCTGCAAAATGGTTCGAATTACTGCTTGCTCCGAAGCGTTCCGGCTGGGATCGCTCGCTATTCTGGTGAGCGACGGCTTCCTGCGGCCCAAGTTATGTCCTCCGGGAGGTGACGTTCTGCGACGGCGCGTAGGCGGTGACACAGCGAAGTGGGCACCGACTATCAGCTCGTTCCGTCCACGCTGTGGGTTTCCTCGTGAGCAAGCGGTAGGCTGAAGACCGTCCGTGACCACGTGACGTCACCGGAGTACGATGGGCTGCAAACTGCAAAATGCGTCGAATTACTGCTTGCTCCGAAGCGTTCCGGCTGGGATCGCTCGCTATTCTGGTGAGCGACGGCTTCCTGCGGCCCAATTTATGTCCTCCGGGAGGTGACGTTCTGCGACGGCGCGTAGGCGGTGACACAGCGAAGTGGACACCGACTATCAGCTCGTTCCGTCCACGCTGTGGGTTTCCTCGTGGGCAAGCGGTAGGCTGAAGACCGTCCGTGACCACGTGACGTCACCGGAGTACGATGGGCTGCAAACTGCAAAATGCGTCGAATTACTGCTTGCTCCGAAGCGTTCCGGCTGGGATCGCTCGCTATTCTGGTTGGGGATGTTACTGTCCATTGGGGATGTTACTGACCATTGGGGATGTTACTGTCAGTTACCTGCAAAATTCTGGAGCTTTAGTGGAAATGAGTCCTATAAAACTCATTTCAGATACCAATGCGACACAATGCTGCAGTGAATAGGTCCAGTTGGCCCAGGCGGACGTGAGGCTGAATTATACCTTAGCATCAATGGTCCTTGAAACCCCTCGTGGCGCTTCGGCGTTTTCCATAGGCAGCGTGCATTATCTCTACCAGTAATGCTCTCCGCACCAATGGAGGGCCACAATTAAATACTGCCAAAAACTCAGTTCAAGAGCGCACGAAACGTGATTATCCTAAAGTGCATCTGTCGGGGACTTGGAGTGTATTTTACATTTTCGACTGCGCCCTAAACGTTCCGCTGGCAATGCGCTCTAGAGAGACGTATTCAAGTGTTCAATGAAGCTTCGTCCGGTCTGGGGTCGTATTGTGAAGTTTAAAATTGCACTCTCTGACCAACGCAAAACCAAAATGTCCGACGCTTCGGAAGGAAGACGTCTCTTCCTAAAGGTGAGTGTTCGAAAATGCTGCAGGTTTGAAGCCTGAAGGTAAGATGTTCTAAGACTGCTCAAGACCAGCTAAATTTTAAAGTGAGACGTCATTTCCTTTTGAAAACAACTTTTCCGGCCTTATTTCGTGCTGCTACACACATAACATATTTTCGCTTACGCATAACATTTCATGCTATATTATGCATTAAATGAATTTTTTTTGTCTAGCGCAAAATGAAGTAAACAAATTCAAATTGAAATTCGAAGGACATTGTTTCGGTCTGCCGCACTCCCTCCG
The DNA here is from genome assembly GCF_048455015.1 of Haemaphysalis longicornis. Lineage (NCBI taxonomy): Eukaryota > Metazoa > Arthropoda > Arachnida > Ixodida > Ixodidae > Haemaphysalis > Haemaphysalis longicornis. The sequence continues at coordinate 100,931,734 of NW_027526460.1, read as the reverse complement.
GGTGTCGCTTCTCTTCAAATTGTAGACACACTTATTGCGAGGGTAATTTTCAGTTATCATCTTAGTTATGTTTGCCCAGACATGTTGAATGTTGAATAGTAAATGTGTGACGTAAACTTACATATTGATTGATTGTAGGGTTTAATGCGGCGACGCAACGCAGGCGATAAGGCGCGCCATAGTGTAGGGGTTCGGATTACTTTTGACCACCTGGGGATCTTTAACGTGCGCCGAAATCTCGTACACACGCCGTTTTTTAAGCTTACATAATATTTATTCAATTCGCAGTAACAAATGTGTTCAAGGGCATGCCACTTACAGCTGGTGTCAGCTAATTCTGTTTACTACGTATTTCTTTGCTTCCTAGGTGTGGGCACTGTTGCTGCTGTCAATGGCTTTGCTCAGTGTAGTGTTTGCCTGGGTGGACATTTTTGGCGCCAAAATTCAAGGAGAAACGCCTACCAGAGTGACCAACGCTTGCAGCTCCTACTTGTGGATGCTCTTCGAAAATATGCTTTGTGAAGGTGCGTTACAAAATCCGATTTTTATGAGGCCCAAAGAGATTGATCTTTATAGCAAAAATAAGGAAGTATACGTATAACTTCTGATTTTTGTTTTGCCTTTGATTGCACCTTCGATACATTTTGATTTTTTACTCGGTGCCTACTGAATCCGTAGTAGACACCGAGTAATTCGTAGGGAGTGTGGCAAGGATTCACTAGTGGTAAAATTTATAACGAAAGCCTGATCTGTTTATATTCAAAAACTATTGGCGGGCGAGTTTTGAAGTATCAAAAGGATGCACACATGTAAAAGTGTAGTAATACATCTAAGGCTACAACGTTTTCCAACTAAATGCTGGCAAGGTATAAAAAATGTTCGAAAATATTGACTGCACTGCCTCAAGTTTGCAACAGACAGCCTAGAGGGCACTGTTTACTGTAACGTTTGTACAGCAAAACAGTTACTGCGGTGATATGATAGGATAGAATATAAAAAGGCAATAACAACCCAAAGAAGAAGGTCTCTATGTTAACAAAACACTCCATCGATTCGGTGACATAGCTTTCGTGTGTGAATGTATGAAATATCTGGGTACATCTACCTAATATAATGTTTTGATGGTAATATCTACTAGTTTTTTGTATACGGCATATCATTCTTTATTTCTCGGGATTTGGCATTTTATTGCGGCCTTTTGGTCCTAGTCCACCATACTTTTCTTCCTGATAGGTTACCAAGGAACTTTGCGGTAACTCCCTAACAAACCTCACGTTCGTATTTAGGGCAAGTGAAACCTTTTGTATCAGGAGGCTCCCATCAATTTATGCTGCGGTATTTGTTTGAAATTATAGGCCTGATTTTTTTTAATTTTTCTCAAAAAATTAACATTGAACCATTTTATTTTCTCTTAAAAAATTCTACCCCCGCTGCGTATGCACAAGCATTTCCATTTATTTCACACACGCCACCTAATTTACACAGTCAACACAGCTCGTATCCTCCTGCGTTAACAAGAAAAGAAACTGCATTACGCATGCCGTCTTTAACGTTTAAAAATACCTCCAATGGTACTACAACTACACTTGTCACTGATCAATGTTTTTGTTTATGTTCTCTACCTCGTCTGCAGGCAACTACTTGATACCTATATCCACCATCGGAAAAAGGCCTGTTGTCAGAGCTCTTGGAATGTCTGCACATTCGTAATTTTTTTTAATTAGAACAACTTTCCAAAGAACGTGGAGGATTCGACAGAAACCGTGTTGTTATAACTGGTGCGCCTAATAAACCATAAACTGGTAATTTTGGTCTTCCCATCTAGTACTATCAGGGAACAAAATTATTGGCGTGCAAAGATTTTGTTCTGTGTAGAAATGCCTATTCGGGCGGCCACAGTGGCCGCTTTTCTGATGGAGGCGAAAAGCGAAAACGCCCGTGTGTCCGATATTTCGGCGCACGTTAAAGATCGCCAGGTGGCCAAAATTAATCTAGAGCCCTCCACTACGGCGCACCTCATTGCCTGCTTTGTGTCGGCGCGTTAAACCCTACGCTAAATCAACGAATACCTGTTTAGGAACGTATTTTCGGTGGTGATTTGGAATAAATAAGTAGATGGCCCTACCGCGATAGCAGCATAGTACAATAAAGTATTACATACGAAAGAAATAATAGCATTGGTGCAGAACCTGCACATTTTTTTAAAATTTTTTATCCTTCTGGGTAAATTCTTAGAAAACCGCCCGGAGTTTGCAGTACGTAAAACTACACAACCTAATTTTGAGGAATTTCGCAATCTTCTCGCCAAGCCACTTTTTTAGGCGTCCGCTGCCACCAATCTTTGAGCCATCTTTGTATGAGATAGCGCGAATAACGTCGTTATCAACCAACTGTTCTTTTTGGGCTGCTTCTTTGATACCAACGATTACTTGACACCCGGGAGGATTTAGGTGTCTCACATGAGCTTGCATCTGGAACAAATGAGTCATCCAAGACGGGAACTGGATACTGGAAATCAAGCGATTGAACACACATTTATTCAAAAGAAAAAAAAAATGTAGCAGCTTTCACAAGCGGTGCAGGTCTCGAGAAGCAGCAGAGCTGCGGTTCCTCTGCCTTTGTCGGAGAGCCAGCTGTTGCACATCAAATCTATTTCCGAACTTCCGGTAGACTGTTCTTCATGACTGGCAGGCCCGGATCGTTTCGCCCGCACTCTTTCAAATCTCTCCCAAAGTGGACAGTTGGCACGCGCTGGAACCCACGGCCAAGTCCAAAGGCAACGGCCGCGCTGCGAACCCAAAAGAAGTGCTGTGTGCCCAAAATGCGATGATATCTCAATTGGATAGACGCCAGCTTCATGGCTCGAGGGACAAAAGTGCGATTGCAACCACGGGATGCGTTTTTTTTCTTCCTAATACGGACGAAATGTTACTGTTCTCCGCTGCTTCTAACCCCGTACCCTCCCGGGCCTTTGAAGGGGGCGGAGGATGAAGGGGGGAGGGGGGAGGGAGAGGGGGCTAGTGGTTAGGTTGCTGTGTTTAGGACATAAAAATCCCCTGGTCTATTCCGGGGACCTCCCTAAACACATTTTTTTTTCTTGAGGCTTCGACGTTTTTTGGTGTGACAGACGGACAAAGCTCAGCCTAAACAGCTCTTCTGTTAACAAGGAATATGGCAACCATTACGAAAGCTGTCTACCTGGTGCAAAATAGACCGAGATAACGAGCATTTGTAGGGCATGCAAAAATCAAGTGTTCCGTTAAACTTCTAGAAAATGTGGCTGAAAAAATTCGCCCTGAAAGAAGGAATATCTAACAAAATTGCGCCAGTCTCAAAAAGCACTTATTTAAAAGTGAATTTTGTATTTCTTGATTTATTTTGATTTATTTGTTCGTTTATTTCATCAATGTCATACATTGGCCCAAAGATAGTTTTGTAACAAGGTTTTAGGCATGAACACACATATAGGTCAGGAAAGACCCAGCAACAAAAGGAGAAACTTGGATCCTTCACGTGGCTGCACAGGCGTACACACACTGTAAACGATTTACCCCTTTTTTACCTATAATTTACACCGTCACATCCTATAAAAAACAAAGATAACAACGTTTGAAAAGGTTTAATTAACGATAAAACACCCTTCAGGAGGCTGTGTTCTTGCATTTTTGCTACGAAACAGCATAGAGGTTTCTTTCCGTGCGTTTTTTTTTTTGCTAGGGTGAGGGCTGTTAGTGGAAGAGAGTGATTTACAACCTTCAGGGCGTATATTATTTTTCGGTGCAGGTTGCCATGCCATCTGCAGGATACATAGGCATCAACACGCAAAAAGCTAAAAGTCACGTCGCAATTGAACGCAAGTAATGCCAGAGCACAGAGAAAGTAATGTTACCCCAAACAACAAAACCTGGGCGGGCGTACTAATCAAGAATTGTTTGTTGAAGAAACCACGCCTGAAGTACGGATGTGTGTCATAAATACGCACCAATTTTCTTGCTTTTTTGCGGCTATTCCATCTTCTGGATGTAAACAAGCTAGGCTAAAGGTACTGAAGTCAACCCATTGCTACCTCCTCATATATAATCGCTTTGAGAAGAAACACGTGGTCTTAGTGTACCCATGGAGATTTGGCGTCCTGGAACTGCAACGCTGGTATAAGTATACACGCAAGCAAAATGGCGCACCGCTTGATATGAGATTGGGTCCGATTTATTCCACATACATTCCAGACCACGTAGGCATGCTACTGCTGGATCACTGGCCGTGCGTCAGAAGCATTTTCAGATAATTTTCTTCTTTGTATGCAGTGTATTTTCGTATTCGTGTATGCGTGCTTGGATGCATGTTACTGGTTAGTAACTCCTGCGTTATTGCTAGATACCGGATGCTAGAGTTAAGATGAACTTCTGTCTAACTTGATCACTGTTGCAGCTTCCACCCGACCGCCTCGTGGTGCCGTTCTTCGGATCCTGAGCGCCACGTGGTGGATCGCCATTGTTGTGCTGATGAACGCCTTTGCGGGTCAGATGAGGGCCTGCCTAATGGTGAAGACCGAGCTTGAGAAGATCGACACACTGTCTGACGTTGCTGCGAGACCCTACCTGAAGGTTTACATTCTCAAAGAAACCGAAATCACGCGCTACCTGGAGGTAATAGAAGAGTCAATGTTAATGTGTACTGTTAGACGGATTACTTTGATGAGAAGCTTCAAAACAGCGCTCATAGTTTATACTGCTTTGTGCGCTAAATATGTGCAAGGCTGAAAAAAAAAACCATTTTGTAAAGTACCAACTTTTAGTAAGAAATTCTGCTCATGTCTCGCCGGAGGCTGTTGTAATGGCCTTACACGATGGAGCCAGCTACCATACAGGATTGTTTTTGGTGGCGTTATTTCCGTAAGCTGGAAATATCAGTAAAGAGGCAGAGCGCTATGACATGCGAATGCCATGACGATGTTTCAGAAACGCTCTTCACGAGTGATGCAAAAAGCAGATGTGTATGTTTATCTGGTAAAAAAGGAGGGGTTCGATGAAGGAATACAAAAAGGAAAGCCAGCATTGCATAGCCAAAGCCAAAGCCAAAGATTGCAAATGTGAACATTGTGATTTTCAAAATTGATGTTCTCAATAGCGAAGTTGCATTGTTTGTTTGGAAAGGAAGTGCAGAGGAAATGGCCACGTATCTGTTCACTTCACTGCAAATATCCTCGAAAGACAATAGGCTTCCGTCGCAACTGCCACGTTAAACTGCCTCTCTATATCTTTCCCACCAACATCTCACACTCTTGAACTCTTTTTTCGCTCATCTCACGATAAATACAGTGTAGGTTTTCTTAAGTTAATGCAATTCTGCACGTTCCACTGCTCGGGCCGCCTACTGGAACCTTTAGTTGCTTTTCAACTTGGAACACTGCCACGAGTGAAGCGCTGCAAGTGCTTGTTGTGTTTTGAGGCCAAATACTTTTTGTCGTGGCCTGATTTTTATTTTCTACCACAAAAAAAAGCCAGCCACGCCTTTTGAAATAAAACAACAAAGCGAATGCCACTTATGTATTTATGTCTTGCCTCATATATTCCAATTGTTTTGTTCTGTACTCTATGTTGGCAACATGGAAACTGCCATCAGATTGAGTAACCTAGGTGTGCTTTGCCTGAGTAAACACCTCGTTTAAGAATTCTGGCAACTGTTGGCCGGACAGCTGGAATACATACATACATACATACCTACATACATACATACATACATACATACATACATACATACATACATACATACATACATACATACATACATACATACATACATACATACATACATACATACATAGATAAATACATACATAAATACATACAGGCAGGCGGGCAAAGATACCAACAAAAATGTTTGCGTTTAAGTAGCCCAAGAAAGACTCGTCTTCAAAGCAGGCGTCCAGATGGGTGACCGAACCCACGCCTTCGAAGTACATGCCTGACGCTAAGAGTTCCCTGGATATTAGGTTAATTAAACTTCTGAATATTCACACTGAAAAACACAACGACGTTTAGGTTCTGACGCAAAGCCGCTACCACGGCCGAAACGTCAGAATGGTTTGCAGAAGGGCTTGCACTTCAAGGACGCGGGGAGCCTCGGGACGCCTAAAAAGTTTAAGCGAGGTTGGAGGGATGATTTAATGATTTAGCTAATTGAGCCGTATATAAAGTCGGACATATAAAGAGCTAATTCTGGCTTTTATTAAGGTGATTATTTAAAGCATAAAAATGAGTTGTCATTATTCATACAGACGTAAAGTTGCATGTGTCACCAGGTAATAAGTCACTCCCGAAGATGAGGAAAAAGGTGGTGGCGGTGGAGCTGAAAATGGCGCTCCAACGGGAGCACAAGGGTACCGCAGATTGCAGAAAGGGCAAAAACAACATTACAAGAAGTGAATATTGTGTCTGTCTTTATTGCGTCATCCCTAAAGCTTTTACCTTGAAGTCATGTTAGGGATAACCCAGGAAATGATGTGAAGTATTCACAACTTTAGTACCAAGTACCACGCTCAGAATTGGGGAATTTTTACATTTTACATGCAATAAGACGGTTGGAAACGGCATGTTTTATTTGGGGACAACCCTTTAATTATCTTATATGCATATCCTTTTGAGCTGTGTAGGGCGTTTTTTTCATTGCTTAAAATGTTGCGGGTGACAATTGTGATCTCTAGTCAGCTTCAGGTGTTAATACTTTGCCTTACCGGTAGTTTATGGGAGTCACCCAATGTAACTGTAAAGTACATTTTGTCGCAGAAGACTCAAAAAGTCGCAAGTAACATATTTGTACTCTCCAGGTCAGCTTGAGATAAGAAATTTTCTGATTTATTGGCATTCCTCAAGCCTCAATGAAATTTGTCAGATTTATTCTATACGCCTCGAGCGCGGCCTGTAGGGGCGCCACTGAAATCCCCCTAGCGGCCCGTTTCGAAAGCAGGCGCGGGAGTCCCCGGCCCGCTCCCCCCTGTCGCCGTTGCTTTTGGGGCTCGTTCAAGACAGCGATTTACCGTTTGTCCGCGTTCAAAATACCGAATAACGTAGAGCAGGCACTCTGTTTGCAAGCGTGGTGTGTTCACGAGAGTATAAACGTTTATGACGCGATCTTAGTGAGATGTATGTGAGCGCCGGGCGTGTGTCACAGGCCGGCGTCCCGAAGCCAGCATTTGCATGCAGCTGATTGCAATTCCGCTGCCCTGAAATTTAGTGGCAGTGTCTCCGTAAGCAGTGTTTCCTCTGATGGTCATGTAGCGGCCATACACACTATGATGTAAATCGACTTTGTGCACTTAGAAAATCCAGCGGAGCACTCATACCTGACAGCACGCAAGTTACGCCTGCCAGTATCACATATCAGATATTGATCAGTACCATGAACAAGCCAATGCGGCATAAATTTCACAAACATTGTACCAAAGAAGTACGATGGATAATGCAAAATTACACTCCGGAGTCAGCACACGACGACAAATTTAATGCTGTGTCGTCTTGTCCCGAGGTGAGCGCTCGCAAAGATTCATCTGATACATTTATCCTCCACAGAAGCGCGAAGATGGGCTTATAGAGTAATCCGCGTCCGTGACCAAACTCTTCTTCGAAACATATCATCATATGACACAGGGAGACTGCAGAATCTAGCATAAACCGAAATCAGAGACCCTTATCAGATACGAGACTCTTCCAACGAGCCCGTGCGTACGAGATTTGGGCGCACGTTAAAGATCTCCAGGTGGTGAAAATTAATCCGAAGCCCTCCACTACGGCGTGCCTCATCGTCTCCGTTTCGTCGGCGCGTTAAACCCTGCAATCAATCAATCAACTCTTCCAACGACACCTCGTATCGCTTGTGAACTGCCTACCCTGTATTCTTCAAAAAATGCGTCCGCCGAGTCATCAGAAAAGTGAACACGCAGCTTGTGTGTGTGATTACTAAAACGTTCATTCGTTGATTTCGCTCCGCATTTGTAAACAACGATGGTGAGCGTCCTCCTCCTCACCCCCCCCCCCTTGTCTAGCGAAATAGTGCATTTCGGATCTAGTTGGTCTGGTGAATACTACGTTGCTCAAACAAACGTCTTTAGCATTTCAGAGGCTGCACTCGGTTTTTTTTTTCTTCCAGTACGACTATTCTATTTATTCCTGACTTGCAGACCATGAGTGGGCACATATCTGACAATGCACAGCCTTTTAGTGTACTTAACATTTTCGCGTGGCTTATACTCCCATAAAAGGCACAAGTTTTTGTCAGCTATTAGGTTATCACACCCCGAAACATATTTTTCTAGGACGTACATATTCGAAGCAAAGCCGCATTTGTTGTCTGCGCTGCAAAACGAACCAACCTCTTACAGTGCCAATATCAGGTCTAAACGAGGCGACAATAAATAGAATTCACTTGTGCTGACGTGTTCGAAGGTGACAGCGGTGATATGCTGCTGCCGTCGCCGACGCCCGCAAGAGCGACCAAGAAGCGCGCAGAACCGCCTCCCCGGGCAGCTCTTGTTGGCGTTAGAGCGCTCTACCAAGGCGCAGCTGTTTTTTTTTAAGTGCCCTAAACGTGCAGTTAGCTTACAGACGCCACCATAACAAGTTGCTTAGTGCACGGAAAGGCAAAGAGAAGCGAAAGAGAACCAAAACACTGCATGACCACCTATCAGCCACGCAGCGCTAATCCCGCAAACGCCGCGGAGAAGTGGCGGCAGGCGGCGCAGCGATCGCGAATCTCGAGGCGTATAGTGAGCCTGCTTAGGGAACGATCGCACCAACAAGTCACAGGGACCTGACGTAGTCCGCGCACTGATATACCGTTAAGCACCAGTAAAAAAGAGACGGCATGCAGATGCTTAGCCACTCTATGTCCAAAATGTTTACGGGGAGACTGAGTGGCTCTGACTATTGACTACAAGGACATGCACACATACTTACTAAGGAACACCGAAGCACTGCGGTTCTTGTTCCCATTGGCCCGAATGGTTTTGTCTTGCATGTTATTTTAGAGACAGGGTTGATGCTCCTTGTGAAAAATATGAGCATGCAAGGTCAATTGCAGTGCTTTTAGAGTGGAGCATTTTTCTCAAAGAAGCGTCCTATTCATGACATTGACCCTGTAAAGTAGTGGCCAAGCCGAGTAGACATACTTAATCTTCCTAATATGAAATGTGAACAAGACAGGCGGGAAATAACTCAATTTATACAGGGTTGTTACGCCAAATTTTCGCGATGTCCAAACTGCAGCGGTTTAGTATTCTCATACTCGCTGTATTACATTTGCATTACAAGATGTGCCGTACTTCTGAAAGCTTATATATTTTATGTTTCTCTTTTATATTTGGCGCAGGCCAGCAAGGGTGCCGCCGAACGCGCTGTATGGAGAATGATTCGCCGTGACAAAACTGATATCTACGGTCTGTTTCGGTATTCGGACGAAATGCTTATTGAAATTGCCCAAGAAAGAGCGGTCGTGTTACATGCAAAGATGGTTTCACAAAATGAGGTAAGGATGTAGTTTAATTCGATAAAATCACTTATCTTGTTCGCCATGAAATAAGACAAACTGTAGAGAGGAACGAAAACATCTTCAGGAGACCTGCCACTACGCAGTAAATCAGAATACGGTGAAATAACTGTCATTGCGACCCGTTTTCGTATTTACGGGGTATAAAAATGTCGATAGTGATAATTTTTACAGCCCCTTGCCGTGGGGGCTCAGTGGCTAAGGCGTTGAGGTGCTGATACCAAAGGACGCGGGTTCGCTTCCAGTTGTGGGTAGCTGTTCTTTAGATGGAGGCCGAAAGCGAGAACTCCCGTGTGTTTAGATTTCGGTGGAAGGTAAATTGTCCCCAGGTGACAAAAATATTCCGGAACACTACCCTACGAAACGACTAATAAGACATGTGTAGCTTGGACGCTTTAAACCTCGACAATTGGAGTTTCTAAATGTAATCTTAAAGAGGTATATGATCTAGTAGAATTGTAGCCTAGTGGGTGGCTTTCCAAAGGAGCTGATGATTTTCTTTCCGGAACCAGTAATTTCCGCGATCTTAAATCGGATGTTAGAGGATCGTTTCATTGAACTTCTTTTTGGATCGCACATAAAAATACCTAAGCTGTTCGCTGCACTTCAGAAAAATGCAAGCAGGTCAGCTAAACATTCGATGTCCTTGTTATCACGGCTAATTAAAAATCACGAGCAGCGTGGCGGTAGGGTGAAAAGATAACATTACATTTCCCTTGCCACATCTTGTGGAATGTAGTGTTTAAGGGTTGGTTTCTAACTGTGCAGCTTCTGAATGCGTTGATTACCAACCTCTTTAACTTTGCATTACTCATTAGAAACAAATTAAAAGTGGCACATGAACTTTTAAAATTGCCGATTGAGCCACTGTCTCAATGACAAGCCGCGCGTGGCGTTTTTTCTTTGAAAAGTACTCCGGGTGCATGGTAGAAAAAGGATTGCCCTCCAGTACGCGCCCACTTTTTGCGAATACACATAGGAACAATACTCCTTGTGAACTTCACCCGACACCATGGTAAATATAAATTCGTGTTGGTATGGAAAAAGATTCAAATTTGGTATGGCAGCATAGTTCCTAACTGCACAATAGCGCATTGTGCCATAGGTTATATTGTTAATGATGGTATGACTAGCCCTTTTTATATTCAGCTCAAAACAAAAGGTTCTGCTTTGGACTTCCAACTGCTGCCGTCTGCGCTATCTAAATACATGGTAGTCTTCCAAAGATTTTGTGTAATGCCTCTATGAACGCTTACCTGTCTCACCTTCTTTATAGTAGCATGCACAGGTAGGCACTGCGGTACATTCACAATGATCCGTCTTGTAGACTTCCGGGTTACATGGTCGGCGAGCGTACTATCTCCTACCTTTGTTAGGCGTGTTTTCACCTGGTACACAGGGTGTGAGAGGGGTTCAGACTTGAATATTGAGTTACTCAGTTCTTAAGAAACGGGCAAATAAGCGCTCTTTGTAATTTATAAAAGCGTACGGCAAAAGGGGTCCGATGAATCAGGATATTTGCTATTTCACTGCTACTATACGATTCGTCGTCGCTCGCACATGCACTGCAACGGGGCGAAGTTACCCGAAGCCAGGCTGCTACCAGGCTGCTACCCGAAGCCTGAGCTCGGACAGTCTACATGGTTGTGTGCCTACCAGAGCGAATATAAACGTTTCACGAATTTTGCGGATCTCCCAATATAGTCGATTCGGCTGTTGTAAAATTTTATTGTAATCATTCAAACGCACTGCTTTACAGAAGGTTCCCAAAATACTAAAATGAAATGGGGCGGAGGAGCGCGGGAAATCATTCCGTTTCAAAGGTAAACTAGGAACATTCTAACACATACAAATACGGCATTGAACGGTTGGAATGCTGGCACTGTCTGAGGGGGCTATACCGAATGCACGGGTGTGGCCCAGATTCGACAACAAAACAAGGCCCGCATTTGCTTTTGCGGGACACGAGCGCCAGGCCTTTAAATTCGCAACGAGATACGTCACAAGTAGCTGAACCGGAGTACCTGAACAATTGGCTACCACGACAGGAGGTGTCCTTTGTCTCAGAACGCGGCAAACTCAGAATACGCTTGTATTTCGGTGGCCGGTTGCTGCGTAATTGATAAGTAGAGGTAAGTGCTAACGGATTTTTGGAGCAGTACACACAAAGAGGAGTTCGCAGGCCCTCTCAGTAAAACTACGACTGAGGGAGCCGTGCGCACGTTTTTACCGAGAGCAACGGAAAGAGACCCTAACGGAGGTCTTCGACTGAAATATTTTTTTCTTCTTGCGTAGGGTTTTCTTCAGAAGTCAAAACTGACGAAGGCCAAATCGCAAAATTAAGCTTAAATTCTCTTATGTTTTCTGTCAGGGATCGAAATTCTGCAAGAGAACACAAGTCGGGGAGTATTACTTCGGCACGCAGGACCTAAGCAACTGGATGTTTGTATCATACATCAACCGGTATTTGAACCAGAATGTTCGATACGGCATAGAAAAAATGTGAGTATTTTCATTCTTACTTACCAGCACCATATAAGGATTTTCGCAATTTCTTACTTGTTTGCAATGGTTTAATTTAAATGTGGCTCCTTATAAATGCGGTAATATTATTTTAGCTGTTATTCCCACCTGGGAGCGAAGCAAAAATGATTTGAATAGCAGGGGCAAACATGGTAAAAAAGCGGCAGAACACTTGCATTAGAAAGGAAGGCTTGTCATTGATCTCTTCGTTGAAAAAATCGGGGGGAATGCACAATTGCTCTGTGATAAGTATGACCATCATCCTGTCACAGTGCCAAACTTTATGGTATTGTTTTCTTGGTTTTCACTGCGCGTGATTCTTTTGTGGCGATAGAAAGCTACGGTACCTGTTGAGACTATAACAGAGCGATTTCGGACTGGTGTGCAATGCGCTGTATCTGTTTACAGTGCAACAATCTTGCGGGAGAATGGTATTTCGGAGCATGTGCAATTGTCGACCATACCTTCGCTTGACCGCTGCGTCGTCATTGAAGAGGAGCAAGACCTCAAGTTGAGAGACACGGCATCCATCTTTTACCTCTACGCTGCTTTTTGTGCATTCAGTGGAGTGGTCTTTGTTTTAGAGCTGCTCGCTCATCGGTTTACTTCCCCGTTTAGCAGCAGTTGAAGGGGATAGAACAAACGAAAACGTCTTTTCATGTAGGTTGTACAGTCTCCCAAATTTTTAATAATATAGCGGGAGGGACGACCGATCGGCATGTCAGCGCCTTATCACGGTACGCGCACGCGCGTAGAACTATCTGTTGTGGGAGCGTCGTCTGCTCCGCTGTTCTTCTCAAGGCAACACACCCCCTGTTTTTCTTATCTTGCAAGGCCGTTTCGGTACCGCAAAACGTAGCCAACGTAGCTAAGCAGCGTGGGGCACAAAGTCATTCAGATGCAGTGGGAGGGGGTGTGCCACTCTCAAAGAAATAGCGTAGCAGACGACAGACATACACCAGATGGCCCTATGCGCGTGCGCGTAGTCTCGCTATTTTGCTGCTGAGCACCGTGATAAGGCGCTGAAATGCCGTCGGTCATCGCTCCGGCTATATTATTAAAAATTTGGAAGGCTGTACATGATTATATCTGGATTCACAGTACAAAAAAAAATTTAGAGCGTATTTTCTCTTTGGTAATTAAGATGCAACGCTACGAAAAGAGTGCGATGTTTGATTTTCAGTCACCGGGGATATGCTCCGAGGTAACAAATCAAATTGTACATTGCATGAGGGATGCTAAAACCCATCGGAAAGGTTATTGTACACGTCTCGTAAATTAAAGTATAAAAACGTATTGAATTCGAGAAGAACTTCGTAAGTATAACGAGACAACTTTACGCAGCTCAGTACGTTATAAGCAAAGTATATGTTTTATGTTTAATAAATGTGTTACTACAATACTTTATCGGCCTCCTTGTCTTCAATGGCTACAGAGGCTGAAGAGCGTTTATTACAGCTATTCTCTTAGGACAAATTTTCATCGCATAACAACGCGCATTTTTTATTTCAGCGGGAGAGCAGTAGATGCTCCATATACAAAAAAACACGTCATGTGTACGCAGCCAATCTGAGCGAAAAAAAAAACCGGCTGAATATGGAGTTTCGAAGCAGCAATAACTCTTTGCCGCTGCGAGGCAACGCTGAACGAAGGAGTGCCGTGCGAGCAAAAAAGATGGCGGCCGGTTTTAGCTGAGACAGTGATTGGGCAAACAGAGGGAGGCTTGTATGTTAAGGAAAAAATTACACCATCTTCCCGCAAGGGGAACTATGGGGTAGATGCAACGCATCGGGTGTTGCGGTTGCGTTTCAGTTATGTTATCAATGTCAGCGTGTGGATTGCTGTTGTTGTGTATCCTGTTTACGCAGCATGTTCACACCCGATGCGTTGCATCTACCCCATGGTTCCGCCCGCGGGAAGATGGTGTGAATTTTTAACCGAGCGCAAGCTGCGCGCTAACGCACAGCTGGCACGGCGACGGGAGCGAGCGCAGCCGAGCGCAAGCTGCGCGCTGACCACGCTGACGCAGAGATGGCGCTGCGGTGAGAGCGGCGGAGCCCGCAGCTGCCGCGGCGAGGAGAATGGGGGAAGGATGCGGACTACGCCGCGACAACGACGCGGGACAAGGCGAGTTAAAGAGATGCATTGCATCTAAAAAATGGCTCACATTTAAAATCGCACACCTAGTTATCACGAGCGAAGGCAAGGACTACACACACATAATTTAGAAAGTTTTTCTTCTCTAGAAGTGTGGTAGCCTATCGCGTAGCTTTATCTGTTGGATGATTGAATTCATCCTGTCGCTTGCGTTGAAGTGTAAGCACAGACCACTCAGGCGGCGTGCCATCGATGGCAACTCTGTAGGAATGACAGCTGGCGACACAGCCCTTAAACCTTGCCCTACCCACGTGGTTTGCTTGCATTGAAGCGGATGCAGTAAGCACCTAGCCGGTGCGGAGCGATGAAGCACCGGTAAAGGAGCGGTTTCACCATTTCCTACTCGCGTGGCACCAAGCAGCCAGGCCCCAAGGAAGTGAACGTTTAGGAAAGAAAACCCCGGCTAGTGCACTGGCTGCTCAAGGTCACTTCCGACGCTATGATTCAACTTGAAAGATGTAGCATAGCAGAGCTTTTGCTACAAATACGCTCTTTTTGCTGCTTAGAGACGCATTTCGTCTCTGTGCTGATCAATGAGACGTAATGCAGGAGTTGGGGCCCACATGCTTGTGCCCGAGCTCGCTACATGAGCTTTCTGGGGAGCGCTTCCAGGTCAGTTACAACCACGAACAGAATAAGTAAACCGACAGTCACTCCTTTTGGAGATATACTCTTTATGGCCACGGTGCAAGGAAAAAGCCGAGCAGCAACAAAAACAGCGGCATAGCCGACATCATTCTACTTACCTCTTTTGAAGAAAGCCGTGCTGAACGCGACCATATCCTTGCTGAACCACATAACAACGACAACGGGCAAGCCACAGCGCGGTTGCGCTTATCTTAGGCTTTTTGTGAATGGGGTACCGACAGCTGGCCGAGGACCTGTACACCAACTATGTCAATTAATACACTTCTCAACTGAAACTCTGAGAAATTAGTTACCCCTATTGTATATTTTAAGTGCTAAGCGCTATGTGAACTGCGCTTTTGGGAACCAACCGAAAGACTATTTAGATAACAGTTTTATGAGACAAAGAGGGCGGTATTCTTTATGAAGGTCGCCTTACCGGTAGCTGCAAGGCCGCACTAGTTATATACGCGGACCTTTGCACCATTTGCATCATGTTTATATGCGGTAAGAACACAATTGAGTTACCAACAAGGCATCAAGAATTTACCTGTCTGTGCAGTCAAGCTAGTGTCATGCGACTGTAAAACAATTTATGTCCTACCTAACATACGTAAGTAGTTCATCGCGATCGCCACTCACGTGTATGCAGGCGGGGTGTAGTCAGCACTAGGCATCCGTCCTGTCACCATCGTAGTCAAGAGACAGCCATCCATGCCAGTCGTATAGCGAACGCTTCTAACTAAGCAGCAGCGACTCTCTTTTCCTGTCGACGGCTTGCCTCTGGGCTCGGCGGCCTCCCCAGCGCGGACATGGTTTTTCGGCGCTAGGCGTATTACAGACTGGGGTGAAACCCATGTGGCAGCCATGCACACCATCACCACCATGTGCCGGGTGAGGAGGAAGTTGTGGCGCGGGACACGAGGAAAATTTGAATTCAGGAATCTTGGGTTATTCCCGGTGAGCCCCTTTGGGCCGTCCCACCTTTACGCCCCACAGAAGTTTCCCGCGGTGTTGACGTGGACATATCTCCAAGTGAACTGCTAGAGCAATTCCTAGCTGGATTCTGGAATATTCTCAGCGTATCGTGCCTCCCGTGCAGTTGATAGCACTAATATGCCAACTTAATAGCGGCATTTGATGGTACTTCGTGCCCGTCAGAAACAAAGGTGAGTCCCTTGATGTACAGGGTCGGATCTTTATCCCCCCTCCTCGTCCTCGCCAATGCCGCAACGGCTGGCGTTTCGGGCAAAATACAGGGTCGTGCAAACGCTCTACTCGTTGTGGTGATTGCGGGGATCCTGGACCCTACTGGACCCTGCTGGACGCTGGACCCTGCTGATGAAGTCTCTTGCTGCCTTTGCGGGGCTGCATATCCAGCCGACCACTTAAATCGCCCGGCTAGTGCATCTGAAATTAGTGTTCTGGAAGTGCTTGAGCTTGACAAGCGTCGATGCTTTCGCAAGGAAGCAATGGTAATTGTGAGAGACTTATGGGTACGCAGGGGCTGCCGCCCTCGAAACGCAATCAAATGAAGCTTCTGTAGCAAAAGCCATAGCTATTGCTTTGAAAGACGTCTTCGTTAAGCTTTCCGACCAAAATGGGGTTGTCGGTATGAACAAGTATGAAATATGTTGTTGGGGCATCCAAATCAAATGGCGCAGGTTCTGTCTTTATCCTTGTATGCCTTCCACCGGTCAGGGTATTTGCAGTCTACACCCACAACTTCCACGGATAATGTGCCCCAGGCTTCGAGGGTCCAAACTATCGTATCTGCATCCAGTAATTCGTCGGAGACCGCACCTCAGAAGTCTGCTTCCAAAGAGGATGGAAGGCTGACATCTGCTATGACATCAACCGTTCAGGTTTCAACTCCTGTCCATTGTCTCCTCAAGCTAAGCCCCCCTCCAATTTTGACCAAGATATGAGTTTGATACGGACGTCAAAGGTCTCGCAATGACGGCAATATGCACTGAATTATAGAGATTACCTTCCAGTTCACGACCACCCGTTTTCCCTTCAGACGTGCGTTCCAAAAAGCAAAAAAGGTCCAACCCGAATTTAACCTTAAAGAAAGCATTTTCGAGGCATCTGTGGCTCCCATCAACTAACATTATGTCCCTACGTATTCTTCAGTGGAATCGGCGTTCAGTAATTGTGGCTCACACGGATCCTAAATATCTTATAAACAGTCATTGCCCAGATGCTATTCTTCTTCAAGAATCCTGGCTTTCTCATGGTAAGCACTTTTCTCTGCCAAATATTTATTGTTTTGTCTAGATGGGGCAACAGCAGGTGGTGGATTACTGATTTTTATATCACCGAGATTTTTCTGCAAAGCCAAACTGTCCTTCCAGTACTTCTTCTCATATAGAGAACTCATGGTCATGATACATGTCTACCTAAAATTCAAACGCTTCTTGTTAGTAAATGCTTATTTCTTCAACGGGGTGCTTACCACTTATTCTCTTAATCTCGCCATTTCGTCCTGTCACCAAATCATCATGGTTCCAGGAGACTAAATCTGATCATGTTTGTTGGGCTTGCTAAACCGACATGAAAGGCTGCCTCCTATTGTATTAGACAACTCAGAAACCCTGGGTCTGCTGAAACTCGGGAAGTGCGACATTCTTTAAAGGTCAAACGAATTCAATTTTAGATCTTGCAAAGCGTGGATTACAATCTTCGTGGAGCAGTTGTGCTTCCCTACGAGTATCAAAAAAGTGTCCACTGTTTTCGATATAGCTGTCTCCCCGAGCGCACCAAATCGGATACTGCGCACACGAACTAACGAACCGGTTATGCAACACCTCCGTTCCTCTCGTCTCTACGCAATTATTGTGCGGAAACTGGGACTCTGGAGGTCAGTACCTCACTAAGAAGGTCACTAAAATGTCACAACCTATTGTTTCATTCAACCTAGAAACATGGCATCAGCCCTTGGTAGAATAAGGTCTGCCATAGAGATTATCGTAGGTGGAAGGGAGCATGGAAGAAAATTATACACAATCAAACCCCCGATGACTGGGTCAGATAAAGATATTACTCGGCAATTTTCTGTCGTACCACTTTTGTGGCGAAGGAGGAGTACCGTAAAATTTGCTTTTACGCGCTTTTACACACACATAAAAACGACGTGCGTTGTTTGCATTCCTGCGCAAAGGTAAAAGTACTAGGGATCAAAGTACAGTTGCTTCTGTCGCAGGGAAGTCGGAGAAAATTTTAGATTTCCTCTTACGGGTCTCTCGGGAATTACAAAAAAAGATTTCCTGCAACCCTTTCATCCATGATTCTCTAGTTAAACCAGGATCACACTTTTTCGTGATAAGATGGAAGAGATAGTTGACGAGATTATGCACCTCCCGGCCGCTTATCTGGGCCCAATGGTATCTCAACCTCCTGCATAACTCTTCTTTTTCAGGAATCAACTCAGGATCTGTTAAATAATGGCAATACTTCCTTAGAGAAATCATGGGATTCCGCAGATTGGAAAATTGTGAAAATTGTTACTCTGCTAAACGCGTCGTCGAATTTCACTGAGTAGCAACTTTGTCAAATTAGTGAAATAATTTTACACGGCCATTTACTGATTGATTGATTGATTGATTGATTGATTGATTGATTGATTGATTGATTGATTGATTGATTGATTGATTGATTGTGGGTTTTAACGCACCGACGCAACACAGGCAATGATGCGCGCCGTAGTGGATGGCCCCGAATTAATTTTGATTTCTTTGGGATCCTTAAAGTGCGCCAAAATCTCGTACACTGACGTGTTCACTCTTCACGTCCATCAGAAAATCCGCGTCCTTGTCCTCGCGCGACCTCGTGCTAAGGACGCGGCCGCGTCCTGACCACGAGGCCGCGTCTTCGTGCTCAGCAGCAACATGGCCGTTTACGCCGATTCCTCTCCAAAGAAAATACTCTTAGTCCACATGAAATCCGCTTTCGTCTTGGGCGCTCTATTTGGTCGGCTCATGTTGACTTGGAGAGTAAAATTCACTTTTCTCGCAGAAATAAACAGGTTTGTCCCCTGGTCACACAGGACATTGCCTAGGCATATGGGAACGTGAAGCATATGGCAACCTTATTCTCATTGCCAAAAGCAATCCTGGATAAATCAACTTCTAATCTCTTGGAATTTTTTGTATCCAAAACGGTTTTTATTCATTGACTCAACAGCAGACCAGGGGTATTCCCCAGGAATCGGTTCCGTCTCATACTCTTTTTAATATACTGACTTCAATTCCAATCAATCAGGAACTTTGCTCATATGTATGTGCTGATGATATAGCTTTCAATTCTGCTGCAGGAAATATTCCTCATCTGTCTTGTGGGTCTTTACTGCCACATCACATCTTGTGGCGGAGGTGAAAGTTCCCTACCCTGCACCTTCACCACACGAGGTGACGTGGCAGTGAAGGCACTGTTCGTAATAAAATATATTAACAGGTGAATACAAGCCGGTAGGTAAGGTAGCTCCAATGTCTAAGGAACAGCGTGCTGATCCGCAAGGCTCCCAGCTTCGTTGTCTCCTTTTTCCAAGGCTATGTACCAGCTTGGCTTTCGATCAGTGCAGCGGCTCGTATCCCTGGAGGAGAGGTTCGCCATAACTGAACCCCTAGATAATCTTCGCCCCTTCATTGAAGTCCTTTCTTTTGCCAAGGTGCAAGAGCCCGTGACAATAAGAAGAATTACACGCATATCTGGGTTTCACTGAGAGGTGGATGGCAGACTTGAATTGATCCATTAAGGTAGTGAAAGGCGCGGTCCTGGTGTTTGGAGTTTCCTCTCCTGCTAACCTTTATTTGAGTTATCGGGAGAAGATCATTACTCAAGTAAAATATTTGAAATACTTGGGTAATAACTATGAGAGTAAATCAGTCTTTCGGCCATCCTTCTGATGTTCTGTGAAGTCCTACCTGCCCCTATGTTGGTCGACACAGTTCTCCCAATAAGCCAAAATGCTATCTACACGGATACTATCGGGTTTGCTAGGGAAAGATCTGGGGAACCTGCACTCTCATGCGGTAGTGGAAACGAATGCAGGGCAAAGTTCGGAGAGGGTGGGGGTGGGAATTTTCAGCGCACAAATTGATTGGTAATTTTCTTATCGTTTACCTGACTGTACTCAATTAATAGAAGCTGAGTATTTCGCATACGTTCTGAAATCAAATACCTTATTTCCACAATACTAAAAATGTTCCGGGTATATAAGACTCCGTATCGGTTTGTACCGCGCTAACATCTGAAAACATTCTTTACTCATTCGTACTTTCGATTCTCTCATGCTTGACCAATTACGCGACGTCCGCTTCATTTAGGTTTTATGTCACAGGAGCCCATGGCTCAATAAAACGGCTCATTCTTTGGTCGGCTCATGTTTAGATAGCCCCTGTCGATTTCTCCTGGCGCGCACAAGATTCCGCAGGTACCAACGGCTAGGGATAACTCAAGAAGCTGCTACCACATGCTTGGACGATTGTGCCCATCTAGCTCACACTTTGGATGCGCGATTTTGCGTGTTCTGCCTGTGGGGAGGTAAACTTAAACAGCATGAGATGCAGAATACTGCAGCCGAACTCATATTTGCGCGGCGCTGGTCTCACCTTCTGCGGCCTTTGTGGTGCTTGTGGGGAAAGTGAAACAATCAATCATTTTTTCTTGTATTTCGGCGGTTTTTCTTTTAATAGGAAATTTTATCTAGCCGCACCAATTCACCGCCTCGATCTTGGTCTGTCGAAGCCAGTCTTACTTTCATTGGGAACCATATCACTGGGGTTCTGTCATAGAGGGGTGGTTGCGACCGTTCACGCGTTCATTTCAAAGACTAGATGCCTGTTCCCGTTTAGAACATGCTATATCCCCTATTCTCACAGCGATCACACCAAACTCTAATTCAAAGTACTATACATGATTCTATAGCCGTTTCCCCACTTCTATTCTACAGGTAGACTTTATAGTGCTATGAGGTGGGCGTCTTAGCCCCAAAAAGCTACTCCGTTTGTTGGCCAAAACCCCAAGTGGGTATGTTTTATCAGTGCAAGAGCAACACCAATACCAACGACATGCGGGACACCGGGAGACTGTTCATGGGACGCCGATGGGACTGTGCGGGTTCGGACCTTGCGAGGCAACCATTCAACGTGTTGTCTTTAGGGGACTCTATGCCGTTATTGGGAACCGCCGCCGGGTGCTAGGACCCCGGTACCACAACACACATAAATAAAGGAGCCAGTGTCCTAATACTCGCATTAGTCTCGTATAGTTTCAAATTTGCTTAAATAACTAATGTATATTACACGCGGGATGTGATAAACGAGGCCGAATTTTGGTCATTGTTTCAAGCTACCGTATTCCCTATATCCGTAGCCAAAACCTGTAATTTTCAATAAATATAAAAGTACTACCAGTTTTATCGACGCGAGTCAGTTTTACGGGATGAGGTATGTTAATACAAAAGATTTTTATGGGTGGTGCAGGTTTCATAAAAATGTAAATATTGTGCACAGGATTGTCTGTGGCGTGTAGAAGTGCTGGAAATATGAATACCGTTCACTAAATACAAATATGTTTACTGGGTTCTACATATATGTGCTCTGAATGGGGTCCACTTCATTAACTCCAAAAGTACTTATATTTCTAGGTATATTTACTTCGCTCGCCAATGCCAGGATCCTCCTGTGCTCCCTTGTCGGTGTCCGGAAGCTTCTACACGGCTCGCATGCCACATGCGGCTGCGGTATGCCCTACTCTGGGACTGGTGTTTCTCTTTTCTGGTCCTTGATATCTGACCCACACTGCCGTTTTATTGCCTCGCGATGTTAAACACCCGAGCGGTTTAGGCCGAGCAATTTCCTTCAATCGCACCAACAAACCTCGAAGCGCCAAGAAAAAGTATCCGATAAGGAATTTCACTGCGTGAAGGTCTCGGAAACCGAACCTGGAACCTTTGCTTACACCCTGAAACTGCAAACATTACCACTGGGCCACCCCAAAGGCCCAATGGGTACGGGGTTAGCAGCGACGGAGAACAATAACATGTGCAGCCAATTGGAAAGAAAAGAAACGGTCCCCGTGGTAGTAGTCGAACCTGGATCCCTCGCGGCGCTACGAAACCAGAGCCTATCCGATTGAGATATCATCGTTTTCCTGGCGCACAGCATTTTTTTGTGTTCACAGCACGGGATTTGGCTTTGGATTTGGCTGCTGGTTTTAGCGTGTGCTAACGCGGTCCAGTTTTGGAGAGATGTGAAAGCCTGCGGACGAAACAATCCTGGCTTTAAGAAGAACTGCGAGTTGGTCTTGTTGGTATAGGTTCATGATGGGAAACAGCGCAAAACAAAACTTGGACAAGAAAGACTAACGGGACGAAGTGCTTCGTCCCGTTAGTCTTTCTTGTGCAAGTTTTGTTTTGCGCTGCTTCCCAACATGAATCCTGGCTTGGCAGTCATAAAGCACTTTGACCGACAAATTCCGAAATAAATGCCATGTCCAACAGCCAGGTCTCCCGCGGAGAGAGAGAGGCCGCCAGCTTTGCTGTTTCTCCAGTCTTCACCTACTAGTGCAAGCCGCGACAATTTTGTGTATATTACAACGCGCGTGCGTGAAGCCCAAAAATCTAAGGCTTTCGCCCTACAAGGTTCCGAGCTATTTGGACATGCGCTAAGAGCAGAGTGTTGATGGAGTATGCTGCAGCCGTGCGATGGAAAGCTTTGTACATGAGGCGTGACACAGTAACGGCTACCTGCATAAGGAAGACGCCCGGTACTAAGTCGTTTTAAAATGTGCAGAAAATCCGAAGTAGCAAGTGTCAGATAAATGCGTGGCCCGTTTAACAGAACGCAGACACATTTAAATTCGGCTCCACTATGCATCTATCTAACTGCTACTTTTAAATGTCCTACAGAAAATCTTATTAATTATGCTGACTTGTGAATGAGTGTGAAGAACGATAATATTTCCCGGATGTAACAAAGCAAACAACTTCTGACGGCAGCACCATCCTGAGAAACAAAACAATTTGTCTTTGAGTTGGATGCTCAGGAGAGCCCACAAAGCGCAAATGAAGATAAGGTAAATTATCTGCTCTCGCTTTTTAATTGCTCTCTGGATGAATAAAATAAGTCTCCGTCTAATCTCGCGACAGCCGGGAGAATTAACTCCGTGAAATTCTCCCGACAGTTTCCATAGAAGCTGGCTAGCCTAAAATTTGCTGAATAATATCACGTCCCAACGTAACCTAACATAACATAACCTCACGGAACCTAGCTTAACCTGCCCGAACGCATCATAACCTACGCAAATCCACCCCAACTACAACAAACCTAATCTAACCCAGCCCAATGACAAAGAACCCAACCTATATTAAACGTATTTCAACCCATTCTAGAAGTCCTGCGCGTCGATCTCTTGATATTGTCACGTAGCCATAAGGACGACAAAGCTCTCTTGAAGGAAAAAAAGAAGTTTATTGCAGCAAACTTGATCTCCCCTAATGACTAAAAAAATACAGAGGCGGCGAAGCAGCATTCAACAAAGTGACGTGTGCACGCGAGTGTCGGCGAATCGAATACCGCAGCCTGTGCTCCGTGGGCATTTCTCTCTTGGCGCCAGTGGTTCTCGAACGGTCGGATTGCATCCAGAGCACTGTCGATCAAAAGAATATTATTCTAGCCTGGTCACGTTAAATCGAAACACTCTCACTATCAAAGGAGACAACGCGTGCGGCATGAAGAATGGAACACGCGCTTCACTCTGTTTGACGAATAACACAGATAACATAACCCTGCCCGGCGCCGCCGGTCGGCAAAAACAACACATAAGTAAAAAAACCCAACGCATCGTTCACGGCAATCCAGTAAAAACTAGAGTAAAAAAGTATTATACTCGGTTACAACTCAAGAACGGCACCATCTCATGTAAAGTATCACTCCGCCAAAGCGCCGGACCCGTGACGTCAGTGCGCGCGCGTTGTGAAAGGGGTTCGCTATGAATGCGTGATATCGTCTGCCTTGTCTTGGTTGTCGTCACTGGAGTCGTTTATAAGCATATTAAGTCCAAAAAATCACGGGAACGGCTCACGCCGTGCTCAAAATATTCCCAGTAACGCCCTACTTGCGCCGCGCGGAGAAAAATCCGGTTACGGTGATAAGGCACCGCGGCCACTTCTGGTGCCGTTCTTAAGTTGTCACCGAGTGTAGCAAAGTCGCCATGACCGAAAAATTCTCAACGCTCAAAAAAAAAAAAAAAACGTCGCAATGTCGGACGCGAACCTGAGCCTTCTCGTTTAAAACCAAGTACTACCACAAGGCTAGAGGAGCAGCTAAAACACGGCTGTTTAATGAATATTTATTCCATAGGATCTCCTCGTAGCCTGCTGAGCCAATAAGAGGTGACTGCCGTGAAAAATTTCTGACAGTAACTCTCCCGGTTGCCGGGATAATAGACACTACCTTAAAATAACGTAATGCAGATGAAACTCAACAGCGGCCCGGTGACTCTCAACAACTATGATTCTATGAGTACTATACAAGTTTGAGTTATTGTCAAGCGTGACTATGTTACCGGAAGGGAAACCATGAAAAAAACCCAAAGCATACGTCTGGTTGATTTAAATATCGGCCCCTCTTCGTTATAGGAAGGTTGTGAAAAAAGGGCTCTGTCTGTATAGCTTGAAACGATTTTTATACATTTTTATTTTGCTTTTATAATTTTACCACACCAGAAAAACTGAGTATCAGTTGTGTTTCCATGTGCGCAGCGATTTGTACATCATCCATCTCCTGTCTACGAAGCACTTCCTGTCGTCCATTTTAGGCTTCCGCCACTGGAGCTGTACTACAAAGTCGCGTCATTTCACGAGCCCCTGAACTTGAAACTACCGTGTACTCGTCAGTAGGCGACGAGCATTTTTCAGAGCTTACTTTTATACAGCCGTCGATTTTGCCATGGTGCCATGTTGTTTCTAAGCGAATATTACTCACGAATTGTTTCCGGTCCCGCATTTCCGCAGCAAAACGTCATCTCGCATTACTGAGTATCAAAAAATGCAGTGTCCGCCGCTGTTTTTTCTAGGAATCTATAATGTCTTTCAGAGAAGCCACATTTACCTCGGTTTTAGTCGGCCTTCGGGCATTCTGAATAATGAGTGACAATGTCAAGGTGCCCCTTCCGCAAGGTCACATGTGCGCACTTACAGAAAAAAACAAGTGCGCATTAGCCGGCCAAAACATTCAGTGAATGAACGGCTCAAAAAGGGTTGTATTTTTCGCTAACACACACGGTACTGAAGGTTGTTTCGAGACCATACGCAGACATTTTCATTGGATATGTTTATGGCAAACATAACTTATATGTTAATTTCTTTTTCTAAAACAGGCGAAAAGCATCTCCATTGTCATAAATCGCTGGAAGGGCGATATTTCGGTAATTATTAATGCTTTCAATCCCGCGTATTCTTCACTGGACAGGAGCTATTACGTCATGCGTTGCGCAAAGGAAGATTCGAACTGTCTTGTATAAAACCTCTGGGTCCCGTTCAGCGTACCACAATTCTCTGCTTAGCGGTTGCAATCTCAAGGAAGTCAAAGGACATGGCCTGCCACTTGCGCGTGGGTGTCCTTCCGGTAAGTAAGCGGGTGTACGACTGACTTTGTAACCTTTCCTTAACGCGTATGGTGCCGAAGGTTAAGCATCCGTTCTGAAGAACGTGCATTGTTTCTACTGGGCTATATAATACAAGTCTCCGTGGCATTTTCTCGAAGCAGTTTTATATAGTGCGGCTCTGTTACATAGAACACAAATTGAACATATGAAACGAGCTTGAGGGCGTTTGAAGTGCAAATATTTTTCATAGGAGTATTAAGAAATCTCCGTCTTTGATAGCAAGGTCATATAACACGTGCCCAAAGCTGGTTTTTCAGTTTTCAAGGAATTTCATCAGAAATAATGGTTTCAGAACACGAGTAGTAAATTGCCTTGCTTTGTTTTCAGCCATACCTAATTGGATATTCATAAGTAGGAAGCTAGGTGTAACTGCGACCCAAAGAAACAAGGCGGAAGTTGACTAATCTTTCAAATAAAATAAAATAATTTATTTTTTCAGCCTCCAAAAGGCACGGAAAGGGCACACAGACAAACAGCATTTGAGACTCGACAAGGACCGTGTCGCCGTTGCATGACGTACAGGCATTGCGTTCTAAATAATATCAACGTCGATAAAAATAAGAAGTGGCACAGCATAAAGAACTTTACTTGTCACTGAAAAGCCGTTTAATGCCTACCGTATCAAAATCAGTCTTTGCAGTAAAAAAGGAGCAGAATAGTAAATAAATAAGCCAACAAGCACCCAATGAACCAAAAATAAATTAACAGCATTGTGCGGCGAGTAGTTACTTATACCTGAAAACGTGTTATATGCGCAGAAGTTGAACCTGGCCTTGAGGAGCGCCTTGAGGAGCTGATTAATTTCAATTCCCTGCCTGTGTTGAGACGCGCCTATAATTGTAAAACTGGCCGTTTTTGTGTGCCGTGCATTACAAAAGCTGCCGCTGCGGTCAGGCCCAAACCCTACATTTATGCTCTTTAGAAGCAGCGCATTGGCGTGTGCCCCGCATTTGGAGGAAAACCATTTGATCTGTCACGCCAGGTGGCCTTGGAAACTTTCGTACAATCCTGTTCGGCAAACTAGACAAGAAATAAGTAAGCAACCATGGAAGCCAGGTAGCATGCCTGAAAGTCGGTATGCGTAGCGTTATTCCACGCATTTGTTATTGATAAATGATTTATTCTACGCGTTCTGGTGTGCTCTATGATGGCAAGGGGCAATCTCGCATTTCTTCAACAGACTACACCACTTTTGAAGTCAAGCAAGGCAAACCACTATATTTGTCTCGAAACGTATTACCTTTTGCTCATTTCTTCGCTAGTCCCCAGATTGCGCTCTCCAGGAATTTGGTAGAGGCATCACGTTGTTTTAACGGGAAATGATATCGTACTATTGTACAGGTATTTTGTGACAAAGATCGTGAGGCCCGCGTCCTAGCGCCATCACTATTAATCAACGTTAGTCAACGTAGTCAGAAAAAGATTTTCACACGGCCAAGAGTGACGCAACGTGATTAGTAACAAGCAATATCAAATTTAAATTATTCTCTGTACGCCGTAGTCCTTCGGTGACCAATGCGTGGTGCATGAGTGACCTCTGCAGGAAAGCTGTTTTATGGGTTGCTTTAACTACTTCAAGGGCGTCATGTCATAGCATAACTTGTTGGTGAATAGATTTGTAGTATCTCCTGTAATCCCATTTTCATGAGGGGAGGTCTTTGTGTGCTGCGTCAGAGGATCTGTGGCTACAATTATCACCTTAACGAAACTTAGGGTCGCAGAGAAATAGCCAAGGACACTGATTTGGTCGCGTTGGAAGGACAATGGTGCAGAGAGGGACAGCAGAAGTCAGCTGCTCTGGTCGGCGGTGTTTTCCGCATCTGGCAGTCACTGCAGCTCCGGACTACGCGTAGAGGAAGGCGGGTTAGAGGCCATTATTATTGTATTCTTATCTTTTTGAACATCCCCGCGATAAGGTAGTAACATGAATGATCATGAGGCACTTCACAAATTTTACACGAAGGTTCGCCAAGATTACGACAACTTCGGTCTTGTGGTGTTGTTCGAGGTCTTCATGAAAACAGTGCTCATATTCAGATAATTTGCTGTTTCCATTGCTTCACAAACGACGACAGAGCTGTAACTGCCCCGTAGCGGTCGCGACTGATAAAAACATTTTGAGGTGCGATCATTGTATTAATAACGAACGTGCCATTTCTTTGGGGTGGGTAAGGCTCCAGTGGAAATGACAACACCGGTTAGCGACGCCTCAACTTGAACGTTGTAAATCGCAGCCTTTTTACTAGGGTTACTCTATTACAACACAAGCTCATACTTGTTCCGGATGAATATAGAGAGCAGGCATATTCTTCTTCCGCTTAATTCTTGAAAGAATAATTGGAAAGGGCCAAGGAACTGTAAACGGAGAGAAGCATGCGCAATTCGTTCGTTTACGAGCATCAGCTTGCTAAGAAAACACCAAATACCAAATATTCAATGAAATAACGTGACTGTATACTGGGGAATATTGTGGAAGTTCCAAACTATTACCCTGAAAATAGGACGCCTCAACGATGTCAAAAGGGAACACGCAGTGGTATGTGTGTTTTTTAAAGTAGACCCCAGCAAAATTTCGGGTTTTCTTTTCAAACGGAAAAAATCTCCACAAGGCAAGTATTCACGAAGCTGTTGCATAAATACATTGAATAATGAATTGGGTTTAGCTCTAAAAGAGCTTGTATACTGTATTAACTGTGTCTAATATGTATTGCAAACCTTAGCAGATACCCAGATCACTGAATTTCAAAAAATGAACGCGATGTCACAACCGTGACATACATGCTTTCACAGCGTCAGCGCTGGGTGCTCCACTTTGTAACCTAGCGTATGCGATTCCGTTAACGCATGATACCTGTCAATCAAGGGCACAGAATAAGGCAGTGTTCCACACAGTGTCCCAGCCGTGCCTGGGAAAGTTGTTCTTGCGATGGTGAATCCTAGTATTAAAGATTTGATTATAAATACCAATTCCTTCGTTACTTCGTACAAATTGAGGTCAGCTATTTTAAAGCCACCATTTTGAATGCCACTGCCGATATACTCACGGAATCTCCTCCAAGCCCAGTTGTGGGGACTTGTAGTGTTTTTTTCTCGTTGCACTTCTAGATACCTATCTACTCCATCATCAAAAGTGTAAATAAAAGCATTCAAGTCACGGGACTCACCGACATTATGTTCACTATGGTAAAAGAAGTCACCAACTGCACGTGAGTAAAGAAATTGAACACACCATTCTTACGAAAGCACATAATCTAAGGGGGACATAGGTGTTTGTAGTGGGAGTAATTTACGTATACAATAATATTTCACTCATAATGTCCCTGCTCGCTGATATCTCTCCTCGGCATCAAGTCCTATCAGTTCTGTGTGAAATGCTGTCTTGCTAGTGCGCTGTGCAGTTGCCACGGGTTAGGCGTCTGAGAACGTCGTTTTCTGTAATTTTTGCTTTCTCCGTATTTCGGAGTCATTTTATTGCGAGAACATTACACACGCATTTAGTGCCTCAGTTTGCGAAAAAAGTAACCTACGCCGCTTCATATGAGAGGCCAGAAGTTGTCGCCGAAGTTTCTTTTGGCTGCGTGCAGCTGCAATCAAAATTTCTATCGCCTGCGCGCATCTAGGAACGTCCCAGTAAAGCTTTGATTGTCAACGGGGTCATATCGCTTTCACGGTGTATTCCTTAATGCGATACGAAGTCTACAGCAACGGCCGAGCTTCCGTAGCTGACCTCGATGGTAGCATTTCGGAGCTTTATTGGCCTTTTCTCCTATTTGCGAAGCTTTGTTTAGAACTTCTACGGGATACTTTCGCCTCTCAATGCATTTCTCTGCAGCTCTACAGAGGTTTCTGCGTGATAACCACCGTGCATGCAACGTTTGCGACGCTGCTTCGTCTCCTCACATAAGCACCTATAATATGACCTATATTAGCATGTAGGTAGTGTTAGCACATACAACCTCGTATATATATAGGTGTAATAGTAGCACCTATTTTACGGCAGTTTGCGCTGATGCTAGTGAGTTTGGTCTGGGTGTCGTGCGAGCCCAAGTACAGCTTAGAAATGTACGTAGTATCATTCTCGACCCGTACGCTCACTAGAGTCAAATCAATCTTCTTTGTTACAGAAAAGAGTGCTTTTCGCTTATTTGGTCGCCCATTTGATGCCGTCATCGATCATGACGCAATGGGTTGGCTGTTCTTTCTTAGGCACCCATGTGGTCATCAAGGTCAGTGGGCTCTTTGGTAGCAACAGGAAGACATCTGTGTCATTTACCGTTTAGGCTGTGAGCCCTGTGACGCCCACGGCTTCTCACGCTTACCACTGCCTGCTGACCTTCACATATTGCTGCCAGAGGCAGTATGAAGTTTATTGTCAGTTTCTGTTACTGGCAAATCGGTTGAGCAATGCAAGGACCCGTCAATTGTTTCTGTTACTGATTTAGTGTTTAGTGAGTCACCTTCCGTTGGATCTCGGGCTCTGCGGAGATACGTTTTACACTTCACGCTGTACCAGAAGTTGCTCCACCGTGACAACTATTACTCCGATGGACGCAAGGGGTTGTGGCCTATTTCCCTGCATTTGCGTGCCAAATAAGCGCCTCCACTAACCCGGATACAAGTTGCGCTAATGCTGGCGTCCTAAAGACAAACAGGCGGCTCCACATTAGCTACTGCTAGCATAGAAAAAATACGTCTTGTCGTGTGCGCAATGTCAACGCCGCAAACCTCCAACGGCCGGTAGTGCTCTACCATGTCAAATACAGTCTTTTGAACGCATTGGCATTGGCCCGTATGGCCCAGTGCCATCTGCTGCAGCCGAAACCGGATGGGCTATAGTCGCAGTGAATCATATCACCACGCGCGCCGAAATGTGGGTGCTTCTGGCGCCAACAGCTCGAGACGTTGTTTTGTTTCTTCTCCGTCACGTTTCCTTCTTCACGGGGGGCCCTTAGAACTCCTCAGACACGAAGGCCGGGTTATTAGGTCGGATTTTATTGAATTCCTGCTTGCTGAATGTCGCATCGCTCATCAGACAATGTCTTCATACAACCCACCAAAAAATGGGGCCATGGGGCACTTTCCCCGTACCCTTTATGACATGCTTTCTAGCTACACACAAGTCGCCAAACCCATCTAGCTGGGACTATGTACTGCCATTTCTTACGTTTTTCAACGACACTGCAACTTTTCTTCGTGTGCGCATGCTAAACATCTCATAAGATTAAGAGCATTCCCCCTACCAATCCCGATGTCACTGAATATACTATGGCTTGAGAGGCCCTGGTAACGTCGAAGAAAACAATCAAATAGCCCGCTCATTCAAGTTCAATGATAACAACACAGAAAGAATCGTTCCGACGATGCACTGAAGATCCCGCGTTTGAGCTCGACTCCCTTCTGTGGCATAGGTTCACTGTGCAACACCTGATCTATCTACCAAACTGGCCTCCAAATAGCAATGTTTCACCGATTTGTTGAGCTGACTTCGGCGGTCCACTACCATGTTGATCCAACCACGAGGTGGGTGTATCTTCCTTGCTGAGGGGTTAGATCTTTGAGGGGCACGTTGGAAGCCCTCGGCACATTGGAAACCCTTCTCCACCTCTTCTTTGAAAAAAAATCACTTTGAATTCGACAGTACCCACATATAAAATTAACAGCACAGTCATGGGACCCGAAATGGCACCTACATACGCCAATACTTTTATGGCGCCATTAGAAACGAAGTTTATTGAAAAACGCTGCCAGAAATCAATCCTTTATAAACGATTCTCCCTGACACCTTCATTGGAAATAACACTGAGGCAAGCGTCAGAGAATTTATCTCATAAATCAATTTACTGAATCCGCCAATCAAACTGACCTATGAGATGTCAACTGAAACCGTTATTGCCTTGGATGTCACGTTTATATTGGACCAAAGGAGCGTCTCAACAACATTGTACAGAAAGCCCACTGACCGCCAACAATATCTTTACTTCTGCAGCAGCCATCCCAGACATTGTAAAACAAGTATACAATATACCGACAAGCACACCGGTAGCGCAGGATATGGTGTGGACGGGACTAATTCGAAAAACCTGCTGAGGCTCGCAAGACATTCCTTATTGGTCAAAATATCCAGAATAAAGTATAGACGGCCCGATTAACTTAGCACGCAATTTACAAAAAGAAGACATTCTGTCTGAAAGCCCAAAAGAAACGCACCTTGAGTCTAACAGTTATTTGTACTTAAACAGCATCTTCAGGCGTCATTTTAATATCATGAGGCAGAGCGACTACTAGTCGGATGTTTTTCAGCACCCCCCCCCCCCCCCTCCTGTGCATAGTGTACTGACGGGCCACAAAATTGAACGACCTTTCAGTGAGGGAAAAAGACAACCACATGAGTGAGGGGTGCCGGCCATCTGCAAGCCGCGCTGTAAACCTGGCCCCTCCTCCTCACCTTCATGGACACCACTAACATTGCCAAGGCCAGTCTGTCAAGCTTTAAATAAGAAATAAAGGACAACCTCAACTGCAACAACCCTAATGTAACCTACTACAAACTCCGTTGCCTTTTTTGTGAGGAGAAATACATTTCCCAAAAAAATTCCCTCCCGCAAAACGTTTAACAATAACAAGTCGCACGTGAGTCGCCTTCCCGAACTTCCGCTTTCTCGGCATCTCCAACTTCCGGGCCACGCTTTTCAAAATATACAGGTCCTCTTAATTCAATCCAGTTTTCGCAACACATGCGAGCGGGAACCGAGAAAATCGTTCGGTATACGTAAATTTCGGAAGTTTGCCTAAGGAATAAATGAGACCACCGGGAGACTAAGTTGCGTTCAAATTTGACGTAACCACCGTGAGATGTTGTGGGGGAGGGCGAAACGAGTGGTTATGCATTGAATTTGTAAGGGTATTTTTAATATTGTGCTTTTTAAAATTCTGTATAAGACGTCCTTCTGCCCCAGCTAGGAGACCGCGTTGTGGCGGCATTTGAAAGATGCGGGGAACGGTGACCGTGCAGGGGGGTT
Source organism: Haemaphysalis longicornis (assembly GCF_048455015.1). NCBI lineage: Eukaryota > Metazoa > Arthropoda > Arachnida > Ixodida > Ixodidae > Haemaphysalis > Haemaphysalis longicornis. Next base: position 100,899,197 of record NW_027526460.1, on the reverse strand, counting down.
GGGGATGTGTGTGCGGGACGTTTCACGCGGTAATGGCCGCTATGGCAGCGTTGAGGTAATATATCATTCTCCTCCGGTGGTTCTTCAGGAGGCAGAAATTGATTACAACGCAAACTGTGTGGATCATTCCGCTTAGGTGGACATGCTAGCCTGCGTGCACTGTTGTTCCGCCCGTTTCCCTCTCATGCGTGTCTGTTTGGTTCCCTATAAGCTTACCTCGGACACCTACTGGCAATGTGGTCCTGGTCGCCTTGTCTAACACGTCTTTCAAAGCGCAATTAACACCTGCTGTTTTTCGTTCTTTCTCACCATTTTTTACCAGTGGGCACACTTTGGCATGGCTCTATGCCATGCAGAGCCTTTTCGTTTGGGTTTTCAAGCTTCGACCCTCCCTCTCCCAGACGCAGCGCATCGTTATATCTCTAGACATACAATGGTTGCAATTAATGCTTATGCGTTCTCTCATTCGCGTCTCAAATGTGCCTCCTTCCCATTTTCCCACTTTTATTTTTTATTTATTTTTTTTTTTATTTTTCTGCTTCCTTTCTTTCCCTCTTCCCGTGTTGCGTAACCTCTGTCGTATAGTTACAAGATGTTATTGTTACTTTCCCTCTGTTTTAGCCTCCATAGCGATCTCGTTGGCGAGGGTGAACGGGAAAAAAATTGCTCGTAGGCAGTATTTATGAGAGTTTTTCTGTTCATTGTAAGATAATACCCGAAGAAGAGAGGTCCCACTTTGGAAACTGTTGGGCATAATAAAATCTCTGGTCAGTGTTCTCCAGGAGTCTACACCGAAGTTTCTTTATTTAATTATTTGTTTATTATTTATCTATTTATTTATTTATTTATTTATTTATCCTGGCAATATTACGACCGATCCCGCTCACTTCTACCATCTGTAAGTTGATTGAGCGGATGGCCACGACTTGACTCAGTCTTCGCTTGCAAGAAGAAAACAAACACTTCCACCCGGTTCAGACAGACTTCCGAACAAATTTAGGCACCCACGACAGCCTTTACCTTCTACGAAAGTTGATGCGAGAAAGCCGGTATAAGCGGCCACACATTCTGGTTGCTATTAATTTACACAAGGCTTATGACACCATATCACACGCAGGGGTACTCCATGCCCTAGTGGAGGATTATACGGGTAAGCTGCTGTGCAATTTTGTACGGAGCTTCCTAGCCAACCGCACATTAGAGATCAGATCCGGCCCCCACGACATCATTTCCTTTACCAATTGCTGCGGGGTGCCCTAGGAGGGTGTCATCTCCCCTATTCTTTTTAATTTGCCTCTGAGGAAGTTGATTCATGGGGTGACTGCGGTGGAAGGTGTTCATGTCACGGCCTATGCCGATGGCATCACAATTTGGACCGAGGCAGGTGACCACCTAACAAACGATGCCGCGATGCGTCAATTACAGAAGGCCCTGACACGTTCAGCGCCCTCCTAGCACCCCCTGGAATGAAAATATCCCTGGTCAAAACCCACTTCCTGGCCATACGGGCACACCTGCAGAGCACTTTCCGGATTAATTTAACCATTGAAGGCGTTTCGCTCCAGCCTGCTCCACAGGAGTAGGTGTGTGTCCTCGTAGTGCCGCTTTTCCAGAACGGCGGTGCTACAGAATGGGTCAAGCAACTTCGGCCGCAATGGCGTTGGCGTAGCCTCCTGCAGCTCATTCGCCGCATCTCTAACACCTTTAGCGGGGCATCTGAGGACGTAGCCCGGCATTTAGTGCAAGGTTTACTTGTGTCCAAAGCCACATATGGCGCCATGTGCTATTCACTCCCCAAACACCAGACCCGCCAGCTGGAAGTCCTTTAGCGGGAAATTTTTCGAGCTATAACTGGGCTTTTACGGCACACGCGGATCGAGGAGCTCTATCAGTACGCTGGTCTTCCCACTCTCGAAAGCATAATCTAATCGGGGGAAGAAAGGGCGACAGACCATCGCAATTTCACTCACCAGGGCCGCCGCTTACTGTTCCATGCCGGTGAGGATTTCGACACGTCTGTGCCTGCCATACATAAGCACATTCCACCTCGGGAGGATGAACTTATTACGGAACAACGGCTAGCTTTCAATCCACGTCCTCAAGGAATTTAACCGTCGTATAGATATGTTCCTTGGGGCACCGCAACTCCATTGAACGCAGAAGACTCAGCAACACTTTCTGTCTTCGTGGGTGCTTTATGGCAGCGCCATTTACGGACGGCATCCATTGCCGCCGTTACACACGTACCGGGCGTAGACACAACCCGCACCTTCAAGACGACCATACCACCTACCGCCGCAGCGCTGGAGCTCGCGCCATCAAGGAGGGGGTCCAGCTGGATGTACGTCTACTGGCTGCTGATTCTGGTGCGTACCGAAGCGTCAGCCTCTTTACGGACAGCACAGATGCTTTACGGGATCTCATTAGACCCCCCAGACGGCACTCTCCGGCTCATAACATTAAACGTTCCTGTGCAACGTTGCGACTGCGCACTAGCAGTGCTGTGACCGTTCGCCTAACACCCGGGCACGCACGACCCCTCGGTAGTGAGTGTGCCCATGAGCTGGCGAGCGAGGCTCGTCGAAATTTCCGCCCGCAGCTTGACGGCTTCCGCACTGAGGAGTTCTGCTTTGATCCCGATGGCGAACGCCGCTGCCGCAAACAGCGCCGCCGTCAGGATATCCTTTCAACAGTGCCCGTCAACCCGGACCCAGAGCCTCCTGGGCTTCCCCGCACCGCACATGTCTTCCTTCACCGTGCGCGCTCAGGATACGCTGCTTTACCTGATGACGTCGTGGCCAGGTGGAGGCGCACCTCGACTAGAACAATGAGACGCGGCAATTCCACGGCAGCAGCTTCCGAACACCTTTGATCTGCGGCAGCATCACCATCCGACCCTTCGAACGTCTGCTACGCATGTGGGCAGTAGCTGAAGCCAACCATCCATCAGCTTGAATGGGACTGCATAGGTCTGGTGGGGCCACGTGAGACACATCGGCCTGCCTGGGTACTTGCTTACGAGGACTGGATCCGTCCGAAAGGCAGCATCAGACAGACCTTATCCGCACTGAGGCGGTTCCTTGACTCTTCCATGTTGGGACAATATAGAGGCCTTCATCTCCCCTCCCTCTGCTTCCCCATGTGGCCGTGAGCCATCCCTTTCAATAAATGTTCTTGTGTTGTTGTTGTTTATTTATTTATCTGTTTATTTTTATTTATTTATTTATTTATTTATTTATTTATTTATTTATTTATTTATTTATTTATTTATTTATTTATTTATTTATTTATTTATTTATTTATTTATTTATTTACAGGTACCCCCACGGCCATAGCATCATAGAGGGGAGTGGGTTTTAACATTCTTCTACAAGTTCAGCTTGCAGTACATCTCTAGCGATCATACAAAAAGGAGGAATTGCGCGAGAACGCATCATACAATATTTCAGAAATTCTGTGCACAAAGGGTCAATGACTTCAAGGAAAAGCCAACAATGCTTTTACATGAAAGATCAAACCAACACAAGAGAAAATTCAGCATTCATTCATGGCTATTGGAGTGGGTACTACTACCAATAACTGATGAAAAAGCAGCATTGTTTACGATAGTCAAAGCCGCAGGCTGTTCCAGTCACGTGATGTTCGCGGAATGAATAGCATGCGTGCGAATGCGCGCGAGCCATAGGGATGGCAGCTTTGTGGACGTGATCACAACGTTATTACGTAGTTTGGAGGAGAAATTAGGTTGTTGCGTATTGTGGGATTATAAGATATTTCGTGGAACAAGCACCTTCGTTTTATTTTGCGACGGACTACTAAATCAGGTAGATTGAGGTTAGCTTTCTTGAATGATATACTGGCGGTGCGATGAAAGTTAGAGATAATAAAATGAGCAGGGTTATTCTGAATCATTTCTAGTTTATTAAGTATGCTTAGTCCGGGTCCCTTATAGCTGCTCAGTTTTCAAGTTTTGTTCTAACTAGTGTTTTGTAAACAAGTAACGTCAGGAAGGAGGGGGCCAGAGCGAAGTTTCGCCTAATGTATCTTAAGGTCCGGTTAGCCTGATTAATGATGTGATCAATGTGGACATTCCAAGGTAAGTTGTCGGATATGTGCACCCCGAGATATTTATAATTGCTTGCTACTCCCAACTGTAGTCATTTTATGAAGTAAAGAGGTAGGGTGCTGGATGTACGTGTTATCCCCGTTGCCTTACATTTCGAGATATTTAAATTCATGAACCAATTTTCGCACCAAGTGGAAATGTTATTTAGGTCTGATTGTGGTGTATGCGTATCGTTGTCTGGTAATTTCTCGAAGACGAACGGAGTCATCAGCGTACAACTAGATGTTGGATTTAACGCAGTATCGTTCACATATATTAGGAATAGTAATGGGGCAATCACCGAGCCTTGCGGAACTCCAGAAGTGGCAGTAGTTGAGGGTGACTCTTAGTTGTTAACGGTAACAAACTACTGTCGATTAAGTAAGAAACATTCGGTCGATTTAAGGAGTTGATGATTTTTATTAGGGCAACTGAGTCCGGTTTTCTCTCTTGTTTTCTCAGTCTTTTATGAGCGCCAATAGAGCTTGTATATACATGCGTAAATGGAGTTGCGGTTGTAGCTAAAAAAAACAGTAAAAAATGGTTGCAGCTGCGGTGGCGGGGGAGGCGTGCCATGCCTCTTTCAAAATCAGCAAAGACCAGTTTAGAAGCATGCATAACGCGAAATTTACGTAGTGTATTTTTACCTAACCTATTTAACGTTGTATCTAACCAAACTACAGTACACATCGTTACCTCGAACTCACATATCTCGAAAAATTGTCTAAGCCGAAATTTTCGGCGGTCGTGAACCATTTCTTGTACGCCCCATGTATTTGTTGCCCTTTATTTTTAAGTATTTTTGCGGCAATAACTTGCAGCTTAAAAAAAATAAAAGCCTAAATCGCTGTGACAGTGATGATTATCAATACGATTTGTGGCTCCACCTATGTAGATACAGCTACCATCTGCCGTCTGTATTGAGTTACGGAGTCCGAACCCCGAATGGCACTCTCAGCGGCGGTCTGCTGGCTGATCTACAGAAAAATGTGAGTGATTTTTTGGTGTGTTCACCCTAACGGCTAGCTATAGCTGATCGTTGTTGAGATTGCCGAATTTGTTAAGATTACAGAACGTTTTTATTTATTAGGTAGGGAATTTGTTTTTTGCAGCACAGAGGTTTTTAGCCAGCTTGGTAAATACCTACTATAAAGACAATATTCCAAGTCTCAAAATAGCTGAAAAGCCAGTAGATTGCCGGGTAGGGCTAAAGGTTTCCGGGTAGGATTTGAGCGGCTCCGCAGACATTGCTGACTCTCGTGGAAACACCTACTTGATTACAGATTTCCAAAATTCTCGGTCCATATATTGTAAATATTTTTTAAGAACAGCATACTTTCCATTCCACAGCACAAGCGGGCTTTGCACAGTTTCCTGCGTGTTCTTCGCTAATTGCCATGCAGACGTCTAGCTGCCACGAATGCACAGTAGTTCAGTGAATACGGTAAACATTCAAGCCCTGCCTCAATAGGTGGTGTCTAGATGGCGCATATTTCGACATTAAAAAGCACGTTTTTGGTGCCAAAAGTAGGTACGCAAAACAACATTTGAGGCCTCCAATGTCGTGAATACAGACATCATAAATCTTTACATAAATACAATGAGAAAAACGTGCTCAACCTGTATCTACTACAGAAAAACCAAAAATATTACTGTTTAGGATGGCGCGAACTCGGCAGCAGTTCAACATAGCCGTTGAATGGTCCCATAAAAATGCTGGAATAATGGCTGTCAAATGGCCTAATTCAACAAGTGCAGCGATCACAATCATGTTCAATGGCCACTGTCCATTGCTCGAGCGTCGCATATATTGAAACATGAATGAAGCAGAATACTTCAAAGCTGAGATTACTGATTCAAAAAACGCAACTTTATGTCTGGTCGACGCGATTAAATTACGACACAACAAATACAGTTAGAAATAATAAACGCAAGAGAGACGACTATTCAATCGGAAGTTAAAATGTACTTACATCAGGACTGTTTAATACAAGTCTGACTATTTTCACATTAACAATGGATTATCTGAATTGCACAAGCAAGGCATCTGAAGACCGCCAAATACAGCTCCAGGCATTTGAAGAGCATTTTTGAAATGGTTTTTAGCAGCGGAAGAGTTTTGAAGGAAAAGCGTACTTTAGAGCCCGCCGGCAGAGTGAATGGTAAAGCGGAAAGAAGTACGGCTGCGCAGTACTAACAAAGGCGTGTTGGATGCTCATCCGTTGTGTAGAAAATGGAGTTGGATTTGAGTATGCTTCTAGAAATGAGGTTGCGAATTCCCATGTTTGAATAAATCCGTTAGAACAGCACGCGGAATGCAGTGTAAGAATCCTTTTTAAAATTCTGATCAAAATGGTAAAGTAGTACCATCTCCCAATGTTTTTATTCAAAATAGTGCCTCTTGTCACTGGGAGTGAGCGCCTCATTTGAGTGCTTGCAGCTTTTGTTTTTCTGGGGTTGGTTGGACTAGGTTAGCCCCATAGAGTACACAGCAGTCAGTTTGTGTCGATAGCATAAATACCGATCTTAAACTGCACTCTAAAGCGACATTTGAGGCTACATAGGGTAATTTCAGCCGCAGAGCTAGAAAATAGTCATTTATAGGCACTTCCATGCACTAAAGCGACTCTGCAACACTTCCGATAAGCGTTTTCACTCTTTCCTTATCGTCAAGAACCACTGCGAAAGCTATAGTTACCGCCGGCACGGAGCGACACTGAGTGATTTTCTCGTCGCAGCAGGTACGTCTTGCAAGTATGCTTTGCTTTTGTGGCTCCTTTTTAAAGCGCCTCTCGAGTGTGTTCATTGCTGCCACTCAAGGAAAGCTGGCAGATAGCCGGTACACAGCTGACATAATTTCAAAGGTGGAAAAACGCAAAGACAGGGAAGGAGAGAAAATCTTTTCTGGAGGTTTAAAAGTTATCTGAAGAGCATGGAGCTGTAATTTTTGGCTCAGGTTGTTTGCGACCGCTAATCTAAGTACTGGGTGTGTTGGTTGAGTGCGTTCTTCAAGCGGTTAGGATTCCGAAAGAAGTTGATAAAAGGGTTGCAGGGTCCTTTTAAAGGGGCCGTGCAACATTTTCGATAAGCGCTTTCACTCTTTTCTTCGTGCCTGGAACCACTGCGTAAGCTACACATTTCGCCAGCATGGTGCAGCACTGCGCGATATGCTTGTCGCACCAGATACACATTCTATTTATGCTTTGTTTTTGTGGGTTTTTTTAAGTTGCTATTGTAAAGCGTTCATTGCTGCAACTCAAGTAAAACCGGCCAACAGCCGCTGCATGGCCTTAGTGACGTAATTCGAGCCGTCGAAGAACGTCAAAACCGGATTAGAGAGAAAAATCTTTTGAGCGAGTTTATAAGTTATTTGATATGCATAGAGTAGTATTTTTTGGCTGAGGTACTTTGCGACCCCCTAATTTATGTACTGGGTATGTTGGGTGACTATCTTCTGCAAGCATTTAAGATTTCAAAAATGTTGAAAAAAACTGTTGCAGGGTTCCTTTAAGGCACAAGCGAGGAAATAGGCATTTATAGGCACTATAAAAATACCATAGAAGCTTTTCTTAACAGCTCATTTATGCTCATATATCAAAGGGGCTGATGAAAGCGCAAAGAAGAACATAGGAATAACATTAGCTTTTGGGTAAAATACGTTCCCTAGTAATGTCACGCTCCAACCTTCTATATTATATATTTTTCAAATCACTTCAATTGTTGTCAGTGCTTATGGCCTACATGTATGTCTCATAATTGTTACAAGGAACCTATGGGCGGAACCTTAGGGTATTTTCGTCAGGCCTTATTGTTTTAATTTTTGTAAGCATCACGTTTACCCCAGCCTCAGCGGCACTGCTTTTATTACAGCCTCGCCAATATCAGTTGGTTGAAATTTTTGTTAGCACTCCTCTTTTATTGTTTCTAATGTATATTCCCCATAGTTGACATGGCAGACCATATTTTTAAACGCTTCCGTAGCTATACAGCAAAAACGTTTACAACATTTCAGCATTTCAACAAAGTCGAAATGGCTTCGAATAAATGGCATCAGTACGCTGGCCATTATTGATACCGCTATACTCTACCAGTCAAAGATAACACGAAAATCGCGCTTATTAGGAGGTTGTTGTTTCTTGAAGTCCTTAAGGTGATATTTACAAACTAACTCCATTTTTTCTTTATTACCAGGGATTTCTCACCCTTGGTGCACGAGGGGAACGGTAACAAGATCCTCTTGAAATGTTATTTGAAGTGATGATTGTTATCTCCTGGGATCAGGGGCCGATAGAGAAACTAGAATTTGTCCACGACAGGATTATTTTATGAAACTGTAAAGACGACAAAATGCGGCCACAATCTCTCTGTGTTTCAAACTGTTAACTTTTATATAAGGTTATCATCGGCCGTGGTTAAAGGCTCGAAACAACCGTGCAGGACAATTTTGTTCCTGAAGAAACAGAACGCCTTCTAAATGTGAACCTCTATCAAACTCCCATTTAGGCTGGCTGTACTCGTGTTTCAGGCGATTGACATCACTATGCCCTGCGTTGCCAGGAACCATGAACGAGACGTGTTCGCAGAATCAACACGGCCACTTTTCTTCTTGCCAATGGCCATCATGGGTGGACGGAACACCACACAGGATACGAATATGAGCGGTTATTTGCTTACTTTTGATACGCAGGTGAGTAACAACCCGTGAGTGAAATGCTCTCGGTGGCTTTGATCGCTTGCTGCGAAGTACGATTCCGCCAATTCCGCCGTATTTCGTATTCCTGTTGTACATTCAGTGATGCAAAATAGCAATAATCCCTTTTTAGAGCGGTCGCAGACAGACGGTCCTATTACCAGCAGGCAATCACTTCTCTTGGGGCCAGGTTGCACATACGTAGTTCTATTTTGCGTTAACTGGGATGCAACGGCTGTAATGAAAACATGGTCATGGCGTCACAACCTATGATAGAAGCGCGGGAAAATCAAGATCGATAAAAAAGTCTTTGTTGCAGAATGTTCATTGTCTCGCCACGGCTCACTTGCAGCATCTGAAGAGTCAGAGACAACAAGGAGGAAAAAGGAAAGCAAGAACGCAGAAGCAGCAATGTGAAAGCGGTTTTCGAGCGCAGGAACTCATGCCCTGTCCAGGCAGCCATGTCCCAGGTAGCTAGCAATGCGTTTTCGACAGGACGATAGCTGGACAGCAATATGTCTGCTCGTAGGAAGGGATTTCAAAGTAAAAGGTTGGGTTATTAGGGCAGTAGAATTTTTTTGTGTTTCTAGTTCAACTTTCAGGCGCAATTTACCTTTGGGTGAACAATCAATTTTGTGAAGTTTGGGTAAATATTGAGCATTGGGTGAGGATTCAATGGGTGGAGACTGGGTGAACGACAATATTTGTTGAATCTTAGTGAATGCAATTGCTTGGTTTGTATATAATGATGTGGGCGCACTGGGGGAGGCCTGTTGCTCGGAGGCTTCTGGTTAAGTGGGAAGGAACCGGGACACCTCCCGCTCTCCCAGTTTAACCGGCTGGTAAAAAAGGTCTTATCCCGTTTGATGACCAAAATAGTACCCGTCAGTGCGAGTGGGTTAAGCCCAGAAGTCCTTTTTTCAATAGGGAGGGGTATGTGGCTGGAGATGTCACAATGTCACGAGGGTCGCCCATTTTGATAAGTTCTGTGTAGGGCCGATGGCTCGGGATTCAGTGAGAAAAATAATTTTTGAGGTTCCGTTAGTGAGAGTGAGTGCAATTACGAAGTATTCAGCTTCCCGGGAGAAGGCTGTCTCCATTGAGGAGCCTGGGATTTGGGTGTTCTTGGAGGCTTGAAGAGCCCGAATATGCAGGCTCTCCCTAACTATTTTCCCTTCCACCCTGTGTAGTGTGGTTATCCAATTAAATGTCCGTGGCTGTACTGCATACATACAACTGGCTACTGCAGAGTTTTTCTGAGCCTTAGTTCCGGCTTCTGTAAAGATCAGGAGGAGACCTGGGCGCGTAATTTGGGAAGAGGGTGCACTTAGATCAAATCCGTTATTTGGACTAGATGGGTATGGCCACGGTATGACAACTGGATATAGTGAAAGACCACACGGCCTACTTTTTTTTGTGTGGGCCGAAGGCATTAACTGGAAGCGTACATTTCAACTACCGTGATTTCTGCAATTCTAAATAAAAATAGCGGTCCTGGAAAGCTTCGAAATGGTAGATACCCATGCGGCTCTCGCAAACTTATCCGTTATTTGCCAAACAACAAGATATCTAAGAGGAGCAAGACTCCTCCTAATGTAGATGTGATATGTTACGAATCGCTGTTTCGGTGTACCAAGGCGACCAAAACGAAGTTTCAACTGTCTTACCATAAAATTTTTGTGCGTTCATTAGTTTTAAGGACAGGCTGTCTGTGCCGCATTACGGTTGGACCGAATTCTTCGCTTACGTTGGGGGCACAAAAAATTTTGCGAAAACTAAAATACTTTTAGCTTTAACAAAATATTTTTCAGAAATTGGGCAATTACGTTCAATTTGCAAGCACTGCAGGGATGATATAGTGTTTATTACAAGTACGTTAGAATGCCGTGTAACATAACTTTGTTCTTGCATGCCCACTCGGTTCTGTAATCGGTATGTCCCGATTCATGCTCTTCAACTACACTTTTTTGAGAACAGAAACGCCATTGATATTGTGGCTCCTCCACTGGAAAAATATTTCGCTCATAAAGTAAAAGCTCCCCATGGTTTGCTGTGTCCTTTCAGGTATGGGCGATACTTTTGGTGTCTCTTGCTGTTCTGAGCATTGTGTTGACTGGCCTTGAAGTAACACAACGAAAAATGTGGGGCCTGAGAACTGCCGTATTTGATACCTGGAACGACCATTTCTGGAGGCTTTTCGAGAACATTTTTTGGGAAGGTAAACCATCACAATAGAACTTTTTTTACTAAATTGTTTGTAGTAGCTGATACTGCTTACCCTTTTTTGAATCCACGGTCCCGATACAATGAAAACCTCTAAATAACTGATTGGTTATAGCGTTTAACGCGCCGAAGGTAGACCTGCACAATGAGCCGCGCTGCAGTGGAGAACCTTGCCTTAATTTTCCCCGCTTGGTAATCTTTAGCGTGCGCCGAAATGTCCACACGCGGGCATTTTAGAATTTCCCCTCAATCAGGAAAAGAGCCACCACGGTGGTGATCGAACCCGAGTCATTAAAGCCTCAGCGGTGGCTCAGTGGGTATAGTGGCTATATGGACAGCCACACTGGCTATAGTGGCTATAGTGGCTATATGGACAGCCACACTGTCTATCGCCGCAGCTTTGTGGCTATAGCCACTGAGCCACAGCTACGGGTCCTCTAAATAATTCATGAGGAGTATAACTTAGAAACAAGAATTACGTTTGGTTTAGTTTGGTATGTATACTGGCGAGATTTATATGCTTACGTTTTGCATCTACATCATTTTAACTGATACCAAACGGACCTGCATTGTGTCGCGCGTTCATTACTACCGGAAATTCCGCAAAGTATCAGAGCATCGAAGTCTCTTAGGTAAACGCTGGGCCCTTCGACGATTTATACGCAACATTATATTGTTTGCTTGTTCAGAAATATTGTTCTACTTTATATAAAGATCCTAAAACGCTTTATAACAGTATCTATATTAACAAATGGATAGAAGAATGAGCTTGCCATACAGCTTCAGTTTCTCCCCTTCGTAATTCTTATTGCATTGAAGTCCGAAATGTAAGATCAGAGGTAAACGGAATGCTAATATACATATTTAAAGCATTTTGTTAGAAGATATATCTTAGGGCATAAAATGCTAGCTTCTATGTATTAAGAAGCTTGAAAACCTAATTTTCACGGTTATGCCAGTTTAAAAGAAGAATAAAATACTACAAGCACATATAGAAGACAGTGCCCTTCCACTCTGTGAAGAAGAATGATCAGCGAAGCCAGCGAGCGAAATGTTAGAGTTGTCTACGCGACTAATTGTCATATAATTGGTCTCCATGTAGTTCCGGCAAGCCAAGAGTTACAACGGTTTTCCGTAGCCGTATTTGCTCCGTACATGGCGTGCATTGACAGCAGAAAGTAATTCTTTAACGTTTATAACTTCACTGTCAAATAATTATGACACTTGAAAGTCGGCGTAATGGTAGATTCTTCTTGTCATCTAATTTACGTGTAATTTCTTTCCGGGTACTTTTAGTAACACAAAAGAGCCGTTTTCTGTAATAAAATCCCTCTATTGCTAGACATACTTCACTGCGCAACACACCAATACCCTGAGGACGGCTTCACATCCAAACACAAAAGCATTGGTATAAGAAAAATCCTTTCAACAGCAATATAACTCACCTTATAACAAAATATGAAGGTTCCAGGACGTCCTTTTTATTTTGTAAAATTTTTTTCCCTTGGCTGGAGGTGTGGCACACAGTTTTACGAGAACGGGAATTTATGTGGGAGCCGCAAATAGGCGCTATGCTTGTGTGAAATTGTGGTCTACATCGCTATGTTGCAGAAGATAATGCGCTGTGTGCTAGCTATACACGGCTTCGGTGTAAACATTCGAGAAGGGTTAGGGTGACAGGCCCTATTACAGATTTTGTACTCACAGAAACGAAAATGAAAGCTCTGAGCCACCGAGAAGGGCTTTGTTTTAAAAACGATATATCCGCTATTGCACACGCCGAAGGGGGTAATAACTTGGCAAACTTACTTTATAGAAATTTAAGCGCTGATAACATTCATTCAAAGGTGGTGGTGTTAGAGATACGCCTGACGCCTTTCTCCAGGACGAATTATGCCGGGCTTTTCTTCTAAAGTGGTACCTCAACACAAGAAGAGCTTTTACGTTAAAGAAACGGGACATAACGTTTCTGAACATCGTAAAGCCTTTGAAAAATGACTATAAATAGGTTATAATGTAAGGAAGAGCGAGGCATGCTCACTCTGTTTGCTGTTAAAAGAACTGCCTTCGTTCGACGATGCAGCAACGAGGACACAATTTTGCTCGCTTACTTGCGCAACACAAGTGTTTTTTTTCTGAGTTGTGTTCATTGCTCGTTCCAACATCGACGAAAATCTCGAAACTTTACGGTGATGTAGTCACTACGCACACGACCAGCATCATCACTTCTGTGTATTCAGTCATGATAAAGAACATCACTTGCCTTATCGGTATCCAGCGTCTTTGCTCGATTTGTAGGGCTCACTAGCATGTGAAATTCATGTGTGATACATTCAGCATTGCACAGCCCTATTTTCAGGAAAAACGGTAACGCACGTCAGGGTTAAGGACGTAAAACCTATACCGATCCTCACAGAAAAGCAGATCTCCAATTATCTCCAGTATCAATAATTAGTTATATGACCTGTGCTTCGAGCCAATAAACATTGAAGCGGCACCCGACGTTGGAGCGCATGGAGTGCCCACCCTGAATATAACCGCGCTACTTGTCTTGCAGCATCTTCCAGAACACCGAAGCCCACTTCCCTACGGCTAATCACCACCGCCTGGTGGCTCGCCATGCTGGTACTGATGAACGCATTTGCGGGCCAGCTACGCGCATGTCTTATGGTGAAGAATGAGATGAAAAAGATCAACAGCATGGCTGACATCGCCGCTACGCCTTACCTCAAGGTCTACTTGCTCAAGGACAGCTCTATATCACGCTACATGAAGGTAAACCTAGTAAGAAATCAACAAAAAAATTCCCTCGCACTTCCCCGAGGGGGAGAGTGTGTAAGTGCGAATGCACGGTTGTTGATTGCGCGATTACGGTGGATATCGTGATCTTGGAGTGGAGAGGAGGCGCCCAACACCCGCAGTCACTGAGCGGAGAGAGGAGGAGGAGAGTAGCGCCCGCCGTTACGGCGAGGGCTACACGAGCGCCCTCACGCGTCGGAATGCGGAGCGCCCGCTACGCGAGCGAGAGCTCTCCCGCCCGAAGTGGAGAGGAGGCGCCCAACACCCGCCGTCACTGAGCGGAGAGAGGAGGAGGAGAGTAGCGCGCGCCCATCTCCCCCCGTTGCTAGGGAAGACGAGGAGGAAGACGAGGAGCGCGCGCACCCGCAGCTGTTGCTATGCGGACAACGGCGGCGGACGATTCAGGCTCGCTTAAGAAGTGCATTCGCACTTAAAACCCACTAACTCTGAGACAAAGGATCTGAAGACAGGTTAACAGTCTATATAAACAGAAAGTTGACTTATATTGGATACACAGGTAGCAGTGGTTTTAAAAAGAAAACAGTAACATATTTAAGGCCGCCGCTTGACTAACTACAGACGCTCAGTGGAGGAGAATAGCTCTCATCATCATCAACAGCCTGCTCAGGCCCACTGCAGGGTGAAGGCCTCACCCAGTGACTTCCACCCGCTCCTGTCTTGCGCCGCTCGAGTCCACTGTTGGCCACTAAATTTCCCTATTTCATCCTTCCATCAGGTTAATGACCCACCTTTTAGAATCTACTCCTCTACCCTAACTGTCCACCAGTTGTCGGTTTGTCTCACTATATGGTCAGCCCAAGTGCATTTCTTTTTCTTTATTTGAACTATTACATCTTCTACTCTAGTTCATTGTCTAATCCCAGTAGCTTATTTCCTGTTCCTGAGTGAGTAGAGTAGAAAATACCTTTATTCGGCCGAAGCTACGGGCCGAGCATGTCGACCGCCACGGTGACCAGTCTGCGCTATTCTTCTTCCCCTTCAGAGCAAAGCCAGTCGGTACAGGTGGTGATGGAAAGGGATGGGGAGGGATACGAGTAGTATAGCTGAGCCGCCGGGCAGTAGAATAGGCAATGAGGTAAATAGCGTAGGCAGTAGGGCAGTTGGGACAAGAGGGGTTAGATTTATAGCGATAGAGGAATAGGCGGGAGGGAGTGATCAGGGCATTCATTTGGATGTGCTGGAGGAGTCGAGCTTCCGTTACGGTGAGTGATGGGTGAGGAGGCGGGTAGAGGCGTTTGTCTAGACGGAGCTGAAAATAGACTTCCTTGATGGTACGGCGCGCAGGGAGAGCCTCCCACCGTCCTCCGGCGCCAGGGCCAGGGGAGCAACGGTGCCCGGTAAAGAGTTTCGCGGGCGAGTTGATGCACCAACTCATTGCCATCAATCCCGCAATGTCCAGGGACCCAACGGAGGAAAACGGTGGATGGCTGTAGAGCGGAGACAGCTCGTTCGACCTCCTGTTGAAGGATAGAAGGTAGTGAGCAATTTTTTATGTGTATAATAGCGGCGTGAGAGTCAGAAAAGACTGTGTATTCTGGGACGGGGGAAGAAAAGCAAAGGACAGAGGGACATGGGCAATGGCGAGAACATCAAGAGACATTGCTTCCGGAGGGTGAAGGTCAGGGTGGTACAGCAAGGTTAGGGTGGTACAAAGCGTAACCGCACGAGTCTCGAGGCGCCACGGATGAGCCATCTGTGTAAGCAATTCCCAGGGTAGCGAAAACAAGAGAATGATGCTGGGCGGCCGCATGCGAACGACCTGCATAAAGGACAGGGGAAATGTTTGATGGGAGAGGGAGGATACGAAGGTTGAGCGCCAAATTTTGTTGGGAGGGGTAATGGAGGAGAAGGAAATCGAGGATATACCCGCCTGAACCAGTAACCATTGACCGGCGTTTCGTTGAGCGGTAACCATTGACCATTGTAACCATTGACCAGCGTATGGCGTTTCTCACAGAGAGCCTGGTGCGAAAGCATGTCTATGCGATACCCACTGGCTCTGTAACCGAAGACGAACGGCGGCACCACGTAAGAGAGGGACTGTAAATGCTCGCCGTAGCGCAAAACGAACATTCCGCCATGGTGAGGAACAGTTGCTGTACGTCGATTGGAGTGAAAGAATTAAGCCTAAGTTACTCCCCAAGCTCCATTTAGCCCCAAGAATCGCTTACGAGAGCAGTTTCAGACCGTTATTCATGTCACCGGGCAACAATGGCTGTTCTCAACTTTCTGGAGTTTAACCTAGTCCTCTCGTTCAACCTTGTCCTCTAGTTGAACCAGCTTCCGAAAGGCAACAGCTAGCAGTAGTGAAATGGAAAGCCTATTCTGAGTGACCAGGCACATTGTTCTGAATAACAAAAAGCCCGAGATGGTGTAGTTTGCTATTGCTTCAACAATGTTCACATTGATTCTTACATTACGTTCTGCATACTCTCCAAACAGATTTCTTCAAACATGTGCAGTCGCACCCTAGTTTCTAGAAGTATACTCTAATCCAACTCAATTTTCAATGCAACGGTTGAGAATTCAACATGCCTTTGTTAGCAGATCCCTCAACATTGAATTAAGAGCCAATGTCGAAACATCACTGCGCAGCTGCACATCTTTACACCATATTACTGACGGGATCTAAAATACTTTCCCATCAAAATATATTCGGCTGCTAAACACGTTTGAAAAATACACTTTAAATGTTTTCAACTGTTTGGCAATGTTGGAAAGTCTTTCTTGCACAATGCAGATAATACGTGTGAGGAAAATTCGAGTTACATGTACTTAACAGTCGTAATGTAAGAACATGTGAAACTCTAATAAATCACCGTCGCTTTCGCGTTAATTATATTATCTGTTTTTGTCGTGTCATAATTTAATCTCGTCAGGCAGACAGAAAATAGCGTTTTTACCAATCGGTATTTTCAGCTCTCAAGTATTTATTTTCAAGCCTGTTTGATTACGTGCGACGTTAGAGCAAGCGACCGTGGCCATTGAAAAGGAATGTTAGCAGTGCACATCTCGAATTGGGAGAATAAATTTTCATTAGTTCAGCAGTTTATGTGGAAATTGAACGGGTATATTGAACTGTTGGCGCCTTTGTGCCATAATAAACCATAACGTTTTTGGTTTTCCCATCGTAGTTACAGGCCGCGCGCATCTTTGTTTGAAGTTATTTGCATTCATGTAAAAATGTATTTTGCCTATACTTGCGACATTGGGGCCCCAAGAAGTTGTTTTGGCTTGGCTATCTTAGGCGCCTCAAACGTGCATTTTTATTGCGTAAACATCCAGCTGCTAGTGATGACTGTACACTGTCAGTTTGAAAGTTTCCTTCACATAGCACTAAAAGAGAAAGATATTGCGAAAGCGGAAAGGACACCAGAGTACCCATTTGAGCTGATAATATTTTTACATGCCACTTATGATCATAAACAGCCCTCATCTAAGGTTTGTAGCGTAGCACAACGCAGAAATTAAAAAACATTACTCCCACCTCCCCTCGCGGGAACCCCTGTGTAGATGCGACGCATAGGGGGTTCCGTTGTTGTTTCCGTTAGGTTGATTCTCCCATCGCGTGAAACGTGCCGTGAACCCCCTGCCGCGGCTATGACGCAACGTGGCGCGGCTATGACGCAACACAATCCAACACAATCCACTTTAATCCAATCCAATTCAAATCCTATCCAATCCAATCCAATCTAAGCCAACCCAATCCAATCCAATGCCCCTCACGAGAGAGTCTTCGCTATCGGAGCGGAGAGGGGGTGAGCGGCGGAGAGCGCAGTTCGCGCGGCGAGGAGAATGGGGGAGGGGTGTGGACGGACAACAACGCCGTATGGAGGGACAAGGCGAGTGAATGAGATGCCGTCGCATCTAATATTCTATAATGATACATCATACGGTCGTTGAAGGGAAGCGAGTAATACCTTGCTTAAATTAGCATGAAGGTCCGCAAATGGAGGCACATGGTAGTCCGTATGTTTTAGTAGTTGTTTAGATGTAGCAATCAACTATTTCATAGATCACGTATTGGCAATTTTTTTTTCACAACAGTCGAGCAATGAGCTCATCAATGTCTTAATGCTACTGCGATAGCGCAATGGCATGAATATATTTGAAAAAATAAAAATCATATCCTTATAAGTGTACACCTTATACGCGAGCAGTTATCTCTAACATTTGTTTTGCCCATGTTACACTGCTTTTTTCTCTTACATGACCGTCACTTAGACGCATACAGGTGAAGCCCAACGTGCCGTGTGGAGCAGGGTTCAACCAGATCAAACCGCCCTCCATGGCCTTATTGGTTACCCTAAAGACGTCCTCACTCAAGTTGCCCAGGGAAAAGCAGTCACCATTAATGCCCTGCGCGTCGCCCAAATCGAGGTACGCACTATGATGTCATGCACAAGCTCGTGAAACAACAACAAAAAAACAAGTACGAATTAACTACGGATCAAGCTTTGGGCAGGTTTCCTGCACTATAGCGCCATCCAGCTCTGTAACCTTTTCAAATAGCTTGGTTACAAGCTCCGTGGCAGCAAGTAAGCTTCGTTTCTTGCGGAGGTAAGCTGATAAGCTGATGGAAGGTAAGCTGAAGGAACTGATAAGCAAAGTAATTGTTCTAACGGCGGTGCGGGAGATGCCATTAGCGTTTTGTCGTGTTCTAAGTCACGGAGTTTGCACTGAGTGTGCATTTATAGGTACCAACAATACATGAAATGTCTCCAGTTTCGTACTTCTAACCGTAGTTATCAGGAGAGAAAGGAAGGACTGTGCCTGTGTCTACAATGTTTTGAGAAAGCGTCCCTTTGGTGTATCCTTTGCAACCTGCCGTCTAGCCATATCTACGGGATGACTGCATTCGCCCTTTGGCTTGCGCTGAAGGGCGCGCAAACATAGCCTAGCCGACACGTTATTGACGGCGAGACTGAGGAACCAAGTGTCGTCAAAGAACCGCTTCCGTTCGTGTGCATCGCGTGTTCCACAGTCTTCGTTCGTGTAATCTCAGTAAGCACAGCATTTTCGTATATCAGCCGTTAAACCATCACTTAGTCACGTAGTTCCATTACGCTGAATCGCATGCACAGACGGCCCAGCCGCGGCTGGGGGATAACGAGAAGACGAAAAAATTTTTTCACTCTGGCATCTCACTTAGTACTGAAGCGGGAAAGTTCGAGGAAGCGAAGAGAGAGGAAAGGCTCAGCCTGCATAGTGGCGGCGGCTGGTGGTCGTTGCGACGCGATCACTGACTTTGTAATGTGTAGCGCAGTAAAGCGATCTAAAAAAAGGTGCTGGCCTGACTGCATAGTCATTCTCCATGGGAGCGTAAGGCAGGCAGAGGTAAAAGACTGAATTTTTTTGGTCATAGCGCGTACGCTGCGTGCTTCCGTGCATGATGAGATGCAATTTTATATGAAAAGTCCAGACCTTTCGGTGCATCGTGGAGGAGCCTCAAACATGTTTCGAAAATTTCGACTTGTCACCATAAAAAAAAAATTCAGAGGCGTTGTTGTTACCTGGCATAAAAACCAATTCACAGTTTTCGGAATGTCAGTCATCCTTAATCTCTGGGTAGGCGAGTACCAGTTCTGTGGTTCCTATGAACTCAGAGATCTAACACGACATTTTCTATTGTGTTTTTGGTGCGGCAGGCAACGAAATTCTGCGCACAGACGCAAGTTGGCGAGTTCTACTTTGGAAAGGAACACGTGACATCTTACATGTTTGGATCGTACATGAGCAGACGCATAAACTGCGATATTCGACGACGCATTGAGAAAGTGTGAGTGCTTCCTTACAGCCTTCTAAATAATTTCTCTTCTTCGTTTCAGACATTTAACTACATGTTCAAAAAGTACAGCAAAACTAAAACGTATCGTGCTCGGATGCTTCGATTTGACGACGTAACGTACGGAGCCACAAATCGTTGTTGCAGTACTCTGCGCACGCGAAGAATACGTTGGCGTTACGCATTGGCTAGGAACGACTTTTGCCTAAGCTTTTC
The DNA here is from genome assembly GCF_048455015.1 of Haemaphysalis longicornis. NCBI lineage: Eukaryota > Metazoa > Arthropoda > Arachnida > Ixodida > Ixodidae > Haemaphysalis > Haemaphysalis longicornis. The sequence continues at coordinate 100,879,358 of NW_027526460.1, read as the reverse complement.
GTAATAGTCACACTGCACTTGTAGTTAAAGTCGTTAAAGTGAAACAGGGTTTGAAATATCAGGCAATATAAAAGCTTGGCATCCCTGTTGTATGCAAATTCGCTTACCCCATAATCCATTTGCAACGGCGCTAAATCGAACCGCCCCTCACCCTCGTTACTAGAGTTAAAACTGGATATATCGAAGTGGAGAAAAGCTAGCAGTTTTTCATTAAATCCAGGATTTCGTTACATGCAGGTTTGGAGTTAAGGTTCGCGTGAATGAAGCAGAAACGAAACCAGAATGTTAAACATCATGGAAGGTGCACTCAACCTGCAAGGATTTATTTCAAAGTGAAAAACGGCGTGATTTGTGCCTGCAGCTTTCACAAGAACTCGGGCACTACACAGCGCTCCAAAGAAACGAGTTCACTTGCCGCCGTATTCACAAACGTAACTTGAATGCGACTTTTTTCTTTTGACACTTTGTCGTTACAAACGCGTTTCTACAACCAAATTTATGCTGAAAGAGCGCCTTTTCCGTTTATTTCCGGAAAAGGAATTTTTCAACGGGTTCTTTCTGGCGCTATCTCTTCTGTTTGGAACTCCGTGACATGCAGTAACCTCTGGTTTTATGCGTTAATTTCAGCGAAATAATTTTGCGTCTCCTAAATTATGTTGTAATTGCCCTTCGTGCATGGTGTGCTCAGGTATTCTTGTGGGAAATGGCAGTCATTCGTCCCTGTTTCGCGCAATATTTTCTTGGTTTTTATTTTTTTTATTTTTTATTTATTTATTTATTTATTTATTTATTTATTTATTTATTTATTTATTTATTTATTTATTTATTTATTTATTTATTTATTTATTTATTTATTTATTTATTTATTTATTTATTTATTTATTTATTTATTACATACTGCGCACCACAATCCATGGAACAAGCAGGACGGGCAATCACAGCAATGAGCACAACGGTGAAGTATGCTTCTTTATGAACGCAATAAATATCAAAATGACCCCAATGGGAAATGTATGCAGGTCTACGAAGGGAAATATACACAATCGACAAATATGCGTGCTGTACAAGGTGATCATGCTCTTACAAGGAGTTCCATTCAGACACTGTGTGCGGGAAAAAAAGAAAATTTATAGGGATCTCTTTTTGCAAAATACGGTGTGAAAGACCTTGGCTGGTGATGTGTATTTCTTGTTCACAAAGGGGTTAAATTCAATGATGGTAAACCGCAAACTCATGGTTAAGAAAGGAGCTCGAGAGGTTCAAGGGGAGTTGACTTATTGACCTATCTTTACGCCAAAACTGCGAACAAGCACTGCAGCGCGACTGACTGTGCGGGTGTCTAGGCACATGAAACAAACATATGCTAGATTTATTCCACAAATAATCGTTTCTCTGGATTTTGCAGTGTGGTGGCGCTCCGAGAAAGCGGTACCGCGGAATTCTTAGAGGAGCGGGACGTGGCTCCACTGCAGACCTGCATGGTAGCTGAACAAGAAGATGACCTGAAGCTTAGAGACATGGCATCAATTTTCTACCTCTACACGCTTTGTTGTGCAGCAAGTGGGGTGGTGTTTCTTGTGGAACTTGTATTCCTTCCTCTTACTAAGCACTGCATCCCTAAACGGCAATAAACTCATGCAGCTTAGACTTCATAGTGAACGCAGACTTTGTAAATAGATTTCATTTTTGAACACCCGGTGACACAGCCGCACATTGGAAAAAAGATACATACGACGCCTTGTAAATTCATCTTCGTTCATACTTTCCACAGCGTTCGCAATAGCTGCTGTTGGGAATGTCACTGAGGTAAAAATCCACTGAGGGTGTCTAATTGCCCTGCAAATTTGAAAATCGGGTTTCCGGTGTTTACTTCCCAGATCGAGGACTGGTTTTGGCATCTATACCAAGGAATACTGACTTTTCCACCGGTTGAGTTCCAAGTTACCCTGTGCGCGACTGCCAGAATTGTTATGCTGCTCTGCTACAACGGTCAACCCACGATCGGGAAGACCTTTTGCTCTCGTGAAACCTCTTATTCTTTTTTACATCTCTCTCGGGGCAATGCAACAAGCTAAGCGTCAACTATACACCTGTTTTGCATCGAAATGTGTGCAATGTATTTTTTCTATCGCCACTTGTATGTCGGGATTCCAAAGCGCTGTCGCTCCCACTGAGCAAAAATAGCATTCTGCCAAGTTGACATTGATGTCTGAAACTGTAAAATACTCCGACGGGCACCTTAGGCCGGTGTTCACTGTTCTGTCAATTGTGACACCCTGGATATTGGCATTGGGAGCCTGCGTATCTCGCAAACAAAAGACATGTTCAGCGGGCGTCGTATTGCAGTCGTCACGTAAGATCATGGATTGATCCAATTGCTGACTGCAAAATTCTATATTTAACAATCGTCACGTCACTATGTATAAACAGTTGTTGTCAATTACGAACATTTCGGACACTATTTAGTAGAAGCAAAATGTTTAGAGGTAGTGTGCACTCTTTACGGCGTAGTCAAGTAGTTAAATATTTCAAGAAGAACGGCAAATCTTTGTTCATGCAGAAATGTAACTTTGCTCTTGGCTGACATATGGCGTGGTATTTGTTTCTCCGTTCTTCAGTTCATTGCAGATTTGCTGTTATCTTCTAAATATGTCGCGACACTACTAATCACCTGCAATGTGACGTGTAAGGTATTTTTAGTAAATAAACAAATATGCCCGCGCCAATTAGCACACATGCTTTATTCCGAACGGTTACAAATCTATATACACATGAAGAGAAGCGCCCGACGCACTTACTGAATAACTTACTCATCAACGTCCTGCCAAAACTGGTTGGTCTAGAGACTTAAAACTTCGCGAGTGCATTTGTGTCAGAGCGTAGGGGCTAACTATGGCGGGATTTCGGGAAACTGCACTCGTAACCGAGGAAACGGGCGAACTTGTGTTTTCGTCAATTCATGATTATCTCGATCACCCATTCACATATCGATGTGCTTTTTGCTTATATGTGTAGCCTTTAAAAATACCTTAAAAGTAGTTTTTAGATTTGGCCCCAACCAACAATATCGAGGTGATTGTGCATTCCGGTACAAAATGGGTGTTGATAAACATTCTCAAATAATTTTTCACTGATTCATGCATTTATGCAGTCGATTTTTGCTGACATATGTTACTCATACAAATGCATAAAAACAATTTTAAGGATTTCGCCCTGCGATGACGGTAAAAGGGCCAAATATTTTTTTTAAAGAAAGGACACGCTTGACGAGCTGAAAAGGCCTAACCGGTGATGTCCGCGCCTAGCTAACCTGCTGGTTAAACCGGCGTCAAATTTCATGAGCACATTGTGATTACGGTTTTGGAGCTCAATAAGGATGAAATGTTTAAAAATTACACCACGGAGAGCGTCAAAAGCGCTGGAATAGTTTTTAGGATACTTTTTATTGCCGCACACCATTTAACGCATGTAACGTCATGAACGGTCGGGATGCTTGCCTCGCAATTCACTGCAGCACGTGTGGTTGTAAGCCCGATTTTCAAAACAATTTTGTAATAGGAAAAAATAAAAGTTGGCACACGCGCGAAATGATTGAAGCGGGAAAGATTTGTAGACTGGGGCCAGAATGTGTCAGCACTCCCTCCCTCGGGCTGTGTGATAAAGAGTTGAAATTCCCTAGTCTATAGAATGTTCGAGCATGGCAAGTGTGTAATCTTTGGGTGGTTTGTGTGTATTGTTTCACTGTTTGGGGGTGGGCGAGTGGGAGGGGTATATATTCGTTTGATTCTCACAATAACCTTTGTTGGAAGTTAGCGCTCGTCCTCGTCCCATCTCTTGTCTTGTCCTGTGTCTGCTTCGCGCTTAGCCTGCAACGATGCATCACCAACAAGCCTAACTTCATACTATCGCAATTTGAGCTTTTGAAGTGATTTTTGTCGCGATAGGTAACTCACTCAGGTATCTAAACACTGTTCTAGAACATTTTTCTGTGGCACCCACTTAATAGAGCAAGCAGGATTTCAGGAAAACGGTGTATTTTTACACATTCCTCAATAACCAGACAACCCGCTGATAGATCCAATTTGTATTTGCTTGCAAATGGTGCCAATGCATTGCCCAAAAATCGGTTTAAGGATTGTGTCCTAACATGCGGATTGAAGGACCAGCGAGATTTTAAAATTTACATTCCTGTGGACGTGGAATTTAGTAGAATTTTCAGGCTTTCGCGTAGCGCTCGCTATCTGTTGGCACTTTCTGCAACAACGGTCATCCCGTAGGCGCCCGTGTCATTTACCATGCAACTGTGACCGATGAGCATCGTTCATACGTGCGTTGATAACACTTCCAATGGGTAGGAATGTCTCCCTTACCAAGTCCGGCTCCATCGTATGTTCCCAGCGCAACCTGCTGCCGATTGCAAGTTTTAGAGTGCAAGCAAAGAGTGCACGCAAAGCCTCAATCTCCCCCTCTTCCATCCCCCTTCCAACCCCTGAGTGGTTGAAGAACCTGGTGACCAGCAGCGATCTGGATGTCCAGACACTTTGGCTTCCAGAGCGAAGGCTGCCAGCTCATCACATGGCTGCCTGGAATAGGAAATCACTCTCACTTTACCAGCTAAATAAAACGCTTTTCACTCACGCACTGGCTTGAGCACACCATCTTTGTGAAATTTGTTTAGTGAGAGTTGTAGTAAAACGCGTGCTCCAGACGTTTTCCTTTACCACGACACGCCTCCTGCTGGAGCCCATCTATTAACAGCAGGCAAGAGTTCTTAATTGTGTACTATTTCACGATGAACTACTCAATTATGACAACAAAAAATAACTGAACATGTGTTACACCCATTAGTGTCATTCGTATAATGGCCCAACCGGTCATCCCCGGGTACTACCACAAGTGGCTGATATTTAGCAAAAAAAAATTTGGCTGTCTACTCCTCCCTGATTACGCCTGTAACGTTTGCGCGATGCCGCCAGCAAGCCCGAAAGCCAGCTCTTAAGTCCACAAGCTTAAGTTAGTAGCACGGTGCATGCTACCTATACCCAATTTTAGATTTCCATATACGTGTCTGTTTTCGAGGGCAAGAGAGGGCCGGTGGCAGATTTGTTGTCTTCACGAAGTGGTGATCCTCCACAACAATCCCGCAATTCCCGCATCTCCACAACTCCCTAACTTGTGGAGGCCCGAACTCCACAAGTTGAGGCCTCGAAAGTACCAAAGCCGATGGCGGAAATTTTGAAGCAATGAAAGTGCGAGGTGGATAGTTTAGGGCAGTGAAATTGGAGAGAATATAGTTCAGCCGATGGCAATTCTGGGGCACCCAAACTGTCAAGTGTACAGTCCAGCCGATGCGTAAATCTTCGGGCAGTAAAATTGCCAAGAGGCAGCCGATGGCGGAAATTTTGGGGCAGTCAAAGTATCATGGATTATAAGTCCGAACGATGGCGGACATTTTGGGGCAGCCAAAGTACAACAGATAAAGTGCAGACGATGGCGAACATTTTCTGCCAGTGAAAGGGCTACGACTACAGTCCTGCCGATCGCGGAAATTTTGAGATCAAAATAAATTCTGGGGCCGTGAAAGTTCCATGATACCCACGTGCAACATCCGTGCTGCTTCGTGTAACCTATAGGATATCAAGCTAAAAAGCAAATACTTGCCAGAATTGTTTTACATAACTTAACTTTTCAACGCCGAGAAATCGTGTATTCAAAAGCATAAGCGATGCTTTATTCAGGAGACATTACTGATCTAACTGATGATATCTCAGAAAAAATCTCAACAATCATCGCTCCTGTCTTCTGGGGAAGACCGCAACTACGGACCGCGACTCGTCTTTTATATTTACTTAGAGGTCAAGCAATGTAATTCTTGTAACTTCCAAAAGCCCTTCAGAGCCCTGATTGTTTAGGGATACGCAACACGTTCCTCCATCTTATGGTAGTGGTTCTCAATCATGAGTGGACCGGGGACCGTTTTTGTGCTTGCAAAAGTGTTGGGGGGCCTCGGATTAACAGTTTAGACCCGCGTAATAATGTGAAACAATTTGCACATTCATCTCAAGTCTGCCAATCATATTCAGCGTCCGGCATTTTAAGCTGTAGTTTGTGTCAATACATGTCATCTTCTCAAATGCTTTGCTTTTGCACTAAAAGTCACCCATGCTGCCTTTTGTGTGTCCGGCTGTTTTACATAGGAGATGTTTTATGCAAAAAGCCGTCATTAAAAGATGTGTTACGCCAACAAAAAATAACCGGACATACACAGCGACGCCACATTTCCGTAATGGCAGCACAGTTTGGCAAAAAGGAGTAATAAATATGCTGAGAGAGTTTTGAAGTGCTGTTCGCGGACCCCTGAAATCGCCTGGCGGACCACTGGGTTCGCTTGGCCCTCATTGGAAAACCACTGATGTAGGGGGGGGAGGGAGGCGTTTTTGTTGACCTTATGAGGCCTTTCTGTATATTACCAGTCCTAAACGCGCAAAGAGCATTTTATGTAGTTCCGTGACGTGTCGCAGGTTCATGGCCAAGGGCGCTGAACAAAAAACTGCCCAAACGTGCTCATCACCTTCTAGAGTCTAGGTCTTTCAGAGTAATGCTGCTAAAATTTGTGACACTTTTATATCTTGGACATGAGACCGTAAATTCAATCACTGAATAAACGTGCGCAAGAACACGAGAATGTCTTGTCAAGCGCTTTCTTTAAGGCGGAGAATGCCTAGCAGATGTTGCTCAGAAAATACCACGGACGTTCAGAAGATCCAGCAACACAATTCTCTTGCTGAACGTATGCAGGAAGTGTGTCCCAAGACCGGCCCGTCTATGGCCGCTTTCTGGCATGTCCGGCCAGCATCCAGGTTCTGACAGCCACTGATCATACGATGAATGGCCAACATTCGGCAACCAGCGCTTCGGTATTTCTCCGGCCGCCCGTGTTCAGACGCACAACGGCAGCTGCCCGGCTGCCAGATATTCAGTTGCCTTTCGGTTGCCGATGTTGAGAAAGAAATCGGCCAGAGTACGGCTTTCGGGCATCCGTTTTCCCTTCGGGAAGTGGTGTTCAGCCGAAGCACGGCAAGGGACCGGCCACAGGATATCCGTATTCTTGTGGCAGTTGGTGTTCGAAAGGAGACCGGCCGTAGCGCGGCTGCGGCGCATCCGCTCTTTCAACGGTGAACCGCGCGTCCGGCGGCAGAATATTCGTTTTCTTAGGGCAGCCGGTGTTATAAAGGAGACCGGCCGACTTACGGCCTCAGAATGTACGTTTTTCATTTGGTTAGCGGTACTCGGCCGAATTACGGCAAGCGAACGGCCGCAGAAGTTTCGGCAACCGGTGTTCAAGAGGAGACCGGCCTTCGTAAGGTTTCAGGTTATACGTCATTATGCGAACAACGGCGCACGTCTGGGCGCCGAGAATTCATGCACAGACGTGCTTGGAAGAAGACCCGCCGATGTAGGACCGGTTTTTCCCTGGGTGAAGAAAGAGCCGTTAGGGAGTCAAATGGCGGAGACACGTTTTTCTTCCGCTCGGTGTTTCTGCGTTTTAAACGAACGAACTACGTTTGTTAAACAGTAAGGAGTGTTCTAGGTGAACGGGCAAGGTGCAAGGACTCACTGGACATTACCAGGGAAACGTTTAGGCCATCGAAATGCCATGTATTGTCGCAAGAAGACTGTGCCACACCGACGGGTGAGCTAAGCCTTGGCAGTCATAGCCGCTACAACGCCTCGCCCGTCAGCTTCGTCGACGCATCAGCTCGAGGCTACTCGCCCCCTCAAGTAATGGAGAGCATTGGAGACATAGACCAGGCAGCGATGTCCGACCCGAGATGGCGGTGGTTCACCAAAATAAGTGGCCTTAAAGGGTGTCCAGCAAGCGGCCACCACGCAGGAGCTCAACCGGCGCCATTTCAAGGACTCCCCCACCAAAGATAGGCAAGGGCGCGCAAAAGCGCAAGTTTCCGGCTATTCTTCTCACAATAATACTGCGAAAAACAATGTGCACTATATTGTTTGTGATAAACGTAGAAGAGCGTACCAATGCTCGTGCATTGGTACGCTCAACTACGTGCCCTGCACTATGTTACTTCATGGGATTTTAAGACTGCCTATTAAAAAACAAGTGTTATTTTGAATGTGCCATAACAACACAGCCTTGTGAATAACGAAGCCTGGATGTTAATTTAGTTGCGATGTTTGAAATTGAGATTATCTACACTTGGGATATGACTCATTTGGTTAAACATAATCGCCAGCATCCTAGCAAACACGGATTTCGTCGGGTTTTTCTTGCTCAACGCAGCTTGTTGAGTTCACGCACGATTTGGCTCTAGCAATAGATAAGCTTAAAGTAGCTGACTATTTTCTTGTGCGGCAAAAAAGCATTTGACGGTGTTTCATATCACCTTCTTGTTAGTACATTGCGGGCAATAAACTGAATGAATCGGTTATTGCATGGATAGCCGAGTATATCTCTCTAAGTAAGCAGTTGGTCGCTCTCAATGGTTGTTCGTCCGGATATGTTCCCGCGACCTCAGGAATTCCCCAAAGCTCAGTTGCGGGCCCTCTTTTGTTTGTGTGGCCTCAAATCTTTGTTAAAAATGTTCGCGAATGACTGTGTTTTTACAAGGCTACAGCGAATGAACGTGATTTCGAATACTTGCAGCATGATTCAAATTAATAACATCCTGGTGTGCTGATTCAGAAAAGTCGTTGAATCTTAAAAAGTGTGTTAATGTCAACTTTACAATAAACCCTTCATTCCAATTGAATGCGTATACAGTAAATTACACTGCTTTAAGAACGGCCGGGTAATATAAATAACGAGGAGTTTATTTAACGAGTTGTTAGAGAAATAGGCACGTTCACAACATAACAGTTACGGCTTCACGTGTTTTTGGCTTTCCGAGATAAAATTTCAGCGAACCTCCACCTAACTTAAAAGAACAACCGTATTTCACGGATGTGCGCTCAATGTAGGAGTACGCATGTGTTTTCTGGGATCCCTACTGCAAAGAGCTGGTTGGTGCGCTCGAAAACATACAGAATAGGGCAGTGCGATTCGTATTAGGTATTGGCACTGTCAACTTAGGATGAGGGAAAGTAAAAATAAACTTAAATGGTAAGACGGGAAAGATCATAGACGAAACCTGAGGTTGAAATTTTTTCGTAATATCTATCATTCGAAAACTGGAATAGAAGGGGAGAGTATACCCAAGCGCCATTCTACATATTCCAAAGTGGGATCGGTAGCTTGAAGCAAATTATTAACTTTCCTTTAAGGTGACGCTTTGCGCGATTCATCTTATTTCAGATCAAGATGAGAGTGTAATTATCTTCCACGTATGATTTTATCCACTGTTTATAATGACGATTTTCACCGCGGTTTGTAGAATTATTTTGTTATTTGGTCTCATATTTGATGCTTAGTGTTATGTATCTCCCTGCTGTAAAACATGCAAGGGCAAGCAGGTATCAAATAAATAAATAAATAAATAAATAAACCAACAAACAAACAAACAAACAAACAAGTAAATAAATAAATAAATACACTTGCGCAGCCGCAAGTTCGCCTCCGACGGGTTGAGAACCCTATGCATCAAACTTGACCAATGAAATATTTATTGCTTTATTCGCTGCAGTATGCAAGGTTTGCTGTATGAATGCTACAATTGCTAAGGTATTTGTTTGAAAGAAAATATGAAACTCTTGTCTTACGCCTTTCCTTGCGTGAACACAAAGGGATACAACTGCCGCCATCTGAAGAAGGGCGTCATTCGCAACACGTCTAAAATTTTCTTAACGTAGTACGACTTTAGAGGAAAATTAAGTCTTTTGGACTATTAAAGAGTGTGCACGTAACTCACGAAAACAACATAAAAATATATTGAAACTGAAAGTACTTCTTTGATCTCTTCTAGGATCAGCCCTGTTAAAGATAATCAGAATAGTTGATCGAGTAGAAATTTCTTTGCAAGAAAAATGGGAAAATACTGGACATGCTTTTTGTGTGAAGTAAATTATATTGAATGCTGCTGAGTGTTTTGGGGAGTATTGAACCGCTTCGTAAAGGCATTCGCACCGGTTTTATATACAAAAAAAAAAACCGGTCAAGCAGCTGTTGTAAAAATAGTTGATTTAGTCAGAGCATGAAGGTATTGTCTTAACAGAAATTGCCTAAAAGCGGCACTTTCATCTTTGTGAAATTCAACCAACTAAAGTATGCGCCTTCCTCCCCCCCCCCCCCATCCTTCCTTTTTTATTACAGGTAAGCCGCCCCACAGAAGATATCAGGACCTGGACAATACATCTATTCCAGCTCTGCAAAGAAATGAATATTTGCTGTATTCGTCAGTAAAAGAGGCACAGCAATTAAAGGAACGACCATTTGTGAGCACTGTTGAATAAATTAATTTTGGTGCAAACTGACGCTGATAATTAAGCCAGGCTACGCTGAAGGCTGGACGGCTGGTGGTTGCGCGAGGGCTCACTTTGATGTGGGTGCAGTGGACCCAAAATGGTGGGTTTCTCCTGCTGGACAGCGCGATTGAGTCATCTGCTTGCGCTGCATGCAGTGGTCGTCCACCGGCCTCAGTACAGTTAACATACTGTGGCTGAAATACAATGCCCGTTGCACGGCCGAATTTCCGGCAGCTTTACTCCGGCTAGAGTCCGACGACCGCACCTCGGCTGTCCTCCGGTGGCCGTACTTCGGCCGTACACGGGTAGCTTCGGAATGGCCGGAGCCCTACGGTTGGAATCCGGCCGTATGAACGTAAGCCGGTCGACTGGCCGACAGACACTGGCCGTTGGACAGTGATGGGAGTCCGGCCGTATACGGCCAAAAGGCCCACATTTGGACACGGGCCGAACATGGTTGCCGGAGAAAGGCCGGGCAGAAAATCACCGGCCAAAGTACACCGGCTTGAGTAAGGCCGAATAGTCCTGTGCTGCCTGGGACTCTGCAAAAGGCCGCCCAATGGAAAGGAGGTCCGGCCTGCTGAATGCGGCTCTCGGATGGTGACAGCGTTAGTTTCCTGTTCCGCAACCTCGTTAGCCACAGCGCTGATCGTCGGTGGCGACCGTCGGTGTTCGTTTAGCTGACAACGGGAGCGATATGCAATGGCGCGTGATTATTAGTGGCCATCAAGCCATAAACCTCGGGCGAAATTTTAGCACTAAAAAATCGGAAATATTGGTTTTCCATGAGACTAGCACTGACGCAGGATCAATCCAGTACGGCGAATTACCCAGAGTCAACGAATATGAATATTCGGGAATGTAGATAGACGAAGGGGACAACTACTTAAAAACACACGTGGAGCAACGTAAAAGTAAAGGAAAGCAAAACGCAGCTATAATGAAGCATAGAGCTCTGTGTGGATGTAACAAATATGAAGTAGTGAGACTGTGAGAAGAACGTGGAAAGGACTAATGGCTCCAGGCCGCACATTTGTGGATGCAGTACTCTGCTTAAACTCACCCGTTGTAGCATGCCTTAAAGTAAACCGGAGAACGCTTGGCCGCCTGGCCTTAGGAGCGCATGGTTCGAGGTGCCCACATGAAAATATGTTTCTAGGGAAGGTTGTGAGCAACGGATCCACGGAAATGGATAGCTTAAGTTTTTAGGTACACATACATTAAAAGCATGGACACGCTGGGGCTAAGGAAGACCAGAAGGCTAACGAGGAAATACGAATATGGAAAGAACACTGGAGAATCAAAGACTGGCGAGGTAACAAAAAGAAGAAGCAACAGAGGGAGAAATAAACAAATGGACAAAAAAATGAGAGGTAAAATGTCGTTAGAGATGTGTAGGGCAGAGGAATGGGCATCAGAAATGAAAATTTCTAGGATAATTTGAAGGGCAGTGCTTTGGTTTTTGAGTCTAGAGCAGGTTGTTCGAGAACTAAGAGCTTTGTTGCGGGGTATACCTTAAAGGGACCCTGCAACACTCTTTGAGCAGTGCAAGTACACCTGTGTGACGTTTAGATTACACTGCCAGGAATACCTGAGAAAAATATTACACGTGCACGTGAAGCGGTGAGCGCGCAAATCGCTGTGAAAAACGCGGAAAAACCAACCGCGCTTTCTTCAGTTCTCCTTATTATGCCCCCCTGTACGTCACTGAGGCCATGGCTGTCCGATCGGCTGTCACTGGCCAACTTCGCGGCTAATGTCTCCCATTCCCGCTGTCGTCAGCGCTGTGCACGAGCCTCTTCTATGCCTGAACCTGTCGGCACAGTTTTGCCGTTTCTTTTGTGTTTTGAGTGCGTGCATAGTTAGAGTGAAGAGCTCAATACTTCCCTTTCAACAGGAACACTCGACCACAAACGTTTATTGCTTCATAAACGCCCAACCCGCCCGAGCGCGCGCTTGCGAGCAGGTACCCAAGCCTGCTTTTTTGTGGCACCGGACCGGAAATAGGTCCCTCCACGTTGCGGAGAAAAGGAGAAAACTCCCCGACCTGTGATATATCGAAGGCCGCCGAAGAGAACGCCGCGAGCCGCCGCACTCTCCGGGAGAGAGCGCGCAGCTTTCGTCGCGTTGGCCGCGGTCGAGTTGAGAGGGAATGAATGAATGAATTTATTGACAAGGAAAAGGAAAGGAAAGACCACCAGCAGGCGTAAATTGTCACACCTAGGGGTGGACCGCGGAACGCCTGCTGGTGTGGGAGTTGGGGCAGGGGTGAGATATTCATAGAGAGGAGAGACAGAGGATAGCAGTGACATATTTACAGAAGACAGGGGAGAGAGGGCATGTTTACAAGTTAACGCACACTCACACACGCACACATAACGTCTGGATCACAAGAGGGAAAAAAAAGTAAAAGTCTAGACACACAGTCACTGGGTCCACAGTCACAGAGAGTGTAGCACCAGGCGGAGCCCAGAGGCGTCCAGGTATCCGTCCAGCGCCCCATGGACGCTGTCCCTCTCCCTGGTGTTGCCCGGTGGCCATAGGAGCTCGTCTAGCGGCCGAGCCCTTTCCCCCAGGGCTGCCAGCAGTTCCGGCCTCCCTGCCGCCTACTCAGGGCACTCGAAGAGCAGGTGCGGCAGGGATTGAACAGGTGCGCGGCAGTGCTGGCAGGCAGGGCTGTCGGCCAGCCCCAGGCGGTGTTTCCGTTCAGCCGTCCAGACAGCCCCCACGCGGAGGCCCAGGATGGCCGAACGCTGCTGTCGGGGCAGCCGGGCAGCCCGCACCGGTGGTGGGGCCTCTCCAGCGGCCAGCCGTGGGTCCGGGTGCTGTGCCCGCACGTGCCGCTGTATAAGCAGGCGGGCGTCGTCCGCCGCTGCCTGGGCATCCGTGGCCGAGGGGGTCAGCTCGTGGGCCTCGGCGGCCAGCTCGTCCGCCCGCTCGTTGCCCTCGAGCCCGATGTGGCCGGGCACCCACTGCAGCCGCAGCCGGGCCCCCCTGTCTGCCAGCCGCTCCGCCTTCTCGCGCACGCCCCGAACCAGAGGGGAGTGCGGGTCACCCTCCCGGATGCGCAGCAGAGCCACCCGGGAGTCTCACAGCAGGGCGCAGCGCTCGGGTGCGGGCTCCAGCTCCAGCAGCAGGTCCAGGCCCAGCTGGACCCCCACAAGCTCAGCCGTGGCCGAGGATGCGGCGCAGTGCAGCCGTGCCTTCCGGGTGGCCTCTCCCAGCACGGCGGCCGCTGTAGCCGAGCCCTGCCGCTGCCGCACAGAGCCATCCGAATAGTCCAGGGTGTGGCCCTCCAGGTCTTTCCAGACGACGGCCCGGGCCAGCTGCAGCAGCCCGCAGTGGGGCGCGCTGGTTCAGTACGAGCAGGTGGTAGGCACCATAGACATGGGGCCCTCCAGCCACCCTCCGGACCTGGCGGCCGAGTTGCACCTGGAGATTCCGGGCCTGCGCAGCAAGAGGGAACGATTATGCGCGATTTCTCATCGCACGTAGTTTCCGTGATAGTGCAGGGATTTTCATAATTCTTGCGGTAGAATATTGCTGAGACAATAGACTTTACCCGAAAATACATTTCTAGTACTTGATGGTAAGTGTTGCAGGGTCCCTTTAAAACGATGGGGTATGCGCGGTCTCCGAAAAATAAACGGAAACTATACGGTAAGTACTGATGGAATGCGAGTGTATCCATTCAAATCTACTTGAGAGGAATAGTCGGGTCCCACAAGCCCTAGTAGCACAGGCACAGAGTGAGTTAACTTCAAGGCTGTCGAGGGGACGAAAAGAAGATTAGGGTGCTGGTGGACGAAAAGCAAAGATGGGAATATTCCCTAGGGCAGCTACCTCCTGTAACATAATAAAATAAGTATTTTGTGCCTGCCGTAAGAGCAGCTCTAGTAATAAACGAAGAGTATAAAACACGAATATATTTGTTTTTTTTTTGTCAAAATGACGCGTCATTACCCCGTTTCAAAGGGAATAACACTACCAATCATAGTCATCAGAACCGCGGCAGCTGCCCGCCGCGAGAGCTCTTTCGATCCGCTCGCGTGGACAAACGACAGTAGTTGATAACATCGTAATCAACTACCAAAAACTTAAAACTATGTGGTAATTCGTCATCGCCGCGGAATAACCGACATTTCTAAAGCAGAGAGAACACGTATTTTTTACTTCTGGCGTGACTTTGCAGAATGCGGCGTATTAGAAACGGCTCGCCCGGGCGGATCATTTCTCCAACATTTTTTCGAGGAGTACGTGTGTGATGTTTGGCGCGTCAGTAATGTTATTTTGTAAGAATTTAGACGAACCGTTGTTCTGTTGGTGTTTCACATAGTGTGTACGCCTGACGAACCGAGAAGACCACAGCTTTTTTTTGCAATTTGCGGGTTGGAAAATTTGCAACATTCCTAGCGGCCGCGGCGTATCGCCAACTCCTTACTGCTAGTTTTGCAAACGTGACTCTTCTTTCTCTGAGCCAGTTTTTTTGAAAAATTTGTTAATGGCACCTTGGATTACTTGCTGTCTAATTGCTGTGGTTGACTGCTCAAAAATAAAACGCAACAAAATTAATAATCAACATCGATGCAAAACCTTCAGTAGTGAAAATTAGGTCACATTGAAAATGATACCCTCTGGTTTCTGAACAAATTAGTACAGTAATACCTCATCAAAGGCCTTCGGAACCATTCGAACAGCTTGTACTTCTTGGTCCCCTAACGGGAGGGAGAGGAACACGCCCCTGCGAGACAACTGCATTCGGCGGTGGGGGGCTTCTGAAATCCACCGATAGAGGCCGCTGGCGGCTCTGGGAACGTACCCCTACCCCTGCGTGACTGTCGACGTTCAGCATACAGACAAAAAGACTCGAACTACAACAGCTATGGTGTTCAAAACTTCAGTGCTGAAGCGAGTATTTGGTAAAGTCTTAAGACAACGGCTCATTCGTACTATCAAGCGGATACTCCAAGATTTGCTCGACCGTGCTCTCATTACCACAGGCCATTTCAGCGCTGTGAGCAACGAAATTGAGCACTATTACTTTGTGTACTATGGACTGCGTCGACCAGCCCGAGATGCCTCTACCAGCTCATTTTTTTTTCTGTGCACACTAGCTACTTCCTTACCTAACGCGGCTGATTATCGCACATCATATACAGAAAATGATATTTAACACACCGGTACCACCGCCAATCTCTAACTAGCAGCTTCTGCAAAGGTGAAAAAAGAGAACATCCTTTACTTGACTAACACCTTTTCAGCGAGTGGAGAGAAGATTATCTTCTAGATTGATGACGGCGATGTTGTAGTTGAAAGCGTCGTTCCGGTATGCGGTCCGAAAATGCTAAATCCTATTTCCGGAAAATAAGCTGACGCCCGGTGCGCAACGGCTGCCCCCCCTAGAGCTTTCATAAAGCTCTGGTCGAGACAGCAGCGGGCGAGTAAACGCTACAAACCGAGCATGCACCCTCCTGCCGCATCTCCAGCTGCACCGTAACCCAGATGTAATGCCGCCGCAGTTCAATGCACTTCAAATACAACGCCGTCTCGAAAGGTGTGCCTACGTACCACAACACCAGAACCTCACTTGAGGGGAGGCTTACCTTAGCTTACTGCACGTCATACACCAACACCCACCAACATGCCGACACTGTAAGGAACATATCAAACTCTTGGCGCAACCTTGGCGCGTCAGAAAGCAGCTACCATTATCAGCCAAAAACCCTTTCGGCCCTGATTTTTGTTATTTCAAGCAAAGCAGTGCTTTCTGTGTGTTTTCCAAAACTTTTACAGTACCATAAGCCCACAAACAAAAGAATTGAGCTGCAAGTAAGAGTAATAACAGATTTATTATTATGAATTTAATTAAGGCATCTGGCAACTAAAATTTTATGTAAAGCAATGACATCGCTTTCGCACATTTTCCTATACCTTACGACTACATCAACCTACAACCAAAAAATCAGCTTCGTATTGCACGTATTTGTAGATTTACAAGCTTGGGAATAAAACATAGACCGCCATTTTTTCAACCTCAGTGTCGTAATTTTGACTTCACCGGAGCTTTTTCTTTTTTATAGGGAGTAAGTAACTCCACGAAAATGAAACAACAGTGATGTCTATCGCAATAGGCATCATTTAAGGGCAATTCCCCAAAAAACGAGCAGTTGTGGTTGCGTTCTCTAGGCTCAAGAGGAACTTTGAGGTGATGGCGTCAATTGACAACACCAGGACCGAAAGGGCTAGCAATGGGAGACCTCGCTCTCTAGCTGGGAACAGGAAGACGGCTTAAAGTTGGTAGTGCGCGCACGCAGGACAGCGGCCTTCACACGCGCCCTGAACATATGGCCTCTTCCGCTATTGAGCCAAAAGCTGCTGTTTTTTTTTAAGAAATCAAGTTTTCCCCAACCTTGAAGAGGTGCCTTGCAGAGATTATACCTTACAAAGGTGCGAGGCTACCCCTACTAGTATTGTAAAGCGAAATGTAGCAACTTCACAAAAACAAGTGTATTTCATTTCCACAACATTTTATGAAAGTGATAGCACACAAAATTCGAATAATGAAGACTCTTCAAAGGTAAATTTATTTATTTTATTTATTTATTGAAAATACTTTCAAGGCCCATAGGGCATAACAGAAAGGAGTGGTAACATAAATACATAAGGTGCAGTTGTTTTACACAAATGGCATAGAAACAGAAATCAAGAGCGATTCAACAAGAAGCGTTGTGAATGGCTGCTTTAAAGAGAGTGGCATCAATAATGGCAGCGATGGTGGGAGGGAGGCGGTTCCATTCTACGCTGGTTTTGGGGATAAATGATTCATGATACATATCAGTACGACAATATGGTACACCAACTTTACTGAAATGGTCAATTCGAGATGACACGTAACGGGGGGGAGGGATAAGTTGGTCCTTTAAAGTAGGGTTGTGATGATAAATTTTGTGAAACAAACAAAGACGAGAGCATTTGCGACGGTGTGAAAGGCTGGGGAGATTAAGCGTATTTTTCATAGATGAGACACTGGCAAGACGTGAATAAGATGATAATATGTAACGAGCGGCACGGTTTTGAACAGATTCTAGAGCCAGGGTGAGCGTGGTTTGGTGAGGATCCCATATGGCACATGCGTGTTCTAATTTGGAACGGACGAGTGTTTTGTACAGGGTTAATTTTAAAGATGAAGGCACGGAAGAAAAATTCCGGCGCAAATAACCTAGCATGCGACTAGCGTTCTTTATTACGTGGTCAGTGTGAGTGTTCCATGACAGGTTATCAGAAATATGTACACCAAGATATTTATAAGAGTTAACATGTACAAGAGGAATATCGTGAAGAAAATACGCATGCGTATATGTTTTACTGGGCTGCCGGCATATCCTCATACTTTTGCACTTCGTAATGTTAAGCTTCATGTGCCATTTGTTACACCAGTTAGTTACACTGTTAAGGTCATGTTGCAAAATTTGAATATCAGCAAGGTCAGAAATTTTGTGGTAAATTACACAATCATCCGCGAATAGCTTAATTGTCGAGAATTGAACACAGTCTGGAAGGTCATTGATATAAACAAGGAAAAGAAGTGGTCCTAGCACCGATCCCTGTGGCACGCCTGATTCTACCGGAGATAAAGCAGATGAGTAATCGTTAGCAATAACAAATTCAGAACGGTTGAAAAGAAAGTCTTTAATCCATTCGAAAATTTTGGGATCAATGTTTAGTTTGCCGAGCTTGAAAATTAATAAATCATGAGGGACACTATCAAAGGCTTTAGCGAAATCTATGAATATGCAATCGGTTTCAATTCCCAAATCAGCATTTGCGAGCAAATCGTTAGTAAATGTTAGTAGTTGCGTTTCACAAGAAAACATTTTTCTGAACCCGTGTTGACAGTTAGTGAAAAAAGAATTGGACTCAAGAAATTCAATTAAATGGGAATATATTATGTGTTCTAACATTTTGCAAGGCACAGATGTTAATGAGATGGGGCGATAATTATCAGGGCAATGAACATCACCAGATTTGAAAACAGGAGACACCTTTCCCACCTTCCAATCGCGAGGCAATACAGAATGGTACAAAGATTGCTCGAAAATTTTTGAAAGAATAACAGATGAATACACATGAGTACATTTGAGCATTTTAGAATTAATACAGTCAGGGCCAGCAGAGGATGAAATTTTGAGATTACGTATCAATGCATCAATACCAACAGAATCAATAATAATGGGATCCATTGGCAGGAACTGCGGAGGTGTGAAAGGTGGCATAACGGTAGAAACAACGCGATTGAAAGCAGCCGAAAATGTATTGTTTAGAATGGAACAGCAATGGAACAGTCAGGTAGACTGAACAACAAAGCTCAATAGCTATTTCGTATGGTTTTCAACAGAACAGTAACCCAAAAATCATGCACCCCTCTCTTTAACGACGACGATGGTTGAAGGGGAAGCTTTTTTGTGACGTACTCTTTGGTTGTCGTCTGATGTTAGGCTGAGTTTGTACCATGTCGAAATAAAGCAATCGAATGCACGCTGGATTCATAATGCAAGCGACCCAGGTTCGATTCCTGCAAGTGAAGCGCTTTGTTCTTTCTCATCACCCAGGATCATTCATATCATCGTCAGAGAAATTTGGTTTCCTGCAGGGCGTTTCCGAGTTACCGACGCCATCGAGGACAACACTACAGCTTCGCTTTGAAATAGACGCTCCGCGATCATTCATGTCAACAGGTCGCCGAAATCACGGTTCTGTATTGTGAAAGGGAAAAGTAGAAACCATTGTGTTGAAATTTATACTCCTGTGAGTAGACGCTGAGACAAAAATGGTAAGTGTTCCTGGCAGCGGTGTACTGAATCACTGCCACTACAGGGCGACGTTGTGGGTAGATTCACATCACCGCGAAACTAAAGTGTTACCAAACAGAAATATAACAACTTTCTCCTGCACTTTCAAGATGCTCGAAAGGTAAGGCCAAATTAAAAGAAAAAATTACATTGATAATCACAAAAAAGATGTGGGTCTAAAGGAACAGTCCTAATATTTTCACAGCCAGACAGCAACGCTTATTGCAAAGCGATTGCTTCTTTTTTACAGCGAAGCTGTATGTGGCTGCGGTTTCGTGGAATTTTCGTGTCCATCAATAAACATGGGGCAGAATATGCGCAATGCAGTAAAGCCAACGTTATTGCCAATGCTTAGCGGCAAGCGGCTGTAAGATTCGTTTTTTTTTTTTCAAAACTTTCCCGAAAATAATGCGGTAACAATTGGCATGGGCTAATATTAATAGCGTTTCACTTACTTGACAGAAATACTTCGCAGTGAAGCTTTAAAGTTTACTATAAATGGGCATTGCTACACGTGTTGAATCAAAACGTTTCTAACAAAACTCATACGACGATAGGCCGCTCAGACGACTCCATCTTTACGTCGAGCTTCTTCGACTTTGTGTAATGAATTCACTGTGAAGTTGTGAATGTCATGGAATTCCCACCTACTGCCAAGGCATGGGCAGTAATAGGCCTTCTACAGCAGTTCTATAAATAGCGAACACACCTGTGACCCTTATTTCATAAAAACTATCCCACGACAATGTCTATGGTGGTTAGCGGCTAAGATATCAATACGGGCGAGTTTCCCTCGCGTTTCACAATTACGTAGTTTACTACAAGTTAGCAGAGGTTCTAAAATTGGCGTTTCCTGATAGTTTAGAGGCGACAACGGGAAAGATACGGCGAGAGCCGTGTTTGCCAGATTTTATTAGGTGATAACGAATTCGTAGCCACTACCATTGCAAATTGTTGAGAAAAAGAAATACTTGTGGATTGGGTAACCACGCGTATATTTTATACAGCTTCGCTCGTCATCCAGGTACCGCCACGGTGGTTCAGTGGTGGTGGTGGTGGTAAAAACATTTATTCAACAGATTTGCGCTTGAAAGCGGGAGAAGCCCTCAGTCCAGGGCCCCTGCGGCGGCTGCGGTCCTGCGTGCCCGGTCCACCAACTGTTGCTGGTCCTCAGGGTCCGAACTGCACAGCGCGGCCTCCCACTGCTCGAGGGTGGGGGTGCGAATAATGGGGGCTGCTGGTGTGTTCTGGCAAGCCCACGTGGTGTGGTACAGTGTTGCATGTTCGCTGCAGTGTGGGCATGTTGGTGTATATATTGTGGGGTGTATGATGTGCAGGAAGCTAAGGTGGGGGTATGTGTTGGTCTGTAGTTGCCGCCAGGCTACAGCCTCTTCTCGGGTAAGCTTCTGGTGCGGTGGTGGGTAGGCACATCTGGCAAGGCGGTGGTGTTGCAGAAGTGCACGGAACTGCTGCTGGACAGGCTCTGGGTCACGGAGCGACTGGTGCGGTGCCTGGAGGGTGCATGCTCGGGCTGTAGCGTGTGCTCGCTCGTTTCCGTCGAGCCCTGCGTGACCTGGTGTCCATATCAGTATGGTAGGGTTCAGGGTATCCTTGTGCTTTTTTAGTAATCGGAGGGCGGATGTTGAGATGCGACCGTTGCCGTAGTTCCTGCATGCCTGTTGGCAGTCCGTAATTACGTGAAGCGGTTTATTCGAAGTTGCAGACGTTATTGCCAGTGCGATGGCCGTTTCTTCGGCTTCAACGATGTTTTTGGTTTGTACGGTCGCAGTGCAAACGACATCGCCTGAGCCGTCGATGACGCTTACTGCTGTGGCTGGATGGGTTGCATAGTGGGCCGCATCCGTGAATCGCACATGGGGGTGGGCAGAGTACTTCCTTAGTAGGAATTGTACTCGCGCTTGTCTGCGCTGTACGTGATGCTCAGGGTGCATGTTTCGTGGGAGCGGAGCAACCCTGATCAGCGTACGGATGTCCTGCGGCACAGTTTCTGGTCGAGGGTGGCTGGCGTCCGCTATCTGGTAGCCTAGTTGCCTCAGCACCGTGCGACCAGTCGACGTTTGCCTTAGCCGCTCTAGTTGGCTGACAAGGTGGGCATCAATTATCTCCCGCACCTTGTTGTGCACCCCGAGCGCTTCCAGCTTACTAGTGGCGGTGTGAGGAGGGAGGCCTAGTGCTTGCTTGTACGCCTTCCGCTGTAGTATGTCAAGTTGGTCCATTTCCCTCGGTTTCAGCGGGAGGTAAGGCGTAGAGTACACCACGCGGCTGACAACCAGTGCTTGCACCAACTTGATGACATCATCCTCCTTCATACCCTGGTGCCGGTTTGTTACTCGACTCACCATACGCATGATCTGCGATGTAGTGTGGTTGAGGCGCTGGATGGTTAGCGTTCCTCCCCCGTCTTGCTGGATGTAAAGTCCCAGTATGCGGATGGTTGGGACTACGGGGATGTCGCTACCTTGGAGCTTTACTTGTATTGTGGTTTGTTCCAGTGGCTTGCCACGTGGCTTGCGCCTCAGAATGATGAGCTCGGACTTCTCCGGGGAGCACTGAAGGCCGCGCACACTGGCGTACTGTTGGACTGCGTCAGCAGCTTTCTGGAGCGCATCCTGCATGTCGCCTTCTGACCCACCAGTAGTCCAAATCGTGATGTCATCTGCATACAGTGCATGTTTAATCCCCGGGATGGTGTTAAGTTGTTGTGGCAGCTTCATCATAGCTATGTTAAATAATGTTGGAGAAAGCACCGCTCCTTGTGGCGTTCCTTTGTTGGGCATGGTTTCAAGGTCCGTTCGTAGTGGTCCGATGCCCACAGTCGCCGTGCGATCGGTGAGGAATGCCTGGATATATTGGAACATTCGTTTTCCACAGTTCGTGTCACTTAGGTTTTCGAGGATGGCGTCGTGGCTCACATTGTCGAATGCTCCTTTCAAATCAAGAGCGAGGATAGCCCTGCTGGAGTGAGGAGAAATGTGCGCCAAGACGTCTTCCTTTAGTTGAAGGAGGATGTCATGGGTTGATAGGTGAGGCCGGAATCCGAACATTGTGTGCGGACAAATGTCTTGGGCTTCTATGTATGGTTGAAGGCGGGCGAGGATCACACGCTCAAAAAGCTTCCCTACGCACGACGTTAGTGATATGGGGCGCAATGTGTCCAACTTCGTAGGTTTGCCTGGCTTTGGAATAAGCACCATTTCAGCGTGTTTCCATACAGCTGGTATTGTGCCCCGTTCCCAGTGCTCATTGAAGTACGCCGTTAAGGCTTGGATGCTTCTGTCGTCGAGGTTCCTAAGTAGCTTGTTAGTGACCTTGTCTTTGCCCGGAGTGCTGTTGCGGGTCAGGGCTTGAAGTGCCTGCCAGACCTCCTGTGTCGTTATTGGCTTGTCCAGCTCCGGGTTGGGATGGCCAGCATACGTGCGAGGAGTCACGGAAGGTAAAGTTGTGCCAATGTACTGGTCTTTAAGCTTATCCAGTACCTCGTCGTCGCTGCCAGGATGAGAGTGTAGCAAGCGCTGGATTGCTTTCTGACTTTCCAGCTTACTCTGGGTGGGGTCTAGCAAGTGGCGGAGGAGCTTCCATGTCTTTGCCGTGCCCAGCGTTCCCTGTAAGCCGTCGCAGAGCTGACGCCAGTTTTGTCGCGTGAGCTCGGTGGCTAAGGCGTTTTGCTGCTGAGCCCAAGGGCGCGGATGCGATTCCCGGACGTGGCGACCGCTTTTGTCATAGAGGCGAAAACAAAAAACGCCTTTGTTTTGGAGATTTCAAAATACGTTAAAGATCCCCAGGTGGACAAAATTAATCCGAGGCCCTCCACTGCGGCGCGCCTCATCTCATGTGTTGCGTCGGCGCGTTAAACCTCACAATCAATCAAATGAATCAATCCCCCTTCACGAAGTGGAATGTCTCATAAATCGGTTTCATGTCACAAGAGCAAAATATTTATTCTCTCTCTCTACGGAAAAGTAATGTAGAGCCTGTAGCTTTGAATTTCGAATGAGCGAATCTTCATGGATATGGCGCTGTTCCTCTTAGTATCCCTTATTCAGAACACCTGCCGTTTGTCATTCTGTTTCCGAGCTCATGTGTTACGGATGCATTTCCGCCGCCCTTTCCTGCTTGAAGTTATTCAGGGAATCTACTCTGCGTTGTGTACTGAAACACGCCAAATTTTTCTGGCACGAAGTGAGGACGCGGGCGAGTGCTGCAATCAGTTGCTATGCCAAGTCACACTGCACGTTCCCCTCCATTAGTTCACATGGGCACAGGGTTTTGAGAAAAATTAGTGTGCACTAGAGAAGCAAGTGTATTCATTTGGCAAAAGATGCAACTAAAGTGCAAAATGTGGGTCGGTACGTCCGAAAATGCATGACGTACTTACTGCGGAATACGTGCAATCAATACTTTATACGCGATGCCGGTTTACTGCAAATATGTTTTCTCTATGGAGGTCTTGATGCCAGCAAGAACATTCATGAGCACATTTCCTCTTAGGCGTTCATCGACAAGCAAATCAATCACTCTGCTTAAAGTACTGAAATAAATTCAAATGTAATGCATTAAGCACTTCATTCCCGTAATGCAGTAGTGTTCCCAATTTTTGAGCAAGGAACGCTGAATTCTGGGAGCAGTAACAACCTGCGCGTAATATTTAGTGGATTTTATATTTTTGCAGCACTTCTAAGCTGAAGAAGGTGGACTGAGATGGCTTGTCATTTGCGCGTGGGTGTCGTTCCGGTAAGTAGGCAGTTGCATGGTTAATTGTCCACAATAACCTACTCGCGAAACGCCTGAACCATTGCGATATCAATTAGTCCAGAGCCGTACCTTCATTACCAGAGCAGTACCGGTACATCAGTGGTGCTGCTATTAGTATCACTTTTATTGCAAAAACGTTATCTACACGGTCTTTATTGAGGGAAACTTGCAAAACATAATCGCTTGAAGGAAGAAAACACATTTCCTCGTTGGCCGGTGAGGCAAGTCTGTCTGCCAAACTTTCGTTCCCAGTAGCTTGGCTGTAGAAATCAGAATTCACTCCATTCAGACATATTAAGCGCAAAGCTCGTAAGCTATTCGCAATGTTTCGTGTCCGCAGTTAAAAATACCAAGAAATTTCCGAGCGCGCGCACGGGAGCACGGGTCTCGCGGAGACCGCCCAGCAGTTAACAAAACCAAGAAAACGTCCAGCGCTCGCGTTTGCTTGCCTGCGGATGTCCGCCCAACATTGCCTGCGGACGTTTGTCAGGCCAAGCATAGCCAGTTTGCGGATAGCCAAGATTGCGGTGACCTCCCGGCAGTTAAAAATACCAGAAAAACCAAGAAAAAACTACAGCATTAGCTGCAATTGTGGCAACACTTGCTCGGAACGATAAAGCCAAGTCTTAGCGTACGACTCTTCGACGTAATTTCAAATGACTATCACTTCAGAAAAACTGAAGGAGGCTGATACATGTACCAATAAAGATTGAGCAAAGGTCGTTGCCGCAGAGAAGAAGCAAATCGGCTGCAATCGTGGACTTACACCGTCTTGATGGCCGTGAAGTTCGCATACATTTTCTCTACCTTCAAGTCTTACGCGTTAGCGTACGCTCCTTAATTTCATTCGTAACCCCGAACGCACTGTACGTGAAAAGACGCTTTAGTACGTGCGAGACAAAATAACAAAGCTACCTATTTTATTTGTTTTGGGAACTTTCTGTGGTTCCTAAAGCATGATCTTATTTATTACTGCACGCAAAACCGCAGGGAAAAGTACTGAAAGCGCTGTTATTGGTTCACTTCGAATGATGACATTACCCATTTTAAAAGAACCGCTTTAAATGGAGATCACGTTGCACTGCCTAATACTGCCTAATGGTCTACTTCTTTTCCCTTCAGATACCGGTATACTCTATCATCAACCCGCAAAGCAAGACCATTCAAGTTACGGGACTGACAGACGTCATGTTCAGCTTGATCAAACAGGTTATGAATTGCACGTGAGTGAAAAAACTGGACACACCCTCGTAACCAAGGCATCAATGACTTTTGAAGCTGTGCGGTGTTTGGTACGACTATAGTGGTTCAGTTAAAGGTAACTGTTCAGTGGGGAAAGCTTTATTTCTTTTAGTTCTCTTCATCAATCAGATTCCTTTAATTGATACGCTGCTATGCTTGAGATCATAGCACTGCACTGACATCACAGAAATCATTTCGATCCTTGAGTCTTCCAACAGCGCGGGAGACCAAGGCTGGGCGGGAGAAGGCTAACACGTGTACCAGTTCGTCGCAGCACGCGACAAAACAGAGACGGTACTCCACCTATGCGTTCAAAAAAGTAGCGCCATAGAACTGGGCCGTAATTCACACTTTATGGCCCCTAGACACCTTAGGTCCTTGGAAGGGATAGGCAATATCGAATAATATGTCTGTGACACCGTTGGTTTCATGAGATCCTACTGTCGGTAAAACGCCTGCCTATAACAGCGATTTCTACTTTATGGGTATATCTGGAACGTTCTGACGGGTACTCTTCCAACAAAGTGTTGGGGCTAAGTGGTCGGCGTAGACTTCAGAATGGGGCACTGATTTTTTGTAAATTATTAGAAACTCGCACGGCTGAACACTGAAAATACAAAAAGCCGTGTTATACACAAGCGTATTACCGACTGTACATACATCATATGAACCAGATCTGTTTGCACCTTTATTTTCCGACATTAGCGTTGCTTCTTCTACCTCACTTTTTCAAAAGGCAAGTTGCTATGGTACAAGATTGCGTTTTTGTCCTTGATTCCATTCTGCTTCCAAAAGATTAATTGTTTTTTGGCTTTTTCCGGTAACGTTCCAATTGTGTGCAATACTGTTTTCCTTTTTGTTAGATCGAAGCGACTAAAAATAAATGCCCACGCAGGCGACTGGCTTAGAAATAAAACATATGAATTTTTTTATCGGCTTCTATGTTTATTTAATAAAAGTTCGTTGGGGTTGGTTGGGGTTGGGGTGCGGGGGTCAAAATCGTGGAGGTGGGGCTGCCCGAAGCGCCAGCACTGCCCACCGGAGTCCCACCTGCCGATTCACAGGGACAGGGCGAACCCATCGTCTTCTACTCGGGACACGCAAGATGGAACGCGCTCCCTGTACGGCTGCGCAAAGGGCGACCTGCAGTTGAGGACTAGCCTCCAGCGGAGTTCCCAGTGCGCGCGCAGTAGTACCCGGACGCCTCACGCGTCCACGGGAGCGTAGTGTGCGATACAGATAACCACCCATGCCGTAGTGTTCAAGGCTGAGTAAAACCACTCGCGAACTCTGTCATATAGACGGGCAACTGGTCGAGGGGGACATTCCCCCGAACGGAGACCTCCGGCCGATTGCTCACCGGGGTCCTGGATGGGGTAGAGGTACGCCCTGACGCAGTTTGTGCATGAGCCGCTAGGTGGGTAGTTCGAGTCCGTGGCCACCCCGGCTAGGCCGAAGTAGGATTCAAGTCCGGGATTACCCGCACCCCGCGTGTGTGGTGGTTGGACGCCGGGCTGAGTTGGCCCGGCGCTCCTGACACATTGGGACCCTTGTTTCCACCACACAGCCGCATAGGCCGGTTGCCACGCACCCCTTTAGCCGTCGGACTCGTGAGTGCCGACTTTGCCCGTAAGACACCTTATGGAGGCGGGTGCGGGCAGGGGAGTGTACGCCAACTCCTACTACTCCCCCGGAGCAGATGGTCAATGATCCTGGTCAAACAATAATAAATAACAATAAATAAATAAATAAATAGTGTTAATAAATAAATAAACTTAATAAATAAAGAAGTAATAAATAAATATAACAAATAATAAATAATAAATAGTATTAAAAAATAAAAATAAAAAATTAAATAAATAAATCCGATAACACGTCACTTCTGCATTTACGCAATGTACCTCACAAAACTACATGCGCCCCAATTCCTAAAGCCTCAAAACAGCGGTTGATTCCTTATAGGTAATACTTCACACACGCAAAACCATGCGTCGACCTCTTTGTTTAGAACAATATTGCACAATAGTCCAATGTGGATTTTTCTCAATTTTTGTTCTACTGAAATTATTCGTAGCAAAACTTCAAATTCCGAAGGCCCCGCTCCTTCTCCTTCCGAAGTCACGAAATGGAAGCGCCGCCAATATTTATTGTCTGCAGTTACGAATGTGTATTTTACAACGGTGGAGAGACCTTTACGTCAAATCTTTGAAACACGTTTGATGTTCTTTATATCGAATTTACAAGAAAAAGGTGATTGCTCCAACTTGCGTGGAAAAGTGGCGTTTTTCAAAAGGGAAAAACTGTCCTGAATTCGCACCCGAAAGACGAGTCACAGTTTATTTATTTTGTTCCTTCACTATACCCATAAAAGCGATCGCCAACGAGTAATACGTAGGGCGGGTTACATATACAACGCACACAATATTTTATTAAAGCAATAAAAACCAAAATAAAAACAGAACAAGAAGGTGCAATCTGCAAATGTAAACAAGTACGCACTCCAGGATTGAACAATATTACAAAGCGAAATGCAGTTGGCCATAAGAGCGCGAAAATAGACAAGAATATCAAACATAAGGTAGACATGTTTACGCGAATACGTTATCCAGCCTATAATCACGAGAAAAAGTACAGAGCACATGTTGTCACTGCAATTTTGATCGATTCATTGATTGCATGGTTTAACGCGCCGACGCAAGGTTGGTGATACCAGCGCACAGCACCTCCTCGACCAAACGTGCTCCCCTTTTCTCTGTGTTGCCATCGGAAACTGCCAAGTGCACGGTATGCCGCATATGCGGAGTACGTAATTAGAGACATCGCGCTCCTACGAACGCGCAGCAGTGCCTATTTTAGAGCGTATTCGTTGCTAAGATTGGAATTTCCGGCTGAACTGCTGGCCTAATGACCCTCGATGTCTTGAACCCGGCTCATATGGAAGATATTTTCTGCCCCTCACGGTTCAAACCAACAAGGCAGGACTGTAGTGCGCTTTTTAGTCGTATGAACAATTATGTTCGAATATTAATTCGCAATTAAAAGTGCTCAAAGTTTGAAGTGCAACTTGGTGCGATACTAAGGCGCGTCTTCAATTCACCTTTTGTCGCAGGTACAGCTACCACCTCCCGCCTAAAATTACGTACGGTGCCAGAACCCCAAATGGCACTTGGAGCCCCGGCCTGCTGTCTGATCTTCAGAATAATGTGAGTAGCTGCAGCTTCTTCAAAACCTACCCGCAGTTTTAGCCGTTCCTCTAACTATGTAGCACTACATTAAAACCTGGTTCCTTTTAGTCAGAATTGAATCGCGCTGTTATGTACCTTCAGGCACTCTCCATGTGAAGACCATTGTTTGCCTGTATGTTGGAAATTGTAAATAATAAAAGGGGCGCTAAGCAAACGAAGACGAAGTAGAAACATACACTACATATAGGGGCCTGCCTGCATGGCTTGTTGAATGGGCCATTACTAACAAGCCAAAAGCCTTGGTCCTGATTACATAACATATGAGCCGTTTCCCAGACTGTAGTCACACTTGTCCCATCCTCCGTTAACATAGTCAGTGACACAAAAGATCTCCATTTTTAGTTTTAGTGCTTATATAATAAACAATTTTTATAGTATTGCGCTCTGAATGCGTTCATCCCAGTGCAACACTTGGTTATTTGCCACCACATGAAGGGTTCGGCCGTCCAGTTCTTTTTATATTCTGAAAGTGGTTATCGTAATCGCAATTGTAGTAGGCAAAACACACTTTCACACTTTTCATGTATTGCACGCGCGCGGACACGGACAACAAAAGAACAAAAATGCCTCGTGGTGAACAGGGCCCGACCAACGCAACTTACAGTGGACGAAGACCGGTGCGTGGTGACAGACAGACATACCCAGTGGCAGCGGCGCTAGGGCGTTCGCTTTAAAGCAAAACTTAACTAATCTCTTCCAGTGGTTTCACTGTCGGGAAGGATTTGACCTTCATTTGACCGCAGCGATGCCGTACCCTTGGCAACGCATCACGTGACTGACCGGGCCGAGCTCCACCGACAACCGCGTTCGCTGGCCCGCGTCACCGCCGCCGCTGCTGCGGGCTTGACGCATGCGCTCGCCGCTGCTGAGTCGCCGCCTGACCACGTGACTCACCGCGGGCATGCGATATTGGCCATGAATGAGGGTGAGGCAGGGCCGTCCTCTCTTCTCTGAGCGTTGCGCGGAGGCCAGAGGCTTTTAGCCATCGTTGGGAAGCGACTTCTGACCCCCCCTCGGATATCGCGCGGCTAGCTGCTTCACTGGAGGTGGTACACGCGAACGTATCGTCAGATATTGATAAGAGCGAACCGTTAGGCGCGGAAAATGCCGGAAGCGGGACCAGAACCGTAGACAGAGGCAGGTTTCGGCTGCATAGTACAATATTAAAGCTAAATCACTGGTTAACCAAGTGAAACCAAGACTTAACCACACTAAGCCAAGCTTTCGCTGTGGATATCTAGAGTTAGCTGAGCCAAGCCGCACCAGTTGTTTGTGAGACACAAGTTCGCCTATAATTAGGTCTTGTATTTATCCTTTCACCGCTACTATCGCCCGCTTCAGTTTGTGCCCCGCTACAATATTTTCAATGTAGACTGCAAAGACTCAGTACCGCTGAAAAGTTCCATCGGAGACTAACCAACGGTTTCAATACACTGCGAGCCTCCTGATTCCATTTTGTACCCCAGAGGACTGGTAATTTATTTCCCGTCACCACGGGGTACACATGGGGTGAATGGTGATTGACAAGGGTTCATGAAACTGCTTCGACAGGTACCCCTGAGATTCATATCCCGCTCAAGGAGTCATTTCCTGAAACCCATTCAAAGGCTTTACTGTCACAACCGATTCGCCTCCCGTTGCTCAGGCTGCATGGTTGCACCTGCTCCTCCGTGCTTTTGTTAAAGCGAGTCTGTATATGTATCAGTTTCCCCATGTAGTGCTCGAGTAAAACGTCGTGCCGAAAAACATGTTTTGAAGCTTGCGTCAAAGCCAACTTTACACAGGCACCCGAACGTATCAGGTACGTATACCTACGTATCTCGAACAGCTGGTGCTGTGTCCTGTTTCAGGTAATTGACATGACGCTGCCGTGCGTTGCCAGGACTGCTGAACGAGACACGCTGGCCGAACCGACCCCGGCCCTTTTCTTCCTTCCGATCGGCATCATGGGAGGCAGAAACACCACACAAGACACTAATATGAGCGGGTATTTGCTCACGTTTGATACACAGGTAAGTAACACCAAACAGACAAAAAAACCTTCCGCGTCTTGTCTTGATCCGCCGGCTTCCATGTCCGTCAGCACCCTTCCAGCCACCCATGTGGTGTTTTGTAAAGGGGAAACAATAAATGGGGCCCTTGAACGCCAAAGCCAACGCCCGCCAAAACCAACACACAGAAAAAATTAAGGTGAGTGTGCACTCATGTGCGAGGGTTGAATGGCGAACGTGTTGTAGGTGAGCATTCCCCGACACATATTTAAGTTTCGGTATCATTGTTCATTTGCATAGTCCCGGTGGTTGTAATTATCGTTGTATGCATCGAAATTGTCATGTCCAGCCTGCGGGGCACTCGACACTCACTACCATTCCCTCTGCGAATGCCCCGCAAACCCGTACCGCCCCGTTCCTTCCCCTCACCTCTGGGAGCAGATGTTGCGCGACCCGCGGGAGTCAGGCCTAGTCATGACCACTTTCCAGCCCAGGCGGTCGCGGCGGACGTGTGGGCCTCCTTCACCCCCAATACCTAATCCCGATGGACGAAAAAAATGTATTCCTTCCTTCCTTCCTCCGTCACCTTCGCAGTGCGTGGTGGATGCGAAGGCACGCCCCGCTTTGTAGACTTCTACCAGCTCGTCGTCATCGACTCGGCGCAGCGGTGGCCCGATCTACAAATCATCTCGGGATGGATTTGCACAATTGTGGACATGTCTCGAATTATCCATAAAGGATTACAGAGAATGCGGCGGCCGCGGTGACCTGTCCCAAGCAGGGTGTCTTTAAGCTTTAGCACTAGCGCTGCAGTTTTTTTTTTGCCTTTTTTACATGCGTGTTAGCGCTTAGCAACAGCACTGCAGCTTTTTTTTTTTTTTTTTTTCTAAAGCTACTGCGGCAGCCGGGGACGCGGCGGTCACTGCGAGGCCCACGCTCACAAGCGCTGAGGAAAAACAACAACAACAATTTTCCCGCTCCTCGAGGTTCTTGCCAGCGCAAAAACGCCCGTGTGTACGAGATTTCGCAGCACGTTAAAGATCCCCAGGTGGTCAAAATTAATTAGGAGCTCTCCACTACGGCTCGCCTCATCGCCTGCATTGCGTCGGGGCGTTAAACCGTATACAATGAATCAAATCAATCTTGCCAATGTTTTTTTTTTTAAGCCATTGCGCGTGCCGAGGACGCTCGGCGGTCACCGCTATGCACGCGCTCACGAGCGCTGGGCATTTTTTTTTTCTAAAACGGTGAACTTAAGGCCAGTAACAACAGCTCCGCTGGAATAACGTCTCGGGCCCAGTTAGCACGTGGATAAAAAACGAAATAAAAGAACCAAAGGGCACACGCTTCATTTTCATCTGGGCACGCGCCACTAACAGCATGCTCCCTGCCGACATGCGCACTGCAGTCACTCTGTTCCATTCGCCCAGCTGCGCAACACTCTAACATAAATTTTTCCGCCCACAGGACTTGATATGGGTATGCGCCGACTTCACATTATACCGACCCCGCCTCACCAAGCGGCGCAGCAGTCAAGCGACGCAGGGCGCTCTGCGCGGCGCAATTGCTGAAGGCGGCCCTCCAGCTGCTTCTGATCTGGGCGTCGTGCAATATGTTTTTCCAGAAATTCCACATTAGGCTTCCACGATCGCATTTCATCTGAAGTACCCAGGAGGTTTTCGACTGTTCGTACCCGTTAGGCTCCATCCCAACAATCGCCATTGCATTTCGTTATTTTAGTCGCCATCGGCAGTAGCAGCATGTCAGTAACAGTTATGGTTTCAGCGTTTAAATGAATCATTAATTTTCCACACTGCTCGAATCAAATAACCCCCTGGAGAACTAAATGCGATGCGGAGATGCTTTCGCCTAATATTATAATGGTATGTAGGGAACAAAAAGAGGGGGAAAATCTAATTCGGCCAGGTACCAATGCCAAAGCACTGCTTGTGCCGTTGGCCGCGTAAAAACACCAACCTTAAACCGGCAGATTCTTTCTGCTTTCTATCAGACTCCATCAAATACCCAGTTGAAATTGTGTTAATGTGCGAGTGTTTGAAGTAAACTGTTTTGTTTAGTTATGCAAAACAGTTGGTGTGGAGGAAGAACGCCGCAAGGCGGATCAGAGCGATGGCTGTCCACAACGGGGATGAACGATTAGTTTGCGTATAAGTTAAGCTTATAGAGGCGAAGCATCTCATGCTCGGGGCTGTGTCCCTCCCTCCCTCGTTGTCGTTGTCCGCCGTCCGCACTCTACTGCGCATGCGCGTCTCTTCAGCCCCGTCAGCGTTTGGGCTGACATCAGCGCAGTCCACTATAAAAAGAAATAGTTAGGTGGCGCCCGGTTTCGATCCCACGAATCTGGCCGCAACGGGAGGTACGTGGCGCTCTTCTCACTGCGCTACAAACCTAGACGGGAGCATGCGCTACGAACGCGCCTTATGTCCTTCACTCATTTAAACTACGCCAAGAAGCACTGATACAACGAAGGCACGCGAAGCTGAACGTCAACGGAAACGACGAACTGAAAACTTATGAGAATTTCAGTCGACCACATTGCTGCTTCGCATACTACTCAGGGTCCCCCTAAGTGAAGATGGTGTAATTTATTTTAGTCGTTTTTGAGAACCAAGCGATATTTCTTTCGGCTTGCGTGCAGTGCAATTGCAAAAGTTTGCGGAGGTGTCAGTTTTGTTGATGTCGTGTTTCCGCGGACGCTAGGTGAGAGCGGATGTCTAGTGTTCACAAAAAAATCGCGGAATGAGCCTAGCAACGTTTCTGGTTGAGAATTTTGTCATGCTATTTTCTTTTCCGTTCTTGCAGGTGTGGGCGCTATTTCTGGTTTGTCTTGCCCTGTTGAGCATTGTGTTCACCGGCCTGGATTTTGTAATGAGCAAGATGGAAGGACTCAGAACTTCCGCATTCAGTGCGTGGACCGAACATTTCTGGATGCTTGTCGAAAACATGCTTTGGGAAGGTAAGCCTCCCCGCCTCGCCACAGTAACACAAAGGGGAAACATGGTTTTGGTACTGCACTTGTTTTGCATTTATGTAGCTCCTACATAATCATCTGTCCACATACCTCGCGTTACCCAGGCCGTCTGAACATGTGAAAAAGTGATAAACAGGGGAAGTGCGCTTTGCTAACCTCAGACTTAATAACTGTGTACTACTTTTATTGTGCAGCGAAAATACTGCTATCAGAGATCGGCGGATTGCAACATCTGTTTCCAAGTCAGTGCAGGCCTGACATTTCCTGTTAGACCTAGCGCCAACTACTGATTAACTTTGAATACTAACGCAATCGTCTGGATCAACTGCAAGAACGGGCTCGCTGTTCCACCTCTGTGGTCCAGCGGTTAGCGTCGCGGCTTCTTATGCCTACGCCCTGGATTCAAGCCCTAGCATTCCTGACTTTTATTTAGTTCTGTGATTTGTTTAGCTCTTCATGCAGGTTTGGAAGGGGCTGCTGCTGTTTCTGGCATCGTGCTCTACGAGGTTCTATCTCAGAACACGCAACGCCAGCTAGCCTTTGCTTAACTTCACACTTCGAACACTAAGGCACCGCACAAAATAAGTACTCATCCTGTCCGCGCCATTCACGTAGGTAACGTTTAATGAGGCCGAGTAAAACGTGATGCGTTGGCGATGATGGAACAGTAAAAACTGGCTGCGTGTCTGCTCATCTCGTTGCAAATTTCAATAAAAGACGGCAGTCTTTGTCGACATTTGCCAAGTAAATGCCTCCCTTTGCTTTCCCGCTCACCTCTCATGCTGTTTCTCTTCCGTTGCGCTCCTCCCAAGGTAAACACACTAAAGGTTTGCTCAAATTCATTTAAATTTACCGCGTTCCACTGCTACAGGCCGGGTTCCTCGATGCCAGCGCTGCAATACGGCGGAGGCGCGCGCGCATCAAGGCGCCATACTTCAACGTTTATAGAACCACGTTGCCCTACTCCACGTGCGTTCCATGCAGAACGTGGAATCTCTCTAGTGGCACCTTTCGTTGCTGTTGCCGGTTGATTTCTGAAGGTTCCGCCAAAAGCTATGGCTTGTATTCAGTGGCGAGGCGCGCATACAGGCAACCGTGTGAGTGCGCCCATGGCCTCCGCGATCAGCTGCCGGCGGCGTGCCGTTGCTCCGGCCGTCCCATTCGGCGCGTCCCCCTAGCAAAAAAATGTAATGCAGCTCACTCCGCAACGGGCCGCGAGGTGGCGGTGCTAGCCGATTGTTTGGCCGTTCGCACCGACTCCTCTGAATGGCTTGGCAGAGATTGCGCGGCTGTGTCTCTTTGCTGTCATAAATCCTCTTAACTCACAGGCGGGCATAAGTTTTGATGAAATAAGAGACTTGACAGTGATTTTATGAAGTCGGCTTGTCTCAGCAGCTTAGGGAAGCTTATTTAACTGAAGGAAAGGTGTGCCAGCGATCAACAAAAGGTTGACCATGTTTCAAGCGTGAAGCGAGCATACGGAGAGGCACGCAGTACTTTCTCGGCGGTTATTTATAGAGTTATTATAAATAGTTATTTGTGGTAATGGACAAGCTTGCGGTTACCGTGCCATGTTGTTGCAATGGCCACCGACCAGCTTCCATCGCGCAAGAAACACCCAGGCCACTGCAACGCAAATTGAAATTACAAGTATGTATATGAAATTTTTCAACGCACTGAAATGTTTTCTGCTTCTGAGAGGCACACGCTTTGATAATCCTACCATTTCGAATGAAAGTACTCGAAAAAATTTTACTGCCGTTCCTCTCTGTGAAGGCTGACCAGCGGACCAGTAGGGTGAAATCGAAGAAGTCCATGAAAAAAAAACACGTTGCTTGTAACGTGTGATTGAACGCATACTCTTTTGTTAATTGGCCTAATGAAACTTGGAGGGACTAGAGTTTATTCTAGCGGACAACCATGGAGCTGTCCGTTTTCCTTACGTCGATGTATTTACAGCAGAAGGGAATTCCAACTTCAGCTGTGAACTACGGAAAGGTGAAAAGCGGATAAAACCTGACGAAATGGTCGAGCCATTGCCGCTGCTAATTGCCATAATTGTTTCACGATAGTTTTGATAAAACAAAAGTTACAGCCGTTTTTTTGTATCCATACACTCCCCGCGGGGCCTTGTAGAACAGACGGGAATTCTGTTGCGTTTATAACGTCACTGTAAACTAATTATGACAATTAAATGAAGCACAAAGTAATGATGGAACCGCCCTGGCGATCAATTTCTTCATGATTTTTTTTTAGTACCGAGATTAGATCGACGTATACAGAGCAAACGCCAGAAAATTGGCTTTGCCGCAAGGGATAGGCTGTCAGCGCGGCTTTTTTTCTACGCACCCTGTCGACGCTCGCAGCTATTGATCAGAACCTAGCCTGTAACATTTCACCTCTAAAAACTTTCACTGAGACAGTTTGCTTAATTGCAGGAATACGAATGCATTTAATTTTAAGCTTTGCGATCGTCAATGTAGATCCGTCGTGGTTGTGTCACCTTCTACTTCGACAATGTCTTAGTCATCAGAGGGATATGTCTGGCGTATAATCTAAGAGTCGTAACGGTTGAGGAGGCGTCGATTAGGACGTCGTTTTAGCTACAGCAAGAACTTGCTTCTTTGTACGCATTGCGTCATTTTTTTTTTGTTCCCTTGGATCTTCTTGCGAGGCCCCCCTCCCTTGGTCACCCGCGTTTCACAGCTCCCGCTGAGAACTGTGGACCTGAGTAGCAGTCTATAAGACCACAGCGCATTCACTGGTCATTTTGCAGGCGAAGCGTGTTTGAATGACTACCCGTCGGCTCCGAATTCGATATCCTGTTCCTAATACACGTGGTTTCTTCCATTTTATTTTCTTAATGCGGCCTGCAATTTTTGGAACCATATCTCGCTCTCGCTGACCCCCAACTCTAGATTTTTTCCGCAATGGAGTATTTAATACTTCCGCAGTGATTATGCTAATAACCTATGCTGCTCCTGGACTCTCCTGTGCGCTTGTGGTACGTAACTGTTTAGGGTGAAACGAAATGGCTAACATTGAAACAAAACATGAAAGTGAAGTTACTTCTCAGATAGGACCTGAAATCAGTAACGAAAAGTTCTCGTATTTTAGGTATTCATACCAATCACAGTGATTATTGCGCTTCCCCGTAGGCACTGAAATATCTTTAAGAACGAAATAAAAACGGAGTACATCAGAGTTAAACTTTTGTTTGTTTGTTGCCGTTGAAATAGAAAACGTAATAGCATAACGCAGATGTGCAACGGAGATTACAATGTCGCTCAGGAATCCCTCAACATAATTCTCTTCCAGCGTTTTTCAGTCTCTCAGTAATACAACCGGTATTACGTCCAATAAAGATTGATTCGAATGCCAGAAAACAGAGCGGCCAATCGCGGTGTCAACTTATAGCCCTGGCTTTACAGGACTGAATTAAGAACGTACGGCCACATAAGAAATAAGAATTCCTGTTTATGAGTTGAACATCATTTAAACGCGGGAAATTTCGCAACCGCGGTATTATCGGAAAGGCAGTCGGTTCCGTGGAGCGAAGTGCGGAACAGTTCATGTAAAAACAACCCCTCTTGTCCTGAACGTAGCTGACATAAATGCATCACCAGGTGCTGGAATATTACTTTCCATTCCTAAAAGCAGCTACGGCTGTTCATTTTTGTCATGCGGAGCGCAAAAGCTGTCAGAATCCATTTTGGGGGGACCGTCGCAGCACGGACGGCTGTTGCTTTCAACCATCGGCTCCGCGCGCCGCGGTGCGGTGGAAAACGGCGAAACAGCCCCTTCGAAATTACGCTCTCTCCAGCCGAATGGGACGGCCGGAGCAATGCGCGCCGCCGGCAGCCGATCGCGGAGGCCGTGGTGCGCCGTCACTCGTTGCGTCGGGCTCCGCGGGATGGCGGTAGTTGTCCGTTCTAAGCACATGACTGTGTTGCGCGTTAACAAACCCTACCCCATCGAACGCGAAGTAATGCCTCGACTTCAATGCGAGTGCGAATAATAACACCTCCTTTGACACCACCGTTGAGAATCGGGTTGAAACGGAGCAGACGACGCACGCCGGCGTTTTTTTCTTCAGCGTGGGGACACAGTGGCCCAAGCCGCGCCATGTCCGTGGCGCATCGGCCATGTCCACCGTGGCCAGGTCTGTGGCCGTTTCCAGTGTTGCCAAGCGAAGAAATTGACAGATAAACTTTTCAGCGAATACCACCTATAGTGGCGCGGGCAACAGCAGGTGACGGTTTTCTGCAGTAGATGAAGTGTATCA
This sequence comes from Haemaphysalis longicornis, assembly GCF_048455015.1. NCBI lineage: Eukaryota > Metazoa > Arthropoda > Arachnida > Ixodida > Ixodidae > Haemaphysalis > Haemaphysalis longicornis. The sequence goes on along the minus strand of NW_027526460.1, from coordinate 100,841,559 downwards.
TTTGCTATCGCAAAAACCAAGCATCGGTTAATTTTTTAATAAACGAACACTGCAAATATCGCTTGTGTATTGATTTTCTGTCTTATATTTGCGTAATGTTGACAAGTATGAACATTGACACAGGACTTAGACGTTTAGATTTGACTGTGAGTATTTAAGACTATTGCGCAGGTTCTGTTTTAATTTGGCCGGGTGGCTGAATCGAGTCACCGACAGACAGACAGACAGACAGACAGACAGCCAGACAGACAGACAGACCAAAATTTCTGGGTTTATGTTGCCCAAGAAAGACTATCTTCTTTGAAAGACGCACAGTGACGGTAAGGTGAATGGGCAAGCAACCGGAGCGCATTGGCTTAAGTGCGGCTTTTGCGGCCATGGTGTATGGCCCGGTGACTGGGAACAAGGAAGATAGAAGTAATGAATGAACTCGAGCTTCCACCAAACGCGGACGACGTATGGAATTACTGGGAGGACGACGAGATGATGCAGTTGACGCAGGCATAAACGGTTTAAGAAAGTGACCAAGCGTGCAAATATCGTTAGCGAACACGGAAGAACCGTAGAGATAGACGAGGCGCAGGCGTGGCTATTGCAATCAGCAAAGGTATTTCTTGCAATTCCATTACTTTGAGACTGACCTTAAAATTATATGGCTTCTTTGACACGCCACACCTGGAACTGCGTTATTTGGTGCGTGCTGTAAAACTCCTGCAGCACTCCTGATTTCACTGGTAAACTTGACGCATGTTAAATGATTTAACTACTGCATACCCTAGCACCCGCATTCTTCTTTTTGGGGACTTGATTTATGCTCTTATTGACTGGGTAAACCCAATTACACTGACATCAGGAGAGCGCGAAGCCCATGAAGTTCTTGATGAGTGCCTCAACTTTAATTTATCCCAAGTTGTATTGAAACAAAACCTCCTATTACCCTGAAAGATTTTCGGCCATTTCATATCTTCCATGAATTAGTGATCACAAAGTAATTCATTCCAAGTTTGTGTTCAACCCCGTTTCTCGTCAGAAAAGTAAAAAAAAAACTATACGTCTTTATGACAAATGAAATTGCAAAGCAATCATTAATGAACTCCGCTCTACCGTCATTTGGAACATTCTTCTAGAGTAGATCAGTGGACGATAACTTGAACATTCTTGCGGTCAAAGTCGCTTATCTTGTTGGAAAATATATGCCCGCATTATTTCCACGCCGGCACTCAAAGACCCTGGTTTACCAAGACTTTAAAACGCCTTGAAAACAAATAGAAAGCCCTCTTTCGTTCATACAACCGAAAAGAAGACGGTTTTCGTATGGGCAAAATACTATGTAGCCGAACAGGACGGCTCAAAAAAATACGCGAAGCAAAGCACACCTTTCACAACTGTAACTTGCCAAACATTCTGAAAAGTTTCACGGAGGTTTTCTGAAATGACCAACCCTTACCCTATGCAGTCTACTAACTTCACCGATGATGTCAGACCAGAAAGCGACTTGGCTGTGAGAACATCTTTAATAACGCGTTTGGATCAGTGTTCACAAAACAAACGGAGCCTTCGTTTTTCATACCGACCTCAACTATACAACTCTTCACGCCATCCATCACATTTTCGTACCTTGTATAGTATCTCCAATAAACAAACTAGGGCTGTCGTCCCCCGTCGGTGTAGATAATATTAGCTCCAAGTTCGTGAAGAACACTGTAGTTCTTTGTGCCGAACATTTATGTTTATTGGTTTTGCAGTCACTTGCAACAGGCCAACTACCCGACGATTGAAGAAAAGGTTGACTGGAAAACTGATTGTCGCTTATCGCCGTAGTAATTAGTTTCACCAGCAGCAGAGTCATTTTCTTTGCCGAGCGTCTACTACTGCTAAAGCTAATCGCCTTATACGACTATCGAATATCTTACTCAGTGCCTTCGTATCTCAAGTCACTGTTCGTCACATCAAGTCCCCACCTTCTTTTTACTGGTGCTTTCACTCATGCGAGCAACACGGGGAACGCATTGGGATGATTAGTCTGCAAAGGCATGTCAAAATCGTTTGAACTTCCGTTAGATTTAGGTCTCTAGCACGAGGCTCAACGTGTGTTTAGCACCCATACCGAATGATGAGCCATATTTTATAAGGCGTCACCCTTTTGGGAATGCAAAGCGCCCTTCTACCCCACGCTCTGCGTTGCAACGGAGGGCGAGAAAACTTAGTGCTCCATGCGGCTTATCTCGCAGCGTCTCCACGAACGCCGAGGGCGACGTCTCTGCGCATCCTGAGCGCCGCCTGGTGGCTCGCCATTCTAGTGTTGATGAATTCCTTTGCTGGACAGCTACGCGCCTGTCTCATGGTGAAGAACGACATGAAAAAGATCGACAGCATGGCTGACATAGCCGCTATGCCCAAGCTCAGCGTCTACGTGCTCAAGGACAGCTCCAATTCACGTTACCTCCAGGTATGCTCGAAACTTATCCGCAAAAAGCACGGTATAAAAAAAACTCGAGAAATTCTGACGAGCAAATTTTCTCAGGCAGTTCTTTTTGACTGTCCCAATTTTCAAAAACGGCGCACAAAACTTGTCAGAATGAAAATAAAATTCATAAACCTATAGGCTACCTCGGGAGGGAGTGCGCAGTTTAAGTTGGGATACCATCGCTACGCAGACCTCCGCTTTGTGAGGCTAGGGAGAGGCTCTGCTACTTGCTTCTGTTCTTTAAACACCCGTCTGGAACGCCATACTTCGTTATGCATAAGTTATACATAATTCGAGGTAAATGTGGTGACTTAGTAACATCAGTCGGTCTGTTTTACGTGCGTCCAAATCCGTTGGGAATATTTCGAACAATATTTTAGGAAGGGAAATTAACTCTGTGTTCTATTGCAGTCGTGGACAAGGGAGGAGGTAACGTCTGCTATAAAAGATAAAAGTGGACTATAGGGTCCTCTGAAACAAAACAGACCCGCCGCGGTGGCTCAGTGGCTAAGGCGTTGCGCTGCTGAGCACGAGGTCGCGGGTTCGATTGCCGACCGCGGCGGCCGCTTTTCTGATGGAGGCGAAAAGCAAAAACGCCCGGGTGTACGGGATTTCGGCGCACGTTAATGATCCCCAGGTGGTCAAAATTAATCCGGAGCCCTCCCCTACGGCGCGCCTCATCGCCTGCGTTGCATCGGCGCGTTAAACCCCACACTCAATCAATCAATCAATCAATCAATCAATCAATCAATCAATCAATCAATCAATCAATCAACCAATCAATCAATCAATCAATCAATCAATCAATCAATCAATCAATCAATCAATCAATCAATCAAAACAGATCTAATGATTTGGTGTTGCACGTATCTCACGCACCTCATCTAGACGCACCCAGGGCAAGCGGAACGTGCCGTGTGGAACATGATTCAACAACACCGAACCGCCATCCATGGCCTCTACGGCCTGTCGAGAGATATCCTGATGCAGATTGGCCAGGGAAAAGCCGTCGCCATAAACGCCCTCCTGGTATCTCAAAAAGAGGCAAGCACTTTATTTCTTTTTGAAACACTCCAATGAAAAAACGCAGCAATGTACTTACCGCAACCAAGGAAAGTTACACGCTCAATTATTCGTGTGTCGCCTTGAATAGCGTGGTGTTCTTCTCCCGCGAAATTTTTGCCAAAAGCTTGGTGTTACACAGAGACCGACCAGGCGAGCAGCGGGTTCCTGTATTAGACACGAATAAAATAACTGTTTTAAATGTTATATAATCATATTTTGTATGCCATACGGCTTCAAAACGCTAAAATGTCACAGTGATGCTCAACATTTTCAAGCGACGGCCTCCGAAATCCCGAGTAAATTGGTTCACACGTAGAACATCCAAGCAGAAATACTAATTTCAATGGCTCTGCATTGATTTCGTACGAAGTGCTGCTGGATCTCAATACATACTTCAAAGCGTAATTTTACGGAAGTTTTTCTTAACAAATCCAAAGAGGGAAAATTGAGGCTTTAATTTGGTGCACAAAATAGGCAAGTATGTTTTCGAGAAAACAGGATTGCACTAGGGTTTTCTCATAAATCGCATTTACAGTTCTTTTGAGAACGAGTGAGGCAAATCGGGTAGAAAACATTGCTTTTTCGGAAGGCGCTGAGAGATTGCATCCCTATAAGGGCAGTGAGTTTCGTCGTTGATTTGTCTCCATCACTCGCGCCTTATAGTTTTGACCAACGTTACTAGTTTATTCTAGTAACGTTGGTTTTGACCACGCGTTCGAGTCGATATGCTTGTTGAGATATACAAAATGCCCGCGTATCTACTTGCAAATGTTGTCGAAAGACGGTAGCCTTCTGCAGCCCTGTTAAATTAGTCATCGTATCTTTTAATCTTGTTTTATAGGCATGTCTTTGAGTCTACAGTTGACACTTCATGACCACAGCCATGGTCTCTGATGGGTAAAAGAATGCATGATTCGGCGCGGTTCATTCCAGCGCACCGCCGTAGAGACCACCGAAGCGAACGGTGGCGCCACCTAGCACCGGCTCAGGGAAACAAACGACTTCGCTACCCAGGGCCACTGCCACGTGGCGGCACCATGTCCGCGGCGGGGGACTTCTCGTTCGTCCATGGCTCGGTATTTCGCATTCCTGCAGTGGCTAATTTTAAATGCATAGCATTTTAGTAACTCACAATGTCACGCGGCGTTGGCGTGCCTTGTCGTAGTCCGCAGCCAGGCCACTACACTATAAAAGAAATAACAGTTTCCGGCGCCCGGTTTCGAACCCATGACGCCGCGGGCGGAACGCAAGGTGCCCGGCGCACTACCGACCGAACGCGCCTTATATCCTTCACTCATTTCTGGTTTGTTTCGAAAGTGCCACAAGTTGTCCCGCGCCTCCGAAAGATGGCGACACGGGTCCCGCGATCGAGAGATACGACTTGCCGGCGCACCCCCTCGGAAATGCTGTGCAATTGATCGTGCCCCTCGTGAGGGGGATGTCTTTTTTCCTTTGCCATCTCAGCCCATGAACTATCATCGTCTTTAAAATGAGGCATCCAGGTATTTTTTAAGAAAGGAACGCTGCAAAGATCGCGTATGTGTTGATGTTACGCCTCAGGTTTTCGTTATGTATTTTCGCTCAACTATATTCACAGGTATGAACACAACCACCAGATCTAGATGTCTCAAAATGGCTTGGGCTATATAAAAGTCACGTTCAACAATTGCTTCAAGTGTGGCCGTGTGCCTGAATCGGGGGAAGGACAGACAGACAGACAAAATTTCCGTGTTTAAGTAGCCCAGAAAAGACTATCGTCTTTAATAATTCACTTTTAAGACGCAGTAGGCATGCGGAGGGACGTACACATCGAAAAAGAGTGTCACCGTAACCGTCATCACACGAGATCAACACGACAAGTCTATATTGTAAAAGAGAACTGATGAGATTATTGAAAAGATTACTAACTGGATTTAAAATATCAGTCGCGAACCTTCCCAGCCTAAGGACAAGGCTGTCACCTGTCCCATTATTTTTAATTTAACAGAGTAAACCCTCACAACTAACGAAAGCCTGACATGTTGTCACCCCCCTCCCCCCCCATCGCAGCTATCTCCGCTGGTAACTTACCAGTCAATCAAAGCAAGTTTGGAATCGACATACAATGTAACAAGATGTTTCTTATCATAACTTGTTTAAAGAGGGCGAAAAACTGCGTAATAAAAATATTCGCAGAGTTTCGGTCGGAAGAAGTAGCTCTATATAAGGGAACTGCGCTGGTTAGCCTGTATCCTACCCATACATCGTCACGTGTCTGAAGGTTATATACCACAAGTCCCTTGTTTTTGTCAGCTAGATTAATCGAATCATGGGAGTGTTGAGAATCCATGCTAAGCTGGCTTACCATGCTCGTCTTACATTCTAGACATCAGAGGATCGATTCCCAGGACATATTTATCCTTTTGCTTAAGGGGTTGCCAAAACATTACCGAAGGGAAACTTACAATGCAAACATGGGCTTTAGTTAAACAGCGTCAAAGGGACACGAAACGGTAGCAGTCTAACGAATACAAGAGCCAAAGGCACACAAACGGCAGTCCATCCCACGTCACGGCGGGACGTTCACTTGCGGCCGGGATCTGTCGATGCTGCTAGCGGCTCAGCATTAGCTGACTGGGGATTTCCTTGGCTGACGAATGCCCGCTGAAGGTCGCTCCGCTGACCGCCCGCCGAAGCGGAACCACCGCGGCGTTTTTGTAGTGTTCAACGTAGTTCCCACGCGCCTTCTACAATCAGATCATCCCTGATGTCAGCCGATAGATGGCGCTGGTAGCAGGCGCGTGGTTGGAACAGCCAAGGTAACCAAAGTTGGAACAGCCAAGGTAACCAAAACAGAGGCAAGGCAGATTGAAACGAATAAATGGAGGGAAAAAATGGAAGCTAAAACATCGTTAGAGATGTACAGGGCTGAGAAGGTGAACATCAGAAAGGAAAATTTCTATGATAATTCCCAGGGCAGTGCTTTGCTTTTTGAGGCTAGAGCAGGTTGCCTGCGAACTAAGAGTTTTGTGGGGAAGTATTCACAAAATGATGGGGTATGTGTGGTCTGCGGAAATGAAACAGAAACTATGCGGCACATAGTGTTAGAATGTGAGGGTATCCATCCAAATCTACATGAAGGGAAAATTGGGCTTCCAGAAGCCCTAGGATTTAAGGGTATCACAGAGGAAGTTAACTTCAAGGCTGTCGAGGGGACGAAATGAAGATTTGAATGCTCGTGGACGAAAAGCAGAGAGGGGAATATTGCCTAGGACAGTTACCACCTGTAACAGGGAAAAGAAAGTATTTCGGGCCTAATAAGCTTTAGTGCCTGCCATAATCAGCGCTAGTATTAAACCAATAGTGTAAAACATGGTTATATTAGTCCGTTTTGGTAAGATGACATGTCATCACCCCGCTTCAAAAGGGGAAACCAATAGGAATCATCATCATCATCATGGTAGTTTGACTGGCGCAACACCAGAGTTCATAGGCGAGACCCCCTACAAACTCAGTGACTTCACATTCATTGTTCATTTGAGCTGCCGTGACAACCTTGCCATCAACACAACATAATATTTCACCTGCTTCTTAGACTTTGATATGGCGACCATTTCCTGGCCAATCTCTTGGCCTCGGCAACACCAGGTTTTTCGCCTACCTAGTAAACTAACGCTTTCGCAGTGAAATTGGAAAGCATAAGTTAGCATCGCAAGCAAAAAAGGAACATGCCAATAATTGAAGCAATTATCTACATCCCAGCCTACATTCGGTTGTATATAGGCTGGTTATAAAAATGTTTGTTAACCACATACGCGAGTCTTTGCATTTCGAAAACTCAAAGGAAAAGAACAGATTTAGGAAAGGCTGCTCAGTATTGAATCAAACGTATGCCATCAAGCTGTTAATAGATAAATGCCCTCCGTATAAAAATACCTTTGCATGTCATTTTTAGGCCACGAAAAAGATTCATTTATTAGAAGTCCTGATTGAGGCATTGAGGGGTACTGTGGAGAGGTACACTCGTCTCTCGGACGACATATATAAAGAATGCACGCGCAAGGTAACGGCTCATAAAGCAGTACGAAGTTCCTAGGAGAATAGCGTCATGCACGCGGCAGCGTAGCACCTCAGATACGTGCATCGTTCCCGGAGGGGAGGGGATAGTTAGGAATCTCGGTTGTGAGAAGTCAAGGGTACGAGCAAAAAAAGAATATTTGAACGACTTGAGATTTCCGGATGGCATCTTGTTTAGCGATTCAGAAGTAGACCTACAAGGGAAGATTCGGGCTGTTCACTAGGAAACCGTTGTAGTAGGATTAATGTATCACATCAGAGTAATGTAAATAAACACGCACAATGCACCGACGTCACCCTAGGCAGTGAAATACTAGAAGAAGGGGATCAATATAATCATCTTGGATAAGTTGTAAGGGTTCATCCCAACCGCGAGAAGGGATAAGGCGTACAATTACTATGTCCTGGACAGCATTCAGCAAACACTATAATTTAACAAAGTGAAAGGCAGTTCTGTTACTTAAAATAAAGGCATGCAACCCATGCGAGCTCGCGTTGATGACTTCTCGCGAATGAACTTTGACACTTTCTAAGAAACTTCAAAGGAAACTTAGGTCCGTGAAACGAGCCATGTAAAGAATGTTTACACGAGTAACACTTAAATGTAGGGCACGAGCACCTTGGGTTATTCATCAAATTTGGCGGAAGGTATCTCACCTCAAATTAAAAAATATAAAAGTCGAGTTGGGCTCGACATATATGAAGGGGAAAAAAACAGTCGTTGGAATACTACAACATGCAGTGGATGACGAAAGACAGGACTTGAAGTAGGAGAATGCTGATAACCCAATGTACAAATCAGGAAAAAACTGATATCTTGTATGGACAAAGAAATCTCAACTATGAGCAGTTGGAAATCCAAAAGACAGGTCTTCACCTTGAGGTAGCAATAACAATGCTGGCGATGATGGTTGCAATTATATTTAGATCTATGCATTTGTGTGTGTCACGTGTACACGTGTGCGCATTTGCATGAATGCGTGCCATCATGGTTTATGTTCGCATTATTTTAAAGGGAAGCTTTCTATGCCTAAATGATGGCTCCGGGTTTCGAGCCAAAACGCACTGAGAAAAGCGAACTTTAAACACACTGCATGAAAGCAATGATTAAGGGGAAATACATTATCTAAACTTGGTTGTACTTTGGCTTTGGACTTTGGTGGCGTTGCGTTCGTCGTTGGCGTCGGGCTTTGGAGGTGTTGAAGTAGACTTTGGCTTTGGGCTTGGGCAGTTAGGATTTTCAGCAATGGGAGAGTGTAATTAGGACTTTGGCTCTGACTCAGGTTTCATGAGAGAAAACTTCGCGTTTAACCACTTTTTTCTAAGAAAACGAATTTAATTTTTCTCGAATGTTTGTGTGCTGTTTGCCTACACCTTCAAAACCTAAACTACAGAGGTGTGATCCCAGCGATTACTAAGTGTAGTGTTTCGGCTGTGTAAACTTCTCGGGTTCAATGTTCTTTCTTGTTTTTCCCCACCAGGCAACCACTTTCTGCGCGAATACTCAAGTTGGAGAGTTCTACTTTGCAAGGGACCTCATGACCTCTTACATGTTCGGAGCTTACATGAGCCGCCAAATGAATGGACGCATACGACACGGCATCGAAAAAGTGTGGGTGGTTTCTTCCAGCTAGGAGTTTCTCTCCAGTGTGTTAAATCGAAGCAAGGAGGATATATTTTGCATACTTTATTCATCGATACTGCGTAACATGACTGCCACTATACTTTATTAAACTAACACCAACATGTATAGGCAAGGTGCAATGATGCGCGCCGAGCACTCCTTTTGTAAGGATGACACAAGTACCTGCCGTTGTTTCGAAAACTGCGTAGGAAACAGGACTACTCGTCAATTGCTACATACCTTTTATTCGGTTCTTTGGAACATTGTATATTGTCTAAAATTCCTGAAGTTCACTTTCAGCTACAAACCCACCTCTTGGGGTTTAAAAACAAATGCTCAGGACGGCTTGCGATGGTGATGCTCCCCCATTTATTTTAAATAAAAGGCCATTGCTGCTTTACACATAAGACTTCCAACAACATAGCGAGGACGCTGTATGTACGAAAGGTAAACAAGAGAAGGTCACATTTGTGCCATCAATGAGGCTATACACAACACTGCGGGGTACAAAAAAAACTCCTTTGGAAGGAATTTACCTATTACAAATACATGAGCCATTCGGAAGACACTTCCGCTTTATGAGCAGCATTGAAGGACCGGCGAGTAGAGGAAAAGTTGGCGGGACTTCTTGGCGCGAGAAAATTCCTCACAGAAAGAGCGAGAACTACTCGGTCAGGAAGACTGTGAGCACAAGAATGCGGCATCTCTGTGGCAATGTCTGAACCTCATCTAGATGGCGGACCTAAAAGGTTGAATTGAGGGGGGGGGGTAAATTTTACAAGTCATTAGAATATATCGCACCTACTCGCGATTTGCAGATAAGATTGTAGTGTTCAGTGGGAGGATCACCGCCAAACAATCCAGCAGGAACCATAGGCTGAGCTCTCGGCCCTAAGCTTAAGGATAATTATTAGAAAACCAGAATTAGTATTAAACTCACATGCAATAAGACTCCCCTTCGGCTTAGGTAGTATACCACAGTATATGAACATATACCTCTGGGCATGGAAGTCTGCTTACATGGCTTAATGTATGCGCAATTTTTCTTGTGTTCAACTTTACGCCTCCCGCGTTTACGGCTTGTTGGCGCACTTACCACATCGGTTGCTCTCATCCGGCGTTGAAACTGGCGGCACACCCAACATCGCATCATTTTCAATTTCGTTGGACGGAAAACGTTTCTCCGACGTTTCCTACGAGCATCAGGCACTCTGACAGCTTCTCCTCGCCCGAAATGAAACCACGAGCTGTGAAATACCGCAAAACTTCAAATAACACCGGGCAAACAGACTGCTGAGCCTGGCGCGCTATGAAGTCACGAGTCAGGTGGTACCCGGCCGCTCCGACTGACCGAAGGCAATCTAGCGTTCTGCCTGGCGGGCTTGAGAGCCACGGGTCGCGGAATCCTCCAAGAGAGCCAACAAACGCAATCACAAAAGACGGCTTCGCCGGGCGCACTTTCAGACCCGAGCCACCCCATCTCCTGACACCTTCAACGAACATCAGGCAAACTAACGTCTCCACCTAGCGCGCTAAGATATAGAGACAGAGAACAAACTTTATTGAAGGATAAAAAAGGGGAAAGGGATCGAGAGGGCAGGGAATCATAGTGGGGGGGCCTCTGATTCGACAGCCCTCTCCAGGGCCACCGGACCAAGATGGCCTGCACTACAAGACCTGGAGTGGCCAAGGCTGCCTCCAATATCTTAGTTCAGTTATTCGTATATGCGTTGTCCTCTGGTGGCCAGATAACCGTGCACACCCAGATGGCGTACTAGAGAGTAGAGCGTTTAGCATGGAGTACCCTGGGAGGGAAGGGAAAGCCACGGCGATGAAATATGCAGTGGGTGAGGTATTCTGCAAAGATGTTAAGGTGGAGAGGGAGTGGAAGAATGGTCGAGCAGGGTACCAGAAAATGTGAGTTTCCGTGAACCTGGCTCGGAAGATGTCCCGTCAGGACCTTAAAATCCGTACCGCCGTGCTGTTCCGAACAGCTCGCGTTGAGTTCAGTAGAAAGTTTAGGCTTCATCCGGATGGCTCACACAGTCGGAAAGCGAGTATTACGGGCAAAGTTTCAGCCTTCCCGATTCTATGACCCACTATCGCTACGCTGCCTTGGTGAGTGTCTCGATAGTAGAAAATAACACAAATTGCACCCCGTGCTTGAGCCACAAAGTGTTGTGCCCGCATTTCTCTTTTATTTCTGTTGATGGAGTCAAATGCCACTCTGAACCAACATTCGCAGTGAGAAGCCTAAACCGTCAAAATTATAGCTGAACTCTGCACTGTAATGACCGACGATTTTACAACCGCAGGAGAAATCACCATAGCCATCGCTTCCACTGCTGCTAAAATTTATATCTGAATGTCACGGAGACTCAAGCTACCTGTCGGCATTGCACCACCGGCTTCATCGCACTCTGGCTTTCCACATCCTACAGTTCAGCCTGAATTCCCTTGACCCCTCGGCATTATCTGTAGCTCAGAGCATGCCTGTCTCGCATATCTACTAGGAATAGCCCTCAAGCATTCTTTCTATTCTTTCGTTCTTAAGCCGGGTTTCACATGCGCGCGTGACAATTTGCGCTCATACGATGCTTCAACGCCGGATTTTTTAGGCGAAAGCTCAAGATTTCTGTTTGAAGCACACCGGTTCTGAGGTGCAGAAAACGTCAGGTGCAGAAAATAGGAGCCTGAGCCGAACATTGCGCGTCAAGGAAAGGGGTACAGCAATGCTGGGAGGAGGTCGGATGAGGGCTCTGAGAAAACGCGGTGGAGCGCGCGCCGGTGCGGAGCGTTGGCCGGGGATCATATGCTTGGAAAGTGAAACAGCGGAGCCGAAGGACGACGGGGTACATCGAGAAGCGCGTGTCTCCGCCGACAACTATTATGTTCAAACCCTTTAAAAACATTGTTGGGTTCCTCTGTACATTGCATATGTACATCTTTTTTGGTTTAACTTAATAGAGGCTTTAAAGGAGCCATGAAGAGACAATACAACTTTGTTTAATTTGAAAGAACTAGGATTCAGTATCTCACTCAGCTCCATTACAGCCACAAAATATGCTTTTTTTAACGGAAAAAAGCAAGAAGTATTTAAAAACTTTCGAATTTTGCGCCACAGTGACGTGTTATGAGCAAGAATGACGTCACACGGGCCAACAATGAAACATAATTTTCAGTGCGTTAGCTGCACGTTAGCATTCAAGTGATACGGTCAAATGGAACTAGAGGCCCCATTACAGACGCCCAGTCATGTGTTGTCGCGACAGGTCAGTTAGACGGCCGCCAATCGCACAAACAAGGTTCCGTGACGTCATAGAAAAGTTGCGGGAAATTGGCTAGGGGGTCGCGACTGCTTCACGCGTTTTCTTTCATATCTCCGTTATTTGTTCGAAGATTGCGATAATATTGGTATCATTGTTATCGGGACTAAGCAGTCTTCCTAATAAACCCAACTTGTATTTTGTCTTCATGGCTCCTTTAAATACTTAAAAAACAAAAACCATCGTGGAAGAACAAAAAAAAGTTCCTGCGTTTTCGCAGCCGCCCCTTTCCATAGGGGCGATTGCCCGTGCAAGCCTGGTGAACTTCCCACGCGTTGTAGTCCCACACAAGGGCCCAGCTCCAGGCCGGGGAGTCGCTTGTACATATTTTACCGGTACGTTCCCGGCGTCACCAAGGCACCCGAATGCCCATGGTGCCTTCCACAGCCATGGTGGACGCTCAACTCGCAACCGCCTGTGGCAGGACATGCCGCCAGACTCTTTCATCCCCCGCAATGGCGCAAGGCGGCATGGTGGGCGGGGCCCCGCCAGATAGACAAGGGTCAGGGGCCCCTCGCAAGCGTAAAGGCAGATTTCCAGACGTGAATTCCCATTTGAACGGTCCGAACTCGACCAGGGCCGCCTGTACCCAATAAAGAAACCAGTGGGTGCCCGGGTACCTCTGAGCCATGGCTGCGGTAAAAGTTATGACCCCTTCCACCGGGGCATCTCCCGACGAAGTCGGGGAACTTCCCAACAACTGTTCTCCTTTGCAGGGGGTGCTTGTACCAATTTTGACTGGTTAGTGCCCAGCGGTACCCAAGCACCTCCCACATTCTTGTACCCCATGGTAAAAACCGACGTGGTGAAACGGTTTCCAGTACACTGGATCCCGCGTAGGGGGGTGCCTGTCCCCATTTTGATTCTGGTGGGTGACCAGCGGCCCCAGAGGAACCTACCACGTCTGCCGCAGTGGTAGGTAGTGCGTGTTCAATCCCTTTATCCCCTGCCGAGACAGGGGGCGCTTGTACCCTTTGAACTGATGGGTGCCCAGCGGACCCAGACTCCGCCCGAAGGGGTTCGAAGGACCTACAACCTGGCCCCCAATGGCTGCTTGCGGTCAAGTCGAAGCGTTTGTTCTACCGTTGAGACAAGCTACGCTACGGGGACGCTTGTACCCTTTAAAGAAACCGGTGGGTATCCGTCGGCCTTACAGTAACAGTGTTTTAACACTCCACCATCGCTGTCGGATTGTTTCATGCGCCCGGGTGCACGTTTCCTATGGCCAGGGTGATTCCGAGAGCTGCGAAATTCGTGAGAGGGTGTCCTGTTGTCGGCCTGGTGGCGATTTTGAAGTCGTCTTGTGGCAGGGTAGGGATTGTTCTATCGAAGGTTTGTTGCTGATACAGCCTTGCTTGCATGCGAATTGGTGGTTTCTTCCTTCATGAGATGCTTTTCCCTCAAGCGTTCCTTGGATTTTTTCTTCATTCGTTCTTGCTTGGTCCCAGCCAGCGTCGTGTTTGCTCTCCTTCATAGCGTATGCTGGCACATCGTTGAGGAAATGGCGAAGCGACGCCATTCGTGGCTTTAGGTTCATTGCGGCCCCTGGGGTTGTTGGTAGATCGGATGCTGCAGCATCATGGATTTCACGGCGCAGCCTGGGCCGACGAACGTGTAGGTAGTCCGCCAAACAAACTGCCCCTGCTGTAATCGTCTTTGAAGTGCAAAACAATGGTCTTTTGTGTACTGTATCCTCGAAATACGTGTATCCCAAGGATGAAGTACAGGGGATCATCTTTGGATATCCACCGCGCTCACCATCGGAAGACACCATGAGAGGCCTTAGAGTCCAGACGTTAAACAACAAAAACTCCGAAGCCCACATGTCAGCGCAGTCGAAAACAGCACTTGCTTTACACGGAAATGCCTCCATTTCATACCCGTTTGCCTCTAATGCTCCTTCTCTCCCGTCTCGCTCGTTCCACGGTAAATACGCTAGACGTTTGCTCAAGTACATTCGAATTTACCACGTCCACTACTCCTAGCGCGTATCACGCGCCACCTGCCCGATCGTTTCGTTACTGTTGCTATTTGACTTCTTCGGGTGCCGCCAGGAGGAGCTAGTCCCCGGGCAAGCGTAATTCTGAGGTGCTAGTGTCGCGGACACGCGTACTTTTTGGGTGTATTTTTTATTTAATCATGCAACCACTGAATTGAATTGAATGACATTTATTAAGATGGGGGAGGCCTCATGGCCGTAGTTGCGGAAGGGGAAGAAGGGCGGAGAGGGGGAGGTGGTCACTCAATATGTTTAATCAAGCATCCGTGGATTTTTTTAAAAAAAGTATTGTTTAATAGCAAATCGCACTCCTTTACTGATGTTTTGCCTCACATATGCGTAATGTCTTGTTCTTACCGAACAATGTTGGCAAGTTTGACCATTGGCACACGATGTAGATGTTTAGAGATGGCTATGCCTATACAAACCAATCACTCAGCATCTGCCTTAACTTTGGCGAGGCAGCTGTATAGAATAACAGACAGGCAGCCTAAGAGACCAACAGACAGGCCGAAATTTCCGCGTTCAAGTAGTCCACGGTGTAAGAAATAGTTTAGGTGCGGTGCGGACTTGAGACCGGATTTTGGGCAAATGCCTGTTTTGTTCCTTGCGCTCCTATCGCCCCAATTTTGATATATGAGCCCGAATTAGAGGTTAAGAATGGCTTTTATGGTGTTTTATAGTCCCTATAAAGCCTATCTTGGCGTTTGTGCCTAAATCCTATAAATGCCTTTAAATGCATATTTTTAAAATCGGTGCCTACAGGAACACTATTTGGCCCCAAGTTTTGCTTTCCAGGGAATTTAGAGATCGTTATTCACGTTACCGGGCAGCACTGAGTGTTCGGAAATCTCTTAGGCCCTCTACTTCTCTAGTTCAATCAACTTCCGAAAATAACCGCGAACAGCTGTAGAATGGGACGCCCACTCTCAGTGACAACAAGGACAATTCTGAATAAAAAAATCTGTAGGTGGTGCTAGTTTGTTGTTTTTACAATTTTCACAGTGATTCCTAGACTAAGTTCCGCGTGTTTTCTAAACAGGTTTCTCCAACATCCTCCCTCGTTTCTAGAAGCATACTGGAACCCAACTCTCTCCAAATCTATTTTCAATGCAAGGGTTGGACATCGAATGCGTTTTGATGAGAAGATCATTATTATATTGAAGTGCAAGCAGCTAAACATCACTGCAGTTCCTTACGCCTTACAATTCACACTGCCGGCGGGCTGTAAGACCTGAAATATTTCCCATAAAAAATTTGTTCCCATAAAAAAATTGTTCGGCTGCTAAAATCTATTTGAAAAACGCACTCGAAATGTGTGGGAGTGTATTTGGCTGTATTGGGACCACTTGCCTGAACAATTTGGATAATATCATTGTATATGACAAAATTACTCGAGTTGTACCTAACTGTCCTTATGTAAGGGCGTGGTAATGTCTTGATAAATCTTCGTCAGTGTTGCGTTTAGTGTCTGCGCCTGTTTATGTTGTGTCGTAATTAAAAGAACCCTGCAACTTTTTTTCAGCTATTATTGGAAATAACAAGTGCTTTCAGAACGTACTTTCAGAAGGCGCATGACAAAATATTTCGAGTCCTATATACGTATATATGATGGCGTTTTCGATGTGTGCGATGAACTAGGTGTGTCTAGGTATATATCTACTCAAAAACACACACCCGCACATGCGCACGCACACAAAAAATATTATGTACCCCTGCCCCATAACCACATTTTTTCTGATACTCCACCGTTAACACTACCCAGAACTCCCCTTGATAATCTGTCGCCAGTAACTTATTGTATTGGTTATTTATTCACCTTCAAATTAAACAAAAAACATTTGTTACGGGACAGGCAACAAAAAACAAAATTAAATTGTACAAGCACATAATGTGTCAGTATTAGTGAAGATCGAAATTAGATTATCGTAAGCCAATGCCCATATGAAAGAAGAACAACAATAACATTATCAAGTATTTGTATTCCGTAATGTTTTGCGCTAGGTTAAATTACACCGCAAACATGCCAGCACACGAGGAAACACCAAAGTGTACTGCCCTCCCCCACTCGCATAATATAATTATAGACGCCCGCGAACCATTTTGTTATGCCATTTGTGGAAAACTGCGACCGGGAAGGGGACTCACTTCGGACCATATTTACGCCTACGTTAAGCAGAATTGAATAAGCCTTTTTAGGAAAACATTTCTAGGGCGTACACATATTCGCATGTCTTCAGGCCCAAAGTACCCAGTGTGCTTATCCGCTTTTGAAACGGCAATTCGCTCGCACGACGCATGAGAACAGCAATGACAATTTCCCGAGGACGTTAGGTAGCAATAAATAAAGTAATGAAAGGATGCAACAACGCCCATACAGCTTTGTGAGACGTGACTTCCTCTTCACGTTGCACACCATCCGTGGTATTCTGGCCCATGGCATGGGTTTACTGCGCTTAGACCGTCGAGTAAATTGAATGTAAGTGCAAGATTTTTACACTAAAGCCAATAAAGCTGTGTGCTGTAATTAAGGCTCCGGGACACTCCCAAGCGTTCAGGGAAAGCCACACGCAATATGGCACAATCCTACTTCTGCAGCAGCTTGGTTACATCAGTGCCATATATAGGCGAGAACGAAAGGCGCTGGGGCGCCGAACAAGATGAGTTCGCCTTGCCGGGTGCAGTGTCAACACCTAAACAATTTCTTGCACCGTTCGTAACCCATTTCTTGCAGCGTGAAGTAACCGTGAAGTAACCAAAGAAAGCCTGTCGTCTTTAAAAATTATTTCGTTATCTCATTTCTGACAGCGTGGTGGCCCTCCGGGAAAGCGGCATGTCGGAATACATGCAGTCGCGGGACATGGATCCACTGGAGCGCTGCGCGGTTGCTGAAGAACAGGAAGAGCTGAAACTGCGGGAAATGGCCTCCATCTTCTATCTCTACGCGTTCTCCTGTGCTTTGTGCGGCGTGGCTTTCTTAGCAGAGCTTGCCATTCATTTCTTGGTCACGGGCAGTCCTCACAGACACAGTGTTTCATTGCAGGTCCCGAGTTGGAGAATGTAGCCATCGTAATTGAAGCTCATAACGCCATGGCCACTTGCAGGCATGGTGTTGTGTGCTGCCGTGACTAGACTGCCAATAACTTGCCTCAGATGTGTTCCATAGAGCTTAAGGTAACAGTAAATAGTCTTTGGAAACTCATAAGCGCTTGCCTGACAAATTGGTTTTTAAGCGCGCGCAGAATTTTCAGTCGCAGAAAGGGCGATGACCAAGAGCTGCAAAAGTAAGGGCGCAGCGCCCTAATCATTGTTCATACAAGCTATTCACGAACGCAATGGTTATTCGCATAACCAGCTCTCTGGACTTTGAACAACCACGCCAGCAAGCTTCTCTGAAAAGAAATATGAGATAATTTCGCACGCCGTCACAGTGGTTCCTTAGCGCGCCAAAGGAGTCCACAATGCTTCCCCATTTGAATCACACAAGCACACTTTTTCCAGCCGGTACCGAAGGGATAATTGGAAAAAATCTGGGTCAAAAAATAAAGGAAGCGTACTTGAGGTACTTGACATTTTACGAAGCAATCACTTTCTCTGTCACTCCACTCGGGTATTAAAAAACATGCGTAAAAAATTGCGCTCATAAAATTTAACGGGTGGACTAATGATAGTCACGAAGTAATGAAACATAATGGTAAAAAACACGTGGAGGAGCACTGTACAAACTACGTAATAAATAACACGTAATAACAAGAACGCGTAATATTAAATTACGGAATATTAAGAGGGAAGCAGTTATACCTTTCTTAGTAAATTATTATTGCTGGAGCAGGTCATTAAAAGAAAATCCAAAGGAGTTCCTATGGGCTCGGCGGCATTTGATAAGTAGCCTTAAATCTGAGCACTAAGCTACCCCTGTCACTAAAAGAATACATCACCAATCAATAATTCCAATGATTACAAATGAAGCGAAAACTTCTGGTTTAACTAGGCACCTTGAGAGGATGCGTCGGGCGGCCTAACGTAATATGGGGAAAAGAACACTTGGGGTAACACCAATTCGTCACAAAACAGTGCCATGAATTTGCGAAACAACAAGACCCGAAGACATTGCAGCCCAAATTAAGCGGCTGGACAGGTCATGTAATGCGCATGACGGACAAGTGGTGGACCATCCGTTCATTGATGTGGCTGGCAAGGGGCGATAAACAAAACAGGGAGAACCAATGTCCCAGTGGTGAGCTAAAATACGAATATTTATGGAGATGGTAGGCTCAGAATCCCAGTGACAGTAGGGGTTGGAAAACTCTTCAGCGGACACATTTGTCCTAAAGGGGATGCCAATAAGATGTTGATAATACCGATAACACATTTATAAACAAGCGCAACTAAAACAAAATAAGTTCTGAGACCCCATGCACTATAGTACTAAGACGAACGCCGCAAGAGGTGACAGTGGGGTATTGCTATGCTAATCTCTGCCTTCGTTGCTCAATAAATTTGTTATTTCCGCCGAAGACACCCTTCAAATGCATGGCTTAACGCGCAGCCACATCGCGATGTCGTATACCTACGCAAAAAACTGAGCTGCGCTCAGTTTTGTAGAACTGTTTCCTCCGCACTATTAACAGCGCTCGCTTACGGAAGGTAAAACGGTAGCCGCTTATTCCCTTTCCCGTTACACGCAGCACAAGGTGGATTTTTGGTTGACAGCAACCAAGAATGATTAGGCAACCGTAGCATTAAAAGCAGTCGTTAAAAATCAACAGGAAGACATTTTTTCTTTATTTCTGTGATCGTACTTCATTCATTCATATCGTTCAAGTGATGGTCCAAAATATCACGTTGAAAGGTGCTGGCGTAAAAGGAACTTCGGCCACAGCTAATTATGCTGCTTGTTGCGCCTCGGATACATTGAATATATGGAAGTCGAGCTTCTAGCAAAAGGCGTTCCCGTATGAAGGGGAATGCGGAGGTGCGCCTGAAGCACTCACGTTCCGTTCGAAGTATAAAACTACCAAGAAACTGGCACTACTGTAGGTAGAAAAGCAGTAGTAATCTTCGTTGTTTCGCACACACGAATAATTATTAGGAAAGTTACACAACGTATATATATATATATTTATAAGTATGTAGCAGTTACCGCAATATTACTGACATGATAAAAAATTTATCTGGTGCACATTTATTATTGTTGAACTATTCAGAGGTAAAGTCTGCGCTTCGTTAAAGTAACTAATTGCAACAAATTGAGATTACCTGTTAAGTGTCGGCATCATTTATTTTCACAAAACGCTGACGTCATGTGGCTGGCACGATGCCTAGCTTGTCAGAATTAGTGGCGTAATATAATGCTTAAATAACAGTAGTTACGTCTCTTCTGTATGCGTCATGCAAGCGCCGTAAGGCATTAGAACTGATAGAACTGGTGGAGCGTGCGGGTTCGTCATCCCCATCCTGGTCCCAGCGTCGCATCGCATCGGTATGGACGTTGCCGCCAGGGATTTTGAAGCCGCGCCGGGCAGCCCCAGCCCAGCAGAGACCACCACAAGACGATGTCCCCTGCCTCGTGTCCCCAGCCCGAAAGACCCAAGTGACGACAAGCCGAGATGAGCCGTGACCATACAAGCCGAAGATGGATTCCCCCGCCCTTCCGTCCGACGTGGCCTTAGGACCTTTGGCGCTTCGTCGCGGCTGAAGCCATTGCTGTTGCTGGGCCAGGCATCAATCAACACCATCATCGTCATTCGTGGCGGCAAGCGATTCGTCTGCATTTCTCATCGCACACTCATCCGCATTCATTCGCCAACGGGCGTCGGCGTCGACCGGGACAGTCGTCTTCGACCGGCGGGGTGATGTCACGGGACGTAGCGGACAATCCCCGTGGCGCCATGGCCCACCACCAAGGATGGTGACGACGAAGAAGAGCTGTGTGCGCCGCGCTGCCAGGCCGGGCTCCGTTTTGGCATTATGTAAATAGTTCTTTAACCATTATGTAAATACATCGCTTCGTCGCTACATGGTCCATGTCATCTGCCGCCACGTAACAATATCGAGCAGGGAAGTTGCTTAGGATTGCTATTTGTCGGGAATATCCATATATTGTAGAAAGTGCTACAATTTCCAAACTCCGAAATAACTGAACTCTGGTCTCCGTCTAGCCTTCAGCGAACTGTGAAAGTTGGGAAGCAAATCAACACTGTACTAGAAACGATTTCTAAATGTGCATGGGCGTACCAACTATATTTTTTCCCAATTAAAATTTTAAATTTGCAAATGGCCCTAGTTTCATCAATATTTGGGGAAATAAAGCGGTGTGTGCATGTCCCTTAAATTGTGTGCAATCGACTACAGCAATTTCATCCAACCTTCCACAAACTGTTTAACCTTAGACGCGCCTTTTGTTTATTAAGTTTGGTCGAGATATTCAAGGCAAATGTCAGTTAATGGCATCCTTTTGCATTTCTTGTGTTTCTTCTGTGGTCGACAGTTCATGCGAGGACAGGCACCGAAACAAACGAGACTGAATTCTTCGCCCGGAAGCCCGGAAAAATTTTCAGCTAAACTTCTTAGAATTCTCATCACTATTGGCGGTGGCGCTTGCGTGACGTCCTGGACCCAAGATTGAAGACGGCTCTCCCTTCGACAGATGGAATACGATTTTAAGTTTGAATCTTTAGGGGGAGAAAGTAGTAGAATGGTTCAAGGGCAGGCTTCGCCGGTACTTCAACACCCTAAATTTGATCATTGGCATTGCTAATTGGAATTACAGTCGAACCTGGTTACAACGAAGTAGTGTCGGCGCAGCAAATTAGTTCGTTATATCCGATATTCGTTGTAACAGGGTCGGCAAAAGTGGGCTTCAAATTCCGTGCCTCCTTGTGGCATTTCAAACTCAGCGGACCAGAACACGACGAAAAGAAAATACAACAAAACAAAGTGTGTTCGGCAAAACAGGCCTGCGTTCTTGTTTATTTGTAGTAGGGTGTGACCTTCTTCAAGCGCCTTTTCCCAGCCCTGAACAGGATGGAGTTTTCCACATGGTCTCCACACGAAAGCGCCTTTTCTACTTGCGCATTTATTTTACTCCGGAAGCTTTTCCAAATATTCTATCAGTCTTCCTGAAATAATTCTTCGTCATAGCTGATATGGCACGCTGCTCATGCGGTTTCGGTTTCGTTATAAACAGAGTAAGTGTCACTGGAAAAGAGCGTGGCCAACCAAAGTGCGTATTTAGTTTGCTGTAGCCGATAATTCACTATATCACTGTTCATTATAGGGAGGGCTAAGTGTACTCATACTCCATCCGCTGCAGAAAGAGATGTCATGTGTTTTTTATTTAGCTGTAATATCGTGCCGTCTGCATTATAACTCTCATTAAAGCAGAAACATGGGATGATTTCATCAAACGAGAAAAGCGAACGTTACCGTCAACGTCAACATAAATGGTCTGAAAATTGTCGCCGCTGTAAAAAGAGAAAAAAAAACATTAGAAACACATTCGAGGTCTTATGAGATTGGAATCTGGGTCTTTGCAGCAGAAGACAAGTGATTTACCACTTTGCTAACGTGGCACACCGCCAGAAAGGTAAAGCTCTTAATCCGTATTTAGATATTACGGTATGTCTTAGGAGACTTATTTTACGTCAGTAGGTGATTACTATGTATATAGTTAATAAAAATATAGAACCACACGTAATTTGCTGTGTGCTCAAAATTTCCTCTCATCGTCTGTTTTATTTTCACACGCAAGTAATGGCATATCGTGAGCGGCGATACTTCTTTTCGCTATATGCGTTCGCTTTTGTTGTTGACTCTTCTACACTCTCCTGGCCCAGTTACTGTTCCGTTTTAGGGCCTGAACTGTAAAATCCCCCATAGTAATCATAGACAGCTCCTCAGTAAAACAGAGAAGACTTCTACGTGCAACAGGAACACTATACGTATCGCTGAGATTATTCTCATGATTTTTCAAGCACGTTGATAACACCTGATCGTCATTGTAAGAGCAGGGGTCGAAGCCGTTAAGCTTGGGCTATCACTAGATAACAAGACATGTTTATTCCTAGTCATACGTCGGCTATGGGCACAGTCAGTGCCCTTGAAACTTTCTCCTTCCTCAATGAACCCTAGAATTTTGGTAAGTGGATGCTATTTAACATATCGCTGTTTGATGGACCAGTTCCGATTACCAACGCAGACGTTATTCCGTGTGAAAAGCTTAATGCCAGCGAATAGTCTACACTAAAATCAGCGCGTCACGTTGGGCACAGTAAAAATTGCCGGACCCCACACCTGAATCTGAAGGAGGGGGCGCTATGTTGGATCTTGTATTTGTCAGCAGAAGCGTTATAGATTATAAAGTTCGTGTAGGAGATGGTATATCTGACCATAGATTAGGTATCTTTTCCCGCACCATAAAACAGTGCGTGAAGTCTCGGCCCAAACGCAAAACTGTCAAAAACTTCAAGCAGGCTAATGATAACGTGATTCTCGATGAGCCGTGGGCGTTAGTATATAACTTGCGAAACCACGATGCTATCGCCTTGATGAATAAGTCTAAAGGCACTGTTAAAAAATGCATTGACAAGATTGTTCCTACGAGGCGTATTAAGTCAAATCGCCAAAACCCCTGTGTTGATAAAAACATTATAGATTTGAATCGCAGGGTTAAACATGCAAAAAGAATAAAGTTGCCAATAACGAATCACTGCTTCCACTCTGGGAAGAATTACACAGGGTGTTGGCATGTGCGAAAAGTAAATAGTTGGAGCTGACTTTGCCTAGTTTTAATAAAACAAATCCTCAAAAGTTCTGGCGATTTCTCAGCTCGAAATATGAACATATAGATAAAATAAATAACGCGCATGTGCTAATAACGTAGCCTAAGGGCATAGCTGAGGTGGTAAATGAATACTTCCATTCCGTATTCTTTCCGGCTGAAAAGGATTTCCAGTCATTTGTACCTGCCATATTTGAGGGTAACTTTATATCCTCTGAATTTGTCTTTCCTCTGTTATTGAAACTTAAAGAAAGATCTTAAGGGGTGCCGCATAACATTCCCAATGCTTTCTTGCGCCGGTATGCCGAGCCCGTGTCATATATTCTTACTAAAATTTTCCGTTTCAGTTTAAAACTGGCTATCATCCCAGATGATTGGCCCGTCGCCCGGGTAGTCGCAGTTCACAAAAAAGGAGACCGCTTACAAAAAGAAAACTGCCGTCCGATTTCCGTCACTTTATCCTGCTGCAAAATACTTGAGCACATCCTCGTACATTTCATAGCCGAATTCCCTGAACGTAATAAATTGCTATCAAATCACCAACACGGATTTCGCAAAAATCTTTCAACAACCACACAGCTTACAACTACTCTTAATGAGATCGCTTCAACCCTTCAGTTGGCCGCACAGATTGATTTTTTTTTTTTTATTTCAGCAAAGCTTTTGATCCTGTAACCTATAGTAAACTTCTAAACAAACTTCACGGATTTGGCCTTTTGACTTTTATTATTGAAGTAGAGGGTTTGACGGAAACCCATCCGGTCGGGAGAGAGAGAGAATAAACTTTATTTAAATTCAGAAAATGCTTCAGAGAGGCGTCCTCATTCCAGGACGCCTCTATGAAGCATTTTCTGAGCTTAATTAGACATGTTAAAGTAAAAAAGGAGACACCGACCAAAGAAACTGTATTATTGAAGTTTAGGGTTTGACGGAAACCCATCTGGTCGGGAGACATGTTGAAGTAAAAACGGAGACACCGACCAAAAAGAAAACTATTAAAAACTTTAAAACAACGACAAACAAGACGTTCCGGCTTCGCTAGGGAAGCCTCGTTCACAATGAAGTGAAGGAAAGTTTATGCACGCCTATGGTTTCCTGAGCACGTGACGTAAGCAGCGCTTGTACGACGGGGAGAGGGATCCTTCTTTCCAATTAAGCGTGTGACGTGTCCTCTGTATCTCCAGAGACTCGAGATAAAGCCGCGATCTGAACTTCCTTTCTTGGCCGATGAGAATTATCCCAGTCAATCCCATGGCAGGTTGCATCCACGTGCTCGGCAAGAGCATTCGACGCTTCTCGCTTCTGTTTCACACCGTTCTGATGCTGCCGCAATCTCTGCTGTCGCAATCCTGACGCTCACAAAAGGTCTGTTGCTGCCTCCCTGTTCAACCGTGCGAACCGCGTTTGTACAATAGCAGAAGACCGTTTCACCGACCTCGACAGGGTGCAAAACGATCTTTCGGGAAGTGGCTATCCCAGGGTGTTCTTGAATGGAGTGGAACGCCGCCTGTCCAATCCTGTCCATCCGGCTGATCCCCGAAAAAGAAAGTGTGCTGCAATTCCTTACGCCCCTGGTGTAAGCGAGACCTTGTCCCGCGTATTGCGGATTTGTGACGTGGAGGTTGCACATGCCTGCGTGTAAGTTGAGGCACACACTCATGGGCAGTAAGGACAGGCTTCCCAGAGAATCGTTTCCCGGCGTGGTCTACAAAATTTCCTGCGCAGATTGTGACTAGGCATACATCGGTGAAACTGGCACTTTAAAAAGAGACTGCGGCAGCATCAGAACGAACCCGCCGCGGTGGCTCAGTGGGTAAGGCGTTGCGCTGCTGAGCACGAGGTCGCGGGTTCGATTCCCGGCCGCGGCGGCCGCTTTTCTGATGGAGGCGAAAAGCAAAAACGCCCGTGTGTACGAGATTTCGGCGCACGTTAAAGATCCCCAGGTGGTCAAAATTAATCCGGAGCCTCCACTACGGCGCCCCTCATCGCCTGCGTTGCGTTGGCGTGTTAAACCCTACAATCAATCAAATCAATCAGAACGATGTGAAAAAGAACCGTATGGCGTCGAATGCTCTTGCCGAGTACGTGGATGCAACGGGCCATTAGGTTGATTGTGACAATTAAAGAATCACCGGCCAAGAAGGGAACTTCAGATCGCTGCTTTACCTCGAGTCTCTGGAGATACAGAGGACACGTCACACGCTTAATCGGAATGAAGGATCCGTCTCCCCCTCGTACACGTGCTGCTTACATCAAGTGCTCAAGAAAACATAAGCGTGCATGAACTTTCCTTCACTTCATTGTGAACAAGGCTTCCGTAGCGAAGCCGGAACATCTTGTTTCTTGTTTTTTACAAGTTTTTATAGTTTTTAACAGTTTCTTTCGGTGGGTGTCTCCATTTTTACTTCGTCTTTTATTATTAATTGAATAGAACAGTACTTGTTTTACCGCATTCAGTTTGTGAAGATCGATGAGTACCCGTCCAAGCCTTTGCCTGTTACATCTGGCGCTCCTCAAGGGAGCGTCTTGGGACACATTCTTTTTCTCATGTATGTAAATGATATCAGCACTGCTGTGTGTCCTGATGTTTAAATACGGTTCTTTGCTGACGATTGTTTAATTTAAAAAAAATTGACATGCCAGAACAACCAAATTCTTGAAACAGTACTCAAGCGAAAATTCACGAATGGTGCACAACATGGTCGATTTCCCTGAATTCTGAGAAAACTGTGCTGCTTCGCATAACCAATAAAAGACAACCATTCTTACTTACGTATAAAATAATAACGACAGCGTAACAGAAGTCGCAGAATACAAGTATTTCAGATTGACAATCACGAATAAACTTACGTGGTCCTAGAACATAGAAAAGGTTTGTACAGCAGCAACCCAGAAACTCGGCATACTTAAACAAAAATTAAAAAAATTACTGCCCTTCCACTAAGTGAAGGATGACCTGCAAAGCTGAAAGAAGTCCACGGAGTGCACGAAACAAAACACGTTTGTCGTAATTTGTGATGGGGTATACTTCCTAGCCAATTAGCTGAATGAACGTCTTAAGGATCCCAGTTTTGTTCTTGCAGATAAACATGAACCTGCCTGTGTCCCTCCCACGTCGTAAGGCCGGGCTCAGACTTGCCACAACTCGCGTAATAACTTTAAAGAATGACGTAATTTCACGTCTCAGACAACCCAACTCAGATACCAATATGGCTTTTGCGTCGGAATTCTGAAGATAGCCTAAGAGACAAACCCACTTTGCTTTACCACTAAGGATTCCGAACAGGTCCCATTGGGCTGTTTAACGTTCGCATTTAAACCTCGCACCAGCACAACAGACATGTCGTCCATTAGTACAGGCATCAAACCTATCACTGCGCATGCACGTCCACCCCCCTCCCTCTCACTATTCTCCACTACAAAAGTGCGCACGCCTGAACCGGCAATCGTTCATATGTGCGCGCCTAAAAGTGACAGACGCCGTGGAAAATATCCCCTGATAGCCCTCTAACGAAGTGATATTGACTCACGCGGGCGTTCCAAGCGGGCAAGTTGCTGTTCGTTCGGGAGGGATTCGTCGCTACTCGACGACCTGAACTTGGGGCGGTAAAGCCGCCGCCAGCAGCTTTCCGTTGTTTTTGCTCCCATTCCCGCTTGTTTTCGTGCGAAAGCTTCAATTCTTGCTCGTCTTAAAACGTGGAAGCCTTTGATCTCTATTCTCGCGTACAAACATATGGCTATCCGTTTTCCTTCCCCCTCGTATGCATCTTACTGGGTGTGTAAGATGTGTGTAACACATCAACCCACACCCGAACCACTTGATTAAGGAGGCAGCTAACTAACTGCATTGGGCCATGTTTTTCGACATCTAAATCTCCCACCAGCACAACCGGCATTTCATAGGTAGTGGCATGAAACCTAGCTGTGCGTGCACGCGCCCCTTTCGCTACCCACAAACCATGCACGCATAAACCGGCCAACGGTGATGACGCATACTTAAGCGTGAAAGACACCGGCGAACATTTCACTCAAAAGGCCTTCCAAGCTCAAAAAGAAACATGGGCTCAAGCTAGCGTTCCGACTGGGGAAGTTTCTCTTCTACCGGTAGGAATTCACAGCTACTTAGCGAAGTGAATTTGAGCGGGAACGGCGGTGGCGGGTTTCGGTAGCTTTAGGGGGCAGCCCTTTGGCACCCGTTACCTGGGCTTCGCAGCAGCGGCATCTGATCATGTCCGCGTAATCTAGTGAGTGAACGCAGCAGCGACGAAAGAAACAAAAGAGAGAGCAGCGTCTAGCAAAGGGTGAAGTGGAGTACGACACGTGCGGCTACGGCTTCTTGTCTATCACTGCCTTTCCCTCACACATATCTCATGAGTCATGAGTCGCCACCAAACAGCGCTCTCACCCTGACACTTTCCCCAGATGCTGTTCCTTTCTCCGCTAATCCAAACCACGTGACATTTGCGCGAAAGGTTCAAAGTTGATATGCACAAACATGTTTGCTGCTCTCTTGTGCGGAGCTAATTTAACCCTTGTGACATTTGCTGGGGAAATTCAAACAAGATTTGCACCATGCTGGCAGGCGGCGGCGGCACACTGCGAGGTAGCAGTAAAGTAGCGCACGCCGCCGCACGTTCGCTGATCAAGCGAACACTTCCTGAGACGCAGCAGAAATGCGCCGTGACCGAGATGACTGCAGCTCGCGCTGCGCACAAATTTCAAATTAGGTAGTGTTGTAATCGTCATTGCATTTTTACGTCCATCCGTGCTTCGGTTTATTTTTCTCAATCCTCTGATAGCCGCACTACCGCCGTTAGCTGCCGACTGCGCAACTTGCCAAAGGAGCATCAGTGGAGGCGAGGGGGGAAATAGTTGTGAAAGATGTGTCAGCGGTGGTGAGGAGACCTGGATCGGTGACGAGTAAATCGATGACACCGGAATGAAAACTGGTGGGGGGTGAGACATATACTGCTATGCAGTAAAACGCGCCATCCGATGCAATGTTTCTTGCTTATAAAGCTTTTGTTCTGCCAAAAATTGAATATGCAAGCGTAGTTTGGGATCCGTACTATCAAAACGATAAGCATCGGCTCGAGATGGTACAGAGGAGGGCAGTTCGTTTTATATTTAACGAATATAACAGAAAAGATTCACCATCATCCATAATGCTGGTAAAGAAGATTCCAACACTACAGCAGCGCCGGAAAATAGCCAGACGCAAATTTTTATTTTTGCTGTATCACAACGAACTAAATGTGAATGCGCGCGCGTATGTGCAACGTTTATTGTCACGCCCATTGAGAAATCGGCATCCATGTAATCTGCTTACCCAACGAACGCGCACTAATCTCTTCAAGAACTTATTTTTTCCGCGAGCCATTACCGGTTTAATTCACTGTGGGAAAAGAATTCTTTCATCGCAACGTGCCAGCGCTTTTGAAAATGCCCAACTCACTGATTTGGGAATGCACTGACAGCTTATGTCGCATTTTTTGTTTGTTTGTATTGCCGTTTTTTTAATGTTTCAAATTAGATTGATTGATTGTAGGGTTTAACGCGCCGACGCAACGCAGGCGATGAGGCGCGCCGTAGTGGAGGGCTCCGGATTAATTTTGACCACCTGGGGATCTTTAACGTGCGCCGAAATCTCGTACACACGGGCGTTTTTGCTTTTCGCCTCCATCACAAAAGCGTCCGCCGCGGCCGGGAATCGAACCCGCGACCTCGTGCTCAGCAGCGCAACGCCTTAGCCACTGAGCCACCGCGGCGGGTTGTTTCAAATTAGAAACGATTTATTTGTGCACCCGGGGCATTTTGCGGGTGAAGTTCCTCTCTGTTTGTCTTCTACATCTTCCTGCTTTTTATGTAATTGAAATGTGTTATATGCATTGCAATATGTACTCTTGTATCCGACCGGCATGGTCCTTCGTAACCGCACTATACTGTAATTAAATAAAATAAAATAGGTTAGAGTCGACGCAAAGTGAAGCACTGGCAAATGCGTCAACAAAATAAGAGACGTCACGAGAAAAGAAATAGAGATTGAGAGTCAAGACAATGCTCAACTATGCTAAGAACCGAAAACACGATTCAAGTTCATTGTTGAGTGACTTTCCAAATAATTTACTTAGATTATTCAGTCAAAGCAAACGTGTCCCTCCTTACCTCCCTCGCTTCCTCCTTCCTTCTCCTTCCCTCCTGATTTTCTTTTCTCTCTCCCCTTTTTTCCTGATGGCCTGCCCCTCTCTCTCCTTTTTACTTTTTTGCCCTTCATTTCTTTATTGTCCTATTGCAATGGGACGCACAAAGAATACGCACGGTGCCTTAACTGGTATTGATGGAAAAATGAGTATTTCGATTTCGGAGGAGTGCTAAGTTACCTACTTAAAAGTGTTAGACGCACGCACTCAAACTAAAAGCAGCCCATGTTCAACCACTGACAACCAAGAACGGGACCTAAACATGCATTTTGACAGCGGATTTGTACGCCACGCTCGCCAGCGATCGTTGTGAACGCTTTGCTTAGCCCGAGCAGTAGAATTATGGCGTGCAAGCGTCCGCGTCCGCTAAGCAGCGATTAATAACAGGTGTGTAAATTTAAAAGGCTGCATCAATAATCACATTACAAAATGCCCTAGGATTGTGTAATAAGTAACGCAGGAAGGTGGAATAGCGGTTAAATCGAGACCGAATACCAGATTCAGAAACCGCAGCCTGCGTGTACATTTCCTTTTTTTTAAATGCCGGCAGTAGCTATAAACGGTGGCAGGAAGCACGATAATAATGCATCCAACTAAGCTAAGCTGATTTCATCGAAGGCAAACACCCGAGTCCACACGGGAGGGGTGTGCAGGCCGTCTAGGCGATACTGCGTACGGAAGTGGTGCTGACTACTGGTCACATACTTAGAAAGAGCCTCTGGAATACTTTTTGGACATGCACAATAACTAGGGTGGATATTTTCACTGGTGGACTTCAAGTTAATCTTTTATAAGCTCCGGCGTTCGTACGAAAAGACAAAATGTAAATTTTCAGTTGCAGCTCATTGAAACAAATCTTCTACGCGAAGTGGGTTCAGTTTGTTTCGTTGAATATGTGCCACGCTTTCGCAAGCTCTCTATTGCTATTTGTGTGCTGATTTTCACAAAAGTATGTTAAGCAAATTTTGTCTATGCTCTTGTTATTGTAAAAGGCTTACTTTACTGTTCCCGACAGAAAAAAATACTTACAGGCTGCGCTAAACACGAAATTCTGAGTAGAAGCAGCAAACATTCCCTCTTAAAGTGCGCTGTTTAATACGTTCTGCTCCGGTGGCATACAATACTTTGCTAGGCTTCAGGGAACGCGCACAGTATTCAGAGTGCGATTACAGTTTTGTTGTGGTCTGTTTCCCTAGTGCTATTGTAGAAGTTATTTATTTATTTATTTATTTATTTATTTAAGTATTTATTTATTTATTTATTTATTTGCAGATTTAAAAAGCGTTATCCATTGTCCTTCGGCGAGTATGTGTCTCGGTCGTGCGCTCGTTCCCGGCGCTGGTAGCGACGAATCTTGTTAAAAAATTTCCGACGAAAACAAAGATTCTCTTTTCGTATGTAGGCGCCGCTGCCCCCAAAGCGAAAGGAAGCGAGAGATAGAGACAGAGAAACAGTATTTCTGGTGAGGCCTAGGCCTAGCTAGTGTCGCGCAGGTGAGGAAGGGGCGCCAGATAATCCTGAGGCCTAGTGATGGCCAGGAGCTGTAGCACCACCAAACAGGAAGTGGGAAGGTTGGGTAAACGTAGCAGGGGTAAGACGGCGCATTCCAAAATGCCATTAGGGCGAGGTGGCAGCCTCTGCAGCAACTTGCGCAGAACAGCCATCACGCCCTACGTTTTGCCTATTGTAAACAGCAACCAGTCAGCGCGGCAAAGTTGATAAGGCGTCAGGGCCACAACTGAGGGGACACAGGTGCGACGAGGCCTCGGGAGGAGGAGGAATTAGCTTTTTTGAGCCCAAAAGGGAGACCTATTCAGGATATGGCGCCCGTGATGACGGCCAAGATGCCTGTAGGCCGGGATTTCGAATTGGTGCAGGCATAACCCATGTCTTCTCGCTGTGTGGAGGAGCAGCATTTCTTTGGTCAAGAAAAAAATTTGAAAGCTACGAACGCCAGTATCACGACGTCATAAAATTCCACTTCTTGTGGTATATGACGCCATTAATTTTGAAAGCTGAGAAGGGGCGAATGAAGGTTACACAACCGCGTTTTAGAGCGACAGCCCTGCTGGCCTAGCAAACCGTATTACGCCTTTGTCTAAAACCTGTTCGCTGCCAGTAAAAGTATTTTCATCACACGTTTGCAGAAGCCATACGTCAGCAATTAAAAAGACACATTTAGCATCACTAGTGAGTAGCTATGGTACACGGTGTTGCGCTGTGCAAACACTGACATCCAACAGCGGCCTAACCAAACGGCCGAAGACACCGCCAGAAGCTACGGCATCTTGGCACAGAGAAGACATCGCTTATCCCCGCACCAACTCGAAATCCCGGCCTACCACTGCTGTGGGTCCCCGGCGGCATCGGACTCGAGAGCAACGAACGGACGGACGAGCTGCCCCTTTCAACCATGGCAGCACAGGCGGCAGCGGACGACGCCCGCCTGCTCATCCCGCAGCTCGTGCGCGCCCAGCACCAGTGCGCCTGTCCAACCCCCCTCGCCCCCCCCTTCCATCTGTGATGGCCGCACGTCTGCCCCGACAGCAGCACTTGAACGTCCCGCGCCTGTTTTTGGGTGACGGAGCTGTATCACCGCCTGCAGCTGACTGACAGTCCCGCCTACCGGCACTGCCGGGCCCTGCCAGTCTCTGCCGCACCTGCTCTTCGAGTGCGCGGAGTGTGTGGCAGGGAGGCCGGAGATGCTGGCCCCGCTGCGGGGCATCCGGCCGCTGAACCAGCTGCTGTGACCGCCGGGCTGTGCCAGGGAGCAGGGCGGAGTCCGCGAGGCCATGGGCTGCTAGCTGGACGCAACGGGACTCATTCCTACACCCCGCTTCCTGGCGCAGTGACCAGGGACCCAAGACGGTCGGGGGACCCCAGTGACTCTTTTTAAATGGGGAGCATTTCTTAGGCTCGCCTTGTCCTGCGTCGTTGATGGCGGCGCCGTCCACACGCTCACTGCGCATGCGCAACTCTCCTCCTTACACTCACAGCTCCGCGATACTACACTACAAAAAAAAGTAATAGCGGCGCCCGGTTTTGATCCCACGCCTCTCTGGCCGCAACGGGAGGTACGCGGTGCTCTTCCCACTACGCTACAAATCCGGGACAGGAGCAAGTGCTACGAACGCGCCTTATGTCCTTGACTCATTCAAACTACTTCAAGAAGCTACTGATACAACGAAGGCACGCGAAGCTGAACATCAACGGAAACGACGAACTGAAAACTTTAGAGGGGGATGCTGAATTTCCCGTGGGAAAGCTGTGGCGGGAAGCGCCACGCGCCTTGCAGCTCAACCAGCCCCGTCCGCAGCGCCTCTGATGCTGATTGTGGCAGGATGCCCCTAGGGATTGGCCAACCAAAGAATCCATCACTAGATAGGTTCGCGTTCAACCACCGTCGTCATCTTCCCGTAGGGGAACCGCCGAAGAAGAAGAAGAACGAGAAGACAAAGCTGCGAAGAGGAGAGCGTGTACATTGCTCTCAGCCGGTGCACCAATGTCAACAACCTTTACCTCACCAAAGCTGACGGAGACTACCGATTCTACCACAGAGACAACATCGACAAGAACATGATGGACGAGTTTCGGCGCCTCGAGAACCACCGCCTATTCACCGTAACACAACAGCACTTGCGTGCCTTTGGCACCGGTGTGGACCCGGACGCGGAATTCCCTCTGGCGCTAGTAAAAACCAGATCACTCAACATGACGGCAACACAATAGAACCACACGAAACCGCCACGATGCTTCGCATCCTCATCAGGGTTTGCCCACGGGAAGATGGTGTAATTTTTTTTTGTTTTTATGTACTCTTGGTGCGCGCGCGCGCACGCGCGCGCGTGTGTGTATGTGTATATGCTTGTGTGCGTGTGTGTTATAATTTTTATAATCATGTTGTTATTCTCTCCTTTGCCTCTCGTTTCCAACTTTCTCACATCCCCTTTGCCCTTCCTCACACAAGCACGCGTCCCGGTGTCCACCCCTAGGTCTAACAAATTACGCCTGCTGGTGCACCTTCCTCTTCTTTTCCGTGTCAATAAATTAAATAGTTGTACCACTAATAGTCATCCGTAGTTTTTTTCACTTTAGTGCGTCGTTATATCAAACTTGGTTAAACCCCGATAAATAAATAGAAGTACACCACCTATTTTGAGGGATAAATAGTTAATGTAGTCGAATGAAGATTATCCCACCGGTGGACACAAGTCAATTGCGGAGCCACGGCTTTTCACCTTTCAACACCGGTCTCTATAGCTTAAAATTCAACATTAGAATTTTGGACACAATTTCTGAAGCGCCCATTAGGGCGCCATACGGGGCTACATCTTTCCTGAGCCCAATTGGGGCTGTTTTACCAGCGATGTTTATGGCCGGGAAAAAGCCACTTGGCCCTAGTCATACCTGTCACGTGGTGATAAAAATCATAAGGCGCACTTTTTTTGCCCACGTCTATTCAAATCGATAGTTGTTTATCGACGCTTTGAAGTTCAAATTTTGACGTATTCCCATTCGAATTTGGCGCTTTCCGGGTGCGCTCTGAGAGCTTGCCACATTTACTGAGTAGTAGAGACAATTACATCATCCTTGCTTTTGGTTTTTCCTCGCGGCGATGATTTTAAAGTCCGCAGGAGTCATGTGTGCGGTTGCTTTGAAGACACAGCGATGGCGTCGACGTCGCACGTGACCACGCCACATTTATATTGATTTAGACGAGCCTACACGCGAATTTTGGTGTGTTTTTACAGCCCTGACTCCGAGGACAACATTGTTCGTCGTATTTTCGTATGGAACGCAAAAGTGCCGGAACAAGCCCGGAAACTTACACCCATTTTCAACACAAGCCCCCCAATAATGCAGAGTATCGTATCTGTAAATTGTGCTATGAAAAAAAAAAGCGCGGGGTAGAAGGTCACTGTTTTCGGCAATGCATTTGCGGTCAACCTATGTTTCACAAGGCCGAAAAACTTCTTTTCCCGGTAGCAGGACAACCAATAGGGCTGACGGTTGTTCTTCTTTTGGCAAGTCAAGAAATTTCACAGTTAGTCATTTCATATTCGCAGGCGTTTTGTACTGCGAGTATCTGTACAAAATATATATCTTCAATTTTTTTGTGCAGTTGTTCTGTGCGAAGCAACAGCGACGTTTTTACTTGTTTTCTATGTTTTTCACAAAATGTTTCTGTAAAGTATTTTTTCTTTTTTTCCCAGATATATCCTTGTATGAAAGAAGTACCGTTGCAAAGAAAATTTAGAATATTACATTTTGGTGCCGCACACTTATGTGTTACGTATCTTTTGCGACCACGAAAAGGTTATTCTCTAGACTACCGAAAGTCACTCTTTCGCCGTGGACATCGAAGTTTGAGCCCGAAGCGACCTTGGTGCTTCTAGCGCATTTATTAACTGCACATCACACCATCTGCAAATGAAACTCCAGCAAATGTGCGGGCCTTCTTTACAAGTGCGAAGAAACGTTTCACTACCTGGCATCGCAACGCACGGAAAGCTTGAATAGTAAAAATAAGCGATTGTGTCACTCGTTACAGTTTAGAAATAGCAACGCTACGCTAAAGGAAGCTATATAGGTAAACAGAAACATCCGTTATAAATATACGTTTATTAAGCCTTACAAACAAAAACGGAGAACTCTCAATGATTTTGGAACGTATGCGGCCAGCTCAGGGTTATATGCAGCCCGCCGGCCCGCATCAAGGAAAAAAGTATGGGCAGTGGCTTTGACCACTGCTACAAGTCGCGAAAAGTCTTTTGGGTTGCTGTGGGAAAATTTTGGAAATGTGATAAAAATAGCTTTTGTTCTTTCAAGGCAACGTGGCGTCGAGGTGGGAACTGAGACGCCCGAATGGTATTCTCCTGACTATCAGTATCAATTCAATGGCCCAC
Organism: Haemaphysalis longicornis; assembly: GCF_048455015.1. Taxonomy (NCBI): domain Eukaryota; kingdom Metazoa; phylum Arthropoda; class Arachnida; order Ixodida; family Ixodidae; genus Haemaphysalis; species Haemaphysalis longicornis. Next base: position 100,806,134 of record NW_027526460.1, on the reverse strand, counting down.
AAATCCAGACAGGGAAACCTGTCGTTCCATCAGTGTTCTTCGTTCGTAGCTGTCACGTCAATCCATCAAGCGGACCGGACACCCAGAAAAACGTTTAATTGATGCGGACGGTATTTCAAAGCACGAGACAATTAACTATACGTAAGCAAACAACTGTTCTCGTGGTTAGAGCTTGCGTAAACATCTTTAGAATGGTGTAGCCTCATGTTACGACCGACGTCTTGCGATGCTTGTAGGGATCGAGGCGACCGTCCTGTCTCGTAGGGCTTGCAGGTAGCGAGCTCAGCTGTCGCCGCCAAAAGCCAAGGCAGCGTAGCCCACGGTGCGTTCTTGAACTGGCGTCGGTGCGGAGCCCGAGATTCCCAGCCCGGCTTCTTAGCTGGTTCTCCTTCTGTAAACTGGAGCCGTCGGCGGGCGTTGCCGAGGGGTCTCCCTTCAGGATTTCCCTGAGTCGTTGTCGGACTCGCCCCTGGGTTTGAGGAAGCCGGACGTTGTTTCAGTAGCGTGTTGTTGTTGTTGTTGTTGCGCCTTCAGGTATGGCCCATACCCAATCAGAGGATCGGCCATTCTACGGAAGGCAGTAAAAATAAATAGAACTCTTATTTAAGTAGTAGGTGCCTAGAAAAGATAATTCAGACCGGTTGGAAAGAAATTTCGATCATAAGCGACAGAAAAAAAGAAAACTAAACATTGACGGCGAGAGTAACCAATCCCAATGATAAAGTGAACCTATTGGAATTTTCAATGAAGCGCAGGAGGACAGAGCATACATCACGGTGGCAGAACCATGTTTAGGAAGCCAAGAGTGATAGTAGAGCCGGCACTGAAAGGGATATATCCAGACTGCGCAGCGGCACCTCAAGAAACTAATGTTTCAGACGTGAAAAACATCGACATGTCAAAAGGTAGTGGTAGGCAGATTCGTCATCGTTACAATGGCTGCACAGAGCTGCTGGCACCAGGTGAGACCCGTGTAAGTGCCTATTTAACTGGGCTACCCGGCAACATTGGTCAGTAATATTAACCTACAAGTTGCGCGAAGAGCACCATTCAGATTTACACTAGAATTTTAGATGATTAAATCTCTTAAAGACAATAAAACTGATTCTTGCTGTTCTTGAAGTTTCATCAACCTACGGTACCTAGCAGCGGTTGTTAGAGGTATCGGTTCAACGACTTCTACAGCACACCCACAGAGTGCGATCCTTGCTCTCTTAGAGAAGAAGAAGAAGAAGAAGAAGAAGAAGAAGAAGGAATACATTTATTTGGGAGCAGAGTTAGTTGACGATGGTGGCCACCGTTTTGACGGCGACCGCGGCTGGCCGGTCGACCAGTGAAGATAGGGGCCTCCTGGTCTGGGCAGCTTAGAGAGTATGCGGTCTCGTTGAATGTGAGCCCCGCATGTACAGGAGCCCAGAGTAGCCTGGTCCGCCTCGTCTTCTTCCTTCTTCCTTCGCACACCCATTCCTTGGGATTGGCCTTAACCGCTTGATTCTGCAATCCTCTTTGTCTTCCTTTAAACCGGCACTTTTTCTTCGGAACGGTTGCTCATGACAGCAGCGGGAAAAAAAAGGAGAAGCTGGGGTAGGGGGATTGGAGGGTTAATTCAAGCAATCTAATTTTATTGGACACAGTACATTATAAGAAAAAGAGACGTTTTCTTTATCCCGCCTTTGGACAGATTCAACACAACTTTCAACACTTGCTTCCTGGCGAATTAATCACTTAGCTTCCTTCAGTATTCCGACGCAAATAAAGGAAAGGCTCCCGAACCCGCACTTCACTGCTCCAAACATATATGTTTGTTTCTCAAAAATACATGTTTATTTACGGGGCTATGCGTTATACATGCATTTAAAGTTTCTGGTAGAGAGGGTTTCCGTCTGGTTCCCTTTTAGGCATGGGTTCAGTTTCAAAGATATCGCTTATTGTTTGTTTCCGTCTGAAAGAGCTGGAAAACTAACGCTCGAATAAAATTGGGGAGGCCACCCAGAACCGCTTTTTAAGAAGGGCGTAGAGGACGCAGTAAGTAAGAAATTTAGAAACGGTGAAACGGTGAAGAAGTAAGAAACGGTGACGCGCATAAAAATCAGAATAAACCGTACCTTGGCAGGTACGGTTTATTAAAATTTATTACGGTTTATTAAAATCACGCACTAAAATCTATTTCGAACACCATAACACCGTAGTCTACGACACACGAAAAGCTTCTTTAACACTTGTGAATCTGTATAAGTGTCTCATTTTGTGGGATTGTCTTCGAAACTCCGTCGCTCATGTAGAAATAATGTTCGCCTTGCTGTTGTTCTTGTTGATAGTGGTTGCCAAACGCAGTCTCACACGCCGGAACATGAAATGTATTCCAGTTTTTAACCGCAAAGCTGTTTAGCAAATTGTAATTTGTCGTGTCCGAAGTTAAAAATCCCAAGAAATTGCCGAACGCGCGCACGTGAGCGCGGGCGCGCGGCGACCGCCCGGCAGTTGCGAAAACCAAGAAAATTCCTAGCGCTCATGTGTGCGTGCCTCGCCGCGACCGCCCAGCGTCTGCGGCGCACGTTTGTCAAGTTAAAAAAAAAAAGAAAACTCCAGCGTTCGCCGTAATCGTGGCAACACTTGCTCGGAGCGAGAAAGACACGTCACAGCACACGCCATACGAAGGCCATGGACTATGATTATCACTTCAAAAAAATAGTAATGAAATGAGCTCAAACTTGTAGCAGAAATGATGGAGTCAAGGTTGTTGCGGTAGCGAAGAAGAAGCAAATTGGCCGCAATCGTGGACTTGAACCTTCTTGTTGGTCGTCAAGGCTGCGTACAGCTGCGCTACCCTCAAGTCTTACGCGTTAGTGTGAGCTTCCTTTATTTTTCCAGTGGGAGACGAGGAGACATGACAGAAAGGATTGTGGTTGCAAATAAAAGTTCAACAAGTGAAGAAATATTTTTCCAACGGTAATTATCGTCAATAATTTATAAACAAAACGGACATCCAATATTAGCCTCCGCGACTACATTTAACAGCGACGCCTAAGCATTTTAGAACTTTTAACTTGCAGCTTCCTGCGCGCGCTCGTGATCAAAGATCATGGTTTGCACCACTGACAGCCGTAAGGGACTAAACCCCCCCTCCTTTTTCCCAACCAAAACCTGTAACCCTTCCTGCGCCCAATAAGCGGCTACCCACAATCATTGTGTGGCAAGCAACACACCAAGCGTAGACAAATTAAATTGCGGCTAGCTCCCACCGAAAAGTTTAATAATTTTTCAACATCCCCGGCGGAAAACAAACATGGAACAAACAGCTGTTTGTTCCATTGTTTTGTTCCCGGGGTGTGTTCCGGAGTGCTTGGTGTTTGATTGCTTTCTTCCGCTCTTTTTTTCACTTTTCTACTGTCTTTACTCTTTAATGACCTATACTTGCTTGTTTAATGTTAGTCCGCCCCTTCCTCTCTAATGCCCACTTGCTTACGCTACTTGACCCTACAACAAACCCGTGGTAGTTCGAAGCCCTTGTGCGCTCAACGTGAACCTCAACGACCAGCGTCAAACCCTGCAACCGGAGGAGCAATTAAATTTTCAACGATTTTTTTCTTCTTGGACCGTAATCAGACTGCATAAAAACATTTTTCTTAGATTGGGTAAATGTACAGGTGCTGTCATAAGTAACGGGAACAAGGATTCGTTAATATCAGAAAATATTTGCCTTACTGGCTTTATACAGCCATTACCAGTTTAGAGGAAGCTCTTTCAATTATGGAGGGCTCTTTTAAACATACACCAATACATCCAGGCAGTTTCTAGCAGAAATTCCTGTAAATTTACGAGACCGGGTTCCAGTTACTTTTGATGGCCCCTGTACGCTTTGTCCACTTTGTACAAGCTTTCAAGAACGACAAAATTATTCCAGAGCTGCGTGGTTAGCGCTTTTGCTCACCATAAGTGATTTTTAAGGGATTCGCACTTTCAATCTCGGCTAAAAAAAGATCTTTGCTGCATTTTGCATATGATTTAGGTAGTTTAATTGCTAAAAGGCGATGTCCCCTGTAGCTATGTCTTTAATTAATTTTGGTCCGGCTAACTGTTTACCACTTCCCCCGGTCGAGACGCTGATGTGAAACTTTCTTGAGTAATCAGGTATCATCATTTTTCCGTGCAGTTCTGTAGCTGACGCTCCCGCATCGGCACTTACATTCAAATTAGGAAGTTGACGAGTTCCTTGCATTGTAAAAGATACTGCCTACTCCCGAAAATTACCCTGGTGAAATATCGAGTGAAAAACTTCAGCATCGTTTCGCGGCGAGTGCTACATCGCCCCACCACAGGTGTGGATATACACTCAGACAGCTATATCGGGCGATGAAAATTTCGTCACTTATTCAACATCAGCTAGGCTGTCGCTAATTCAGAATTTCGCTGCATACCTTTTTTTCATAAAACAGTTCTAAAAATGATTTGACGGGCTCTTCTATGAATGTGTTTAAATCGATTGCACCGAAGTATACCGATAGCTACAAAAAATTTATCTTTTACTAAATGCTCTTCGTGTTTCAATACGAAAATCTCTCTTCCCCTATTTCTCTTTGTCTTTTCTCTTCCTTGGTTTCTCTCTTTCTATCTTTCTCTCCAACACTATGTGTATGCGTCGCTTATCATGTAAGCTTGCAAATATCAACTAGCGATAGCGGAGAATCGCTTCGGCTCTCAATCGCTTCGTTTTTTTCCCTGCCCTCTTTTACACTGGGCTCCCCGCAGCGGACATGGCTTTGATATGTTCCTTCTGAAAATCAGACGATATGCATAAACTTCTGATTGGAATCAGGCCTTTTAGTTCGCGTTGCACTTGCCACTAAGTGCTGTGATTCATTTAAGTGGAAACAGCCAAGACGAAATGACTGTTTGCTTATCGGCCTAGATCTGTATTGAAGTAGAACTTCAAGATACAAGACTCCTACTAGAGACATCCTGGAGCCATTTTTCGTGTTCCCCAATCGACAAGCAAGCTGTGAGACATCGCCGGTATCACCCCTGCATGATGGCAACCCGAGTAACCCATAAGCCGAAACAGCTACTGATAACGATATCAGCTTCAGCCATCACTTTACGAATATGACGTCCTCCACCTCATATTTAAGCTCGGGATGGGGTTCCTGCTGCCAGACGTTACTGACAGAGCGCAAGAAGTGACAACATGGTGAAAGGGTAAGTCACAAGCACAGAGTTGAATCGCATCCAAATTGTCATTTCGAATGATAGGACTGCATTACTGAGCTTAAATGACGTTCCTTCTGTTCAGGATATTCCTTTTTTTCCAAATACTGAACAAATATTGCCACATTGCTTGTGCTATACGTTTGATAATCTAAAATGTGCCTGTACAAGTGTGGCCTATAGTACCTATGACCCTGACATCTACTATGATGAAATTTCTAACCTTGTTAAACCAAAGGCACAAGCGACATTCCTGCCTTCTTGCTGGCAATATTCAACGTAGGGAAATATTTTTAAAGCTACATCATTTGCGCACGAAAGTTGTATCCTAATTTACCCGTGGCATTGAATGCACCCATCGCACTAACTGAATTTATCGCCATTCCGTCGAGAGTGTGAGGATAGTGCTTTTGAAATCTCCCCAGTTATAGCACCAACCAAGGAAGAGCTTGGGTGCAGCGCTGTATCGTTAGCAAATATATTGAAACTATTCCTCAGTGAGACCAGTTATACAGGAAGCTTGCTACCGATAGCAGTAACAGGTATTTTGAGATCTCCCGTGAGTTAAAACAGACAGTGATTTCATCTTGGCTGTTTCGATTCCACTGAATCAAAGAACTAAGTGCCGAGTGCAACGCTAAATAGAAAGCCTAATTTCGTAAATAGAAAGCCTATGGTTATCGTCGTATTCACAGAAGGGGCATATAAAAGCCATTTCCGCTGCAGGTAGCTAAGTGTAAAAGATAAAACTCACGGGAGATCTCAAAATAGCGGTTAGGCCCGACAGACGCCCTGCTAAAACCCTATATTTGGAGAGCCTAAACTTCAATCTGAGTTCTTTTTTTACTGGCCCGAAGAAATTAACTTCCTGGTACAAAAGCTCGCTTGGTGCTTTTTCCACGAAAAAGCACCACGAAAAAACTAGGATCTGCGCTGGGACAACAGCGCACAACCACACCTCGCGCAGTTGTCCCAGCGCAGATCCTAGTTTTTACTTTATTCGCATGCTTGGCCTGGTAAGTCGCCAAATTCGCACATTCAAGCACGCTGAATGGCCATTCTGGGCCGTTGTCGTGAAGGCCACCTGCACCGATTTCTTAAAGTGTTGTTTAAAAATGTTACGTCAAGTCAAACGGCTAGCCTACGAAAGCAGTTTGCTACGAAGCCTTCCTTCATAAGTAATTTTTAGATCCGTGACCTTCCTCTGTACCTATTTGTGTATGAACCGCCACTCTGATGATGCCCTGTACAAAGATGCGCGAAAGAGGCCTATTTCAGGATATGAAGTTGGATTAAGGGAGTAGTCTTAGGCTTCGTAGTTCATTGTATAGTGTGAAGTTATGGGAGTGAAATGAAAGAGGGATAGCTCTGCGTGCACACAAGAGAGAGATAAATAAACTAAAACATCCGGCTATCAACGATACGCACCGGCCGAATCAAACCACGCCAGGTGATCCAATGTATTGCTTACTAAATCAGCCAAATGCACACAGCAAGCAAACTGGTGCCCTATGTACAGGGAACATCGTTTGGCGTATCCCAATGTCGCCTCGTTGCAGAGGGGTAAATGCATGCAAGCGGATCAGAAATTATTCAGCTAGAGTCAGTCACCCACGACATCCTGTATTGAAGGGTAAAATTGTGTTTCCTTAAGGAAGTAAATGCCAAAGTATAGTGTCATTGATTCCAGCTCGCCTCACTATATACCTACAGGTTCAACTGGAACCTCACTGGAAAAAAAGAAAGGTGGTTTTTGTGTGTGGCACAGAGTTTTCTTCCGCCTTCTTCAGGTCATATGCGCCTCGTACTGTTCTAGGAATAAGAATAAGCTGACCGGAAAGACGTCATGCTGCATCGAGGCCCGTTCATTGCAGACCACAGTTGAAAAAAAAAATCTTCCAAATACAAGATTTACGTACACGTTGAGGTACAAACTGCAGCAGTCGTTAGAGCGAAGCTTTGAATCGCTGGTTCTTTTTATTTTTAGCGTCCGAGCATTGAGTCGCGCCCACAAAAAATGTTGGTCTTGCGGCAAAGCCAGCTTTCTGGTAAATGCTTCGTAGCAGTCTGTTGTAGATATGTTGGAAACGGTCGTACGCAATTTGTCGCTAATTTGACTCTTTAAGCCGAGTTTCATTTACTGTTCATAAGTTGTTAGTTCTTAGAGAAGTTGCAAACACTACCGAATTACAGATTTCTGTCAATAAATACCCATCTACGGAGGGAGCATGGTCTCATCGAAAGTATCCCCATCCCAGTTATACGACAAATAGCCCCTGCGAGCAGTCTAACATTATGCTGTCAGCTTCAAGTACTTTTCGTAATTACCTAGCTCACAGTAAAGTTGTAAACATCGTGTAAAATTACTATTCTGTCAATAGATTGGCTTCCACGGAAGGGAAGGGGACAGCCACATGTTTTCTCTGTTGGAATAAAACTCTAGCAGAAGTACGCCAAATTTCAAATTATAAACAAACCTGTTTTTTTGTTCGTGCACTATTTGCAGTGGACCCATATTCCCGGTTATCCTTCTTCACAGAGTTAAAGGGCGCTGCGTTTTTTTGAACGTACCTCTCCTCCCTTTTTTCAAACTAATCTATTCCTCTTCCGTTTCTTAAATTTGACGCAGGAAACTAACGACCAAGTTTCTGGTGGCCGTGCTGTTTGCTGCGGTGTGTCTGGAAATTGCCCAAACCACGCTGTGGCAAGGGCGGCAAACCCTCCCACCCCCTCTAAACCGGCCCTTCCCACCGCCTCCGCCACCGAACTGGCAGGCTCATCTGCGGCCTCACACACCAACCCGAGTCCCGAGGCCGCCGCGTGTTTGGCCCGTGCCGCTCACGCTTAACTTGGTGACGCCAGGCTACTGGGGAACGTACAACGGAACCCTTTTCCAGGCCGTATCCCCAGAGGAAGTCATCCGCATCACCGCTTTGCACAACCAGCTGCGCGCTACCCTGGCTGCTGGAGAACTGCCACGGTTCCCATCGGCAACCGATATGCTTCAAATGGTGAGTGTACAGAATACTCTCATACCGCATGACGCCTTCTGATTTGAATACAGGATACCCAAATCACCTTCCCCTTTGAGTGACTGGAAAGCCATAGACAGGTGTATTATGCCCTACCTCCTGTGAAATTGATTGATTGATTGATTGATTGATTGATTGATTGATTGATTGATTGATTGATTGATTGATTGATTGATTGATTGATTGATTGATTGATTGATTGATTGATTGATTGATTGTAAGGTTTAACGCGCCGACGCAACGCAGGCGATGGAGGCGCGCTGTAGTGGAGGGCTCCGGATTAATTTTGACCACCTGGGGATCTTTAATGTGCGCCGAAATCTCGTACACACGGGCGTTTTTGCTTTTCGCCTCCATCAGAAAAGCGGCCGCCGCGGCCGGGAATCGAAACCGCGATCTCGTGCTCAGCAGTGTAACGCCTTAGCCACTGAGCCACCGCGGCGGGTACCTCCTGTGAAATATTGGCTGATGTTACAATTCTGCTGACACAGTTTGCAAAGGGCTAAGGGCCTCTCTCAGGACGTCTGTGCCTTCAGTCCCGGTCTCCTCTCGCTTGGCAAGAATAACAGGTTTTTCAAAATTTCACGAACAATTCAAATATTCGAGTTCCCGCGGAAAACTTCAGGACTCGTCATCTTTATAGAAATTTACACGTGATCGTTGTTATTATGGGTCAACTAATGTGTTTATTTCGGGCATAACCTGATCTGACCGCTTCGAGAATGAAAGCATAGAAAGGAATTTTTTATGATTATTTACCTTCAGCTATATATCAGGCCATACCTACGCTATTATTATGGTAGAGTATGTCGACTACCAACAGAATTTTCTAGTCCGTTTAACGCGTGGTAGGCAAAACACGAAGATATATAGGCCTCTTAATTTCATCTTTTCTTGTCACGGGTGAATGAATACGTGTTGTGCGAAGGTATGATAATGGTGGAAAGAGACCCTGGATGCCCTTTTCTTTTCGCTACCATGCGCACATCGCCGTATTGCCGTATTGGAAATCCGCCTGAAAACTTCCATTTTGAATCCAGTCCCCAAAGAGAAGTAGATAAATAGCAAAACTATTATTTTAACCTTATAATGCTCAACAGTTTACGTTAAAGCGGTTCACCAAACTCACACAGACAAGGTGCGAAAAAGCCCTACGTCCAAGGCCCACAAAATGACTTAGATAGAGCGGACTACCTTATCGCGTCAATCTGGTTTGTTAGCCTGTCCCCCTTGTACTGATACATTATTGTTTTTGTACTGCCATTTTAATGGAAAATGAGGAGAATTACTCAAAATCTTATTCGACTGATTCTGCTCTTCTATAGGAGTAATCCAATATACCACAATTTAGGGTTAGTCTAGAGCCTCAGTTTATGGTTATGCGTACTGCTATGACACCACATATGTTTTAAAGGCGTTTTGATGCTATCTCGTGGAAAAAAATTGTAACTTGATTTTTTTTATTTAAAATGGGCACCTTGTGGCTACACACAATGGTTGCACGTTTCTAGAATGCTAGAGATATGTTAAACGTAGCCATTAACGCTTGTGTCGTCAATGGGTGGCGTCAGAAAATGGGCGTGTACGATGGTGCAAGGGAAACGGACATGTCAAACAGACTTTTAACGTTGAAATCCTTATAATGGGAATCGTCGGATAATATTTCTTGTCTAAAAATGTCTTCCCAAAGGCCCACGAGTGGCTTCGTTACATATTTTATTTTTTCTACGTGGAAGGATGGCATTTGCCTAATCCCATCACGTTTTTTTTTTTTTTTGTGGATTCTATAACCCTATACCAACATCTTTAAGCTGGGTGCGTTGTTCATGTTTGTACCAGTGCACATTGAAAATGAGTTTTTTTAACGCAACGTATTGCACATTTCAAAAGTAGGTGCTCCAAAGTATCGTTTACTTTCTGCGTATCACTCATATTCAGGAATTGCCTAGAGATTTCGTGCTAAAATGTAGGTTAGATGGGCGGAATATATATGATGTTACAAATATTGAAACGCGTTTAGCCACAATTCGAAGTGGTTGTTTTCTTTCACGTTTTATAAATGCGCGAGGGCGAAGAGCATGGTTCTCTACACATTCTGGTTGCGAGCCGCGGCTCGTGGAGGGACTATTGGCAGTGAATTATGGTTTGTTCGACGTACAGACATTAAACGTGAAGAATAAAGACGACTGCGGCGTAATACACTTACCATGGTTGAGCCAGTTTTCCGCGACTCCCAAAAACCATCGGAGCCAAGCCGAAATTTTTTCTCTATTTGCTCCTTGCTTTGCGCCTTTGTGCACGCCATTGAAACAGATGAGAAGGCTGGTGCAAATAACAAGGTCTACTGCGTCATACCGTTATTTTTTCGTGAGCCTGCATTTTTCGTACAGCAGTAAGCAATTTACGGGAATTAGGGGAGAAATTCAACAAATATTACCCCGGAATCTTTAAAGGGTATCTCGTTTCTTTCTTCACTTTTTTCAAAATCCGTGGAAAACTGTGCTGCGATAATCATGCGCCTACCAAAGTTCAACTTTAACAAGAAGTTTCGGTCTGACAAAACAAAACTTTTGTGGTTAGAATTTGATTGGGGTCAACAGGGACGGAGCAGAGTGGAGAGGGAAACAGAGGGAGTGATTGTGTCATTTAACTTGTGGGGAAGCATAGCTTTATTTTTTCCACTGGAAACAAACTTTAGCAACTGGCCCTTTCGGGGTCAGTACACAGTCGTATGCACTCAAGGTCTCTTTATTCTCCCGCGCCGCAGATTGGGAGATTCCAGTTACCGGAGCCGGCATGTATCGCGTTTTTATTTTCGCCGGCGTTTCCTTTGAGAAACACCGAAACGGTAGTCACAAACCCAAGGCGCCTGTTAGGATATGCGCATGGAGCTGAGGAAGAAATGCATTATTTCCCCTGGGTGTACCTGACACTGAGATTAGACTCACGCAGGAGATTATTGAAGGCATGCAATTGCTAAGCAGCCCGAAAAAAGTATCAGTTGTCTCGGTCTTGCTCTTTCTAAAAGAGAACTTGCATATCTTGATCGCGAATGACCGCTGTGTGTATCGCTTAGCGTAGTAGTCGGTTTTAACCTGTTTTTTTCTTTTTTCCTTTCTTTCCTGTGTTTCAGTGATGTACACTATAAGTATGGCCGTGTTTCTTAAAATCGTCAGTTGCGAGTCAGCGCCGTGTTTGTGCTTACCCTATCTCTGTCTTCGCCTTTTATGCGCTGTTTTCACCATGAACATTCATCAACTTGCCCAGTTCTCCGCACTCGTAAATGGCATTGCGCGCATGACTCGACGTACTGGCCCTCACGATTGGTGAAAGTGATGTTGCATATGAGCATGACGGAGGGTATACTGCATATAAGCAGGGCCAAGCCGAAATCGCATCCTAAATGACCTGGTCACCTTCCTAGTGCAGGTATTCTGGGGTATGTAGGGAACAAAAACAGGCCGCTTCTTGGAGAACAGTGCCCACGGCACCTTTTTCCACACAACATGTATACAAATATTTTAAATGTCTGACAACATGCCAAGAATATTGCAATAAACTGCCTATAACGTGGTCGCTGCGGCGGCACAACCTCAAGTGTTAAGGGCGTTTCTACATTTTTGTGCTGCTTTCATTGATCGAAAAATCTTACCTTCTGACTTGATCGAGTTGATTAGCAATCATAAGAGCTCAAGGGTACACCAGCCTAATTAAAACAAAAAAAATAGGGATGGGGACGCGGGTTTCTCAGACCGATGTGCCACCTACAAATGTACGCGCATGTTTCCTGTAAACGCAGTTGCTCATGAGTTAGCAGAATCATTTTTTTTCGGAAAATTCCGGGAAAAATCGTATCACCGGACGTTTCCACAGACAAAATTATTAACGAGAACATAACACCACCAAAAGGTTCTTTCTTGTTAAATCTGCGCTTCCACACCGTGTTTCAGCATGTCTTTGAAAACTTCCTTTCCTGATATCCTTCGCAATCAATTGCCCATAGACAAAGAACGCTTTATGCAATTAATGATGCTTTGAATGCTTCAAAAGACCGAATCGCCTTCACTTCCACATTATTAATTTAAGCGTGCGGGAGGTCCTCCCTTCTGAAGCTTAATGACTTCCTTTCAACAACAGCTTGCGGTGTTCGCAGGCCCCTGTCTGGTATTAAATAACGCCAAAAGACAAAGAACGGCCGCTGTTCAATGCCTTTTCGCTCTTGTGTTTGCCTCTTCTGGTGTACTTTAAATCATGAGAGTGCTTTATTGAATAAAGGCACACTACAACAACAAAAGAAGGCGTTCCAATAGGTGCTAATTGCGAGTGCGAATGTTTCACTTTCAGGAATACGACGGTGAAGTGGCTCGGCGCGCCCAGCTTCATTCCCAAAGCTGCCGGTTTCAACACGGTTGCTTCGGATGTGGAAACGTCCGTAAGTTGTTTTGCCCGTAATTTTGAATTCATCGAAGGATTGGGCAAGGAGCCGCCTCCCCCATTCTTTTGTTTGATTGATTGTGGGGTTTAACGCGCCGACGCAACGCAGGCGATGAGGCGTGCCGTAGTGGAGGGCTCCGGATTAATTTCGACCACCTGGGGATCTTTATCGTGCGCTTCCATCAGAAAAGCGGCCGCCGCGGCCGAGAATCGAACCCGCCCCCACCATTCTTTTGAACAGCTTGAATGTGTGTGCAATCTTCTCAGCTTGGCAGTTGGAATACCTGCGGGCTTCCTAGCTCTTTAGCACCTATATTTTTCCCCGCCATCCCGGGATCCGTAACTGTTCGTTATTGAGCAGCAGTTGAGGGGGTTTGAGGTTGAGGGGGTTGACAGCCGCATCTTGCCGGTGCTCACCTACGGGATAGAAACTTGGAGGCTTACTAAAAGGGTTCAACTTAAATTGTGGATGACTCAGTGAGCAATGAAACGGAAGATGACAGGTGTAAAATTAACGGACAAGAGAGCGGAGTGGATCAGGGAACAAACGAGTGTTAAGGACATATTAGTAAAAATTAAGAAGAGATGGGCGTGGGCAAGGCATGTAATGCAATGGCAAGATAACTTAACCGAGTGGATCCCAAGATAAGGCAAGCGAGGCAAGGGTCGCCAGAACGTTAGATGGACAGATGAGATATATGCGTTTGCGGGGATAAATTGGTTGCAGTTAGCACAGGACCTTGATAATTGAGGATCCATGAGGGAGGCCTTTGCCCTGTAGTGCTCGTAGATAAGCTTCTCATGATGATTATGACTAGGTTCAAGAGGTGAGAAGAAAAATGGGGCATTTTTCTTATTTCTTTTAAATCAGCGCTTTACTAACGTAGTCTAGCCGAGTCTCGCCGTCTCCAGCAATTTGACCTTCATTTGACCGCAGATGCGCCCGTAGCCTTGTCAACTCATTACGTGACTCTCCGCGCCGAGCTCAGCCGCCGCTGCGTGCGCTAGCCACCACCACCGGTTGGCGCATGCGCTCTCCGCAGCCGGGTCGGGAGAGGTCGGGCCGTCTTCTCCGAGCGTTGCGCCGGAGCGGGAGGCTATGAGCCGTCGTCGGCAAACAGGATCTGACGGCACCGCGGATAGTTCCCGGCGAGCTATTTAAATTAAAAACAATATATAAATAAATAAATAAATAAATAAATAAATAAATAAATAAATAAATAAATAAATAAATAAATAATATTGTAAATAAATAAATAAATGTTTCCCGGCCAGCTACGTCACTGGAGAGGATCCAGAATTCCAAGCGCGAAGCTAGCGTCAGAGACTGAGATGCCATAAGCGGGCCAGGCTAAACCAAGCTTTCTCTTTTCATGTCCAGGGTTAGCTGAGCTGTACCGCAGCCATTTTTTTTTTGTCTTCGACAAGACCACCAAACGGTCAAATTTTAAGACGGAAAGTAGCTCTACCAGTGATGGGCGACAGGACCTACCTAGTCTATTGCCAGTGCGCGTGCCTTCGCACTACACGAACTTACGGTCGGGACGATGATTTTACTAAGAATCGTACAACTACAATGAATCTGATGAATAATTGCATGTGAAACAATTACAGAATAATCACGCGTATGGACATCAATACCACCATTAATTAGGGACGAAAACTTCATTTCTGTGATCGCACACATTCACTTTCCCCATTTTTCCGAATGTTGGAAACACTTTAAATTTTGGGTGATAGCTGGGGCACTAAACCTCCGGTTTTAGATAGTAAAACAGTCGCCCGCTCTGGTTTTTTGTTTACGCAGGACTCGTAGAGTTTCTTTCGACAGTTTATAAGCCTTGTTTCAGATAGCGCATTTACACCGAAGTTGCCTATGGCTAGAATTACGTGCGTCTTCGTTCTCTGCGAAGAAAAGCACAGTGCGCTTTACCTTTATCCGCGTTTAAATCGCGGGCATGGCTTTGTTGCTCCGGCTCTCCTTAAGTGCGGTAGCCATTCACGCTGTAGTACAACCCCACGGTTCCCTATTTCTTTGCAGCGTGACGAGTTCGTGTGTGTTTTCTTCTGCTTTCTTTCTTGTAAGCGGGTGCTGCCAACTCTTCCAGCTGAGCACGCGACAATGGCGCCGCACCGTTGATGTAGTCGTCCCCGCTTATTTTCCAAGCACTACGTCCCGCGTACAAGGATAAGGCCGGGGTCATATAACAACAATTTCAGTGGCAGGGAAAAAAATTGTGGCAGCTTCGCACTAGTGGCGTGAAGACAGGTCAAACAGCGAAGCTGGCTACCCCACCTAGATAGAGCGAGCCACCCCGGCGACGCGTTTCCAAAGCCGCTCTTGTACCAGTTGTATCACACCTCCGACAGGAGGCGACGCAAGTACCGCCTGGGCGCGGTGAGGCAAAACTACGGTAAAGCTGCAGAGCCGGTACGCTGCGATGACGTCATCGCTCGGTGAGGTTTTCCTTCACACGTTCGACGGCCTGACCACTGGATTAAAGCTTCGCTGTTAAAACAAACGTCACCCACGTTCGTACCTCTGATCAAAATTCTGCGTCAACAAAATTTCACTGGCCGCGTTGACAGAGCGGAATGGCTTGTTATTTTTTGTATTATATTAGAAGGCTGTTCGGCAAACCACAGCCCATTATTTAAACCCATAGATACCGAAATTTTCTTCGCGGAAGGTGTGTGCAATGATTTAGGCATGAAAATTTTTACGCCTCTGCTAAACACAAAAAAAGTTGAAAAAACGGAAGTTGTGTCATACGTCATGCCGCCGACACATCATCTTTGAGTGCATTGATAACCGCACCTAAATTTAGCCAATATTTTTGCCGCAACCCCCAGATGGCTTCATCGGTCAGAACCTCTTCATGGCCCCCCGCGGCAGCTGGGAGCAGGCCATCATGACCTGGTGGGATGAATATCGGCTCACAAGTCCTTCCATTGTTCGCCACTACAACTTCTCGCCGAACAACGGACACTTCACGCAGGTGAGAGATCTGCGATGGGATGGAGCAAACTGTTGACGGGGTTGAAAATAAATTCAAAACTGGTAGTTTTCGTTCAACTGACAGCATTTGTGAGTGCGCAAAATGCGAAAATTCCCAACCTCAGTGAAAAAACCAACCAGCAAGCAAGCAAACAAGCTAGAGAGACAATGAAATATAAATGCTCTTGTTTTTGGAGGTTAGCCATAACGTATTAAGCTATGTTAGAGTGGATATACAAAAAAATAGGAAGCTCTTTTGACAACCTTGCACCTCATAGGCCAACGATTGCTATGCCACTATTTTCAGAATTTTGCTGTGGGCTACCATTCCCCTTCTGTATTTTGTATACTGCTTTCAAAAGGAGTTATTTCACCATACAGTCTTGGCTTCAATCCTTTGGTTAAGCGGCAGCACACACTGCACGCTACGAGCGCCATCCTATTCAGCCAAATCCTCTTTTAAAGCTTTTTTTGTGTGTGGAACCGCTGCAAACATTAGATTGTTTTGGGATATCGCAATCGGCAATAACACAATTCAGTTTACAACGTACTGGTGTAGGAATGCAGACGCATGTTTCCATTTCGTTGGTTTCTTGTGCTTTTAGGGCCCAAACATTCGGTCTGTAAACGCCCTCAACTCATGTCTGGATCGGAAAGGTTTGAAATGGAGAGGAAAAACAAAAAGTTGTACTCGCTAACGTGAAAAAGCGTGGAAAAAGGAGAGAGACCGCACCATGCGCCATCCTTTGCGATCCTTCCGGTGATGAATTTTTCGCGGGACTGCATTTTCTCAAGGGAAGGAAACTAGGTAGCAGATTTTCGCCTTTGTTACATATTAAACGTTTTCCTGTTGACAACAAAACTTTCCTTTGAAGTGGCAGTGCAAATTGCGCGAGAATGCTTTCAAAGCAGGGATAATTATTTGCCGTACTGTGCGCGCCTATTGTTTGTATATAGAAAGCAAAACGCCCGAACAAAGTTTTCTAACTCGTCGATAAAAATTTATGATCGGGCTAAAAATGTTTCAAAGCATTGAAAATGACATTACAAGAGAGAAATGGGCAGCATGAACTTTCATGAGAGCACCAAAGATTTGTTGTGGCGCATTCAGTTCAACAATCCAGGAAACATACATTCCAAGACATGAATAAAACATTTACTTGATTACATGATGAATTTTGGTAATTAAGCAAAGGAGCATGCGGGACGTGTTTACATGTATTACGCGGCACCTAAGATGACAGAGAAAAGGAAGCATTGTAGGCATAAAATTTCCGGGCGCGAAGGCATTGGCAAGTTTTCATGAGACACTTACTTGCTCTGCATTGTCTAGCCGGCGTTCGGATGAACGTAACGCAATAATTTCTGCCGTTTTCACCAGAATCAATAATGAATAAAAAATCAAGTGCCTACAGGAACCATAGTCGCATATTTCGACAGTCTGCCATGGTTTCCCTCTTACAACATGCTTATGTGTTTTTCTTAGCCACAGTTTCGTTGAAATTTATTAGCGCCAAGTGGCACACCTGCGCACCATCGAGTCGAGGTTGGGAAGGGCAGTCTGCCGTGCTGCGAATTCAAATCGCCTAGGGCAAATCACCAAAGAAACGTTTTTTTTATTTTTGAGTTCAAAAACTTTTGTTCTAAAAAGATGTGTGGACCACATCGCAGTTACACTGTCTATAACCGCATATATTGGTCTCTTTGATGTCCACCGCCATATGGCAGCATAGGCGAGGGTGATGGATGTGTCGATGTTTTCGTCTTTTTTCAGCTATATATTGTTACGTGGTGGTAGAACAGCTAACAAAAACCATAGCTGATGATGAAGCAATCTATTGAAAGGAGGAGATCACCTATTTACATTATTTACAAGGCGGCCGTTACAGATCGTTCACCGAAGCTGCACGCCCCACACACAGCATCTTCTTCATTGATCGTCGGGCCCAAAGCGGCATGCCCTACCATGCACCATCTTCGTCTTCTTGTGACAATATTCACCACCATCTTGCCTGCGTGCTTTTCAAACTTCAATGTTCTTGGGGTATTTTGCAGCTTACCTTGTCTATCGCACGAACCACCAGTGAAAAAGATGCGTGCATGACTTTAAGGTTGAAGAAAAGAACGGAAAGTTTTGCACTTTGAACTCTGCGTCAAAGAAACCCCATCAGTTACTAATGCCGCAAAGTGTCGTTATCAACACCACTGAGTAGAAACTTGCCAGAATCTGATTAAAGAGCTAACAGAAACGTGAAGAGCAATAATTTTTTCTGTTATTTCACTAAAAGCTAACAAATCAGTTTTTACAGCAGTTCTGCTATCGACCAACTCCTCAGTTTTTTGGGCGTGTAGACACAGAAAAGCTGCTCCCCTCCTCATTACTCCTGCACACTCTCCCCTTCACCCACCGGTCGCCTCCGGTATTCGTTTTTTGATGTACTGGCGTATACTGCCACTGAAAAAACTGTTACCAGCATTTAATTTGTGTTTAGATGCGAAGCCGACTTTAAGTAGATCGATGTAAGCTTGGAATATTTAATCCGGCTTTCCCGAATTGTGTAGTGCACACTAAACACTACTCATAAGTAAAATAGGTGGTAATGGGAGCGCACGCGGCGGAGGGAGACCACCGACGACGATCGGGTCACATAAGCCAAGCGTAGGTGGGATGCTTGTCAGGACCCCAAATACCCGAGGCGGGAAACAAAGACGTCGGCGCGGCTAGAATCACGCCGAACGCTTCCCCGTCGAAACAGCGTGGTTCCAGCGGAATTGTGTGGCCAATCAATGACCCACGAACAGCTCCACTGCTCACACACCACCACAGAGGGGAATGACACTGAATTTTTTACCATCCCGTGTAACACCAGCTCAGATGTAAAGCTGTAGCATTAAATTAAATATATCCAGTTAGATGTACCCGGAGGAGTTGGTGGCATTCGTGGTCTCAACGCTCCAGCAGCTTTTGGGGGTCACAAAGGCTGTTAGACATGCGTTCAAAAACGCGTGGATTCCTTTTTTTTTCCTTCATGTAAGCTTGCCGAGGACAGTTGTTCAACAAAATCACTACGCCATTGTATTCACCGGCGTCTTTTTGTGTTGCTTTAAGTGCATAGACCATTTTTGTATTACGTTTTAAGGCAGGCAAAGTGAAGCCATTTCACCCACGTTTCATGACACATTTTATGCAGATGGCCTGGGCCCGCAATGCCAAGGTGGGATGTGGAGCCACGGATTGTCCTCAACTGGGAGGGCGCTACATGGTCTGCAACTACGAGCCCGGGTAAACATTTTATTATATTTGTGTCCGATGTATAGCTTACTGAGAAAAAACGAGAAATACTGTACTGTTTAGCGGCGATGACCATGATGAACTGCACTACAGTTTTGTATAGAAATTAGCCTGAACATTTTTGCGTAATAATGTATGTGCGCGTTCAGGAGGTGCTCAAAGCTTTCAGAAGGACGGATTTTTGGTACTTGAGCATAATACACGACATAACTGGATTATGGTGAAAACAATGACATCTGTGTACGTAAAATGACATTGACATTTTTGTACTTTGTTCGTTTCGAATGTTTTCATGCGTGGCCTGTTTTGCCCTGGGAACATAAAGTAGAGATAGCGATAAGATTATGTTCTTTAAAAAGAGCGCGGAGGACGGGACTAAGAAACGGACGACAAAGCGCTTGTGTTGTCCTTTCCTTCCTTAGGACGCGTTCAGACTACAGTGTAATCTGCCGGAAGTGGCGTATTTATCGCAATCTGCGCAACTGTTGGAACTTCCGTATACGCAGCTAGCAACCGAATATGTTCACATTGAGCCCTTCGGTAAGATGCGTATTTTACGAGCAGCCAATCACCGCTCTGGGGCAGTTGCGTTTCGCATTTTTCATCATTGCGCCGATCAGCAAGCGGCTGCTAGTGGGAGTAGAGGCTCTTCAAAGCCAAAAGAGCTTATCATCGTCGACGCGTAAACCGACAGGGATTCCGGCGTCGTAGAGCAATGTGGGTTCGTCAAATCTTCCTCGATAGAGCCGCTGACGGAGACTTCCCCAATCTTTTTGCGAAGCTGAGGACAGTCGATACTGCGTTGTTCTACAACGTTGCATCGGCGGATACCTTCGATAGCGGTCACGGGATGAAAAATCACCTGTGGAGGCAGGAAGGCCCGTGGCCGAAAAGTGAAAACCTAAACTGCTCTGCCTATTGTCTCCGCCGCAACAGTCTCATGTGTGCTTGTCGTAAGAATTGCGGAACCTCCAACATTTGTGCCCCTGCTCACCGCAAACGTTGCGTACTTTACGCTCAATGCAGCGATAGTCTGAGCAAACTCATTGCTTTTTTTTTTTGCGTTTACGCTCACGATCCGCATGAACCATGCGTATGTAGCGCACGTAGCCTAAACGCTATTTTTGGCCCGTCTTCAGCGCTGTTTTTAAACGTTATAATTTACTAACAAGCCTTTTAGTACACCCTTTTTAGATAACATTACGCCCCTCTTTAAAAAAATAAAATTATCTCTAAAAAAATCGGCGCACCTTGCCCTAGTTATTGCAAGGCTGTAGACAAAACAGTGCTGGCGGCCCCTCGCTTTTCGTCAGCGACCAGGCTGTTGCACCTCACATAGATTTTCGAACTTACCGCTGGAAGTTCGGCATGACTGGCCGTCCCGGATCGTTTCGACCGCAGAATTTCCCATCTCTCCCAAAGTAGAGAGCGTTAGCACGCGCTAGGATACGCGGCAACAGGATGCGCAAACTCGGCGTCTGTGTTTGCACTTCAGGCGCGAACGCACGTGAACTGGCGAGGAGAAAAGCACGCGAGAGATAATGCCACGAACGATGGGCATAGTGTCCCCAAAGTTCGATTTCCCAATGTTCCTCGCAAGAGGCACGCTCACGTGCACTCGGTATCTTGTCTTGGCATCCTTTCTGGTAGCACTCGACGGCGGAACTGAAACCCTAAACAGCTGTGTCGTTAAAATCAATTGCACAATATTGACCGCAAAGAAACCCTCAGAGTATTAGAGCCAGATTTAAGGGCATAACTTAGAGTACTAGCGTCATTTAAATTCAAAATACACGTTGGATTGGTTTTTTGATAGCAAATAAAAACTTCTAGTTAAAAAATGGTGGACCAGAGACGCGAGATGAAAGCAAATACAAAAAAAACAAGGTGGCCTCGTGCTATTCGAAAGCAAAATAAAAACAAACAGTATAAAAAGATGTGGGCTCCACAAACAGATGGCTCGGGAGCAGCGCGAATGCAGGGAGATTGAATTGAACAAACCTCTATTGCACCAGCCATGGTAGCGACGATAAGAGAGCGAGTGGGAGACGAGAAAGAATGTTAGAAGTACTTACGGGGCAGGGCGGTGGAGGACTATCATCTATAAGCACATTTATAGCGTAGCAAGCAGACACATAACCAAATTTTTCAGAAGGTTTTGCTGATAGCCCGCCTAGTACATTACACTTCGAACGAAAAGAGCGAGAAGCCCGGAAAAGTACAGGGAAACACACACACTTCACAAGCTTTTCTTTACTGTGGTTTATCTTCGGTGCCTCTTTTCCGCACTGTATTCCTTGGAAGATGTTTTTATAATGTTTATTTCCTTCCCTTTCAATCGATGCCTCTCCTGCCGTAAGCTGAGGCGCCTCAAAGAAATCGGCGTATGCCGAGGCTTGTGTTGAGGTGTTCGCGATCACCAGTGAGGCTTTAGGCGATCTTTATTGCAGAAAATATACCGTAACTGGCACCGTACATGTTTCTGAACCCGTATGGAACCCCAATATTCAAAGTACTACCAAAATATTTCTCTGTTAATTCTTTTCGAAGCATTGAAACACCTTCCTCATATGATTTAGAAAAAAATGGGAACGTAGACAGCGAACCCTCGGTACATAGCAGCAGCGGTCTCCTCAGCCGACGAAAGCTAGGCCATAGTCGTTGAATGTTAGCACAAGATAATTTAACCGAGCCGAAAGAAGGGGGTGAGTAGCATGAAATTAACCTTTGGAATAATGTTGCTGTTCCTCGTCTTAATCCAATGCCGCACTTTAGTACGCGCCCAAAAAATGCCCAAAGAAATGGAGCCCAAGTTAAATGAAGTAGTGCTTCTACCGTTTGAGTGATCGTTCAGTTTCCTAGTGTGGTGCTTTTATGGACTCCAAAAAACGCAGCGCCGATTGTCACTCTTGTGTTCATCCGTTGATCTGAAAGCTACAAACTGAATTTCATTAATTTAGTGTGTTCAGCGTGACGTGCGCAAGACTTCTGCGCGACGTTTCCATTCATCGCCTCTATGGGACGCAACGCCCACATGAGCGCAAACCGAGCCTTACACTTCGCGCACAGCTGCCGACTAGACAGTGCTTTACTCATTGAGCACCGCTGCTTCGAAACCGCGAAAGATAAATATTGCTACGACCAGTTTTATGTCTAAAATTTTTATTTTATGTCGCGACAATAGATCACATTTTTAAACTCTGAATTACATGTGCTTGCTTCATTCTGTGCATGCACTTTTTAAAGGAGCCATGAAGACAAAATAGAACGTCGTTAAATTAAAAAAAAAAAAAACTAGCTTTTGGTAACTCAGTCTGCCTATACCAGCTCTGTAAGACATTTTTGTAACAATGGAATTGCAAGAAGCATTGAACAACCCCAAAAATATCGCGCGTCAGTGATGTACTGTGGACCGCAATGATGTAATGTGGGCGTGCACTAAAACATTTTTACCGGTGTGTTAGTGCGCGCCAGTATTAAAGGGATGTGATCCAACGGAAATAAAGGCACCACTACAATCTCCCAGTAATATTTCTTAGCCATGACATTGTTCAGTGGTCGCCAACCCCACAAACAAAATTGTGTGACGTCACAGAATAGTCACCGGGAAATGTCATGGGAGTCGCCACCACTTCACATGTTTCCTTTAATATCGCCATTATTTCTGTGAAGTTTGCAATAAAATTTCTGTAATTGGTATTGGAACAAACCTGTCTTTTAAAAAACCAAAATTTTATATCGTTTTCATCGGCCATTTTAAGCATGCTTTCTGCGTGGTTCTACATTCACAATGTAAATTTCCTGCTCCAGTGGCAACGTGATTGGCCAGCCTGTGTACCGGGAAGGCTGGCCCTGCTCGCAGTGCCCTGAAGGCACTCGCTGCGTCTCGGAGCAGGGAGACCAGTCCAAACCAAGCCTGTGTGGTGAGTGCGAAGCTTAAGATCTCAGCTTCACTGCTTCAGCTCTAAGACAGCGCTACATTTATGGACCTCCCTTTACTATCTTGGAAACGACACTTTCAAACACTATAGGTAACCAAACAACACGAACTTTGCGATTTATGATTGTTTAGAATAGTTGTTCTCGTGAGATAGATTGACTAAAGGGGAATTATTTCTAGCAAGAATCCCCTGTTTTTTGTATAGGTATAAAGAAAGATTATCATAACATGTAAAGCAAATATATATTCACATAATCATGATCCACATAGAAAAATGGTACTGTTGTGTAAGTGCAACGATTTTTTCATGTTTGTAATGGCCGATCGCACAAATGAGGCAGGTATTAAGCGTACCTGTGCGACTGACTGCATGCTAAAAGGTGCTGTACATTGCATCAATCTAAAAAAGGAGTCCGTAGGTATTTGTAGTATCTTAATAAGAGCGTACGCATTTCCCCAAACAAATTTAGCAGCGGATAGCTTTCTTTTCAGTTATAATTCATTCCGAACTATCAAATTTAGCGTTACACAATCTCTGCAGAAACGTAATAGGAAAAATACTAAAAACAGAGCCAAGAGCGTAATACGTACCTCCATGTCTGTATTAAAGTGGTATGACGAAACAGAACTGGAGGCACTGCAACGATCGAGCAATAATTCTAAATGGCGTCGGCTTTAGTCGGCGGCGGCCAAACGCACCTGTCACATGATGATGGCTAGGCAAGAAAGTGTCAGATCACTCGCTACTGCTTCAACTCGCTGTCTTTACTCCCTGTCGTATCGTTGTTTGGCGCTGTATTTTCTAAGTGGCATCATGCACCAACTAGCCCGTCTCAGTTCAATTGTGAACGCCCACAGTGGCACTCCGGACGCCGCACAGTCAGGAACAAGTGCATCAAGAAATGTGGCACGAATAATTGTTTGTGATTGTGTATATCCTAATTACTTGCGCTGTTATACACTCACCACCTTTTCATCCTACAATTCAACGGTATCAGCCACATCAGGAGAATAAGATTTGGAAAATTGCTTTTCTGGACAGAAAAATACACGTGGCTTAGAATTCGTGAGGAATAACCTGTTCCTTTTCCTGTTTTTTTTTTTTTTTTCAGGAAAAGCAGTGCCGGGTTTTCCCCCTCGTCCTGTGACTCCGTGGGACCGCCTGGCAACAAACTCAACAAATACAACGGGCACGCCGGCGTGAATGCATCAAGGAATCCATCTTGTATAACTGTCATCACACATAATAAAACATCCTTACGGAAATTGGCGGCGCATATATTTCTCAAAGTCACCCGCTGTTTTGATGTGGCCTGCCTTGCTTCTCCTATTGGGCAGCGCATTTCCAAACAGTCCCTTCGGTTGAGCGCATTCTCCTTCAACAACAGTATTACAAGGGTACTTTTATTGCGCATACTAAACGTATATAAACGTCACAACAATAATGTGAGGCACTAAGCACCAGGTCTTCGGGCCAGAACTCCTCTTGTCTTTATTTGAGAAGTATATACAGTCAAACTGTTGCGATTGCGAAATATACATTGGTACCGTTTGCGACTTTAGTGGCCTCCGTAATCTGTCCGGTTATTTTGATGCGTCAGAGCTTATTACTCAGAATCCAGAAGACGGGTGGGCTTGGGACTGTTTCAAGGCAGAAAACGTAATTAAAACTTATTGAAATGAGGCTTTACGAATGAAACGCGCGTCTGCGTCTTGTACTGTCAACTACCAGATTACACGAGGTTTAGGTCGGTAAATATTATTGCCCTGAAAACGCAAAGATGTAAAAACGTGTAAAAGCCCCTACGTTCACAAACATAACAAACTTATCCCCAGCGCTGCTTTCTCTTCGGCCTCTTAATTTCCTTCAGACAAAAAGAACGATAATTAAAGTAGTGCTGACACGAAGTTTTGTTTTATTTTCACTGCTTTTATCCATGCTTAGTGGCCTGACAATGCTGTAACAGCACTTTAAATACTTGAGTTCACGATTAGTAAATACATACCGCAGCCTGAAAATTGTCAGTTTTGGTTTCCGATCGACGAGCACGGAGGGCGAGCATGGCAAGACCACGCCATGACCTCACCGTATTGCGCGGACAACGTGACACTGCGGAGGGCGGACGAGGCATTGGTTTCCGACGAAGCTGCGCAGCCTCAAGCCGTTAGGCCTACCGTCGCATGGACATTTGATTATCGCTTCCAATAGACGTGTAGACGGCGACTTTCATTGCGATTGTATACTCGGGGGCAGCTTTCTGTACCGTTGCATGATGGTGATGACGGTGGTGATTGGTAGTATTATCCCCTTTGTAGCGGGGTGATAACCTGAACATAGGTATCTTACCATAGAATACTAATATACCTATGTTTTACACTCTTTGTTTAATACTAGCGCTACAAGGCTACAAGTCAAGGCTACAGAGCCGAACCACGCCGTTTCGCTGCGCAGCTAGAAGTACTTCACCAAAAATAACTTTCCGGGTGTAACCTAAGCAATTCAAGAATATATATTTCTCATTTGGAAGCCTGGTATTGATAATACCGACAAATTATTACCCACAATATGTGAAACAGAAAGCATGACTCTTCTGATTTTCCGTTTTTTGGGGTTGCGGCGTTCGCAACTGGCGTCGCATAAGTTCTCTTAAGAAAAAAAAAAAAACATGCCGTCCTTGTTGGCGGCTGCTTCTTTTCCATACGGTAGCTCGACTCTTAGATCGCGCATATGATTGTCAAGGAGCTTGAGAATGATAAGCTGTCAAAACAAACGAATCAAGGGGTCTGCAACGTGTACGCCCAAGTGAGACTGACGCAACTTGAACTCTCCGTCGTTTCCGCCTTCGTTAGGTCAGCCAGCCTGCCGGAGTAGGCAGGCGTACAGTCGCACGGCTAAAAGCGGAGGTTGTGAGTGGTACACTGTAGTCCCCAAAGCGTAAAAAAGCTTTGTTTGCCGACTGGACGATCACCCAAATTTACGCAAAGACAAGAGCGCAGTGGTAGGACAGTTTCACCCTTCAACGCACTCAACGCGATCGAAATGGGATGTGACTTCGCTCTGTAGTGTGTGTGTGGTGATCTTTCGGTGTACCGCGCCCGCGCCAGTAAGCACACTACGCTTGTCCGTGGTGCTGCCCAGTTTTCAGCTTCAGAATAGTTTTGCGCACTCCCTCGAAACTGCAGCGCAGACAATATTCACGTCATTTCTAGACGGTACAGAGTTCGACGGTATCATCCCTGTTAAATGTGCCCTTGCTCTCCATGCAATGGCTCAGCGCGCTCAGCCCTGAAACTCCTGCGAAGAAACGAACTCTAGTGAATGCGTATCTGTCATGCCGAAACTAAAACGGAAACCAGTTTATGGTAAACTACTTTAACGCAGTAACAAAGAGTAGTTAGCTCCCTTCCCCGTTCCCCCCGTAGCATTTTCTCCATTGCCACAGAAATTTGTCCCCGAGTACAGGCTTATCACCTGCTCCTTTCCCGGGAAAGCATGGAGAATTGTTTTCGCCAAAGGTGCCATTCCGGCGACTGGTGGAACCCGTAGCAGTGATTGCATACATCAGTTCGTGAACGCTGCAAGCGCCGTGGTAGCCCCTCGCCAAGCCGTGCATGCGAAGTGACGTCACGAGTTCCTGCCAAACGTTGAAGAATCTCGGCTACGTCATTCAGTTCCCTACCACGGGGTGACGTCATGTTGATGTCTATTTGTTGGGCACCGCTCCCAGACCTGTCCCGCAACTCTTATAAATGAGGTCAACTTAAATTATTTTCTATGCGTCGCATACCATTTACACATCAACCAGGGTGTTCGATTGAGCTAAGGAAGCTAACTGTATACTATTAAGCTTAAAATCTTGGTTAGTAACCCTTTAACGCCACAGTTTTCGCTTCACTATTGGCCCAAAGAGTGAGTTCTTCTTAGCCCTGGACTTACATTAACTGTTCGTTTTCCATTTCCAAATGGTGGACTACGACAATATCCTACTTCAGTTTGTAGATTCCGTGCGTAGTTCGCAAGGACTGTATAGAACTGAAAGGGTGAATCGTTTTTTTTTTTTTTTTTCAAAACGAAATACTGTCTGCTGTGAGGGAATTTATGACTGTATGTGGGAGTTGTTATTAGGCTCATAACCCGTATTTTTTTTAGTTTAACAGTGTCTAGGAACCGCATTGGGGGCAATTTATAGGTATTTCCTTTGGAATGTCAATGAGAAAACGTGAAAGGGTTCTTTTCTGCACACAAAAAATTTATTGCATAAGTAAGTGCACATACTGAAATGGTATGAACACGTAAATGACAACACAATATAAAAACGCTTATTCAACAAAACACGTCATCAAGATTACGAGGTACCTAGAACTCCGTCTACTACAACTCCCTTCAACGAAAAAAGAAACAGAAAACCATTTGCAAACAAACATGTCAGCCACGAATTGATAGATGAGCAGTTCTCTTGCACTTGCTTCCAAAACCGTGACTTTGCCGCCGCCTCTTGGTATGCTGCCCACAAACCCACGGAACCACAGGCATTACAGGAATAACAGAGCTCTTTAAATCTACATAAACAAATAAGGCGCATGTTGTACAGCTGACGTGAAAAAAAAATAGCATTGTAATGACGCCGAACTTGTCACTCTGTGCTCAACTTTCCGTAATGTCTGAATTTTTATTTCAAGCTATGAAAAATTGCACTTTCATCCGAGAAACCTCCGCTCACTAGATTGCAAAGACCACGGAGGAAAAGACGAAAGGTTGTTCGATACGGAATGCACCGCTTGTTGCCACCAACTTTTCAAAATGCTTCTCCATCTCCCTCTTCCCGTCATGCGCGGTGTTGGGGTAGCGGGCTTTAGGTTCTACACCCCCCCCCTTACCCCCCCCCCCCCCCCCTGATGCGGCTAGAAGATTCCCGTCGTTGGGACGGGCAAGAAGAAAATTCAGAGCGCGAGCACGTGAGTGCTTGCCTCGAGTGATCGTGTGTGCGCGCCTCATGGCGACCGCCCTGCGTCCCCGGCCCACGTCTGTCACCGCAAGCATACTTACTTGGCCAAGATTGGCCGAAAAAAACGCCTTAGCGTTCGCCGCAATCATGGCAACACTTCCTCCAAACGAGAAAGACTTGTCACAGTGCACATGTACGCCCCTCCAAGGTGATGTCCGACAATTGTCAATTAAAAGAAAATCAGGGAAGCTCACTCTTATAGCAACCGTGATGGAGTAAAGGTCGTTGCACCAGCCGAAAAGTAGTAAATCGGCTGCAATCATCGACTTAAACCGTCGTGATGGTCGTGAAGGTGGCATAAAGCTTCGCTCCCTTCAAGTCTTGGGCGTTAGTGTGGGCTTCCTTGCATTTTTTTAACAGTGAAGCTGTTGATCAAATCGTTTGTGTATGGTGTATGCAGTTAAAAATACCAAGTAAATGATGAGCGCTCGTGCATGCCTGCACCGAGCACACGTTCGTCCTGCTAAGCAAACGCACTTAGGGAGATTGACCAATATCACCCCCCTCTCCCGCACCCCCCCCCCCCCACCTTTCCAAAAAATATGTACATTGCCGCGAGCCATGTATGGGTTTGATTATTGTTTGTTTTTACTGCCGGGCCACGCCTGGCGGCGTTATCTGCGTTCCAAACGAAGCGCGTCTTACATTCTTTACTTTTATGCCGCACGGGCTATCACACTCAGATAAGCAGATTGTTCCGCCCTAACGCCACTAGCCCAGAATAATCTTCTGTGATCTACAATGTTCTGGATGTGAATCGACGTTTCCAGAAACACTTGCGCCGAAAGATAAAAGCCTGCAGAGCAGACGCCGCGTCATTCATTCGACGACACTCGCCCGTGCTAGTCACTTTGTTGACCGCTGCTTCGCCGCCTCTGTATTCTTTTGAGTTGTTAGGGGAGCACAAGTTCGCTCCAATAAACTTGTTTCTCCTTCAAGACAACTGCGTCGTCCTTGGCTTCGTGACAATACACACACCAGCGTTCGCCGCGTGCCTCGATCGCACGTTCGTCAAGCTCCGGCGTTCGCCGGCGTGGCAAAGCACTCCGGCGTTCACCGTATCGTGGCAACTCTAGCTGGAAACGAGAAAGACACGCCATAGAGAACGTCCCTCCTTCGTTCGTCCTCGTGTCGTCGTGCGCATGCGCTCTGTGCCGTAGAAGAGCCGCGACTTGAATGTCGGAGATGCTATAAGTGACCATTGACTCCACATGTCTTGATCGCGAAGAGTTTGCACCGCCAAGGGTTTCGAGAGGCTCGGCATGCCAAGCATCCGCTCGAGAAGAAAAGTCGCGCTTGCAGAGTGGCGTACGGAACCGCCTAGCATACGACGAGCTCACTCTAGCCTTACTTGAAATTCCGTGCCGCCGACGTCAACCACGGCGCCACAACGATAATAAAACTAAACTTTGTGTCAGTCAGGTGCCACCTACAACAGCTTCGCCATTCAACACTTGCGTATGAGTGCAAGCTTCCCTGAATTTCGCATTTCGTACCCATTGAACAAAGTCTACTGGACTTGAAATGTTTAATGTAGCTAAGTTTTCATGTTTGTTATTGAATTCCACTTTGGCGTGGGATAGCCTATGGAATACCTCGTTAAGTGCGGGGAAGGAGCGAAATGCCAACCGTCGATACGTGCAACTGAAAGGCCGCAAAAGCGCTTGACCCAACATAGCCACCTACCGCCAAACAGCAACAAAGGACCAAAGAACCGCTTCCTATACTGCTGGTGTAGTGCCCATTTGTCAGTGACGCAAAGAAACCCTGTCCCTGGGCACGACGGCATGCGGCACAGTGCACGGCCGCCAATCTGCGGCAGGCAGGGTTTCTGAGCCGATCAAATTTTAGCAAGAGACTATATAAAAAATCGGGTGTGCAACTGCAAAAAAGGCTAAGGGAGCCACGTCGGCGTTGTGCGTAATGTTGCTTTCTTTTTTGGTGCTTGAAGAATGCCGGACGGGAACCGAAAAGGTACCAAAAGGCAAGCCGAGACTGTTTTAAAGCGAAAGCGTTCTTAGTGGAACTGATGGCGTCCTGTCAAAAACTAGGGCATTTTCCCATAGACCGGTCGGTCGACCGAAAAGCTCTGATAAGATCTCTGAACACACGGTGAGTGTGTGAAAGCGGGTTTCAATTGTGTTGATACGGTTACTGGAAAATCGCGAAAAATGAACGGTTCTAGATAGGATAGTGCACGCATCGATCGTAAAGAAGGGGTACAATCCTGCACATTTGTCTCATAAACGACATGTTGGTATACATTTAGAGGGTTCGTAGATGCGTTTGCTTAGTTCGTGAATTACATCGCATGGGTGAGTTCCTTTGCGAATGTGTTTCTGAAGGTTTGGCGATCGATTGGAAGCCACTCTGAACACTCCAGCTTGTTCCCAAAAAAGTATAATCTCTGGACGCACTTTACTTGGATTGGACGACGCTTTCACGCCTCCCTTAACTTCCTCTAGGAAGAGACGGTAAAGTTTTTTTGTGTCCACATCCAAAAACTCCCAGCCCCCAAAATAAAACAACATAAAACTTTTTTTTTGGTAGGGGGGAGGAAGGTTCGTGGTGCAATTGAACCAGGGATTTCGGATGGCGGCCCGAATGTGCTACCACGGCACTGTACTAGCGCATTCCCAGTGCCGGAACGAGAATACGCCAACTGTCTGACAGGTCAACGTGATAGCACGCGACTGGAACAAGTGCATGCCGGTCACAGAGGACTTTGATGCAACAGAAGCTGTCGCTTGAAGTGTGGCTTGCCAGCCTGCCGGAGCAATTTTAACCGAAAAACAAAGGAACGAGAGCAAACAGAGACGCAAACACGATCTACCAGGGAAGAAATCTTTTAGAAAAGTTGCTAGGCTTTCTTCAATGTCAGGCAAGCAGATTTAAAGGCGTGAGGAACTATTTATTTCGTGGTTGGAAGCTTCAGGCACTTACTATGAGGAGAGATATAAATCATAAAGACATGTTGCGCTGTCACCTTGGAGCTCTATGTGAGTTCCGCTGAGCGAAGGATGGCACATGGCCGACGCTTGATGTTGGCCTTTGTTTCCGGTATACGCTGTTGAAGAAGGCCTATTTAGAGTGACGAACTACCAGACCTTTGTTTCGGCAGCCAGTGCGTCTTTGTTGCGAAATAAAACGTATTTCACTATTCGAAGAAAGCGCGCCCAGCGAGGAGAGAGAGAGAATCAACTTTTATTGAGCCTAATGAGGTATTGGCTAGTGCACGAATAACATGGCCGGAGCGAACAGACACTGGCAAAATTTGGGAAACCAGACAAAAAACAAACTAAGCGTTTGGTACATGTTTATTTTCCAGTTCTAATTAGAAGTCTTCTCTGTGTAGTTACACAGCACCACAGGTGTACCACTTTCGCAGGGTCGAATGGCTGGAATTTTTGTCGTCTGTGTCTCCAAGATGCGGGGATAGTGGCGACACACTGGTGTTGTCGTGCAGGCAAGATGTTGTCGTACAGGTGCCCTGAATACCTATTGGCGATATAGCTTTTGCTACCCACGGTTTGCCTTCCAGGAAATCCTTTGGTGGTTATAATATTACAGGCTCTATTGTAAAAGGACGCCCGCACGTCGTATCGCCACGGTACTATTCCACGTACTCAGTCACATTTACCGCCTTTCATTGGCGGAGCGGTATTGTCCAATCGATTGCGAAGTGGAGGTTGTTATAGCAACTTTAGTCTTTCTTGGTCTTTGGTCCTTCTGTCCTTGTTTGCACAGGCAACACATTCACAAACTGCTGGATCTGGTGGCAATGTTCATACTGATCAGCCTTTTTAAAACATTAGGTATATTTGAGATAAAATTCAATACGAAAGCGATATTTGCATTGTTCTATTAATTAAAAATACACGGCTGCTTAGTTTTTTTCAAGAGCAACTAAAAAAAACGCCCTTACGATGTTTTAACCAAAAAATACAGAAAGCGCTAATGGCACCGCCTTGTGGCAGTGCTTCGAATTTAACCGTAACAAAATGTTCCACTAGATGGCGCGAGCAGTTGAACGCGCAAACTTGAATTGACTTGAGCAAACTTCTGCTGTGTTTACTGTGGGAGAAGAAGCAAAGCGGGAGCAGACGAGCATGAGAAGTGAGAGGGAAGAAGAAGAAAGGAGTTTTCTTGTCAGGTGCGGCAGAACGCTCGTCTTTCGGCGACATTTTCAGTGACGTGAGCAGATACGAGGCCAATTCTTTACATATCTATTATCGACAAAATTCCCCCTCTTTTCCTTTATGAACTTTTCGAAAAGAAGAAATGAGTTATTTTTTTTTTCGTCGTCACAATATTCAGCATGAGCTCACGTCAGCCCGTTCAGTCGCGTTCAGCCTTCCCTACTTTGAGTCATCCGCGTATGCTGACGAGGCAGAATCAACTTAACAACAGCTAGCTCGAGTTTTGGTGCCGCAAAACGCGCAGCGCAACTTTCATGAGTTGTTTAGGTGTCAGCAATGACCGATTTTACACCTCTTCCCTCCGTCTTAATTTTCAAATCTTTACAGTCACAGTTGCCGTGGTTGGTTGGTCATGTACTGACGGGGTATGCGTTATTTTATGGATGCGGTTACGCTAAATTTTTACACTTCACACACCTGTCAATCACTTTTGAACTCAACAGCGTTCGCCATGTGTTGCGCGATGAAGCGAACGAACTTCAGTGTCTTCGCTTCGGTAGGCGCACACGCCGTTCGTGTTCCCTCCTTCTCCTGCTCTCCCGACTGTTATGTCATGTCTGTCTTCCGCATGGCAACGTACTTAACAGGGAATGTACGCTGCTAACAAAGCGTGTTCCAACTTCTGCCCCAGTGAATTCAGCGCACACAAGACTTCATTTGGGTATGCTGTAACCTAATTGCCTTCTCGGCAGCAGCGGCTACCCGACCGTTTCAACAGTCGGCCATTTCCCATGACACCGGCGGAGAACACTTGTTAAACACAGAGGATGCAAGGCCTTGCTGTGTTTTGCATAATTGAACGCAGTCATGCGAGGAATATTTTGTTCTTGTTTAACCTGATCAGCAAGGTACAAAACGTAACCAATTTTGGATTCATTGCACATGTACTTCGTTGCTCCACGTAAACTTCCTAAACTTTCCTAGTAAGGCGCCACACGGAGACCTACAATTAAAGACGGCGTGTTTAGCGCACATTCGTGTTTGAACTCTGGGCTAAAGACAGTAGGTTCAAGATATTGCGTCCACTGGGCATGCTCGAAAACGAGGTCCAGTTTAGCAAAGTCTAATCAGATTGTCTAAGCGTTCCTAGGTTTGACACCAGCCTCATTTGGATGCCTTGCACCTATTACCTGTTAGAAATGAGCATCCGGGAACATGGTACACGACGACTCCGCAAATACAAATTGACGAAAACCAGAGGACCATGACCCGTGCGCTAACCCGACCTGCCACTATTTTACCAGTATTTTGTACGATCGCCTGCCCCAGACCGATGCCAAGTCGTGAACCAGGTTCGCTATTTTTTATATGTCTTGCACAGTCATTTTTTCAGGTAATAGTTGTAATCTGACGTCTGTGCGCCACAGCCGTCACTCTAGGTCGTACCCCATTCGGCACAACAAACAATAAACGCCCGATTGAGAATGTCAGGCAGTCATACAATCGTATTTTTCTCCTGGCCACTCTGCGCATCTGTGCGATTGCTATGACAACAGGTCGGAATATGTGCGCCACGGCATGGCTCCACCAGGAAAAAAAAACAAACTCAGGGCTTTAAACCTGCAGAAGCTCTAAAAAAGAGGGGTAAGAAGAACGTTGTTGAATTGGGATAGGTTCATGCAATTCAAGCAAAACAACTGCCCACGAGAACACGACCTCCAGAGGGCAAGAGTCCACACAGAACGACCAATTACTCGTAGAAAAAATACCCTGTCTAGTTCCTAGAATATGCTTTATTTTGTGTACGGCATATTTACAAAATGAGTGCGGATAAATGCACTAGGGTTTCTCCGTTGTGCCATTCCAGATCTGCACCAGGTGTTTGGATGCCCGGTGGACTCGGCAGGGAAGTTCAGCCTGTAACGCCTGCAGCGTTAAACATAAGTTGTTAATATGACCAATACATCATTTTTCACGTGTACTATATATTACAGAATGAACTTGCCCAGAGCGAGCTTAAACTGTCGTGACTGACAGGGGAATTACACTTACTGCAGAGGCGTGGTAGGTTGGTCTCCACGTGCTCGCACTGAGTCCCTTCAGGACACTTAGAGCAAGCCTCTCCCTCTAAGTACATCGGCTCGCCGATCACGTTGCCTCTGCCGAAAGAAAGGGTGTAAAAAACAGTTAGGTATGCTCAGCACAGGGCACCCTACATTAGTATGAGGGAACCATAAAGTTGGCGGAAAAGTTATAAGTACATTTTTTATCCAAGAATTCCGTAAATGCTGTTCATATCATAGCTGAGTATTTTCGGTTGCTGTGCTTGCAAGGGCTCGCGATATCTGGGAACTTGGACCACCGTAGCATTAAGAATTATGAGTATAATACATAAATTATTCATATTTTATTAATTATGATAATATAATGCAGAGCGTTGTATCTTTATACACCTTCGGCAGTTGAGGGATAAAAATTTTAGCCTTTTAGGAAGCCTTTAAGGAAGCTCCCTCAAAGAAATAGACATGTAATTAGTACAGTGAAACACTTTTACAAACGGGTGAGGAGGTTTCAAAGGAAAAAACACATAAACAACACTTGGAGCTCCAAATAGGCAAATGCACATGCATGGAGGCGCACTGTACACGCAAAAACATAATAATCGACCATATTTTCCGGGTACTTCATTTTCCAGTCCCTGGCTAATTCAGTAACTGAAGAATACACACTGTGAATAAACACACACCCATTCCACCTTTTGACTGCTGCTACCCAAACTTCGTCAGTGCCAAGTTTCAAAGTATTTTCCTGCATAGCATTTGTTGCCGAGTACCCCCCCCCCTCCGCCTTGCAAGGACATTGTATTCGCATGAAAATTCATAATTGTTGGAAGTAACTTATTTCCTCATTATAAGTGCTCGACCGAAACTTCTAAAAAATGTTACCGTACGAAAAAATAAAAATCTTACAAAAATCAACTGACGAAATCAACTATACATCTTAACATCCGCTCCAAAAAACGGAGACTAACCTAAAAAAATTCCCTCGCACTTCCCCGAGGGGGAGAGTGTGTAACTGCGAATGCACGGTTGTTGATTGCGCGATTACGGTGGATATCGTGATCTTGGAGTGGAGAGGGGGCGCCCAACACCCGCCATCACTGAGCGGAGAGAGGAGGAGGAGAGTAGCGCCCGCCGTTACGGCGAGGGCTACACGAGCGCCCTCACGCGTCGGAATGCAGAGCGCCCGCTACGCGAGCGAGAGCTCTCCCGCCCGAAGTGTAGAGGATGCGCCCCACACCCGCAGTCACTGAGCGGAGAGAGGAGGAGGAGAGTAGCGCGCGCCCATCTCCCCCCGTTGCTAGGGAAGACGAGGAGGAAGACGAGGAGCGCGCGCACCCTCAGCTGTTGCTATGCGGACGACGGCGGCGGACGATTCAGGCTCGCTTAAGAAGTGCATTCGCACTTAAAAAGCCCTGAATATATTTTCTAAAGAGGGATAAAAAATGGCGAAAACCGCCAAGCCTGTAACACTCTGCATGCCCACAATGATGGAGAATTGGCGGGCCCAACAGATTTAGTCGTTATAGTGGTGTAAATGAAGATAGTTGGTGGAGCGCAAATTTTTAACCAAAAGATACAAAAAGGAAAAAGAAATAACAAAATACATTCACAAAATGAGGAGCATTCATGTTATACATATCGAAACACGCAGAACAAAATAAAAATGCTAAAGAAGAACAAAGAAAAAGCAAAATAAAAAAATCGCAAAGCAAACCGACCCTGCACTACTTGCAGTTGCGGTGATATGCATAACTGGTGACGTAAAGGCTATAATAAACGACAAGTAGCGCTACAATTGTGTAAATTTACATCATTGGACAAAAGAAACAAAACAACTTAAATACTACAAAATGTTCCAACATATTTTGCTACCGACAGCGAAGTCGGGCTGTAAAGAACTCTTAATTTGCACATACAACACAGCGCAAAAAAAAAAAAACACGAGGACTAAGAGTAAATGAGCACAGACAAGCGCTTGTCTGTGCTCCTTCACGTTTAGTCCCCGCGTTTTTTGCGCTGTTTAGTATGTTCAGAATGAACCAACTGGCCTCACCACAGACGCTAATTCCGTTCATAATTTGCACAAGCGCGTCAGAAAGCTGCGCTAGGCAGTGATAGTAAATAGTTCTCCGAATGAGTGCAGACGAGTTATATAGCTCGTCATTATCTACGAGATCGTTTTCCATAGTAAGCTGTCGCGCACATAGTAATGATGGATACTTCGACAACGGGCTGCTAAGTATTTCAGGTAATGAACAAAGGCTGGACCTTACCCGGGCTGGTAGTTGCAGACCATGAAACGTCCTCCCAGTTCGGGGCACTCAGAGGCTCCACAGCCAACCCTGGCGTTACGGGCCCAGACCATCTGCGTACGACGGGAAGCAGACGAATTGAGCCGTGGCAGCAAAAATGATCTCAGGTTGTAAAAGCAGGTAATGAAGACATTATTAACGAACACAAAAAGGAAAATTTATTCAATAGTGCCGAGAGATACAGAGAGATGGTGATATATATATATATATATATATATATATATATATATATATATATATATATATAGCGAACCTGAAATGGTAAATGAGGGGCGGTGAAAATAAGACAGAAAATAAGGTTTGGCAGTGAAGAAAACCTCGGGAAGCAAAGGGGAGGTTGTGGTGGATCAGAGAAACAGATGAAGAATTTTTCGAGTCAGAAAGAAAGTGGTGAAAAAAAATATATATATATGTAAAATATATATATATATATATATATATATATATATATATATATATATATATATATATATATATACAGGGTGATCAAAGTTAAGTCGACAGGTTTTTTTAAAAATAAGCGCTTAGATTTACGCGAAGACCACCTCTACAGTGAGGTTTGGCGCCCAGGGGGACACTTAATTAGGAGGTAATTATTGATGTAGGTGGCTTAATTAACTAAAATTGATTAATTAACTTTTTAGCGGCTGCAGTAACCAGGCATCTTTGTATTGGAAAGTTAGACGCAATCGTGTTTCTCCGCAGTTTCAATTGACAGAATTCTTCTAGCGCATCCGTAGTCCGAGATATCAAATGGCGAAGTTTAATTGCCGTTCGCATGCTTACGCATGCTAGAAGTCAAGACCAGCGCATAGCTCCTCCCTTTTGTTCTGTGTTTCGATAGCGGTTCCGAGTAGTGCAGATTGCGATAACGCCAGCCAAGAATGAATGGGTGCCAGCTATCACTTTTTCCTGTGCCTCCACCCCTTTGTCGAACTGAACACCGTACACAGCAGGCACGTCACAGAAGGGAGGAGCTTTGCGCCGGTGCAGACTGTCTTGCATGCGTAATCATGCGAACGGCAATTAAACTTCGCCGTTTGATATCTCGCAATACGGATGCGCTAGAAGAATTCTGCCAATTGAGACTGCGTAGAAACATGATTGCGTCTAACTTTCCAATACAAACATGCCTGTTTACTGTAGCCACTAAAAAGTTAATTAATCAATTTTAGTTAATTAAGTCGCCTACATCAATAATTACATCCTATTTACATGTCCCCCTGGGCGCATAACCTCACTGTAGAGGTCTTCCTCGCGGAAATCTAAGCTCCTATTTTTAAAAAAACCTGTCGACTTAACTTTGATCACCCTGTATATATATATACAGAAAGAAATGCCGGCAGTCTACAACGTCAAAGAAGGCGTAGGGGAAGGTTAGACTATTTTTTTACCGTTAGTGACGTTACATTTTTATTAATTTTTATTAATTACGTGAGAAAGAAAGAAAGAAAAACACGCGCCTAGAGTGGGGACCGAACCCACG
Organism: Haemaphysalis longicornis; assembly: GCF_048455015.1. Lineage (NCBI taxonomy): Eukaryota > Metazoa > Arthropoda > Arachnida > Ixodida > Ixodidae > Haemaphysalis > Haemaphysalis longicornis. Next base: position 100,768,227 of record NW_027526460.1, on the reverse strand, counting down.
CCTTTCGATTAGATCTCGATCTCCTATGCCTTACCAATTCGGCTATCTGGGCGACTGTGTTCTGCTTCACTTTCTGGGGTATTTATATTTACTACAACTGTATCTGACGCTTGAGGGTGGTATATATATATATATATATATATATATAGTCTGAAAAGATAAAAACTCACACAGAGCGCGAAAAAAATAAGGTTAGTAGAGACAGAGACAAACGAGAAAGACGTAGAAAATAAAAAAAATTCACAGCATATCCACGGGGTGAATGATGATGAGTGGGCGAAGCTCTTGAGAGGAAATCATCGGTAAAACCGTGACATCGATAAAACCATAAGCATCTTCGCTTGCGCCTCGTGCGGCATTTGAATGAGCACTTAGAAGCGGTCACTGGATTCACTGGAGCTGCTTGCACCACTTCGCGGCCAGTGCCGACGCTATGTTGCCGCCTCTTACTGCGCCGCACACATCACACCAGTTGTATTCGCACCAGCATCGCCGCGCCGGCGGCGTGCACTCCATGTTTTCGTGAGAAGAAATCGCTCCATAAGGTTCGCACTTTAGAACGTTGTGCAGATGAGCCACCACCCTTTCCCTTTCCGAACATTTGCAGATAGCGAGCAGCGTGAAACCGGAGATTTCTACCGCTACTACGTTGCACTGATAAGCAGCCGCCTGAGGTACCGTGAACACAAGGTGGGGTAAAAAATTCACAGCATATCCACGGGGTGAATGATGATGAGTGGGCAAAGCTCTTGAGGGGAAATCATCGGTAAAACCGTGACTCTTCAGTGAAAGTTCGCCCACTACATCTGTGTCCGAACGTAACGTCTAGAAAGTCTCGCTTAAACCGCGCGTCGGCACCTTGGGGCTGAGCTCGCCTGATCCGTTTTGCAGACGCCTCACGAGCTCTCACTGCATCGGGGTCTGCCTGCCGATACGCGCGCTTTCTCGCCGCTTCCCGTTCTCTGACGTTTTGGAGATCCTCTTCGCGCCGCAGCCGTGCCGCTTCGCGTACGGCAGGGTCCTCGCGCCGTTGCCGTGACGCTTGGGCCTCTCGTTCTCGAACGCTGGGATCTTGGCGGCGTCGTCGCGCACCCAGACGACACGCTTCGGCCTCCCGCTCTCGCACGGCAGGATCTTGGCGGCGGCGTCGCGCAGCTTCACGGAGCGCTTCTGCCTCGCGGGCTCGCACCATCTGCAGCCTTATCCATCGGGCGACTCCGAGCACGCGCCAACAGCGAACGGATTTTATTACAACGCTCCCCGCCATCTAGTAAACAATCCAAGAACTAAACTAGAGGTAGCCACGCCATCTAGTAAACAATCCAAGCGCATCTTTTCATCATATACAAGTACCGCCATCTAGTAAACAATCCAAGAACTAAACTAGAGGTAGCCACGCCATCTAGTAAACAATCCAAGAACTAAACTACAGGTGGCTACATACATACGTCGAGGATGGACAGACCCACGCCTTAAGGAGCTGCGCCCCTAAAATAAGTTTACTGACGTTTCAGGGAGAGGACTCCCTTTCTTCAGAGTACAAAATAAGTTCGTTTCAGAGCTATATATATACACAAAATGTAGCAAGGGCGAGGGCAAGGTAAGAGGAGGGAGAGTTTGTACAAATGGACCATGGTTGGTGGGTAGCAAAAGAATGAAGAGAGAGTGGGAAAATACATTATAAAAAGGATAATACGAACACACAGTCACGCGGTACAAACATAGAAAAAAAAGGAGAGAGAGAAGAACCAAACACAGAGAAAAAAATAAATAATTAAAAAAATAATTATAATAATAAATAACAAGGTAATTTTCTCCCCCGTGGCAACGGGGGTGAAAGAGGGGTCCAAACAAGATATGCCCATGCCCGTGTTTGACATGGGAAAAAAGATTAGTCAAGCGGAACGAAGACGTTCCAAAGAAGATATGCACACAAAGGGCGAACATCTGCCCATTCACACCCGTTCTAGGAATTCAAGTAAGGTCATTGAAACAAGAGACACGTGGTGGGAGGCAGGGGTCGCGCCCAAAAGCAAGGACCTTACAGCCAATCTCACCGTTTTAGGCGAATCTGCACAAGCCAGGCGGATTTCGATTCTAACTGCAGAGAACTTAAAACCGCACTCTTAAATAAAAAATACCCAGAGCAGGTGATCAATGACGTGATTACACGAGCTAACCAGTTGAACCGCACCGAAATTCTCCGAAAAAGGCTCCCAAACCCAATCAACCAACAAACCTCGTTTTGACCCATTCGGCCTCTCCTCCGAAAGTTGCGTCCATACTAAGGAAACATCACAATATCCTCGCTCAAAGTGAACGCCTAAAGAGAATATTCCCCGAGCCACCACGTGTTTTTTATAGACGCAGCAAATATTTGGGCGACGTTCTCACTAAATCCAGCATCAGCCGACCACAGACTACTGGCTGCATGCCCTGTAACAAACCACGGTGTAAGGTATGCCCACAAATGACCATAACACAGCGCGCCACCAGCACAGCTTCAAACTATTATGTTAATGTAAAAGGGAACTTTAACTGTGATTCCGCCAACGTCGTATACCTGCTGGAATGCACCCTCTGCGGCAAACAATACATTGGCCAGACTGAAACACCCTTTCGTTTGAGGTTTAACAATCACCGCTCCCATGCAAAAACCTGCCCTTCTTTGCCTCTATCAAAGCATGTTAACACTCCTGGTCATTCTTTTGAACAACTGAAGGCCACAATTCTTGAATCTAGTTTTAAAACGCATCACGATCGCGAGGTTCGTGAGTCTTACCTTATCTATAAGTTTAAATCAGCGTCGTTTGGCATAAATGAAAGTTATGGGAAATTAACCTGTCTTTCCTCCGATTAAAATTTCGGCTGCATTTCTCAGGCTAGTGTTATGCCTGTTCATTTCTTTCGCTCAATATTATTATCCCATTATATGGCGAGCTCCCGTAGTTGGGTATAGTTTCGTGCTAGCACGAAGTTTTTTAGCACAATGGCTTCACTGAACCAAATTTGATGAACAAGTCTGGACATTGTGTTCTGGGTAGAAGACTGCAGTACCATTTTTAGCTTTGATATTCTCACCTTGTAATTAATTTGTGAACGCGAGCGTGTGTGATTGTTTTCGTGTCCTCTTTCTTTTTTGTATTGTTGTTTTCTAATATTCCTTGCTGACCGCCTCGGCATTCCCTGAACTGGCACCATGCGCCGGGCAGATGAATACTACTTGCTGCCGCGTCATACGCGTGCACCTGCCTGTTTTCTTTCTTTTCGTAACTTGTTTGACCTTGTCTTTTTTTTTCCTATCAATGTACACTCATTTCGAGTCTAAACTACCTGTCCTACTGCTTTTTGGCGTTACCCTTGCCTCCCCCCAACAGAAGCCACGTGTCTCACGTTTCAATGACCTTACCAGGATTCTTAGAACGCGTGTGTATGGGCAGATGTTCATCCTTTGTGTGCATTTGCATATCTTCGTTTCCTTGTTCCGCGTGACTAATCTTTTTGCCCATGTCAAACACGGCCATGGGCATATCTTGTTTTGACCCCTCTTTCACCTCCGTTGCCACGGGGGAGAAAATTACCTTGTTATTTATTATTATTATTATTATTATTATTTTTTAATTATTTATTTTTTTCTCTGTGTTTGGTTCTTCTCTCGCTCCTTTTTTTTCCATGTTTGTACCGCGTGACTGTGTGTTCTTATTATCCTTTTTGTAATTTATTTTCCCGCTCTCTCTTCATTCTTTTGCTACCCACCAACCATGATCCATTTGTACAAACTCTCCCTCCTCTTACCTTGCCCTCGCCCTTGCTACATTTTCTGTATATATATACAGCTCTGAAACGAACTTATTTTGCACTCTGAAGAAAGGGAGTCCTCTCCCTGAAACGTCAGTAAACTTATTTTTATTTCCTACGTCTTTCTCGTTTGTCTCTGTCTCTACTAACCTTATATATATATATATATATACGAGAAGAAAAACTTCGAACAAGGTAAAAGCACGATTGTGGCCTACGTTTCAGCAAAGAGAACTTGCTTTCCTCAGTTCTACTACTCCCTATATATATATATATATATATATATATATATATATATATATATATATATAGAGAGAGAGAGAGAGAGAGAGAGAGAGAGAGAGAGAGAGAAAGAAAGAGAGAGACAGAGACGTTTTATTGAGCTTTTAGAGGCTCCTTCAGGGGGTATGGTGACCGGAGTGCCGGTAACCGCAGCTGTCCTCATCACGACTACCCGTGAGGCTGCCCAGCCCCTCAGTCCAGTGCCCACTGTCTGGTAATAGCGTGGTACATATGTGAATGCAAGTGCCATATCCAAAAAGACGTGCTATGTTCAAAATCCAAGGGCAGCCAGCCCTCAGTTGGGTCAAACGAGCGCAGGTTGCTCAAGGAGAAAATGTTCTATGAGGCAGCAAATCCATATGAGACGTAAGTATGCGTAGTCAAAGTTGATTCAACTTCTTCAGGGAAGCTTCGTTCTGCCTGAAGCGAATTATTCTCGGCAATATTGTATAATGTACTGGGACGGAGTCTGCTTTCAACCTTAATTTGAACATTGTTGCAGGTAGCTTTGACGAACACTTGTGAGGTCAATAAGTTCAGCTATGTTATCGCTGATCGTCGTTGCGGAGTACAGGCGTGGTGCTTCATATTTAAACCACTGAGACGGTGGATCCCCGTCACATGCCTTACCTGCGTGAAGTGCCCGGTGCTGCGTGAAAAGTTGTAGCTGCTCACAATGTCCCCGCTGGCCCGCTCATACTCGTTGAACCACGTCATAATGGTGTGGTCCCAGTTGGCACCAGGTTCCAAGAGCAGATTTTGACCCATGTAGTACCCTGTGAGACGTTAAACGTGCGTATCGAGCAAATCGGGGTAGTTCGCGAAGTCGTGAAGGGGATGGATGTCACGCATGTGGCCCGTACCAAATGATATATGTCATTACAAGAATTCCCGTACGTGAACGTTCGACGCCTCAGGCTATCAAGACGTATTAGAAAACGTATGAATGGTAACCGGAAAACGCCGATAGCTACGCAGTTGTAGACTAAGATCTGCTATAAAGCTGGGGCTACTATAAAGCACAAAATGCTTCGAACAAAACAAACTTATATGTTGTCTGCATGGCTCCTTTGAGTTTAGTGCGCTAGTTCGCAAGATCCCCATAAAAGGATTGCAAGATTCTACCCGCCGCCCACCGTCCATATTGAGACGGTGTCCGACACCGTCGTTTTGGCGTTTTTTTCTTAAGTTTTGTTTTTGTAGTTCGTGTAGAAATATTTGGCATGAACCAACAAACCAAGAAAGTTATGGTAACGCAGAAGGTTCTGATAGTTGCGGGTCTGTAGATCTTTTACGCTGATTTTGAGTCTGGAACATTCCTCCTTTTTGGTAGCTCTCACTATTACCTGCTGTGAATCGTTGCAGGATATGAGAGGGTGCGGATAAGGGAATAGTTGTTATAAGGAGTGCGGTGGCAGCGTGTGTGGGCTATCCCATCTGCAATGCCGACTCTCGACTGAGCCGCATAACAAATCAACACATCTACCTGTGCAAATTTTGGATGTACCTTTTCTTCTAAAAAAGCCACCAAACAAAACTTACCGAGGTCACCGCATCCTGTGCAGCCATGTTTAAATTCGCAGTTCTGCGAGTGGACTTGGGCACGCCAGGCTAGTATGAGGTCGTACTCCTGAAAGAAAAGCGTTTGACGTCGGTAAGGACGAACACACTAACTGAAAGATGTAGAATGGCAGCCGGTGAACCACGAGAATGACGATGGTCTCAAAAACTACTTAAATGAGAAAGTTTCGGTCTGTCTTTCGGTCAATCTGTCTGCCCCTTCATTCCACCGCCTAGCTAAGAGTTAAATAGTTCTTAAAGTAGATGTTTAAGTACACCAAAAATTGAAACATACTAAATCCGGTTGCATGCTGCATAATTGTAAGCATTATTCACAAACACAAAATATTAGGCATATTCAAGGCAAAATGAAGACACACAACTGGTACTATCACTGTTATTCTATCTATAAATAGACGTGGGTGGTAATTATTGCGAGCGCCAAAAAACGGCGTTTAAACACTATTTAAACCACAAAATACCAAAACGGCTCATCATCAAGCTTGGAGCTCGTGGCTCGAGCACCAAGCCAGCCCGTAACAAAAGATCTCAACAGATGGCGGCAGCAATGCGAAAATGGGACGATTTAACTGTGTTCAGCAAACTTATATTGGCTTTATCATGAGAGGACCAGATCAGGAGGGGAACAGGGAAAGAGGTGGGCGGGGGAGAGGCCAGAGGCAGCTACGTCTCTGGGGCGGCGGAAGACCACTGTATTTCAGCGACATTTTAGCGACTCGAGCCTGTGTGCGGGCACTTTTAAGGGCAGAGCACTTTAGGCGCTCGCCTTGTCGTCGCGGCTCTCTCTCTGGAGCAAAGGGCGTTCCGTTGTAGCGCTCTCGTCGCGGCGTGCCCCAGAGGCTTCGAAAGCCAAGCGGTTTGTATAGTTGTAAACATGATGGGTGAAGTGGAATAATGTGAGTGTACAGTTCCCGGAAATGCTTCTTTCTCGCACTGTGGAAGTGCGGACATTCAATGAGAGCATGCATTACTGACAGACGATGTCCAGAACTGTTGCATCGTGGCGGTGGGGCTCCATTTAAAAGATGGGAATGAGTGGCATATGTGTGACCTATACGTAGTCTGCGCTTGTACACTTCTGTTGTTCTGTGATGTTTTTCTGTGTAGTTTTTGCCAATTTGGGGTTTTATAGTGTGGAGTTTGTTTTCGGTTTGTGTGTCCCAGTGTTGCTGCCAGCGTTTTCGTAGTGCCTTACGAATGAGCGGTTTTATGTTAAGATAGGACAGCTGAGGAACATCGATTTCACAGCGCAGTGCTGCTGCGGCGGCGCTCTGGTCAGCGAGATCATTGCCAGGAATTCTGCAGTGTCCAGGCACCCAGCACACTATTATGGTCTGTTTGAAAGCATACGTTGAGATGATTTCTTTAATGACCTTGTTCAATATCCCGTTTCTACTTTTTTTTTGCCAGAGCGTAATGCTGTTACAACGCTTCTGGAGTGTGTAAATATAATGGATTGTTGTGTTTTTGTTTGTGTTATGTGTTACACAGTTATTAAAACAGCATGTGCCTCTGCCGTAAATATACTTGTGTTCCTGTTTAGCGTTCTTGTGCTGGAGAAAAGTGGGGACCATGTGCCGCACATGCCAATGCAGTGAAAGATTTTGAGGCATCCGTACGAAAAGCAATATACGGGTACTTGTATTGTAAGTGTAGAAAGTGTTGCAGAATGAGTTCCTTTGGTGCGTGTTTTTTGTCAATTTCCCTGAAAGGCAAGTCACAGATGACAGGGAGCAGATTTCAAGGTGCAATAAACTCAGTGATGTTTGTTTAGTAGGTGTCGGTCAGGGTGACACCAAGATCCTCTGCCTCTGCTCGCACTCGGAGAGAAAAAGGCAGAGGGAGTGAAGGACGGCTCCAAAACAACGTTTCAGATGTGTTTTGAACAATAGTATTAAACGGGTGATTCCTCATCGACTTTGCTCTCACGTAGTACAAACGTGCCATGTATGTGCGTTGGTGCTCTAAGGACCACTGGTTGGTTTCAACATACAGGCTTTCTATAGGGCTTGTCTGGAAAGCCCCACACGCAAGGTGGAGCCCTAAATGCAACACTGGGTCGAACATTTTTAAAGCTGTTTTCGAAGCAGAACCATACACCACACTGCCGTAGTCTAAGCGCGATCGCACTCAACTATTGAAAAGATGGAGCAAGCATGTCTTATCTGCACCATATGATTAGTTCGATAGTGTTTTAATAATGTTCATGGTTTTAGTGCACTTAATTTTTAATTGTTTAATGTGGGAGATAAATGTGAGCTTTTTGTCCAGCAGAATACTGAGAAACTTGTGTTCATTTTTGACGGGAATTACTACATTATTAATACGGACTTCAGGGTCAGGCTGGACTCCACGCTGCTGAAAAAACAGTACACATGTGCTCTTTTGTGGAATAATCTTAAAACCTTTTTCATAGGCCTACTTTTCAAGTTTATTGGCACTAAGTTGTAACCGGCGCTCGCAGATTGACGGATTACAAGACTTATAGCTGATTTGAATGTCATCAACGTAGACTGAGAAGAAAATTGTAGGTGGCAGTGCCTTTTGGAGTGAGTTCGTTTTGACAATGAAAAGTTTACAACTCTGTACTCCACCCTGCGGGACCCCGTTTTCTTGATTGTGTATTCTAGAAAGTGATGTTCCGACCCTTACGCGAGACGTTCGCTCAGACAGGTAGCTTTCTATAGTGTTGAGCACATTTCCAGATACACCGTAAGCTGTGAGGTCACGCAGGATGCCATAGCGCAATGCAGTATCATACGCCTTCTCCAAGTCAAAGAAAATAGACATACACTGCTGTCTGTGGACAAAAGCATCTTTAACATATGATTCCAAGGCCACAAGCTGGTCGGTTGTAGATCTTCTCGAACGGAAAACTGCCTGGCAGCTATATAGAATACAGTGGTATTCTAAAAAGTATATGAGCCTTCTATTGACCATCTTCTCGAACAGTTTACGTAAACAATTGGTAAGTGTTATTGGCCGATAGCAAAAAGAGAAGAGGCATCTTTCCCTTGTTTAAGCAATGGTACCACAATTGCCTCTTTCCAAGCCCGTGGAAGATGTCCTCCACTCCATATCTTGTTAAACAAATAGAGCAGTATTTCGAGGGCGTCTGCGTGGAGGTGTTGAATCATTGTGTATGTGATTTGGTCTGCACCTCATCCTGATGTCTTACAAGTCGCCAAGGCAACCTTAAGCTCGTGGATGGAAAATGGACAGTTGTAAGAGTCTTGTGAAGATTTCTTGATGTCCCTAATTGATTTACGTTCAGCAGATGTTTTGTACCTGATAAATCTGTCTGTGTAATGGGAAGAGCTTGATTTGATAATGGGAAGAGCTTGATAATGGGAAGAGCTTGACTAGCCAACGTGTTTGGCTAGTGTGTTCGGCTGGTCTTTTAATGTGTTACCAGTGGTGCTAACAAGGGGTAAGGTTGTTTTGTGCCCTTTCAACTTTCTTATTCGGTTCCACACCTTGCTTGTGTCAGTGTAAGAGTTAACAGAACCTTCGAAAGCTGTCCAGCTGTTGGTTTTGGATTCGCGGTAAATACGCCTTGCAACGGCCTTGGCACGCTTGAAAGCAATTAGATTCTGTGCCGTTGGGTACCTTGGGAGGTGTCCCCAGGCCTTGTTTTGCGCTTTGCGTGCGTTTCGACAATCCTCATTCCACCAGGGCCTTGTGGGATTTTGAGGAGTACCGGAGGTTTGAGGGATTGAACTCTTGGCAGCCTCTACAATGTGGGCGGTGACAATTCCAGAAGCTTCATCGATACGTAAGTGTTTTATGAATGTGTAGGACAGCTGTGATCTTTGCTTAAAAGCCACCCAGTCTGCACGGGTTTCTCTAAACCTTTTATGGTAAATAGAACAGTGAGGGAGTGTATCTACACACTTAAGAGGGACAGGGAAGTGGTCACTTCCATAAGGATTGGAGTCCACATTCCACTCGAACAAAGGGAAGAGGATAGACGAACCTATTGCTAAGTCGATGTGTGAGTAGGTGTTGTGTGTTGTGCTGTAGTATATTGGTTTATTTTTATTAAATATACACGCTCCAGATGAGAGTAAGAATCTTTCAATTAAACGGCCCTGGCCATCTTCACGTTCAGATCCCCACAGTTTGCTGTTGGCATTAAAGTCCCCCAGCAGTAGGAATGGATTCGGTAGCTGGTTAATTAATGATTCAAATTCTGGACTGCGAAGGCAAAAGTCAGGGGGAATATATATTGAAGCTATCATTATTAACCTGTCGGTGATTATTACACGTACAGCAACCACTTCGAGGGTTGTGGTCAAAGGGAGAAATTGACAGGGAATAGAATGTTGTATAACTATAGCTACACCACCAAAGGAGTGAGAACAGTCGTTCCTATCTTTTTTAAACACTGAATATCGCTTCAGAAAGTTTGTTTGCTTTGATTTTAAGTGTGTTTCCTGAACACATAAGATGGTTGATTGGTTTTTATGAAGAATTTTCTATATGTCATCGAAGTTTTTCATTAAACCATAGTGTTTTTTGACATTTCATATATGTCATCGAAGTTTGTCATACTTCCATTGTGTAATGCATAGTACTACGAAAAGTGTTTAAAGAGAGAGTGCAGCGTGTATCTGCGTGTTGCAGACGGGTAGTGTAATACCCGTGCTACACGTACACGAAAAATGACATTAAATGCTTAATGCCTTAAGTTTTAATGCCATTAATTTGCTGCTACACGCAAAAATCTAATGCCATTCGCTTTAATGTCAGTTTGGTTTAATGAGTTCCGCACAACTCATTTACCTTCGCGAACACCTTAAATCTGTCTACCCTCGAACCCGATGAGCACCAAATGAAACCAACGAAACTCTCACCACCAGAGTGTTGACGCGGAAACGTAGCTAAACTTCCAGATATGACGATTTTTTGTGCACAATTGGTGGCGAAGTTTTGAAGAAGACGAAGTTCACTAGAACAGAGGCAAAAGTGAGAACATCGCGTAACTCTTCGTGTTAAATTTTTCGGATTTGGCTACCGCTGGCCGGCGACGGCATGCTGAAGCCACTTTTAGAAACGGCTCCCACCATTTTTAAGAAAACACTATTTCTCATAAAATTTTGTTTCGCAGAAAACAGTTTTAACGCTTCTAAGGCTTTTTTCTCTACAATAAAGATTTCTAAAATATAAGTGAATTTCTCTTTTTGGTCATGATCACCATCATGCCTAACACATTTAATGCCTTTGCGTTTTCGCGTGTAGCACGGCCCGGCCAGTTAATGTCATTTAGCATCTTAAGGCCTTCAGCACTTAATGCCATTTTTTGTGTACGTGTGGCACGGGTATTATCTATATTACTTTGCCTGCATTAGGGCCAGTTATGCGCGGAGCTGTTTTTTTTGCGCGGCCGATGTTGCCACGCTGCTCATTTGGCTGAACAGCTGACCGAGCTTGCATGGGTGTTACGTCCATCTTTTCAGGCGACGGCAAAGGAGTAAATGCAGGATCTCCCTCCTTTTGCCGTGGACCTCGGGGAGTTGCACTCGTATTTGCCGCGCGGGCCAATGGTGACTGTAGTGGCGTTGTGCGTGTAGATGTGGATGCAAGGCTCCCCACCTCACTGCCTACTGTGCGCAGGGGTGACAGCGCAGCAGGAGCGGAAGGCAAGCCGTCTCCACCTACAGTGTTCGTTGCCATCTCAGCCGCAGTCGAATCCACAGGCTGTGGTACAATATTTTGGGCAGCAGAAGCCAGCCCAGTGGGGGGCGGGACCAGGTCAGCGTTGCTGCACTGGGTCGCCACCGAAACCTGACGCCACCCCACCCCCCGGTGAGCAGCGTCAGCGTAACCTCTTGAGGGAAGCATAGAATGTCTTTTTCGAGCTTCTCGGTAAGGAAGGTTGTGGGTCACTTTGAGGTTTATGATTTCTTTCTCATTTTTGAATTTTTTGCAAATGACGCGTGCCCCACCCATTCTGAAGTAACGTGGGGCCAGTGTTTTTGTCATTGTCGCGTCGACGGTGCTCCGCCCGAACCGGCCCCGCGCCTACCTACGTTTTTCGTTCTACCTGTGCCTCACGTCGTAGCTCGCTGCGTGCAGGCTCTGCTTCGAGAGAGGTAGTCCCACCTAATCTCTCATCCATACATCTAATCCCTCTACAAAATGATTTACAAACACACGCCTATAAGGTGACACCAGATGATTTTTGGCGTACAGAGGACCGCCGAATTTTCGTTTCGTCTGGCCATATGAAGCGTCGCTTCAATATGGACATTTATATTTTTTGGTTGGACAGACAATGCGCAGATGGATGGTATATCGGAAGTGTCCGTGGACTCACCAGTCGAAGCATGTCGCCGGCCTCCGGAAAGTTGGGCAATATTCCCGACTGCACGATGCGCCGCAGCTGATTGTGCATGAGGGTGATGTGAGTTGCATCGTCCGGGCTTACTGTCATGGAAACGTTGCCTTCGTAGATTCCGTAGTCGCCTGGCGCTACCACGTTAATGGTGAGCGGAGTGGGCCAGACGACCGGCGTAGTCGATCTGGCCGTGGCGGCGCGGGACCTCTGAATGTCCTCCCAGGTAGGGCGGCTCTTTAAACACGGTTGTGACTGCTCGGACAGCGTGCTGGGAACCAGCTGGAGATAGACGGCGCCGAGCAGGATGAGGGCCAGGAACGGCGTCGCTCGGCTGCTGCGTGAGTTCGCAACAAATGGGCGAAATGGTTAGAGGGGCCATTAAGGCCAAATACAACCTTTAATGCAAAGCATTCTTTGCCGAGTACCCCCACAGCCAGGACCGTGCAACGCCATGCATTTCCACAAAAAATGCGGATATCGCACAAGTTTCACCTGTAATCGTTATAATAGCGTAAATGGGGGTACTAACTGGTCGAACAATATTTAAAAAAAAAAGGAAAAATTAAAAAAAATTACGGAAAATGGTGAACCGTGTAACGCCGTGCATTTCCCCATAATATAGATTTTGCGAAAGTTCCCCCTGCAAACGTTATAATAGCGTAAATGGAGATAATCGGTTTGAGAGGATTTAGAAAAAAATTCCCTCGCACTTCCCCGAGGGGGAGAGTGTGTAAGTGCGAATGCACGGTTGTTGATTGCGCGATTACGGTGGATATCGTGATCTTGGAGTGGAGAGGAGGCGCCCAACACCCGCAGTCACTGAGCGGAGAGAGGAGGAGGAGAGTAGCGCCCGCCGTTACGGCGAGGGCTACACGGGCGCCCTCACGCGTCGGAATGCGGAGCGCCCGCTACGCGGGCGAGAGCTCTCCCGCCCGAAGTGGAGAGGAGGCGCCCAACACCCGCAGTCACTGAGCGGAGAGAGGATGAGGAGAGTAGCGTGCGCCCATCTCCCCCCGTTGCTAGGGAAGACGAGGAGGAAGACGAGGAGCGCGCGCACCCGCAGCTGTTGCTATGCGGACGACGGCAGCGGACGATTCAGGCTTGCTTAAGAAGTGCATTCGCACTTAAAACCAAAGAAGTTTGGCTGTACAAAACTCACAATCAAGACAAGCGGCATAAGAATGCTACGCTTAGTAGACAATTCTCTGAATTTCCGGAGAATTTTTTTCTGTTTGCAACAGGGAGCCTTTGGCAACTCGCTTTGCACTATTTAGGCCACGGAAGAACCCTTTTCGAGTTTTCAAATTTCGCGCTACAAGCCACCAGAACGACGCTATGGCGGTACCAGTGAGGAAATAGAGGAAAAGAGTAAATACGTAGCTATTGATGTCTTAACTTCCCATTATCATTCAAGTACGGAAATAAAGGGCGCACTACATTGGCCCGTCATGTTTTGTAAGTGGCTTTGGTAGGCGACCGGCGATTGCACAAAAAAAGTCTCTCATGTGCGCAAAAAATCGCCAGAAATTTGCTGGAGAGTTTCCACAGCTTTGTTTGCTTTCTTTGATACCTAGATCATCGATTTTGCGTTTGACATAAAATTTCAATCCTCGTTATCAAGACAAGCAGCCTCTGCGTCATATAAACCAAATGTGTGTTTTATCTTCGTGGATCTTCTGAATGTGGCAAAGAGCGCGACGACGCCGCGTTTCTGCGTGAGTTTGGAGTTTGGAGTGGTTCCTGATACACCATGAAGATTTTCTTCAAACTATCAGGTAAGGTTCGTAATCCAACGACAAATGGGGGGCTTTGTTGAACACTTCGCTTCTCTATTGCCATCCGCTGAGTGATGATTTCAGTATGTTATAACAAAAAAAAAATAAGTAAACGAACCACTCCATCAGTTATTAGAAAACATGGAACTGGAAATCAATTAAATGTATTTGCATGCGTGGTTCAAACAATATATATAAAGTGATTAAACCGCCTTACTCCTTTCTTGGCCCCAAGATGTAAAGCAAATGTGGCTTAACAAATAAGTATGCCCTTTTTTTTCTTTTATAGCACCATTTCTGAACGCGAAACAGTCACCTTCAAAAGCGTATCAGGTGTCCGACAGTACGTAGTCACGATGCAGGAGTGCATTTTGTTATGCAACCGAAAAACACTGCAATATGAGATCATTGCCGATGTTAGTTTTAGTAAAAGCGCTTTACGAATGACAGCGCTGTTAACAGCGGACGTGCTTAAGCTTGACCGTGGTCGCGTGGCGTCAGCGAATAGAAATACAAAGAAAAAAGACGCAAGCGGTGCCTCCTGCCGAGACGGGAGAGCGCTCACGCAGCGCGCTCACGCAAAGGGCGGAGGGCGTGCGTCAGCACCCCCCCCCCCCCCCTCAAGTCTCCATGCAGGGTTAAACTCTAACCGGGCCCTGCTTCCAACCGCGTCGACAGCTAGCCTCGTAGCTGGGCCCTCTCTCCGCGCTCCCCCCTTGCTGTAAACTAACTATAATTCGTTGATTCGTCTGACTTCATACCCTTCTCTCAAGAAGAACCCATACAAGCAAAAACCTCGTTTTTCCTTTTATGATCTGGTTTTATGGTCTGGTGATTGCTTAGGCTCGCTGCCACCATGCCGAGAAGGGTAAAGCACCCGCTCTCTTCCCAATGCCTACCCCGCGAATTCTTTTCTTACAGTACGCAGCAAGAGCATGCATGGCTCGCCGGCTACCCGAACTACGCGATATTTTTACTTGGTTTTATGTTTTTGTTACCAATATACTGAGGCCTTAAAAAGGCGAATCATGAGAAGCAAAAAAAGGTCTTGTAGCAAACACGCGTGAGCGTGATACATTATCATTATTTTGCTGCACAAGTTTTCTATGATAACGGCGTGCAGATTTGTGACAGCTATGTCGGTAATCTGCGAACAGAGAGAGTGAGGAGAGCAGATTCACCATCAACAATGTTCATCCGCAAAAGCCATGCCCATGGCTTCGGTAAACACCCAATTAGATAGGAAGGCCGCCGCACAAAAAGACATACCTTTCGCTAGAATTTGGGTTGCATGAATCCATTGGTCGCCGTCTGAGGCAATAGCAGCTATTACAAACAATATCCAATGAGAAGAGCGAAGCCTCCCGACTTTGTGATGTTTGTTGTTAGGAAAGAAGGAGGCACTCACGCCTAACTTAAAGAGGCCCTGCAACACTTTCGATAAGCGGTTTCACTCTTTCCTTCGCGTCCGGAACCATTGCGACCGCTATAGTTATCGTCAGCACAGAGCTCCACTGCGTGATTTGCTCGTCGCACCAGATACGCCTTCCATTTCGGCTTTGTTTTCGTGGCTTTTTTGTTTTTTAAGTTCCTATCGAAAACCGCTCATTGCTGCAACTAAGGAAAACCGGCCAACAGCCGCTACATGGCCTTAGTGACGTGAATTCGAGCCGTCTAAGAGCGTCATGACCGGCAAAGAAAGAAAAATCTCTTGAGCGAGTTTACAAGATATCTGATGGGCATAGAGCAGTAAAACTTGGCTGTGGTACTTTGCGAACCCCCAATCTAAGTACTTGGTGTGTTGGGTGACTATGTTCTGCAAGCATTTAAGGTTTCAAAAAAGTTGAATAAAGTGTTGCATTCAAAAGGTGTTTCCAGCCCTTCTTCAGGAGAAACAGGTGACGCTCCTTTGAATTTTTTTTTAGCGAATTGGTGACTGCGCATATTCATCGCTGAACGCTTCACCAACGGTGCACGCAGTCTGTGAAACTTACTATACATGCCCGTTTGCACTGTGTGCGATGTTATGGTAGTGTAATAATTGAAATGCGCGAGCGATGGGGAGGGGGGGGGTAACATTTTGTGAATCGGCGAATGCGATGCGAATGTTTCGCCTAAATAAAAGCTATAAGAGCAGCGCGTGATACTATTTGGGACAGTCTAACCAATTACTTCCCATCTGAAAAGGCTTGAATGCCCGGGTATAAAAATGAAGCAATTTTATCCAAAAGAATGGTCCCTTTCCACCACACTCCGAGTCCCGCAAGCCTGAAGAGAAGAGGTCGGCCGAACGTATCTGTTATGCTCGTACCGAGTCGTAATATTAGGTTTTTGTTAACATGCTCGTCACATAAAAGCCCTGCCATTCGTTTCAATGTTCCTGGTTTGCAGCCAGAGCAGTAAATTTACTCGCTAAAACATGACTGTAGGCTAACAAAATAGCGAGGACATTTAGTTCTCACCGAAGTTTTTCCTGATTTCCTCGACTTCTTCTATGTGACCTGGAAGAGCAATGACGACAGTCTTTTTAAAATGTGCGTATAGTGCACTAGACATCAATGGAAGCACGCAATAGTCTGCAGAGGCTAACTTGTAGAAGGCACGAAAATTTGACTTGTGGGTGGTGCTTTTTTAGACCTCTTTTTCGTTATGTTCAACAAAATGGCTGCCGCATCATTAAGCACATTTAAGGGAAACGCTCTAGAGTCTAAAAAAACTTTTCTTTTAGATAGCGTTGTAACAGACAAACTTTTCTAGTACGTATTTTCAACTTACGTTTTGGTCATGTTGCCGGCTTCCACCTTGTGTAGGACGACTCCGAATGGGTAACTTCTTTTTTTGGCTTAAATAAGGGGTGCTACTCGACATTTCGAAACAGCGACAATCAAGCTAGCTATCGTGGTTACTAATGAGTGATTTGTATTTCCTACGTCAAGGATAAGTCATTTCCTTCTGTTACGGAAACTAATCGGTTTTCTCAATCAGCTCAGTAACTTTTAAGAATAAAAAAAAAAAACAGATTCAGATAGGGTTCCACTGGTTGGGTGGAAGAAGTAGAACATAAGTGTTTTATCATTTCAGCACACTGCGACTAAAAGCGATTAGAGTAAGTTTAGCTTGAAGCTTATAGCGATATCTCCGTATCAAACGGTTGGAAAAACGGGCTTGGGTCGCCGCAAGCTTCTGTTGAGATAGAAAACAGCGGTGATAAAAGGATCTTTTCATGTCGGATGTCCCCATTTCCTGGCGCCATGTCGGCATCATCGTAGTCATCGGGGTCAGTTTTAGAATGGACCGCCTGACAAATAACACGACACCCAAGGTCGTGTGCGCTTTTAGCACCACTCGTTTCCGCACGGAAACAAGCTAGTTTCAACTCACGTTTCCGCCTGACCTTGATAGATAAAATACCAAGTTTGGATAACTGCATTCTACAAGTGTATATCATGCAGAGATGCGTTTTTGTAATAAATGTTAAGGTTGGAAGGTTTCTTTTTGCTGCATGTATTGTTTTCTTTCTTTTTTACGGCACATTTCATGCATGCCGCAAGAGTTACAGTTCTGGCCCTATGTTGAAACAACAAAAACGAAAGTAACTGCAACGTAACGTGCCTCACTTTTCTTTTGCTAGCGGTAACCGTGACGCTTTACATTCATTTGATGTTAACGTGGGGCTTTAATCGTTCGCTTTATTTGAAGGTGAGGAGCAGCCTATTCAGTTCATTTTTAAAGGATTTCCTTTTTAAAGGGATAAATGCTTTCTGTTGCAACAAGAATTAATGCACACAGCCTTTTTCTACAAAACGTTCTAGCCACGCGATAATCCTTTGA
Source organism: Haemaphysalis longicornis (assembly GCF_048455015.1). Lineage (NCBI taxonomy): Eukaryota > Metazoa > Arthropoda > Arachnida > Ixodida > Ixodidae > Haemaphysalis > Haemaphysalis longicornis. The sequence goes on along the minus strand of NW_027526460.1, from coordinate 100,750,620 downwards.
TGCAACTGGCATTTTCTTACAGAAAAAACTCAGTAGTGTCAACACAAATAAATTCTTCCGCATCGCTCAGGGTTTGACATGAATCGAAAAGCGCTTATTTATTCTTTACCTGAGCATTAGTGACGAGCTGCGAGCTCTGCATGCGTTATGTGAGAACTAAGATCTTCTAACTGTACGGCCGATGATAATCGCGTCTTTATATTAAAGCAACTGAAGTAAATTAGCTCTATTGGGTCACTTTTTAGACCACACTTGAGGAGGCATGTAGAAAACCGTTCTGAAATGACGTTCTGAAAAGGAGTGGCGGCCCATACCTTTAAGTTTGACATAAAATAGCTAAAAAACGTTATTTTACAACACAGTGCGTAAAACAGCTATCCGTGGGGTACAAAACCGAACAGAGAGCGAGGGGGTGTAGAAACCTGCGTTAGAGGTTAAAGAGAGCTGCCTTCGCGATGCTCCCGACATTGCCAGAGAGACGTCAAGTCGAGGCTCGCCACCTGCCTTTGCCGACGCACCGGTCACACGCCATTTCGACGGGGGTCATGTCTCCCGCATGTACGCGCTGTTGAACGGAATGTGCCACCAGTGCGGAGCAGCAATTGAGGAAAGAATTAGGAAACGGCGATGAAGTGCCCATACTGGCGGACAACAAAAGGTGTCGCTGGCAGCCATTGCCGTTGGCAAAGCGAGCTAATGTGACCACTGGGACGGTTAGAGCTCTAGCATTAGTGGCACGGAATACGAGGAAAGGGCGCAGAGCTCCGCGTTTGCTCATCGGGTCGAGCCTTAAAGGAGCCATGAAGAGAAAATACAAGTTGGGTTTATTAGAAAGACTGCTTAGTCCCGATAACAATGATACCAATATCATCGCAATCTTCGAAAAAATAACGGAGATATTAACGAAAACGTGTGAAGCCGTGGCGACCCCCTAGCCAATTTCCCGCAACTTTTCCATGACGTCACGGAACCTTGTTTGTGCAATTGGCGTCCCCCTAACTGACCTGTCGCGACGACACATGACTGGACGTCTGTAATGGGGCCTCTAGTTCCATTTTACCGCATCACTTGAATGCTAACGTGCAGTTAACGGACTGAAAATTACGTTTTATTGTTGGCCCGTATGACGTCATTGTCGCTCATAACACGTCACTGTGGCGCAAAGTTTGAAAGTTATTAAATACTTTTTGCTTTTTTTTCGTTAAAAAAACATCTTTTGGGGCTTCAATGGAGCTGAGTGAGATACTGTATCCTAGTTCTTTCAAATTAAACAAAGTTGTATTTTCTCTTCATGGCTCCTTTAAGTTCACGATGGAAAGGGCCAAGATGCTCACGCATCCTAAAAACGCGACCAATTGCTCTTAAATAAAATGGCAGCACTTCCACTCCGTGGATGATGGCGAGGGTGCAGAGTACGGGGACTCAAAATGACATCCAAGTTGCGCCGCGAGTGACATCCGATTTTCGCCTCCACACATTGATTATTCCCCAAATTAAACTGCAACTCGCGGCTCAAATCGAATTTCGCTTGATGGTGGTGTGCGCGCTGATGGACGTGGACGGACATTGGGAGGTCCTAGGGTACTCCGCACCGTTATAGGCGAGGGAGAAAACCGTTTCACTCTCGGGTACTCATTCACGGTCGTAGCCCAGTGGGTAAGACGACTGACACTAACTGTCTGGTCTACCAGACACAGGCTCGAATGCTGCCGGTGCCTGTGTGATTTTTTGCGAGTCTAAATGTTATGCGCACGGACGCGGACGGACATTGTGCGGTCCTAAGGTACTAATAGTTTTATTTCCTATAGCCTAATAGTTTTATGGCCTAATAGTTTTATTTCCCTGTGATCTGGGTTCAGCAAAAAAAGTCGAAAACAATTCAACCTGCGTGATAGAAATTGCCCTAAAATTCCCTTGCATGCTCCGGGCTATTTTAGTCCGCAGCACTTGTGCGCCCACTCCTGTGGTTTCGCGTTGTCCGTCGGTTTCGTTGTAACCAAGCGAACGAAGGGGACACCGAATATAGACGAGATAGTGTTAGCAGGAAAGCGGAGGACGAAATTATGACGAAAGTGTGAGTGGGAGGGCGGTATGACGAGGCGCCCGCAAGGCGTGTGGGAAAACCTCGCCTCGGCTTCTAGTGCCGCCAGAGGAAGGAGTCGCGAAACCAGGCATCCATGAAAGCAAGCGTCTTGTCCTTGAAACTCCACAAAAAGCACAGGAGGACCCGCAGCAAGCGGCACGGACATCGGTCCTTTGTCGTTCTTCGTTGCTTGGCTCATCAAAACCATGACAGTTTCCGCGACGGATTCAAACACGAATCACACACAACATGCTCGGCGGAGGCGACTCGCTACGAGATAACGCCGGAGTATAGGGCGCACCATCGCGCGCTCATTGATGTCGCGATCCCTTCACGAGACGCAGAAGGTATGCACCGTCGCAGGGAATACTGCAGTTGGCACTGCGCCCAAATTTCATATTAAAGGAGCCTTGAAGAGAAAACACAAGTTCGGTTCATTCGAAAGATTGCCTCGTTAGAACCATACTGACACCGCTTCTAACGTGAACTTCGCTCAAATTAGCTACATAATTAGGGAAAAAAGGGAATGATCATGCGACCCACTAGCTCATCTCCCGTAACAGAACCTATGATGTCATACATTTAGAATGCTCTGTGATTGCCGGAGGCCGGCAAAACCAAACGCAAGTTAGGAAGGGCTTACCAGTTTGCATAGTGAGCTATATGCGCGTGAAACGTACTCCACATTCCTTTTATGGCACTAAGAATGTTGGAGCAAACGGTTGAAGTTCCGAACGAACACGAAAACACATACGCCAATCCGCACGAAACTACCGCCGCCCGAGCTCGACATCTCGCCGTCGCGCAGACGAATTTTCGGGTTCGAGGCTTTTTGGGGCCAACGAACTTTTCTATCACGCACAGCGGCAACCTTGCTTGGTATCTTAATTCCTTGACAGGAAGTTGGCGTCATATCGCCAAACAGAAAAGGTAAAAATAAAAACGATGGGAGTAAGAAACAGCAAGCAGCGACGAGATAGTGCCACTCATCGCAGGAGTCTCGGACTGGTGGTGTTGGCTTGCTGCTGTCGTTACGAGCTCGTTTTGAGTTTACAACCACCGAGAACTTCAGTTTGTTCGCGTACTTTGCAATGAAATTTCGTTGCTGCGTCCTGAATGGCCATGTATTACGGGAAAATCGTGGAGAAAGTGCGACATCCCCGCCGGCGAAGCGATCTCCTTTCATGCGCTGCCCAACGACGAACCTCGGCGAAGCAAGTGGCTACGTTTTGTGAACTTTACAAACGGAATAGAAAGGTAGCTAAAGGAAGTAAGAGTGTGCTCGCTTCATTTCCGACGAAGTGATTATGGAAGGAACCCTTACGTTAGCTCACTCCTGGGACACGCGGCACTCGTCGCCGACTTCGTGAAATAGCCATCAAAGCACTCTGAGCCTGGAAAAAAAAAATACCGTACACACCGCGCATCGACGCTCGTATCTTTCTGGTCGGAGCAGAGAGCTCGGGCGAACGGCTTTCCATACACGGCACCGGTCAACTGGCACAAGCGATACTGCTACTGAAATTGAACTATATATAGTATTAACCGTAATAAAAATACAGCACGTACGTATCAGTCTGTATTCGTCCGTCACGACGGGGCTGACGAGGCAGTGGTGCCGACGGCTGGGCGTGCGTCTGTTGTGGCTATCGCGGAATGGTCGCTTTCCGGTCCATACGTGTATCCCACAACTCCTGCCGCTCGTGCACTTAGAAACATTGAGCGTTGAAGTGGTGTGAGGTTGTTAAATGTAAGCCCGAGCTCCTCGACGAGAGCTTTGTTGTCCGGATCAGACGTTTCCATAAATAGGGCTGCGGGTGGACTATGTTTTACTAGTATTTTTAATATGGCCGCCGTCTCTGTTTCGGCACGAGTTCCGGTTTCTGTTTGATTCCCGCGTGTGGTTGCTATATGCAGTCGACATACTAAGTATCTGTTTCGAGTACCGGCTCATATGACGCGATTGATCACGTCACGAAATGTACAATTTCGCGGGAGATTTAAAATTTTGGCTTAAATTGCCTTGTTTCTCAGTGAATAAAGCATCGTTTGCTTCCGGGAAAGCATTTGGGGCACTATGAAACACCTAATCTTTCGAATAAAAAAACTTTTGGTTTGTCTTCACGGCTCCTTTAAGAAGTATCGTAATTATGGGCCAAGTTTTTAGCTTTAGGGGCTTATTCCTTGAAAATGACAGAGACTAACAAAAGAATTTGTCTAATGCGTACACCGGACAAATTTAGCTCGATGAAAAAACGCATACAAGTTCAACCCGCCTACATCAAATATTTTAATTTATATTTTGCGACGAACAGGTTAGCGATCCTGTTCTATTTTCCATGTATGCTCTATTTCTTGCTTGTATTCAGTTTACTTTACGTGCATCCCATGTTCATTGTATACCAAAAATACGTTACTTCTTTCAGACTTCAGACTTTTTCTCCCCCTCATGTATTACTGCAAACTTTGTATGTCTTCATTGATTTCATTTGTCTGCACGAAACAATGAAGTATCTTTTCCGTAATTTCCTACAATGTGCCTCCGTGGACTCTTTCTTTTAGTTAAGTTTTTGTTTTAGTTAAGTTGGTGTGTATCAAAGTTCACAGTCCTTGCAATATAGTATGCCCTGTGTCTGCGGCCTGCTCTTTTTATGCTTTTTCATGTATCTCCCCTCACTCAATTCCCTCGGGGCTGTGAGGTATTTTAAATAAATAAATAAGTAAATAGGTCTTCTTCGTACCCGGTCAATTCTATTGGTACGGACAGAACAGATGCGGAAGGTTTTCGTGCAGTGCCAAAGAGTAGAGCCCTCGTTAAAATTAGGTTAGAACAAGAAACAAGAATTCCTGAAAAATTCTGAAATAGCTCTGGGCGCCGTAAGGGTGCTCTCTTGCACCCCTTGTGCCTCAAAATCTTCGCCATTGACTTACTTTAAGTGGTGGTTAATACCGGCTAGGTATTCCTAAGCTCATCAACAAAGAGGTTTCTCAAAGCAAAAAAAAAAAAAAAACGCAGGAAAATTGCTACCCGTCATGTTTTTTTTTTGTAAACGCGAACATTCAAAACACAAAGAAACGACTTTTCAATTTTTTTTTGTTTTAATTTGGCAAATGAAACTTTTGAGAAATAACGAAATAAAAAATAACCAGAACAGACACGTGGCAATATTTTGTGTCTACAGTAGTTATAACTGGCTAAATTACGTTGTCGGGAGACCCCTATTTGTTCTTACATATGCTACGCCGTCGTCGCTGCTTTTCTGATTCCGGCGTATAGAGCGCAGCGCCTTTTCGCATTCCGCGACCACCGTGTAAGATTTCAACGTTTGAGGCTTATCGCAGGGGAGTTACTATTCTCACAGCGGAGCTATTCTGGGCTGGCCCTCACGACACTCTCTGCTGGTATCGTGGCACGCTTCTCTGGGTATTGCGTATCTCCGTCGCACAACGCCCGGTCCCCAGCATGGGAAAAAAAATTTGCGGTGGCTGAGCTCGGCTATGCCAGGATACACATAGCGTGAGCTAAGGTTCAGCAATCCAATCAGTAGCACCCATTGCTACTCGCGCGTTTTGTATGTTTCAGTAGCAGAGATCTAAGATATTTTCCAAGCTGTTTTTAATATTATTGAGTTGTACCATAGATGTAAAATCTACGAAGTCTAACATCATGCTGCATTTTTGCTCGATTTAATACTACTAGTACTACTACTACTACTACTACTACTAATAATAATAATCAATCAATCAATCAATCAATCAATCAATCAATCAATGTTTATTATAGTGCCCAGGAACAGCGGAGGCCTTCGTGCTGGAGCACTCAGAGGGGAAAATGCACCACTGTAGTACATCAACAATTTGCTAATAAACACTCAGTGAGCAAAAAAAAAAAGAAAAGAAAGAAAGACCTACAAAAAACGGCAAAGAAGATTAGAAATAAAATAGTGCAATCCAACCGACTTTACACAATCAAGTCGTGCTGGCGCACAGAAAAGGTATAAGACAGCAATGAAATGCATCAACAGCTGGTAAAAGAACAGTGAGTGAGCAAAAAATAAGAAGAAACTACAACTTCACAGAAGAGTAAAAATGCCATAGTGTAATTTTAGGCAACATTACACAATCAATAGAAACTGTAATGTCTGGTCAATTGCAAGAAGACATCTTACAAGAAGCGTAACTATACGGAAGGGTGAGTGAAAAGAAAAAAGTTTTTACAAGATTCTGGAAGCGTACATTTTCAGTTTCAAATGGACGCATGAAGTGAATATGGCAACTTTTAATGATAAAAACGGCAGAAAAAGAAAAATTCTACGATAATTACAGTCGCAGTATCAGCACAATACATGAATAACCAGGAACAAGAACAAGCTCGGTGAAGTCAATGCACACGTCAGGACGATAAGTGAAGAAAAAGAGCACTGCCAAGATGAACCTAGTGTGTCAGAGCTGACAACCCGGCCAAAAACTCCCGAAGAGGACGCTGAAAGATATCGAGCTTCTCGGAGTGAACATTATGCAGATGCTGCATCCTTTGAAGAGGAGAACGTGTGCTGAGAGCTCCAGCTGCTTTAAAAGGGTGGGCGAGCCTTGTAGCTTTTTGTGGAACGCGAAAACTGATTGATTCAAGTAGTTCCGGGCATAAAATAATACCATGAAGCAATTTGCACATGAAAAGAAGGTCTGAGTGGGTCCGCCGGGAACTTAGAGAAACAGTTATAGGGATAGGCTCCGAAGGAAAAAGATGCCTAAATATTGATGAAAATTTGGTTTGTACACGCTCTATACGTTGACAGTTGGAACTACAGGTTCCATTCCAAACGACAGAAGCATATTCTAGTTGCGGAATACAAAGCGTTCTGAATAGTTTTAGGAATGAAGCAGGAAACCGGAATTCTCGAGAAAACCTGCATACAGCCCCAAGAGAGCGTAGCGCCCGCCTAGTAAGTTGAGTGACATGAGGTGAGAACGTTAAGGCACTGTCGAAAAGCACGCCGAGGTCTCTGATCTCTTCAACTCTAGACAAGTAACCGCCGTTAATACTGTAGCAAAATAAAGTGCGGTTCGTTTTCCTGCTATAAGACATGACCTTTGTTTTTGTAGAGTTAAGATTTAATCTATTGTCTGAGCACCACTTGGAAAATGAGGATATATCTTGCTCCAGGGCAATGCAGTCCTTAATGGACTCAATCCGTCTGAATATTTTAATGTCGTCAGCGTAAAGAAGGAAAGAAGACATCTTGATTGCGGCTGACACATCATTAACAAAAATGGAGAACAAGAGAGGCCCCAACACGGAGCCTTGAGGCACACCGCTTGTTGATCTGTACAGAGCAGACGTCTGCCCGTTAACGCTAACGAAACTGAACCGGTTATCTAGATAACTACCCAACAATGCCACGAGTGGTGTATCAATTCCTACCTGTAAAAGCTTTTTAAGTAACAGCGTGTGGCAGACAACGTCAAATGCTTTGCTCAGATCACAGTAGACAACGTCGAGCTGGCCCCTCTCAGAAATGGCTGCCGAGGTCTGCTCCATAAAGCAGGAGAGATTAGTTGTTGTCGACCTTCCTGATATAAAGCCGTGCTGGTTGCTTACAAGAAAATTCTGTACAGAACTTGACAGTAATTTGTACAGCGCTGTCTCAAACAGCTTGGAACAAGCACAAAGGAGAGAAACTGCTCTGTAGTTTGTTGCATCCGATTTGGAGCCTGACTTGAAAATAGGACGGACTCGAGAAATTTTCCACGCGAGAGGGAACACGTTTGTTTTTAGACACTGGTTAAATATCACCGTCAAAACAGGTACAAAAATGCTGCCGTATGTTTTGAGAATAGCTGGAGGTATTCCGTCAGCTCCACACGACAATGACGGTTTCATGCGCTTTAGGCTCTCCAAAACCAACTGCTCGTCCAAAAGCACTAAGCTGGAGCCTTGTACGCGATTTAACAATATGTTCATGTCAGAGACGTCACGCTGGCCGCATGTAGCACTGAAGTGCTGAGCAAAGTGGTTGGCGACATTATGAACTTCTTCCCCAGAGGAATCTACAAGATTGATAAGATCATGTGAGTTGTTCTTACGGGACCGGATGTATCTCCAAAATGTTTCAGGCTGAGAATTCGCACTACTCTCTACAGAATCGAGATAGGAGCGCTGGTCCCGCTCATAAAGGTTTTTACATAATTTACGGTAAGAGCAGAAGTTCTGTTTCCATTCGTCACTCCCGGTTTTCTTATACTTTCTGTGACAGCGGTCTTTTAATTGAAGAGTCATACGAAGTTCTTTCGAAAACCAATGTGGGTGCTTGGAGTGGTTTGGTTTATACTTGGGAATAAATTGGTCCATACCGCTTTTGACAATTTCGGTGAACCGTTCGACCTGTGCATTGCAATCAGGAAGTTCTTGAATTTCCGACCAATCAAACGAAGAAAAAAAGCTATACAAGCCAATGTAATCCCCACGTGCATTACAGAAGGGAGAGAGTTCATTATACTTTAGTGAGGTACCACAATGCCGAATCGAAACGGGAGCCGAAACTGAAAATGGAGGATGAAGCTTGTCGGGTTTGACAAGAGAGATATCCACCATTGATACTCGCGCGTTCTGTATGTTTGAGAACCAGAGGTCTAAGATATTTTCGGAGCAGTTTTTGATGTTATTAAGTTGTGCCATGGATGTGAAATCTAGGAAGTCTAAAACAATGCGAGATTTTTGCTGTACGTAATAATTGTAATGCTGGTTAGTTAGACTGTCCCATTGTACACCAGGTGCATTGAAATCCCCTAGAATGATAAACTGGTGATTTTGGTGTGAAGCGCAAATTTCTTCTACAGAAGTAAGTAGCTCATTGAACGAAGAAATAGGAACATCGGGGGGAATATAAAACGCCCCTATTAAGAGCCTCTCGCCCCCAGTCAGTCGGATGTCCAGCAAGACACACTCATTGTCGCCCTCAAGGTCTTGACGCCTCTTACACTGAAGACCACAATCGACCGCAACTAATACGCCCCCTCCCTTTTGTTTAGCCCCAGTAAAATTCCTATCTTTGCGGAAAACTTGGTAATTTGGAGGGAAATAATCATTAGAGCTAATGTCGCTACAGAGCCAGGATTCAGAAATTACAATAATTGGAAAATTTGCGGAAAGTACATTAGCAAAAAATTCGGACGCTTTAGTGCGAAGGCCGCGCGCATTTTGATAGTAAATGTCCACCCTATTGTTAGTTTTTTTCATCGTGTGGGACATCAGTGGAACAGAACATTTCGGGATGCAGCTTTCCGCGGAAAGGTTTGAAAAGGCAGCCCTTCGGCCAGAACAAAGGATCGATCAAACGCTCGAAGGAGTCCTCATCGACCGTAACGCAGAAGGAAGAATATGAACTGTACTTGGTCTTCAGCCGCTGACAAGCCAGAGGTATGACATGTACCGTCGAACGATGCTCCGTCAGTTGGGTTGAAGTGGTGGACGGTGACAGTTTAGACACGAAGATGCGTCTCGGACGCTTAGATGGACGAACGACGGAGATGCTACACGCATCTGAAGCACCCACACACATTGCACTCCCTCTGCGTTTGTTTGACTGGGCCGAGTCGTTGGAAGGTGGCTTGCCGGATGCATCATTTAACAAAAGGCAAGCCTCGGAAGGGGCTGGGGTCAGCTGCTCGTTCGCTGAAAGCGTAGACGCTGCGTTTATCTTCGCCACAACAGTGGCAAAAGATGAAAGGTCCACTCGCTGCGTGGAAGGGGTCGCCATCGTCACGTTGAATAATAATAATAATAATAACAAATCAATCAACCAATCAATCATGTTTATTTACGAGCCCAGGAACAGCCGGAGGCCTGAGTGCTGGCGCACTGATAGTTACATGAAAACAAAATACAAGAAACATATTGCAAGAAAGAAACAAGCGACAAGACACACACAAATTGAAGTAGCGAAAATTACAGAAATAAAGCACAGGCGGAGCCTGGGTACAGGTAAAAAAGATAAAAGAAGATGCCTTTGTGGCTCAGCTTATTGTAATGAATACACAACAAGCCGAGAACAAAGTTTGACAGTAAGACGACAAAAACAATGACAAGAGTAAAGAGACAAATGATAAGACAAGCATGATAAGTAAACAGTTTCAATAATAATAATAATAATATTATTAATAATAATTTAAGCTCTTTTACATTGTAATATCAAACCCGTATAAGCCAGAGAGGCCTACCGCGGGGCTGGGCAGTCACGGCGAATACAAAGAGCCGAAATAGAAAAAACACGGTGAATGAAAACAATTATAAAAAAGAAGAAATAAAAAAGGCAAGCAATGAAAGAACATAAAAGCAAGGGATAAAACTAGCAAGAATAAAACACACTGCGTTGCAGGATGCCAGACCCCTATAAAAGCATAAATAATAAAATGTTTAGTAAATGTGGGGACGGCGGAAGGTCGCGGACGTTTCTGATAAGACATCATTTCATGATACTCTTTACTTAATGTGGCACCCCCACCATGCATTATGATGTGTATTGTTCAACGACGTTTAGATGTTTGGTTTCAATCGAAACTTTTCCAACACCCTGTCATCATCAACGTCAATACCAGCCGTATGGTGACGTTCAATACAGCCGACACACGTCGTAGTGGGACGAGCAATGGTGAAAATTAACAGGGAGCTCGCCCCTGCGTTTGGCGCCATTACCGAAATGTAACTTTGGATTGGAAAAGCTTTTATTCAAATTTAGGTTAAGTGCAGATCACCAAACACCACATCCATATCAGCTAGCCATGCTAATAATGTGATTAAAAGTTTAAACTTGCTCGTCATTGCCCGCACGCACGAAATCGCCTTCTTCTCTAGGTAACAAATATCGGTCATGCAACGCATTGGATTAGACATTGAAAACGAACTTGAATGAATGAATGATTGAATGAAAACGAGCTTGAATGAGAGAATGAATGAATGAATGAATGAATGAATGAATGAATGAATGAATGAATGAATGAATTTAGACGAGAGAGGTGCAATGCTTCTTTCGAGAGTTGGGAAACAAGGTAAAAAAATTGATGTGGCTTAGCTATTGTTAAGCCCAGTTGATAGCGGAAACTTTCCTGCGCTGGCTAGGCCCATTATCGATGTGTGGTCGAGGTGCGGTTTCGCCATAATATGCAGACATGTTTGCAACGAATACACTTTTTGTTCAAGATCGTTTTTCACCTCACGGCGTTATTTAGGCCTCGCCGCTGTACGAACGACCACATTTGGTAGTTCGTCTTCCTCCATCGCCCACGGTTCTGCGCCGCACGTGGCCTCCAGGCGTTCCTTCGTGGCACGCGCTAATCGCTGCGGTGGCGGCCTCCTCGGCCTCCTCTCGGGGCCCGCGCACGTCTCCATTCACTCCTCGCCTATCCCTGCCACCTATCTCGCCCCGCTATGGGGCTGCTGCTCCGTGCAGGGCGCTTGCGGCAGGGCGTGTTTTGACGACTAGCTCTCAAGGTCAAAACTGGTCACCTCGCGAAGACTGACCGAGGTAGCGTAGTGTAGCTTTCGCTACAAAAAAACAAAAAAAACGGTGGGCCGGCAGATCGGTTTGAATCTTTACGATTTTCAACCCAGCACAAGGACCACTTGGCTTCGGCCAACTTTCCTAGACCGGTGCCCACGGCGACTTTCCTCACAGTCAATAAATTTTTCCTGAACCACTCGTAGGGGACAGGGATGTGAATGTAGGGTTGTGGGTGGAGGGGACAGATTTATGTGAAACGGATGTAGGTGAAGGGATGTGATGTGATGAAGTAAACAGCTACGGGGTTCTTCGGAGAGTCCAGCGAAAACCCAGAGATGGCATGTAATGGCGGACACGCTGATGCACTGCCCTGTTTTCCCGTGTTATGTACAGCAGCGAATGGAGAACGCAGGACAGGGGAGCGGATCGTGCCTTCCGAAGTTTTCTTTTTAGAGTTTGTCGATGAGGGGCAATGGAAAGGATGAAGGCACTTAACCCGCTCATCGTTGAAAAGAGCGTGTCTTTATTCATTTTCCTGTCTTAACGAATGTCACATGCTTACGCGGGATCAATGCCTACATTGTAGAGCCCGTCCACTTTGTAGTAACCGTTCGAATGGGTAACGAGCTCCGTAGGGAACGTATTGCCAACACAATACATCACGCACTTGGACCACCTCATGTGCGTATGTAGTAATTTTGCTATCTAACGACAGATACTGTTCGACCCCATCCCTCCACACACGGACCCTCTACACCCTCCATTTCCCGACATTGATTTTCTGATAGCACTCGGCAAATATGACGTACGCGGTGGCCTTCCGGGGTGAGTGTCGTCCGGGTGCGACGACCCATCCGGAGAAGAGGATGTTGCAAGAAATGAGTTTTCACATCCAATCAATTCTCCGAGCACGTCACCATTCCTTCCCTTCTCATTCCCTAAAAGCTGTCTGAAAGCCTCCCTTTCCCTCCAATAAAGGCTTGCATCAATCAATAAATTAGGTGCCCGTGAAGAAAAAATCTGGAGCCAATACACTCTTTGAAGGTGGATGATCAGCGAACCTTAAGTCCTAACTGTACTTGGCGTACCAATTACGAAGGCCGATGAGGATGGCTATTCAAAATGGACAAAGTCAAGTTGTATGGACGACGAGACCGCCATTTCAAGCCGCCCTACCAAACTGGACACGCAAGCGCCTGGAACGCCGGCAGAGAGAGGGCGTTGCTAACGTAGCACAGCGGCAAACATCGGGGAACTTTTATTATCTACCTGAGGCTGTACGGATACAGAGGAGGCTGCGTGTTGACAACTCATCTGCTCAAAATGCATTAACATAGGCATGAGACGTATAGTCCCGAGCTATAATTGATTTTTGATGTTGAAAATGGTGAAAATTAATAATTATTCTACTTAAAATACACATCCAAGGTCCAAATCAATGTTTGAACGGCTTGCGAATTTGACGGGTGCCGTGCACAAACCGCAAACACACACACACACTCCGGAACGTTCGCTTTCCACCGCCTGACGCTTCAAAGAGGTGCTACTTTTTGTTTGCATGCATGAAAAATGCCTAATTCGCTACCCATATAAGCTTCGCATGAAACAGTGAAAATGAAAAAATAAACATTGGGACGATTTATACACCACGCCTGCTGTGTGCCGCACGTTGTGCTTTTTTATTTAGAGTTAGTTTCTTTTTTGTTTGTGTTTTTTGTTGCTTTGTTTTCACGGCATTGGCTTGCCTGCTTATGTTCTATTTTCTAGCACCCCCTACCCCCCCCCCCCCCCCTACCCCCACCATGGTAGTACTTTGAGCACACGCAGAGAATTTATTTAGTCATTTCTGAATGTAATCAGCCTTTTTTGTGTTCTCTCATCTGTTCCTGGTGTCTCCTCCTCAGGCTTCCACTGACTGCAGAATCCCTGAAAGCTGAATTAGCAAATATATCTCCAGTAATCGTGACACTAAAAGAGCTTGCCCGATAGTCAGTTGTATTACACCGTATTCAGCCCTTTATCAAGGTCACAATGACTTCGGCCTGTCGCTAATAAGCTATCCAGAAGCGGCTTTATCTGATGTGAATAAGGGACTTCTTTTCTACGTAGTACTTATTATCTCAAAAGAAGTTGGCGGCCACCTAATCTGGTTTACGATCCGTTTAAAAGGGCTTCCAGTTAGCCAGAATCTAATAATCTCTGCCTTGCAAAGCAGAACCAAGATAAAAACAAAGGATACGCCTTTGAGCTGAGACTGAATGATTTATCGTAACACATCCTTCCGAATTTCCAAACGATAATGAAGTTGAATGGTTAGACTGACGCATTTCCGTATCACTGGGAGTCCCGTCGAGAGATAAAACAACCTAGTAGTCACAGTAACTATCTGGAACATCGGTCTTTACACATCTAGGGCGTCGCCCGTTATTTAAACTCTGGGAACGAGCTCCATGGTCACATTCTCCCTTCACGACAAGTAAGCCGACAACATGTCCGCATCGTAAGTCAAATTTATTCGACGTAATAGATGGTTGTTCTCGCATTTTGAATATCGCGGTCTGGTTAGCCCGGGTTATTTATTTTTTCATTCCTTCGAGTGTTTTTGTGAAATACACCCAAATATAATGTTTCCCAGGTTTCAGAAAAATACCTCCTAGAAGCAGCACGTTTTTATCTTGCATGAGTAAAATTCTGCAGCGTTACAATCGTCCATTGCTGTCACAGGTACATACGTGCTTTTTGAGAACGGCGTCGTTGGCGCTATAGTGCGATTATTAAAACTGTACTGCTACCAAAAGGATAACATTCTCAAAATTAATGTGCCTATAGTACCCATCGCACGCAAGCACCAGCGGTTGTTCCTAAATAAGGTGTGAATGAAAGTCTTCAGACAAACTTTTATAGTTGGAGCATGTCACTGCATTAACAACAAATTTAACTCAGTCACTGGGTAGCAGAGGGTATTTTGCGAGTTCAGCTCTGCAACGGTGCTCTTTCAGTTTGGCGCCACCAGTGTGTTTGCTTAACATTGTACATTTAGTTGATAAGCAGCAGTTAAACATTCTCGAGAGGTTCAAAAAAGTACAGACCTTCACCCTGCCGCACCACATACCCCATGTGATGCTTGGGCCAGTTAAACAACCAAACATCCTTAAAAAGCAATCATTTATGAAAGACAGAATTCGCCGTCATTTAGGCCGCAACATAAAGCTACCTTTTTTTCCGAACCGCAGGTCAAGGGCGGTGAGTGCAGCGGTTATTGGGAAAAAATTACGAATGACATTCGTTGCGGTATAACTACGTTTGCTTCTTACACAAGGACTTCGTAAAGACACTTACTATGCAAACGCAGCTATGGAGCAAAACGAAAGCAAAATCACGATTCCGATCGCGGCCCCTAAACAAGCAATTCGCACATGGGGGCATTGGGTACAGAAAGGCGGGGTTTCCCTAATTGTTGTCATGGTAACTCGGGCTTACGCGAGTGCCCCATCAGGTTTCCGCTAACACAGTGTATTTCTTATTTACGGTCTTGGAGAGAGAAGAGTAGAAAATACTTCCGATGAAATACTTAAAGATGCATTTCCTAAACTTCCGATACCGCTAAACTTGTTCTACAACTCCCCTGGGAAATGTGTTCATATTTCAGTGTTTTCGTTATAAAGGGGCTTTAAAAACACAGTATAAGTTCGGTCCAATAAAACAAATTGGTTTATCCCGATGGCAACGTCACCAAATGTATCGCAATCTTCGAAAAAAATGAGTGAGCTATTAGGGAAAACATAGCAGTAGCGACTTCCCAGCCACTTATGGCGATTTGTCTATTACGTCACACGAACTTATTCATCTGTTTCGCGGCCACCGACCAAGGGCATCGCTAAGAAATATTTCTGGCGGATTTAGTGGGGCTTCCAGTTTAGTTTAGTGGTATTACTTGAACGGTAACGTGTTGTTAACACTCTGATGACTGTTTTAGTGCTAGCCCATATTTAATCACCCCTGGCCGCAATGAGTCGTTGCAGTGCGAAATTTGAGCATTAGCAATTGTTTCTTGCGATTTTTTTTTTTTGAAAAAGAGACGTCTTTCGTGGCGGAAATGGAGCTGCGTAGCGTACCAAGGGTTAGTTTTTTGGAATTAAAATTAAATTTTTCCGTTTGTTTCCCGCGAATATGCATGCCTAATCTGTCGGGTATGTAATAGGTTATACCCTGCTTCCGCGTTCTTCAAATGACAACGTTGAGGATTAGCAGTAAAATGTTTTGTCAAAAAAAATGTAGTGTTTGGCCCTTTTATCCAGAAGTAAGCCAAGGAGGTAAAATGAGGTGATCTGGTTACTAGGGGAGTGTCTGGAGAACGAAGCAAGTTGCTTGTTTTCTCCATGATTGCTCCCTTCCGTGTTTTTTTGTTTGATTGGTTTATAACGTATTGGCAAGCCACTCACTCACTCAATCACTCACTTACTGACTGACTGACTGACTGACGGACTCACTCACTCACTCACTTACTCACTCACTCACTCACTCACTTAGTCACTCACTCACTCACTCACTCACTCACTCACTCACTCACTCACTCACTCACTCACTCACTCACTCAGTCACTCACTCACTCACTCACTCACTCGCTCGCTCGCTCGCTCACTCGCTCACTCACTCACTCACTCACTCACTCACTCACTCACTCACTCACTCACTCACTCACTCACTCACTCACTCACTCACTCACTCACTCACTCACTCACTCACTCACTTGGACAAAACACTGAAGGAAACACAAAAGATGAAGATGGTCAACACAGCCATTGCGTTTGTACTATTTTCAGCCTGTTTAAAAACTGGGCCTCCATAATTTCTCTTCAGTGTTCAGGAACGCCTAAATATTGCTTCCTCCTCACCATCTGCGACCTTGCCGCAGCACCCGCGCGACGCCGTTCCTGGCCGCCGTCCTGCTTGCCGCATCCTACCTACAACTTGCCCGCGGCACGTTGTCGGAGCAGCCAAGCTCGCGGCAAGAGACGGCAACGAGCGCGGCAGCGACGATGCCTATCGTTTGGCCCAATCCACTCACCATAAACGTGGTACCGCCAGGTGACTACGGAAACTACAACGGCCCCGTTTGGCTTGGTGTCAGCCCGGCGGAAGCCAGGCACATCACCCTCATCCACAACCAGCTGCGACGCATCGTGGCCTCCGGCGCTTTGTCTAACTTGCCCCCGGCCGCCGATATGCTTCGACTGGTAAGTGCACTCACGTGTGCGAAAAGCGTGTTCTCGTAGTTGCCAGCAATGTAGAAAATATAGGTAACCGTATGGCTAATCTGGGCAAAAAATTCAACAGTATGCTATGTGTAAGTTTTTGGTAACTGAAGAGTAATTCAAGGATTGGACATCCACAGACACCCGCAGGGCCTCTTTTATTCATGATGCTTCTGGCGTACTCATGGTTTTTTTTTTTCATATTGTCACGAAGCCAAGGACGATGCAGTTGTGTTGAAGGAGAAACAAGTTTATTGGAGCGAACTTGTGCTCCCCTAACAACTCAAAAGAATACAGAGGCGGCGAAGCAGCGGTCAACAAAGTGACTTGCACAGGCGAGTGTCGTCGAATCGAATGCCCCGGCGTCCGCACTGCAGGCCTTTTATCTTTCGGCGCGCGTGGTTCTCGAAACGTCGATTCGCATCGAGAACATAGTAGATCCAAGAAGATCATTCTGGGCCGTTCACGTTAGATCGGAACGCTCTCCCCATCACAACAGATAACGCATGCGGCACAGAAAGAAAGAATGGAACACGCGCTTCCCTTGGCGCAGAGATAACGCAGACCGCCGCAGCCGGGCGGTAAAAGCAAAACACAAATAAGCAAACCCAATGTATGGTTCGCGGCATTACCCCCCCTCTAAGAGTGCATCGACCCGATGCTAACATAAGCGACAGTCCGAACAAATGAAAATAAAAGTTCGTCAT
Organism: Haemaphysalis longicornis; assembly: GCF_048455015.1. Lineage (NCBI taxonomy): Eukaryota > Metazoa > Arthropoda > Arachnida > Ixodida > Ixodidae > Haemaphysalis > Haemaphysalis longicornis. Next base: position 100,733,078 of record NW_027526460.1, on the reverse strand, counting down.
TGTCCGTAGAAAGGTTTTAGGCGAACCACGTGGACGACTTCAGGCCGCCTGCGTTGTCGTGATGTGCCGGAGTCACCATCAGGGATCACTTCGTAGGTAAGTTGGCCAACACGTCGTAGAATCTGGTAGGGTCCGAAATACCGTCGCAGGAGCTTCTCACTGAGTCCGCGTCGTCGAATGGGAGTCCAAACCCACACACGATCCCCTGGTTGGTACTCGGCGTCTCGGCGTCGGAGGTTGTAGCGGCCCGCATCCACCAGCTGCTGGTCCGTTATACGAACTCGAGCGAGCTGGCGGGCCTCCTCCGCACGTTGAAGATATCCGTGGACGTCGGCGTTGAGGTCGTCGTCTTCTACGTGCGGAAGCATGGCGTCGAGCATCGTAGTCGGCCTTCTACCGTAGACAAGCTCGAACGGCGTCAGCTGCGTCGTCTCCTGGATAGCCGTGTTGTACGCAAACGTGACATACGGGAGTACTTCGTCCCAAGTCTTATGTTCAACGTCAACGTACATTGACAGCATATCTGCGATTGTCTTGTTCAGACGTTCTGTTAGTCCGTTCGTTTGGGGGTGGTACGCCGTCGTTCTTCGGTGATCCGTGTTGCTGTAGCGTAATACTCCTTGCATCAGCTCCGCAGTAAATGCCGTTCCGCGGTCTGTGATTAGGACTTCCGGGGCTCCATGTCGCAGCACAACTTGACTTATAAAGAACTTCGCCACTTCTTGTGCAGTCCCCCTCGGAAGAGCGGCGGTCTCTGCGTAGCGCGTCATGTAGTCTGTCGCTACGACAATCCACTTGTTCTGTGATCGTGACGTAGGGAACGGGCCTAAAAAGTCCATTCCAATCTGTTGAAATGGTCTCGATGGGACGGCGATCGGTTGCAGAAGTCCGGCGGGTCTTGTCGGCGGCGTTTTTCGTCGCTGGCAGTCACGGCAGCTCCGGACGTAGTGGGTGACGTCAGAGGTAAGGCCGGGCCAGTAGTACCTCGCCTTGATTTTTCCAATAGTGCGGGCTGTGCCGAGATGTCCGGAAGACGGGTCGTCGTGGCACGCTTCCAAAATTTCGTCACGAAGGTCCGCGGGGATGACGAGAAGGTAATTCGCTCTTGTTCCAGGGCTGAAATTCTTCTTCACGAGGACGGAGTTTCTCAGGCTGAATGCTGGTAAGCTGCGTTTGAAGGTCCTAGGAACGGCAACGTTGCATCCCTCGAGGTACTCGATTATGACACGTAAGTCGGGGTCGGCACGCTGCTGGGCGGCTAGGTCGCTCTCCGTCACGATCCCGAAGAACGCGCTGTCTTCATCAGAGTCTTCTGGTGGTGGGTCGACGGGGGCGCGGGACAGGCAGCCGGCGTCGGAGTGTTTCCTGCCGGATTTATAAACGACTGTAACGTCGAACTCCTGCAGGCGCAAGCTCCACCGCCCAAGACGGCCCGAGGGGTCCTTCAAATTGGCGAGCCAACACAGCGCATGGTGGTCTGTTACAACCTTGAATGGCCTTCCATACACGTATGGGCGAAATTTTGAAATCGCCCATATAATAGCCAGGCACTCTTTCTCAGAGGCAGAATAGTTTTTCTCCTCCTTCGACAGACCACGGCTGGCATAGGCGATTACCCTTTCGCAGCCGCTTTGCTTTTGGACAAGGACGGCACCCAAGCCTATATCACTGGCGTCCTTGTGCATTTCTGTTTCGGCATTTTCGTCGAAATGAGCGAGCACGGGCGGGCTTTGCAGGCGTTTTTGCAGCTCGGAGAATGCTTTTTCTTGGTCGTTTTCCCAGCTGAAAGGGGTGCTGTCTTTCGTCAAGCGCGTGAGTGGCTCTGCAATGCGTGCGAAGTTTGCGACGAAGCGCCGGTAGTATGCGCACAGCCCGAGAAATCTTCGCACGCCCTTCTTGTCTTTCGGCCTAGGGAAGTTCGCGATAGCTGAAGTTTTTGTCGGGTCAGGTAGGACTCCCGCGGCGTTGACGACGTGGCCCAAGAACTTGAGTTCCTCGTATGCGAAACGGCACTTTTCAGGCTTCAGCGTCAACCCCGACGTACGAATGGCCTCGAGTGCAGACTCCAACCTTGGAAGGTGTTCGTCGAAAGTCCGGGCGAATACCACTTCGTCGTCGAGGTATACGAGGCAGGTGTGCCACTTAAGGCCAGCTAGCACAGTGTCCATGACTCTTTGAAACGTCGCTGGTGCTGTGCACAGCCCAAACGGCATCACCTTGAACTCGTATAGCCCGTCTGGGGTTATAAATGCAGTCTTCTCTCGGTCTCTCTCGTCCACTTCAATTTGCCAGTAGCCGGTCTTCAGGTCCATCGATGAGAAGTACTTCGCGTGGCAGAGGTGGTCGAGGGCGTCGTCGATTCGGGGGAGGGGGTACACGTCCTTTTTCGTGATTTTGTTCAGTCGCCGGTAGTCAACACAAAACCTTAATGTGCCGTCTTTTTTCTTTACAAGTACGACGGGCGCAGCCCAGGGGCTTTTCGATGGCTGTATAATGTCATCGCTCAGCATGTCGTCGACTTGAGTCCGGATGGCTTCCCGTTCGTGTGAAGAGACGCGGTACGGTGACTGTCGGGTAGGTCGGGCTCCATCTTCGGTTATTATTCGGTGCTTCGCTAGAGGGGTCTGACGTAGTTTTGCGCTCGACGAAAAACATTCGCTATAGCGACGCAGCAAAGCCAATAATTTTTTCCGTTGTTCTTGCGGTAGCGCCGGATTCACGTCGAATGGCTGCGGGAGCTTGAATGTTTCTACGGGTGTGCGTTCAAAGTCGGCGACTGCGATCACATCACTTGCTTCTTGCGTTTCTTCGAGGAACGCAATTGCAGCTCCCTTGTTTAAATGCTGGTACTCTTCGGTGAAATTAGTGACCAAAACGTGAGATTGGCGTTGCTTAAAGTGCGCAATGCCTCTTGCGACGGAGACACCGCGGTCGAGAAGCAACCTTCGATCACTCTCTACGATAGCGTCGATGTCAGAAGCAGCATCCTCACAGTAGACGGCGATCATCAAGCTTGCGCGGGGTGGCAGGGTGATGTGATCGTCGGCGATCCTGACAGCAGCACGGTGATCGGGGTTCGGCTGCGGCGTCATGGAGTGATTGGAGGAAAATGTTATCGACTTGGTCTGCAGATCAATTATTGCGCCGTTGTCCGTCAAAAAGTCCATTCCGAGAATCACGTCGCGGGAGCAGTTAGCTAGAACGACGAACGCCGCAGGGTACGTTGTGCCGTCTATGGTGACGCGCGATGTGCACGTTCCACTTGGCGTCACGAGGTGGCCTCCTGCTGTGCGTATGTGCGGACCGTCCCATCTGGTCATAACTTTCTTCAGTTTAGACGCAAATGGTCCGCTCATTACCGAATAGTCAGCTCCCGTGTCTACGAGGGCGACTACGTCAAAGCCGTCCATGGACACCTTGACGTCAGATGCAGTCGTCCTCGAGTTCCGGGTTCGTCGGGGCGTCGTATCTCTGCTTGTACGTGTTGATGGTCGGGCACTGTGCATCGTCGTTGTCGTCGTCTTCTCAACGGACGTCTCGGTCAGGTCGGGTATGCGTCGCGCCGTGTAGCTGTCGTCGTGTTCGGGAGTCTCGTCAGGGTTAGGTCGGGTCGTCGGGATGAGGCCATGTCGTGAATCACTGTCTTCAGCGCGTCCTTGCGTCGTTGGAGGGTTTCTAGTTTTTCGCCGTAGAGCAACTTCACCTCCAGAAGTTGCCGCCTTTAGTTTCCCCCGCGTGGGCTGGGGGACCTTCCACGGGCGAAGTCAGCGTTGCTACGGCGGTTCGGCGATTGGTAGGGATAGGGCGACGGCGAACGGTTGAAACGCGCTGGGCCACGGCTGGTTTCAGATAGATACTCGTCGATCTCACGTGGTCGTTGGCCAGGGAGAGGGCGAGGTGCGTCGACGGAGAAACCACGCAGTCCGAGTCTCTTGTATGGGCAGCGACGGTAAATGTGGTCGGCCTCTCCGCAGTGGTAGCACAGAGGACGGTTATCGGGAGTTCGCCATACGTCCGTCTTCCTCGGCGTCTGGTTTCGGGCTACCGGGGGTCGGGCGGGTGACAGTGGGCGGCGGTACGGCGGGGCCTCTTGACGGCGTGTTGGAGCAGGGCGGGGTCGACGAACAGCCGCGGAGTATGTCATAGCTTGTGGCTCTCGGGGTACCTCGGATGGCGTAGAAGTTCCCAACGCTTGTTGCACTTCTTCTCTAATCACGTCGGTGAGGGAAGCGACTTGGGGCTGCGGCGGCGTTGGGAGAAGTTTCCGCAGCTCCTCTCTCACTATTGCGCGGATAGTCTCGCGTAGGCTGTCGGCCGGGATCCGCGTGCTGCCAAAGTCGTTCGCATTGGCCGCGCCAACAAAGTTGCGGTCATACTGCTTAGCACGCATTTCGAGGGCTTTCTCAATGGTGCTGGCTTCGGTCACGAATTCGGCGACGGTTTTGGGCGGATTTCGGACAAGTCCAGCAAACAGTTCCTCCTTCACTCCGCGCATTAAAAAGCGCAACTTCTTTTCTTCCGTCATTTCGGGGTCCGCGCGGCGAAATAGCTGCTTCATCTCCTCAACGAAGATCACGACACCTTCGTTGGGGTGTTGCGTGCGCGTTTCCAACAAAAGGGCGGCTCTTTCTTTCCGCACGACGGTAGTGAAGGTCTTAGTAAACTCGCTTTTGAACTGAGCCCAGTTTGTCAAGGAGCTCTCGTGGTTCTCGAACCAAGTGCGAGCCGAATCTTCCAAGTAAAAGAAAACGTGCCGGAACGTTTCTGCGTCGTCCCACCTGTTGAATTTCCGGACGCGCTCCAGTTTCTCCAACCATTCTTCTGGGTCTTCTGCGGGGGCTCCTCGGAACGATGGCGGTTCCCGGGGCTGCTGCAGGACGATTGGCGACGTTGTTTCTTGCACCATGGTGTTGGTTGCAGCGTTCCTTTTCTTGGGCCCTTCTGGCATCAAACCGAACTCGGGCGGTAAATCTTGCAGGCGGGGGCTGGCTCTTGTTGGACTGGCTTGGCGGCTTTTCGAGGTTGTAGTGGGCATGAAGGGTGCGTACCCAGCACCTCCACCAGATGTCACGAAGCCAAGGACGATGCAGTTGTGTTGAAGGAGAAACAAGTTTATTGGAGCGAACTTGTGCTCCCCTAACAACTCAAAAGAATACAGAGGCGGCGAAGCAGCGGTCAACAAAGTGACTTGCACAGGCGAGTGTCGTCGAATCGAATGCCCCGGCGTCCGCACTGCAGGCCTTTTATCTTTCGGCGCGCGTGGTTCTCGAAACGTCGATTCGCATCGAGAACATAGTAGATCCAAGAAGATCATTCTGGGCAGTTCACGTTAGATCGGAACGCTCTCCCCATCACAACAGATAACGCATGCGGCACAGAAAGAAAGAATGGAACACGCGCTTCCCTTGGCGCAGAGATAACGCAGACCGCCGCAGCCGGGCGGTAAAAGCAAAACACAAATAAGCAAACCCAATGTATGGTTCGCGGCAATATATATATTTTTCTCCCAATGACTTATATGCCCATCGTCCTGTCAGCCACTACTGTTGGTCATTAAACCGATCATCAAAAATTTCTGAACGCGTCGTAAAAGCACCATAAGCTTGTTCAATGTTGGGTTGGGGCATGTCAAATAAAAATTCAGTGCCCTTGCACTTTATGCAGAAGGATGTCCAGTGAAGCTGAGCGCAGTGCAAGGAGTGCTTGAAACAAAACACGTTTGCTTGTAATTTACGATGGAGCATACCTCCCTGCAGATTAGCTGAGCGAAACTTGGAACACCCGAACTTTTGTTCTATGGGACAAACATCGGAACGTCCGTGTCCCTCCCGCGTATTCGATATCTTATTGCCCGTGTAACCCACCAGCCGAAACTGCACCGTCGCGGAAGACGGCAGTCGGATCGCGCCGGGACGTAAGACGTCCACGTTGAAATTTTCCATCACCACAACGTGCGTACCATTGGTGAACACGTGAAGCCTGGCTTTTCTACGTTGTGTGATTATCATGTGTATCGTTTTGAGTTGTGCGATTACTTACCGAACTGAACCACATTTATTTTTCAGAATTACGATATCGGATTGGCGTGGCGTGCACAGGTCCACTCTCAAAACTGCCAATTTGAACACGGCTGCATCGGATGCGGCAACGTCGGTAAGTTGTTTGTTCACCTCTTTTTAAAAAAAATTCGGGTGCATTGAAGAGTTTGGAAAAGGACGCCTACGGTTGATCGACAGTCTAAGATTTCAGCCTCAAGCCAAGGGGTATATAGTAGAAATATGCGTAACACCAATTTCTTAACGGTTAGCCTGTTTGCCCCGTGCGCTTCTATTTCCGAGGGACACACTACACGGGTAAAGTTTAGGAAGTAGAAAAAATGCCGTACCGTGCTGTTGGTGTGTTTGTTATCTGTGTAGCCGGGTATATCTCTCACCTCTAAAATAGCTGCTCTTGCTCTTGAGCTAAACTGAAAAGATAATGAGTAAACTGCCATCGTATAGAGAAGAAGCAGACATGATTATATTTTGTTTTCTTCGGCAAACCAATACAAGGATGCGTTTTTAGGCAACACTAAAGCAGTATTCTTTTCCAAAGCTTAATCACGTTTTTTTTTCTACAGGATTCTGGTTGCAAAACTCTACCGCACTCGCTAAAAAAAGAAATCTGTTCGGTTACCGGTTGTGCAAAGCTCCAAAAGCCGGCAAAATCAGTAATGTAGTGGGTTGAGCCGTAAGTTAGAAAAACAATAGGCATTCATATTTTCGCAGTAATGATTATCTCAAATACATATTTACACACAACCTAAAATGTTTGGTGTCGCTGAAATTCTTCAACTCTCCCTTCTGCTGTTTGGAAGAACTAAGATATAAAATTTTCGGTAAGTGCAGGATGTCATCGCTATTGCTTTCCACTTACATTCTCAAATTTTTGATAAATGTAATACACTTTTAAAGTACTTGCAACGACGTTATGAATAAAAACTCCGTTTAGGCTGCAGATTAGGAATTGAGAGCCAAACCCAAGGCATTTAAATTTTCCCGATGAAGCTATATTTACGTTGCGGACTGAGAGCATGCGAATGACAAATGGACCACGATGTTTCAGCTCTAACAAACACAAAACAAGTTCTATGTTTTGTACGGTGTCCTCATGGACGTTAGCAATGCACAGGCGTATCACCACGGCTGCTACTAATGCATAAGGAGGCCGTAAGTGGTCGTTTTCTTGTTTACACTATTGACTAGATCAACCCAGCGGCTTTTCGTAGCCAATTCAATTTGGAATTCAGTCGAGCAAAGCATTTGAAGCCTGCTGTATTTGTATCAAAAGAGTAATAAGCTTCTAAGCCTACTATAGTCGCCACTGTTGCGCCATAAATTTTTCCATGTAACAAAATATTCTAGGTGTATACATTCTGCCAGGACCATTGTAGGTATGCACGTTAAGTACAAAAGTAACTCAGTGGAATTTGTTACTGCTGAAGGCAGCAAAAAATAACATTTGGCAATGCTCACGACGTTTGCTATAACACAATGATACGAACTATGCTACCAAAGTGTTTGGCTGCAATAAACCTTACTGGGTTATGACAACTGCACGACCAGTGAATGTCCAAGAGGCAATAATATACTTTTGTAAAACAAAACACCAAACTAACACCAAGAAAACAGGTAGCAAAGAAATTCCCACCAGGAGCCTTACAAAATCAACTGCTAATAAACTACCAACACTAGCTGTATCCCTAGACCCGTAGATCAATCTAGGTGCAGCCAGTGGGCGGCGTGTTCCCCGTTCTGCTGAAATGCCGGTTACATTTTGCTAATGCTTTTCTGACCTTCTAAATCTATCCACTCGTACCGTATGTCGACTAGGACGCCAGTGGGTTTAAGTAGGAAGCCCGAGAAAAGCAAATGGGCGATGTTCTGCCAAGAGTGCATACTCTTGACATCCGCGACATCTACAGTACGCTGTTTTCTCGATGCAATTTTTCTGCATCCCACAGAAAACTTCATGGGCCAGAATCTTTTCTTGGAGCCTGGAGCCGAATGGGATAACACCATGATGACCTGGTTTAACGAATTTGAGCAGGCTGGTGGCGATATTGTGAGCAACTACAACTTTTCACCGGACAACGGACACTTCACCCAGGTAAGTCATGTGGCGCGCGTAGGGGTTCTTGTTAGTCTTTATAAAAACTATTGGTGCGGACTCCCCAATTATGTTGCCTCACGCTATGCTGGTAAATTTATACCTGTTGAGCGGTTTCCAAGGGATCCCGATCTTAAGTAAATTGAATCCTACCAGATAAAGAGTTTTAAGTCAGTTTAAGATATCCATTAATTTATTCATAGATTATGCAATCTGACACAAGAATGCATTCTTTATTGTCCTAAGCGATGCGCCTGTCAGCAACTCGGCTTCGCTGAAATATTTACTGAATTTTCACAGCACGAGAGCCTGTATTACAGTTAACAAGACTTAGGTGACACTCTTCAGTTTCTTTACTGGATTTGCGAGCTTTGCGGCCGCTTTTCTTACGCAGTATGAAAATTAACACAACCACACCGGCAGATCGATTTCTAGGGCATTCTGTTGCTGAGCACTACGACGAATGTCGGATTGAAGATAGGGCGTCTGTCTTTCTGCTGGAGGCGAGAACTGTCGGTGTTTTGCTGTCTCCGTGAAAGTTAAAGGTGCCAGGTGGTCGAAATTAAACTGTGCGCATCCGCTACAACGAGTTTCGTAGTCAAGTTGTATCTTCGGCATGCAAAGCTGAAATTTCAACATCGTTGACAGGCCCACATTGTACAAACCGTGTGCGGCACATTGCGGATTAACCTGTTCCAGTTCATACCGATGCTGTTTACACAAGTGCACATGATAACTCCAGTGCTTCCTTGGCGTGTAAAAAGAACGTTTTTTTGGAAAAGGGTTGCGAAATGCGGATCGGTACGATGCTGGGATATGCTTGGGATTGACGTCATACACGCGCTACTCTGTCAGGTGTAGTGAACCTCATAACACAGCATATTGCGTGACCCGAAAGTTGCAGCAAACGTTGAGCGGATTTACAGTTTGGAGACAGCAATAGCTTTTCCTGGCAGGTGGTAACCAATCCGTTTATACTGTGAGCTCGTCATTACACCATCAGTTTTTTTTTTCATCAAAGCTTTTTTCTGAAATTTATCGCATAATACTGAACATCACATTTATCGTGCTCTTCGTACACCTCTGATAAGTGGTGAAACGTACCATGCTGTAAGCACGACCAAGTTTACTTTAAAGTTGGTCGTGGCTGTAAATAGGTTTTTCAAGAGGTGAATTCGGGATGTTATCCTTATTTTACCGCTGAAATGTGCAAGGGGCGCAGGTAAATTACTTTTTTTACGCAGCTATGAATATTTAATGCGTTTCCTGCACCGCCTCAACCTTCTCTTCGTTGCCTCGTCCAGGCCTTTCAAATTTACTTCGACATAATTATTTTATTATTTCAATGTTCTAGGGCTTTTAGAAAGGAAGAAATTTTCTCCTACGTGTATGGGAAACCACTATCACAATCCACAAGTACATGCCGAATAGGCTTTGTTTGTTTTCTACCGATTCAGAATGTTCTCTAATTTACGTTTTACTTTTTGATGAGAGGTTTCTGTACAAAAAAAAACTTTTGGTTCCTGAATTACTGCAACCTTGCTGTCAAAGTTACCTGTATCCTTTCCGTTATCACACTTTGCTGCCAACTTCATTGGCTCTACTACCCCGTGTAATCTATTTCTTTGTATGAGCTCCAATTTTCTGCACCCATAATAACACATCACTTCGCTATATGTGCAGATGGTGTGGTCCCGTAACGCCAAGATAGGCTGCGGTGTCACGGAGTGCCCGAACCTTGGCGGACGGTACATGGTCTGCAACTACGCTCCCGGGTAAGGTCACGGTCTTACTCTTTGCCCGGTGTTTACAAAGCTACAGTGAAAGAACGATCAATAGACGGAAACCATTTGTTGATATTTACGGTAAATTCTTAATGTGCTCCATCAGTTTGAGCTGAAGAGTTTCAGGAAACTACGTGTTTCTAAGAAGGGGAGTGTGAACTTTAATTGGCAGCTCTTTCTTCCTGAAGTAAATCGTCTGCGGATTAATCATTTATTTACCACGAAAACCAGCTAGAGAAGGCAAGCTTTATTGAAAGCAGAAGTAGTCCTTTTGGGATGCTAATCTTTGCCCTCCCACTGGGTCAAGGGTACAAGAGACACGAATAGAAAAACAGGGATGATTACAGAAGACGTGAGAGACTACAGGGAAAACATTCCTCACAAACCAAGTGGTGAGAAGAGTCTGGGTTTATCGGAGCATTAAAATACATATAAGTTTTAAAACTACCTGTCAAGCGACTCGTGTCCACGCGTGAGTGTGGAGGCGGAGAGGATCTCTAGTAGTTCATGGTATAGCTACAGCACAAAAGACAAGGTACAAAGGAAGGGAACGCAGGACGAATGCTGTATTTTGAATCTTGTCTTTCTTGTGGTAGCCATACCATGAACCCGTACCAACCTCCGCAACTAGCCACTTTACTGCCATTGTTTAACAAGAGCGTCGAGGTCCGGCCTCCATAGCTGTTGGCTTGGTTCTTCAGAAGGTTGGAGAAAATGGAATAAGGGTAAAGGGGTAAAAAGTAAAAAAAAAAAAAATTACGCCCACCTCTCCTAGCGGGAACCCTGGTGTGATGCGACACTGAAGGGGGTTCCGTTGGGTGTTTCCGCTGGGTCGATTAGTCGAATTGCGTGAAACACGTAGTCAACGTGAATTGCGTTTCAATCACATCGTTGGGTTCCCCGCGAGGGGATGCGGCGCAAGCGCAAGCGCGGGCGACTGAGAGACCGTCCGGAGGGCGGCACTCCGCTTATATGTGCAGCGCTCCCGAAGGAGAGGAGACCGCGGAGAGAGAGAGTACTGTACATGCGCACAGCGCGCAGCGCCGCCTACCGGCGGAGTGAGACTGCTCCGCGCCACGCGCCCGCAGATGTTGGGCGAGAGTGTTCGCTATCGGAGAGAGGAGAGGGGGTGAACGGAGGAGAGATGCAGCTGTGCGGACGCGGACAACGACGACGCAAGAAGGACAGGGCCGCCGGCAAGAGATGCTCCTCTCAGCGTCGCATCTAAAACTCCTCGTCGGGCATGCACACCTACACGTACACACGCGCACGTACACAAAACGTAAAAAAAATATAGCCTGTAGCCTGGAGTTTTTTAAATCATCCACAACAGCTTTGAAACTTTCCGCCACTCTTTATGCAGTTCAAAGGTTTGAAACGTCTTTTATGCTAATTTTAGTAAAGGAAAATCCGATCTTCAAGGTTTATTGGCACCGGTCAAGAGCGACGATAAGTGAGCACGATGGTACAAGTGTAACGTTCTGAACTCGTGCGCTTGCCTGCCACAATCCCCATGTGTACCAACGCGCCACTTCATGGTCGGACACTGTATCATCATCACTAGTATTCATGTAGGCGGCAATATCGTTTGGTTACTTTATCAATGACGAATGCGTTAGCAGGTCTGATGGCATATAGTGGACTCCTCAGTCTTCGTTATACGCCGTTATGGAAAGTAGGTATTGCATTTTCAAACCAAAGATTACGTGCATGCCACTTACATCATCGCCATGCAGTGCGTAAGTTTGCTGTTGGTAGTGAACAAAACGGCCTGCCTTTTAACGTGCTTCTCAATCTTTCTGCTCCCCTTCCGTCGCTAGAGGCAACATGGTCGGTCAGCCGGTGTACCTGCAAGGAGACTCCTGCTCGCAGTGCCCAGAAGGTATTCCATGCGAACCGCAGGATGGCGAAACTACACCGCGCCTGTGTGGTAAGTGTACACGGTTAATGGTTGGGAATTGTCCCTGCTTCCAGGCGTTTGCATTTATTCGTACTCGTGCATCAAACTGTGGCTAAATTTGCCTAATTTTTAGCGTTCGTCTATATTGCCGTGAACAATACGTTGTGATATGTTTGTCTGTGTTTGGCTGCCGTTGCCTCGCTACGCACAGGCTATCTAATTATATTTAGGCTCAAAGTGGAACATTGTCTTGTTATTTCTGGCGTTAGATCAAGCCCCATTATCTTATTTATTACAAAATGTTCGGAAACCTTTTGGCTTCTCGGTAGGTTGTTCTGGTTTCATACATAATCTTTTCGACTTTATCGGATGTTTAAACAACTATACCTGCTCCACGACCAAGACGCGCCGAACAAACGCCGCGGCAGAATATTCCTCTGGCATCTGCTCTGCAGGTCCTTCCATGCGACGGGTTATTTTACGTTAATTGAAGGTCGCTCTAGTAAACGTATTCCGTACGAGAACCATGAAAAATTTCTGCCTTCATCGCTATATGCACAGGTCCGGGCCTACAATTCATAAAACCGGCGAACGGGGACGCGAAATTCGCCTAATAAACCCAAAAACAAGTCTCTAAACGGCGATATATTTACAGCTATTTGAGTGGGGCAATTTTGTAAGCATCATTGCCCGTGGACAAAAGGACAAGATAATAAGTTGTTACAGCTGTCAGAAGAGTAAGGTTGCACGAATTCACCAAGTCTACTTTCAAACAGAGGACGCGTTAATGTTTTAGAAAAAGGTTTCACAAAAGAAAAGCAGCAAAAAGGTTCCTTTTTCCTTGATTATTTTCCTTATATCACCGCAGTCAACGACGTTCTGTCTCGAGTCGTAACGCTTACTGGAAAATAACTACTTTGCAATTTCGGCTGTAGTGACTTCTGTATATTGTTGATACCTTTTCTCACGGCTTTCCCAAACCTTCCCAGGCACGGGGCAGGGCTTCTTTCCTTGGGGCGACGGCAAGCCGAATCGCCTGGTGCAGAAGTCCAATGAAACAACGGCGAAACCGGAGTGAATACATTCAGAAGAACATTTTGTAAATACGTCACACCACATAATAAAAGCATCGTATGGACTGGATGAGTTCGTTGTCTTTGGCTCTTTACTCCTGCCGGTCGGGTTTTACTGCCATTACTGCAACTGTCACGGAGCAGGTGAGTTATTGCATGCTGTTTTTTTTTGGTGCGAAAATTGTAATTGAACTGCCGTGTAAACATCAGTCGAATTAGAATTGCACCTGGAAAGTTTGGTTTTTATAGCGTCAGTTGTAAATAGACCATACATAAGGAAACGTTGGCATAAGGGGCGTCAAAATGCGCCATGTGTGGGTAATTTCGTGACGCCGGCATTTGGAGCCGGACCGGTGTCAAGCCGAGTTGGCATCGATGGTTATTGTTCAGGACTAGTTTTCAAACACCTATTCTTTCTTAGGATCATCAGCACCCGCATATCTACGCCCACTACAGGGCAAAGGCATCTCCCATTAATCTCTAACTATCCCGGTCCTGTGCTAACTGCGACCAATTTATCCCTGCAAACTTCTTGATCTCAGCTGCCCATGACCCTTAATATCCCTTAAACACATATATATGGTCTGTCTATCTGTCTGTCTGTCTGTCTGTCTGTCTGTCTGTTTGTCTGTCTGTCTGTCTGTCTGTCTGTCCGTCTGTCTGTCTGTCTGTCTGTCTGTCCGTCTGTCTGTCTGTCTGTCTGTCTGTCCGTCTGTCTGTCTGTCTGTCTGTAGATTCAGCTTTCCGGCCAAAGGTTAACAGCATACTTGAATTAGAGGTTTATAAACGCATAAGATTTTCAAACCACTAAATCTGGATACACACTTCACACTTGCCCATATTGCTGAGGAAAAATAAAACATTAGGCATATTTGAGGAATAACATCAGCACACGAATGGTATTCGCAGTATTCTCCTAACTGAAAATAAATGTGTCAAGAGAGAGGCAAAAGATTCTATTGTTAACAGAATGTTTATCACATGGTTAGGATATACAGAAGGAGGTCCCAAAGTCACAGAGTGTAATGGAACCTCTTATAAAATAGATACACGTTTTCACAAAAATGCAGCGAGAAGGAAATTCGAATAAACCGCATTTTTTAGCATAAATACTCATACAATTACGTTTTTAGTTGCAAAATTGTAGATGCTCTGTTCCATAAAATGCGAGTGAACATAAATATAAATGTCATAAAAACACTCAGATCCAAAAATCTAGAAAAGTGAACAACAAAACAACGAGTATCAATTAATACTGCTATATGTAAAACCTAGACAGAGTACAAATATAAATTTCGATTTGTAAATAAGCAGAAAGCGGAAGCTGTAATTGCAATTACTTTTCGTACTGTCACTCCTGTTTGTAGCCCTGTCAATGCAATCAATGCTACGAAAAGTTTGAAATTCCTTTTGATAAGATGCGATTTTATAACAATTATGAAAGAATGAAGTGTTTTCAGGTTCCTAATTTTCTTCGGAAGTGTATTCCAAATAGGAAATGCACAGAAATTGGCCATTTACTCACCTGTCGTTGCAGAACCCGCGATATTTGCATTCATTTTTTTCCTAAGCAGGATTGGATTTGGGCTTTTGACTTAGACTTTGGACTTAGGCTGTTTTGTGGGATTTGGGACAGTGGACTTTTTATTTTAACTTTGACTCAAGCTTCATCCGGAAAAGCTTCGCGTTTTACCCGTTTTTCTCTAAAGAAACTTAAGTGTCTTATTTTTTACATTCTCAGCCCAGTCATGGCGTGGACGGAAACCTTTCGCTACCATCGAGTTTACGCGCGTGCTAAAGAACACCACGCGGTATGACACGCTTTAAAGAGAAGAGGAATATTAGTCGTTTTGCTACTACAGACACCAAGGCCGACGTCACCGTCGTAAGGCGAAAGCCTCAAGTGCCCCATTCTGCGACCAACCGGCGTTGTTGTCCGGTGCTGAAAATGGGAGTGGAGTAAAGACGAATAAAAAAAGTGTGGCAGCTTTGCAGTTCTGCCGCGAAGACTAGGCACACAGGGAAGCTGGGGGCCTCGAATGCACGCTTTTTTTCGGTAACGCGAGCTCGTAACTCCGCATCTTCTGCAACTAGCTGACGTTTCGCCGCCGCTTCAACGGCGCGACATCCGGGATTGGACCGAAGTGTTCGCATCCTCGTTTGGCGACTGGAAGACCATCCGAACTTACGGTATTAAAAGAGTACAGCGGTACGATAGTTACACGCTTCAACGCACTTAACGCGATCCAAGTGGGATTTCCCTTTGCGCCGTTGCTCTTTCTCATGGGAGTGACGCTCTTCTTCTGTCCCAACCTCTCTCTCTCTTCGCTGGCGGCCTGGCTGTTCTGTTATTTTGTGGAGGGGGGGCTGGTGGGGTGCGATCTTAAGGTGGGGTGGACGGAGGTAGTGGGGTGGTAGGTGGTGTTGAGTTGGAGGAGTTCAGAGAGACCGGAGGCTTCGCCGCAGCGACGAAGCGGGGCTGCTTTTATGTTAATATCCCGCGGTGATATCCTCTTATATCCCGTGGTGACGTCACGGCTTCGCTCCGCATCTGCGCAGGCGCGGCCTCCCTACGGCGTGGGGAGGCAAAGCTCGCTGAAGCGGTGCCGGTAGAGTGTACTAGAAGTATCCCAGGGGGACGAACGGAGCGCTCCACATGAAGCGGCGCTTGTAGATTCAATAGAGGAAGCAGCGGGCGGAGCGGTCTCTTGCCGACTACGCTCGGCAAAGTGCGCGGCATCGTGGGGCCCGCGCTTTTTCGCGTTTCGCCAAATATTTATGCCAACTGGAACGCCAAAGCGACAGCGGGGTAGAAAACAACATGTCAGAATAAATTAAGGGGACTTTTAAAGGCTTTGCGGTAAAAGCGTGCCCTGTTTTTTTCTTTCTGCTTTTTTCAACAAAGTGCTTACAACGCAAACAACAACAAAACAAGAACGACAACCGAATGGAGATAACAGGGACAAGTGTTGGAATACCAGCTTTGACTTTTTTTTAGTGCTCCCTCTCTTATATCCAGGAGTAAAATGCAGTGAATAGAAGGAAAATGGACAGTGCTGCTTTAACTTTTGCGGCGTCTGTTTTGACACCGGGCCATATCAGTGCCGCGCCCATGAAGCCAATCGAGGAATCTGGCTACATTTTCATTTGACACTAACTTTCCGGCACGTTCTCTTGGAAACAATGACTTTTAAAATGTTGTATTCGTAACCGTTAGATCGAAGTCTATATAGTGCTCAATTGTGTATGCTAGCTATAGTTATTCAGAAGTAAATGCCGCATCAGTTTGTCACTTTTTATTAAACCTATCCCCAGTTGCAGCCTCTACTTTAAGTGTACGACCCCATGAACGATGCGCAGCTGTTCGCATACTCGCCGAAACTTTAATCAAATTTTTGATTGATTGATTTATTGATCGATTGATTGTGTGGTTTAGCGCGCCGAACTGCATAGGTTATGTGGCGCGCCATAGAGGAAGTCTCCGGATTAATTTTGACCACCTGAGGATCCTTAACATGTGCCGAAATCTCGATTACACGGGCGTTTTTACTTTCCGCCTAGATCAGAAAAGTGGCCGCCGCGCCGGGAATCGAACCGGTGTCCTTGCGCTCAGCAGCAGAACGCCTTATTGGCCACTGAGCCCCCGCGGCAGGTTAGTCACAATTTTTATCCTATTTGACTATGCATATGCTCCTCCCAGAACACCGCGAATAGATGCGCTTAAATACAGATATACTGAGAATATGCCGTACTGACAAGTCCTGATATGTTATTACTGCAGTTAACGCAATTATTCGGGCTTTGAATGAACATGAAGCTTCTGTCTAGCGTACATAATTATAATTGGGAGTAGAGATGCAACGAATGATTCGGAAGACGGCTTTGGCGGAATTCTGCTTCAGCGAGATGGCTAACAAATGTACCCGTCCAGATTCGAGAAACGCAAGCCCTTTACTTAAACATTGGCACTAGACCGAGCTTACCAGCTTTTTGATCAGTAACAGCAGGATACCGTGATACACAAGAACAGCCGCGTCAGCAGAACAAGCAGCAGCTGGTCAAAATATTTCTTTATGGCAATTTAATGCCATGCCACTTGGAAAGCATTGCGATCTGTCATGACTCCTGCGAGTGGTTCATCCTCGCTCAAATACTTCTACGTCCGGCAAACCACCGGGCACACCACGGGTGAATCCCGCTTCTTTGCCATGAGTAACGTGAGTGCAGTCACGCTGTATGTAGCGGTACTCGAAGTGCAGCTTGCACACCACGCAGATTTGTTACTTACATTAATCTTCAAGCTTCATCTCTGGGAACTCTTTAACGCTTTGACACCTGCGTCGTCGGCGCGGCATCTCGGCGCGTAAAATGGCGGAGGAGGCATGTCGAGGACGTTGAAATTAAACACTGAAGGCTCATCACATCACGGCACTGAATAATAAGAGATAAACAGCAGCAGCGGTCCCTCACTGTTAAAAAAAAAATTAGAAGCCGTTCCACTCAATGTGAAAGCTGTCGGAAATGCAGAGCAGTGATTCGCCATAGTGGCCTGTACCGCCGTTATCCGCTTACTGCTACCACCCCATGCAATTCAAATTTCACGCCTTCGCAGTGCTCGCGCGCCCCCTGCCTGAAACTGCGCCAGCGGGAGTTCTGTTCTCTTTGTTCTTTTCTTCCCGCACGTGCCGGCGTTGCACTGCCATCGTAATTGGGCCCATGTCCCCGTGGGGGGACTCGAGTAAATGCGTCGCATAGGGGGTGGGTGTATTGCGTTAACGTTTAGTGTTTGGGGAGTTGGTGGCAGTGAATGCGTTGTATCAGCAGCTTCTTGACGTAGTTTGAATGAGTCAAGGATATAAGGCGCGTTCGTAGGCTCCCATTCTGTGTCGGCTTTGTGGCGGAGTGGGTAGAGCGCCATGTACATTGCGTTCCGCCCGCAGGGTCGAGGGATCGAAACCAGGCGCCGGATAGTATTTTTGAAGTGCGAATGCACTTTATAAGCGACCCCAAACCATCCACCGCCGGCGGCGGCGGCGGCGTCGGCGTCCGCAGTGCTCCTCTATATTTAAAAAAGAAACAGCATCCGGCGCCAGGTTTCGATCCGAGGACTTTGCGGCCGCAGCGCGACGCTCTACCGACCAAGCCACGGACACGACGCTGATCTAAGTGTTAGTGACGCGCCTTATATCTTTAACGCATTCAAACTACGTCGTCAGCGGCGTGCGTTGGCGACTCAGCGGCGTTATAGCGGCTTGATAACTGCGTGGTGTACACGTGATACTACAAACCCGATGGAAGAGATGGAAGAGAAGGCGGCGAGGCGGTGGGCTGCGGGGGCCGAGCGCAAGCGCCGCAAGCGGGCCGACAACCGTGCATTCGCACTTTCACATTCTCCCCCTCGGGGAAATGCGGGGGAATTTTTCATATATAGTGTAGGGGGAGGGGTGCGAGCTACGACTACGGACGTCAACGCGGGTGACATCGTGAGTTACTGAAATGCTCTGCATTTGAAAAAGGACTGAATGCGACCTCGGGACGCCCGATTTGTTGCCAACCTATGCCGGCGCTTGCAGTTCTCGCTGGCGCAACCCAATCTAGTGCGACAGCAACGCCGCCACGCCCACTTTCCACAAACTGATCTTCGCGACGAAGCCGGCGCGGAGCTGCCGGCTCGTACCACTCAAATTCTTCTAGTACACTCTAGTACACGACATCATCGCTCGGCGAGGTTTTGCGCCAGTTCCCCGACCTAACAACCTGCCTAAACATCAGCGCTGTTAAAAAAAAATGGCTGCGGCTTATTGGATATGCAAAGCAAAAGCTTGGCTTAGCCTGGTTGAGTCTTGCTTTCGCTTGGTTGATCTTCGATTTAGCTGCATTGCCGACCACGTCCCAAAGCCGTTCTGTTCCCTTCAACGCTCACAGGAGGAGGCCGGGTGAACACGGCGTTCATGTATGGCGAACGCACCGTTCCTCTTCGCCCAGCGCGATACGAGTCACGTTGCCGGAAACGACCCGGCGCCGCATACATGGGAGGCTGCGGGGGTGGTGACCGCTGTCTGCGCCCGGAGGCGCCTACAGCGGGCCTGGGGAATCACGCGATGCGCATCGAGGGGTGTGTCGCCGTGGGTGTGTCTCCGGTCAAATGGTCATTTGCTCATCCTCCACGAAATGGCTGGACGAAAGTAGTAAACCGTTGCTTGAAAAATCAATTCAGTTCGTATGAAGTGTAACAACCTCGGGTATCCCGGTAAGGAGCCGAGTGCATTACCAACACGTGAAGCCCGCAGGTAGGCAGCGGTTGGGCAAAGGCTAGACTGTCTGTGCTTCGTGGGACGTGAACGTGATGGCACGTGGCTGGAACAAGGGCACTCCAGCCTCGCATAACACTGCTTCTGGGGAAGCTGCGGCCCGTGTTACAAGACTGCTCCGTGAATAATTTCGTGCCAAAATACGGAGAAACGAAGCGATTTAAGTAGCGCAAATCCGACGTAGCAGCAGAGGAGCCTGGCGAAGTAATTCGCGCCAAAAGAAGACGAAGCGAAAGAGAAGAAAGAGGCAGGTATACACTGTAGGAGTAAAACCAACCAACCAAATCAATTTTTGGTAAGGTTCAACAGGGCTTTGCCGTCTGAACAGGTGAGCATAATTAGGTGCCCTGACATTGGATTGGATTGGAGAAATGTTTATTGTGCCTGCAGTGAAGCGCGGACGCGCGCTTCGGACGTGGCCTACGTCGTCGTCTTGGCGGGTGCTGTGCGAGGATCCTCGCTCGACGTAGCCGGTTCTCTAGGTCGCTGCCTAGCCAGCGCCTCGATGACCGGCTGGACGGCCTCGATTTGCGTATCTTGGTGGTCACTCCGCGATCTATCCTCAAGCTGCGGCGGTATACGTCCTGAGTTAGCTTCGCTTGGATGTTGGGAGCAGTCCCATAGCATGTTCTCGAATGTGGCCGTCTCCCTGTTGCACACTCTGCACTTGTCGTCGGGGTGGGATTCCGGGTACATCCGGTGCAGTAGCGCCGGGCTCGGAAGCGTCCTCGTTTGTAACTGCCTGAACAGCACGGCCTGTGCCCTGTTCAGCCCTTTGCAGGGCGGCGGGAGAAGTCTGCGGGCCAGCCGAAGGGCCTTGGTCAATTCGTTGTAGCTGGTCATTCTGTCTTTGGCGCTGAACCTCAGCGGGCGGCCGTTACCTTGGGCGTGGTCGGTTAGTCCTCGCACTCAGGCGGGTGCAGTTTTCGCTGATTGGACCATATATTACTTTCACACTTAAACAAGGGTCTCGAACAGAGAACCGTGACCGAACGTAATATCGGAAACGAACCTGAATTTGCACCCGGAAACGGATCCGAACCGAATTAGTATTTCTTCTGTCGTTTTGAAATTGAACCCGAGCGCTGCTGAGCACGAGGTCGCGGGTTCGATTCCCGGCCGCGGCGGCCGCTTTTCTGATGGAGGCGGAAAGCAAAAAACGCCCGTGTGTACGAGATTTCGGCGCACGTTAAAGATCCCCAGGTGGTCAAAATTAATCCGGAGCCCTCCACTACGGCGCGCCTCATCGCCTGCGTTGCGTCGGCGCGTTAAACCCCCACAATCAATAGAAATTGAACCCGAACCGGAACAAGTCGAAGGAACCATTCCGAACCGGTTCCGGGGATGATAACTTCAACGGCTCTTGGAACAGTTAAAGTAAACCAAAAAAACATCCGTTCGGTCGGACCAACCGCGATATTTTTGGAGTCCTTGGCATTTGCAAATTTTGCGGCGCTCTCCCTCTCAATCAATCAGTAAATGTAGTTGCGCACAAAAACATCCGGAAAGTTGTTGGGCGACAACGACCGAAATGCTTAAATTGTCCTTCTTTATGCACGTAATGCGTAGTTGTGCTGTTTATAGCATGAGATTAGAGAGTTTTAGCACTCCGTATGCTCCGTCAGTTCCGTGGCGACCGGACCCCACTGCGCCTGCGCGCGCAGTGAAGGCGAGGAGTGCTTACCCTGTTGTGCCTGAGCGCCTGGCTTAAATGCGTTGCACGAGGCGACGCGCCGACAGCGAGGCTGAGTCACGCCTCGTCCAGACCGGATCAAACCGCCAAGGCGAATCTCCCTTTGGTCGCGGCGGCGCGCCCGAATCTGAGAACGACCAAATAAGGGCATGTCGCTACGCCTGGAGGCGAGGTCACGGAGACGGCGGGGGCATCGTCCAGTCGCCAGTCGCAACAGTCGCAACAGTGGCAGTCGCAACAGTGGCCAGTCGCAGCAGTGGCAACAGTGGAGGCGGCGGTGAGAGGGCCCAGTCCCCATAGCGGAGCAGCGGTGGGATGGTCAATCCCAACCCCCCCCTTCCCCTCGGCATTGAATGCGCGGGCATTGCTAGGAGAGGCCGGGGAACTAATCCCCCCTATCGAAACGAGTGCGCAAGTGCCAAGACGGGTCCCGGTCTACACGGTAACCACGGAACAGACTGAGGATACGGAGTGCTACAACTCTGCATTGATGTCTCGTAGTTAAGTTAGCAAATAGCTGCTAAAGCATATTTTGTATTCATCTAAGGGTTTCCGAAACAAGTATTTATTTTAGGTAAGACTTTAGGAAGCAGCTAAACTAAAAAAAAAAGCGCGATAAACTGGTTCCATGAGAAGGAAATCTCATAGCGTCCTTTAATACCTTCTTCCGCTTTGCGTTTCCGTTCTGCGGCCTTGGAGAGCAAGCGACCACTACCGCTGCTTGTGAATTCCCTAGGCTGCCATCTTTACTAGAACTCAATCGCTGTCTCCTGTAGCTGAACTGTCATTAGCAAGTCTGTAAGTGTTGCAGGGGCCAGCGACGCTGCAAAGTCGAACACGTGGGAAGCGGCGGTTCCCTGAAGGCGCATGAAGGACTTTATGGCAGTGAGCCTGTCAACAGCAGGCGGCCTTTGGATCATGCCGCCTGCGTGGAGACGAATTGTATTGAGACTCGGCTGGGCTGTGCGTTGTTTTTTTATAGCAGGTTGCAAAGCACAGTACGAGCGTGGGAAAGCGTGCGTCGGATGCTCGATGCGCTTTCCGTGGACGTGGCGGCGGTTGCTTCGGGGGTGGCCTGCGCGCGCGCTTAGAAAGAGGGACGGTTATAAAACCAAGTGGACCTTCTGATAACGGGGTAGTACGGGGCTGTCAACTGTGCTTGGACAGTGGCCGATTTAGGGTGGTGGTTCTGCCTTTGTTGGCCCGAGCGCACAGTAAGCAAGTGCGAAGATGTTTCGTTGCGAATGCGACGCCACGGAGTCCACGCGTCCCATAAGGTTTCTGCCGAGGATCGCCTGTCAATGTCGCGGAACCTCGAGGGCGCGCTGTGTTCATTAAGACGAACGGATACGGGTGACCCCGGGTTCGTGGTGGCGAGCCAACTTTGGACAAGGTGTTGTACGTGTTAAGTGCGGGCGTGGGAACGGGCGACGCAGGCCGCGTGCGAAAAGCTTGCCCCGGGCGCTTGCACGTGTTTTTGCGGGGTTCTCAATGTGTCAGGGTGGCGAGTTGGGCGAGTTGGTGTACTTGCATCTTGGGGAACAGCGCGAACTAACAGGGACACAAAAAGAAAGAAGTGGACAGGACTAGCGCTGGTCCTGTCCACTTCTTTCTTTTTGTGTCCCTGTTAGTTCGCGCTGTTCCCCAAGATTCTCAATGTGTGTTGTATTCACTTTGATCACCTTTGATCTCCTTTTCTTTTGTCTTTAGGGAGAGAGTGGCTAGCGGTTCAGTGTTACAGGGGGGGGGGGGGGGGGCGTTGCCAGCCGCAGTTGATGCCCGGATTTGGCAATACGACCAAGCAGACCGCCTGGAGATGCTGATTGGCCTGTGTATCGGGGGTGGAGACTAAGCTACCAATTACAACCCGGAGACACGAGGTCTCGGAATTCGAATCCTCAAGGTTTAATGTTCTATGCACGGCCGGCGTATTGCCGGGCTAGCCAGGTTCGGTTAGGGAGGTAGTAGATGACTAAGTTGTAGCTCTAGCTGACTACGTTTTAGCTGACTGAGACTCTCACTTTAATTCTTACTTCATTAATTCTACCTTCAGAGTGTGTAAATAGTCTGTATATTTCTTTCGCTTAAACATACAGTTGTAAAAACCCTCCCCAACCATCGTCGTCGTGTCATTAGTGCCGCAACCATCAGGCACCAATACAGATCATCATCAACAAGAACAACGAACCAACATTCACTAAGTTGTTATCGCCTGTGTTTTCCTTATAGTTTGTGAGTAATTATAGCCGTTCCTTCCGTCTGGCCCGTCTGCTCGCAGGTGGAAGGTGGGTAAAATGAAATCCCTCTAAATGCCCCGTACCCGCTAGACAGGTGGAATTTGACGCCGACGACGCACAGTTTTCTACTTCTAGCACTGGTAATGCTCCAGCGTTAACGAAAAATAGTCGTTGAAACTGTGGCACATAAAAATCGTAGCATTCCAACCAATTTTCTTTTCACTGCGAAAGCATTACTTTTTTCATTGAGCGAAATACGGTGCGTGCGCGTCTGCTCTCTCTCTCTCTCTCTCTCTCTCTCTCTCTCTCTCTCTCTCTCTCTGTGTCTGGGTGTGTCTGCGTGTATGCATACGCGGGCGTGCGTGCGTATGTGCGCGTGTGCGTGGCGATAATGCATGGTACCTGAAAAGATGGCGGACCGGCAGGCTCTGTGTAGTCCAGAAACGTTGCCTGCCCGCCAAGGAAGCTGCCATGGATGCATTATTTGGAGGAGAAGCGCGGACCGTCCCTGGTCGGCGATGGGAGTGGAGCACAAGGCGGCATCATGGCAGCTACGTGAAACTATTGTCGTTGTTCCGCTTAAAAAAAGCAGCTGCCGTCTATGATACTGCGGGTTTGTGAGCCAAGAATAAAATTTAACTTAGTTGTATGAATGAAATTAAATAAATTTATGGATACAATCTTGCGGACATTAATATAAACTTGCGGCCATTACACTCACACACGTAAGCAGTCCTAAATGTTCCAACAAACCTTTTATTTCAAATCAGTTAGTGTTGCAATCGTTGGCCCCCCATGGAAAATATTTTGTAGTGGATTGTGTAGTCAAGTTGGCCAAGTCAATATTTACAAAAAAACTTACATTATGAATCTGTTTTCAAACCGAGTTGACAGAGAAAGGAAGACGCGAAAACGTAGCACTAAAAAAGTAAGAAAAAAACACTCCTCCTTTTTTTTCCGAACCAGTTTGAACTCGTTTGAACTAGTTCGACCCGCTTCGCACCAGAACGAAATGGTTTTCGGTAAACGAACACCGAACCGAACACGAAAGGTTTGAACCCGAATCGAAACCAACAAAAAATTCCGGTTCGGCACCCTGATTAAAACTGCAACCGCCGGAAACAACATGTTTGACGCAACACAAGTCTATCGCATATTACGCCCGGTCCGCAAAATCGGGGTTGCTAAATTTAAACACTAAGAAAACAAAGACCGAAAACAAAGTCACTACGTAAATTTTCAATCTCTCACAGAAGCAGCCTGCAGGGTATATCGAACAAATTTCGTATCTTAAAATAGAATTTAGGGTTCCTCTGCGTTCCATACAACTGCGAAAATATCTCACATGCGCAGCTGCTAAACCGTTGAAATTGTTGAGTTCACTTTGAGATAATATTCAGTCTCAAATACAGGTGAATTTATTCGGTTGTTACATTTGCTGATTAGCACTGAAGAAAAAGCAGCTAATTATTTAGTAGTCATACAATTAAAAAAAAAATGGGCCCATCTCCCCGCGAGGGGGACTCGAGTAAATGCGTCGCATAGGGGGTTGGTGTATTGCGTTAACGTTTAGTGTTTGGGGGGTTGGTGCTATCACGTGTACACCACGCAGCTATCACGCCGCTAGCACGCCGCTGAGTCGCCAACGCACGCCGCTGACGACGTAGTTTGAATGAGTCAAAGATATAAGGCGCGTTCGTAGCCTTTGATTCTGTGTCGGTTTTGTGGCGCAGAGGGAAGAGCACCATGTACCTCGCGTTCCGCCCACAGGTAGTGAATGCGTTGTATCAGCAGCTTCTTGACGTAGTTTGAATGAGTCAAGGATATAAGGCGCGTTCGTAGCCTTTCATTCTGTGTCGGCTTTATGGCGCAGTGGGTAGAGCACCATGTACCTTGCGTGCCGCCCGCAGGGTAGTGGGATCGAAACCAGGCGCCGGTAACTGTTATTTCTTTTTATAGCGTAGGGGGGCGGGGGTGGGGGGCTGGCTGCTGCGGACGCCGACGCACGGGTGACATCGTGAGTTATACAAATGCTCGACATTTAAAACAACCGCAGACACGAGGCGAATGGAAATTGATGCACAGCATCTTATTTATGTTATTAGAGAAAGTTACCGGAGAGTTTTTCACCTCTACGTCCCTGTGTATTATAGGCGGTAAGACCTTGTACCGCTTTAACCGCACGAATGGGACGACCTATAAATTTCAAAATAGTCCAGAACTGGGCCAGTTGTTGAAACAGCGCGGATAAAGCCGGACAAAGAGGGAAGACAAAAACACGAGCTCTGGTCGTGTTGCTGTCTTCTTCGTTACACCTGGTTTATTAGCACCGTGTCGCAACAATGGAGCTATAGAATATCCTCCCCCAGCGCTTGAGAGAAATTTCCGCGGTGAGTGGGGTGGGGGGCTGCGTGGGAGCTTCTCGAACAGATAGCTATGAGACTGCAAGCCCCACGCGGCTGTGTAAAGTGCACTGGCAGGGTTATGCCTGCTAAATATCTTGCTTGTCACTCCTTCACGCATTTACATTTTGTGTGTTTTACCATTCGCAAAGTGAGTGCAGAATCTGGTGTTTTTTCTTGTATATCCTGCTCAGAGTATCGTAAATGCAAATTTAATTCATTGGCGCGGGTAACGGGTATATGGTACAAAGCCGTGCCGTCGTTGCAACTGGTGTAAGTTGGGCACCGGTATTGTCATCGCTGTGGTACGTATTAGCAGCCGATGAGCGAATTCTCAAAAGCATTTCAAATGAAATGGTTGTTCAAAGCCCTGTATTACGCTACGGTGCTAGGTGCACCGGGACTCCGGACGGTTACCAATCGGTCTACACCTCCTGGAACGTCGAATGTAAGAAATTTTAATATAGCTGCGCTTTTTTGTTGCTTTACCCTTAACAAAAAAAAAATTAGCAGTGGCTTAACTCGGCTATGCCAGGGTATACGTAGCGTAAGCTAAGGTTCAGAGGGTTATTATTATTTTCCTTGGTTGTCTAGGAGAACCTTGATTATCATGCTTACAGCTGCTTCAATACCACACTCAGGTATACGCATTATGTGACATATGTATATTTATTAAGCGGCTCCGGCGGAGCGTCACCAATCGCCCCAAAGCTTAAGCCGTTCAACAGGCGTACGCCGGTGCTGCTGCGACGCATGAGCCATCGGTTCCACATCGGGTAACCCATCGCATGATCATCAAGTGAACCGGGCCGCCACGTGCGGAACGGAGGTCGGCGAGGACGCTCGGCGCATCGGGTGTATGAGAGACGCCGGGCAGCGAGCGACGTTCTGTGGGCCGCGTGACGTCCCTGCTCCTCTCGCAAGCGCAGTACTTCTCTCCAGGAGCCACGCGAAACTGCTCAACCTCGGCGAGTGTAGCTCACACTAAAAAAAGAGAAACAGAGGGCCCTTATGAAAATGAACTTTTCCTTTCTGTTTACTTTGTGTCTCCTGCATGTTGACTGTGTGGCCTTTCTTTTGACTTTTCCTTTGTGTTACCTTTAGGACATAAGCAGGCTGTGTACTTTTTATAGACTGCCGGATAAACAGCCATGATGTTTTACCTTTATATGTACTATGGTAAAGACAAAGTTTAAATTTGTATACGAGATTTTATTTCGGATGAGAAGTATAAAACTTTAAAACTGACTTGCTTTCTTCTCTTTCTGAGTTCCGCAATGCTATTGCCCATGTGTGTACTCAAGGCAAAATGAAGTCAAAAGACTTTGGCCTGTTTCCCCTGTGTTGCCTCTAGGACAAAGGGTGGAAGATATATTTGCTGTCTTAATTCTTTTTCTGTGTGCCGTAATGCTGTTGCTTATGTATGTACTGAAGGCAAAATGAAGTCAAAAGACTGACTTATGTCTTTTGTGTTGCCTCTAGGACATTGGGTAGAAGTATAACTATTTGTTGCCTTACATTCTTTTTCTGAAGAGCCGCAAACTAAACAATCGTGCTGTGCTTCCTCAAGTAAACATAAAGTCGAGCATGTAAGCCTTAATTAAACTCGAAAGGTTAAGTTTTTTGGCTTGGCTAGAGATGGTAAGAAACAACGCCGATGGTTTAAAATTCTGCAGCACTGTATACGTTATTTCGTGCTAGTGATGTCTGAATAATTCGCAGAATTAATATTACGAACTGGTACGTTTGTATGAAACAGTGGCGTAAGAAGGATACATATTGAACGAGGCTGTTCGAAGTGCCTCGTCCCTCCCATTACGAAAAAAAAGTGGGAGGGAGAAGAATATACAGACCAGAAAAAGTAAAAAGAAAACAAAAGGCCGAATAGAAAACAAAGCAATGAAAACAAAAACAACCTAAAAAGTGGCTTCCGATTGTCCTAGTCTGTGTTTTCCTTCAGGGTCGTTGTAAAATGGCTTATCCTTGCAACTAAATGCTGAAGCGGTATACTGTTTATTGGGGTAGAGCTTGCGGTAGAAATATATTGCGACAGAAAAAAAGGGGGACACCGCCAGACGAGAGCAACAAGAGCAACAACAATGTCAAAATATAACCTAAGGCAGAAAAACTTCAATTAAGACACGGTAAAAAAAAAAAAGATTACTGTGCTGGTTTCGAACCACCGACGTTTGAGTCAGTTGGTGAGTACTTAACCTCCAAGCCACCGATACAGAATGCGGTGGGTTGTTAAACGTAGGTCTAAATATTTGAGCATACATAGTCTTGCTAAGCCTTTATTTGAGTGAATTGTTTGCCTGCGTGGATTTGACGCACGGTGCTTTTGTGAGCGTGCGTGCGTGTGCGTGCGTGCGTGTGCGCGCGCGCACGTGTGTGTGTGTGCCTGTGTGTGTGTGTGTGTGTGTGTGTGTGTGTGTGTGTGTGTGTGTGTGTGTGTGTGTGTGTGTGTGTGTGTGTGTGTGTGTGTGTGTGTGTGTGTGTGTGTGTGTGTGTGTGTGTGTGTGTGTGTGTGTGTGTGTGTGTGTGTGTGTGTGTGTGTGTGTGTGTGTGTGTATGCGTATGCGTGTGCGCGTGTGTTTGCGTATGTCTGCGAGAATAATTTTTTATCCGGCCGTTCTGTTTGTGAAAAGCCCACAAACAGTGAATGCTTGGACGCTGAACAAAACACAAAACAGTCAATCTAGATGTAGATGACGATGATAATAACTTCGTTTGTTAATCCATTTTTATTTGCTTTTGAGTTGCAACAACTTACGACAACAAAAGACGTTGCTCGCATCAAGAAAATATACTGCCATTATACATATGTTTGCTATTATCAACTTTAACAAAATACTATAATGGCGTCTGCCTAGTTTGCTTCAGGGGTAATCATGAAGTAACCAAGTACCTGCTAAAACTCTATGACTGCTAGATAGCCAACTGTAGTAATAAGTCTAGTCTAGGCTAGCATATATGCAGTCATTGTTATAGGTGGGCAAGAAAAGACGTGTATGGTTCGTTGTGCAAGGTTTTGGTGGTTTGTTTTCGATTTGCTGCTGTTACGTGAATTACTACGTGCTCCTCCTGCCGTAATATTACGTGTTAGTGCTCTTGTGCCACCTGAAACATCGTGTGTGCTGGCAAAGCGCCTGTGTCGTCGCTGTACTGCGCTGCTGTGGCAAACGCACATCGAGGTCGCCATTTGACAAAACACCTGACAAGTTGTGCGTGCCTACGTGAATCAAGAGTCTCTACTGCAAGTTCCAGTCTGTCGACGCGAAGTGTGAAAAATGCTGCGTGTTCTGCCGTAAGTGATTGTTTATCGTGGTGCATGTTAAAATTTTCTTACGCGTTGCCGCAGCGCCGTTTCGTTAAACGTGTTGAGTATTTTCCTTGGTGTTCGGCTCCCCGCGCTTCTTTTATTGTAAATTACCGGCTGCGTCGGCGCGGTCACATGAATGGGCTTCCAGGAGCGGCGGCCAGTATGCTGTGTGAGTGATCCTTGCCATTGCCGGCAACGAAAGTGTTATCATGCTGACGGGCCAGCGGCCGCCGCTTGGCTTGGGTGGATTCGACCGCTAAAGCTTGTTGCATGAAAAAAAAAGAAAAAGAAAACTGCGTTAATGGTTGTAAAACAAAACGCGCACTCCCCGATTTTTTTTTTAGGAGGCAGCTTTTTTAGGAGAAGCTGTTTAAATAATCTGCCCCTGTATCATCACCCCTGTGACACATAGGCGAACTACAACTGTGAATGCCTCTTAAATGATATGTACCGGCATGTTTGTCATGTAGGTTACTTGTTCGTTTCTGTTGACCGTTTTCTTAAGATTGCCTGCAAATAATAATTCTGCTGTGTTCTTGCTTTTCATTTTTTTGCAGCTTTTACGTGCTCGGAGTTTGGTGTCAGCGAGAAAGAAATTGCCGGATCGCTTTCTTCAATGCTTTCTCGCGGCCAGGTGGCCAAATAATGATGGCCATAATTTTCAGTACACTGCATTTAATTATTCACAATGTTACTCAAATAAACATTGTAAAGGCAGAAAAATGCGTCGCTGTTTTACTGCGTGGTTGGCAGCAATTCTAAGCGCCACAAAGTATTATATAAACACGCTTGCCATTCGAAGGATGTTCAGTGCATGAGGAATAGAGAACTTGATTATTTGCAGCCATTCATCAACCGCAGGAAAACTGAAAGGAGAAAGGTGGACGGATACTTCCAGGCCGCACAGAGGAAACGTGAAATGCAAAGGACGCATAGAGGACACAGAAAGTCTGTGGCCAATTTTAGGGCACTCAAAGGACGCACACAGTCTATTGCCTTCTGGAAACATACTAGACAAATGGAGGACGCATGCTGTCTATTGCCTTTGGGAAATATACTGTACACATGGAGGACGGAAACACAAAGGACACTTGGAGGACACAAAAAGTAAGTGGCCAAATTCCAATACAGGGGACACACAGAGGACATACATGGTCTATTGCCTCCGGGAAATAGACTGTCTTTTGACTGGACGTAAAAATTTTTATAAGGGGGCGCTAGAGGTAGAGTAGTCCCCGTGCCATGGTATCACCGTAACAATACCGAAGCCATTGAAAAATAAAGGCGACGTATTTGGATCATCCACTTTCCAGTAAGACACCGTGTGCAAAGAAGCAATTGTAACTTATAACCGGAGTAGCCTCTATTGTTATATAAACGCCGGAAAAAGGCAGCTATATTTTTCAGTTCTCCGGCTGTCATACCAAACAACGAAAACATAAAAAAGTATTCGTCTTACGCGTGCGTGTTCACAATAAATTATCAATGAAAAGATAAAGAAATACTGAGAGCCTGTTTCGAAAGTATTGGACTAAGTATGGAAGTAAGTTTCGATAGAATACTTTTCTTAATGATTCGATAAGATGCACGCTGCTTTCGCATTCTCTCTCTTTGCCAGGACGCACCACGTGGGTATTTTTTCTTGGTATTTTCTTCTTCATGTGCAAAATTGCAGCAGCTTCCAATTCGGATGTTCATCAAAATTCCTTTAGGATTGCGTAAAAAGATTTCTTTAATGTTTCACAGTTGGGTCTAATTCTTTTTGGCCTGTCTAATACATCTAAAATATTGCAAGGGAATAACGGCGATACCTTATTAGTGCATAGAAATGAAACCAGCCATTGCTCAGAACCAGAATTTCGACATTTCATTGTTTTGAATGTGTAACCAGAAACGACTAAGCGAAATTAATGTATTTCCAGAAAAAAAAAAAAACAGGCGTCGCATTACATAAAGGTTACGCAAGAAAATCTAGAAAACCATTAATTTGGTGGAGAGCAGTTACGAAATAACACCATACGAACGTGCTCGCATTGACGACACTGGCGGTACATTTAATAATAATAATAATAATCAATCAATCAATCCATCATTTATTTAACGTGCCCAGGAACAACCGAGAGGTCTTGATGCTGGCGCACGCAAAAAAGAAACAAAAAAAAACTAAGAATAACACAATAAAACAAGATGACTGTTCAGAAGAAAACTATGAGACACAATGCGTACAGAAATATTAGGACGACAGGACAAAAGTAGATTAACACAGTATGAGAAATAGCTAACGATAATGACGAAAATTCAGATAATATACATACATGCATACATACATACATACATACATACATACATACATACATACATACATACATACATACATACATACATACATACATACATACATACATGCATACATACAGTGAGCAGTTGAACTTTTGAAGATGGTAGAGAACACAAGAAAAGAAAACTTTAAACAAGGTAAAAGCACGATTGTTGCACGATTGTGGCAACAATCGTGCTTTTACCTTGTTCAAAGTTTTCTTACATACATACACACACACATACATACATAAATACATACATACATACATATATACATACATACATATACATACATACAACAATGTGCCGGATAAACTAAAAGAGAAAGATAGAACAAATTGCACATGTAGTGTTATCTTATAACGGTACAAACCTTGGAGGAACCCGATAACTGTGACCCATCAAAAACATCGAGGTCAAGAAAATAAAACAATATAAAGACTTTGTATCCTGTTGAGGGTTGAGTGCTGAGAGAGGCGGGCAGTTACAAGAAACGGCCTGCTCTCTCTTGTTTGCTTCCGCGGAATCCGAAAATTAATACTTTTGAGCAGTATAGGACAGGATATAGTACCGTGAACGAGCTTGAAAAGAAAGAAGAGATCAGCGCGATTTCGCCGGCAGCGAAGTGAAGGCAGTGAGAATAGTTCAACGGTGTTAGAACACGAGCCAGAGTCATTTTGAGCGAAGCGATGGTTGTAAACGCTTAGAAATTTATCTGGACACGCTCAATTACGTTACCTAAGGAATTAGAAATGCCATTCCAGATCACAGATGCATACTCAAATTGAGGAAGACATATTGCGGTGTACAATTTGCGGAGTGGCATAGGAGAATTGAATTCTCTCGATATTCTACAAACACAGCCGAGAGAATGAAGACCCCGCATAGCAACACGCTTAGTATGTGCTGAAAAATGCAAGGTGCTATCAAAGAGAACGCCGAGATGATTGATCTCACAAACCCTACATAAAGACACAGAATTGACAGAGTATAAAAAAGATACGCTAGATGATTTGCGAGTGAAACTCA
Organism: Haemaphysalis longicornis; assembly: GCF_048455015.1. NCBI lineage: Eukaryota > Metazoa > Arthropoda > Arachnida > Ixodida > Ixodidae > Haemaphysalis > Haemaphysalis longicornis. The sequence continues at coordinate 100,700,860 of NW_027526460.1, read as the reverse complement.
TGACTTTTGTATTTGAAATATTGAGAGAAAGGTTATTGTTATTACACCAATCTGAAAAAGAACACAAATCAGACTGCAACAAGCGACAGTCGTTAAACGAATGAATTTCCCTAAATATCTTTATATCATCTGCATACAAAAGGAAAGAAGAATTGCGAATGGCAGAAGAAACGTCGTTAACATACATTAACAAGAGGCGTGGGCCTAATACCGAACCCAGAGGTACACCACTGGTCACTTTGTAAAAGGAGGACGTTTGGCCATTGGCGGCAACATAACATGATCTGTCACGAAGGTAGATATGCAATAGATTCACAACAGCGGTGTCAACATCAAAATGAGCAAGTTTAACCATAAGCGTTGAGTGACTGACTACATCAAACGCTTTGCTGAGGTCAGAGTAAATGGTGTCGACGTGTCCTCTCTGGAATACAGGTGTAGATATTTGCGTCATGAAACTGGCAAGATTAGTGACGGCTGAGCGGCCAGGTACAAATCCATGTTGATTATTATGCAATGAGTTTTTCACATTAAAAGACAGTATGTGGTGAATGACCAGCTCAAAAATCTTTGACATGGCACCGAGAAGAGCAATCGGTCGATAATTGGAGACATAAGTTTTAGAGCCAGAATTATATAATAAAAAAACACGAGCAATTTTCCACATGCTAGGAAATGTGGAAGTAATCAGACAGTAATTAAATATGCTAGTCAGTACTGGGACCAATATACTGCTATAAGCTTTTAGTATGGCTGAGGGGATACCATCTGGACCACATGATAAGGATGGTTTCAAGCGCCTAGTGCATTCGCTGATGAGATTTTCATAATCAATCAATCAATCAATCAATCAATCAATCAATCAATCAATCAATCAATCAATCAATCAATCAATCAATCAATCAACCTTTATTTTTGGCCCATGAATAACCCTAGGGTCTTGGTACTGGTACACCATATACAAGCATTCATAAAAACAAACTAAAATCAAGACAACACAACACATAAAACCATATATATGAAAGAAACAATGAAGTAAAAATAGTTACAGAGATCCCAGAAAGCAAAACAGCAAAAAAAAAGGAAGCCTAGTGTAAGAAGCCACGACACCCGGCCAGCAAAACGTTGAGGGCACGTGAAAAATTGAAAATACACAAGCAAATACTCAATGAACATGACGGAGATAGATTATACACATAAAACAAAGGTTTCGTAACAAGATCTTAGGAAGTTTCAAAATGGAAAAACTAAGTTCAGCGTTACAAGCACTGACACTTAAACCGACAGAAATTCAAGCAAGACAAAATCAGGAAAAGTGAAAAACAAACAAGCAAGATGATGATTTGCATAGAATAAATACGGAACAGAAATACGCCACATAAATGACATAAAGGCACTTAAGCTACAACAGTTTTCAATTCATTAGAGAACAAAGACAAAGAGCTCTGGAATATATCAAGACGATCGGAATATTCATTATATGCACATTGTATTCTGCAGATGCACGAGCGTCGCCTACTTGAAGCATCTGTTCTGAACGTTCGATATCTTCGGAAAAGTTTGTTCGGCAAGTTGACATTGATAAGTGCAACCAAGTCATCACACAAAATATCACCATGAAGAAGTTTATAAAGAAAGATAATGTCAGCTCTCATTCGTCGACACCAAAGGGAAGGAATACTTTTGAGACAAGACATGCTGCCATTTGCGTCTTCTTGTACATGACGGAAACGGTGCCTAAAGATAGAAAGGAACTTATTTTGGACCCTTTCGATGCGGTCACTATTGGACTTGCAAGTTCCATTCCAAACAACAGAACCGTATTCGAGAAGAGGTAAGCAGAGAGCTGAATACAACTTTAAGAAAGGAAGAGGACTTTTAAACTCTCTAGAATACCTGCAAACAGCACCCAGACATCGAAGAGAGCGTCCGGTAATTTGTGTAACGTGGGAAGGGAAAGTCAGAGAAGAATCAAATAGTACTCCCAAGTCCCGAATTTCGGTCACCCTCGGCAGTGCAGTGCTTGCTATTTTATAGGAGTATTGCAGTTGTTGAGTTTTCCTACTATAGGAAACAACTTTAGTTTTTGAGGGGTTCAAAATTAAGTCATTTTTGGTGCACCAACGATGGAATGACACGATATCAGCCTGAAGAGAATTACAGTCCTGAACATTACACACTTCTCTGAAGATTTTCATATCATCAGCATACAACAAAAAAGATGAATTTTGAATGGCAGAAGCAACATCGTTAATGAAAATGGAATAAAGAAGGGGGCCCAGAACGGAGCCCTGGGGTACGTCACTTGTTGCTTTGTATCTAAATGATGTTTGACCGTTAACACTTACATAGCAATATCGCTCCTGGAGATAGCAACGTATAAGACCCACTAAAGAAGCGTGAACATCTAACAGAATGAGCTTGGCAAGCAATAACGAGTGGTTGACTAAATCAAAGGCCTTGCGCATGTCACAGTAGACCGCATCAAGCTGGCTTCTACCAACGACTGCTGGGACAGCCTGCTCCATGAAGCATGCGAGGTTTGTGGAAGTTGAGCGACCACGCATGAAGCCATGTTGATTAGGAATGAGGACGTGTTTAAGTGAGAACGACAAGACCGCATGAAGAGATAACTCGAATATTTTAGAGGCAGAACAAAGGAGCGACACTGGCCTATAGTTCATGGGGTCAGTTTTTGGGCCTGACTTGAAAACAGGGAATACACGAGAAATTTTCCATGAGCGAGGGTACGTGCCAGACCGGAGACAGTTATTAAATATTGAGGTGAACACAGGAACGAATATATTTGCATACGTTTTTAGAATTGCAGCAGGAATACCATCTGGCCCAGAAGACAACGAGGGCTTTAGCCGCTTGATGCTGGTCCGCACGATGTTCTCATCCAATTGGAAACAAGCGGAGTTACCGTCCTGGTGACAAGAGACGCTGCCGTCATCACTACCACCGCTAAGCCCAAACAAAGAAGAAAACTGACGAGCAAAGCAGTCGGCCGCATCTGCAACCTCATCGCCGTTGGAATCCAGAAGACGAATAGATTCTTTCGTTGTACTAGATCTAGAATGAATGTATTTCCAGAAGGCACCCGGCTGATGAGTTGCTTTAGCTTCAACTGACGCCAGGTACAAAGCATGATCACGCTTGTGCAATATTTTGCATAGGGCACGTAGGCGCCGGAACTCCTGAGCGAACTGATTCGCACCAGAGCGCTTCATCTTTCTGTGCGCACGTTCTTTGAGTTTCAGGGCATCCCGCAATTCAGAATAAAACCAGTGTGGGAACTTGAACTTCTTTGGTAAATATTGCGGGATGTATTTCTTCATACCCAAAAGCACAATCTCAGTAAAACGGTCAACTTGTTCATTGACATCAGAGAGGTCAATGACTGTTGACCAAGGGGCAGCAGAAAAGTAGCCATACAGCCCAACGTAATTTCCCCGGGCGAAAGCGTAGCGAGGTTGCGCATTGCTTGAAATTACAGAACGGTGGAGTATTGTAGGAAGGCAACAGGAAATAGAAAGAGGAGGCTAATATTTGTCGGGTATTACTACAGCACAATCTGAACGCGACACACTAACACCATCGAAGTTTGAAAAGCACAGGTCCAGAATGTTTCCACTGCAGTTTTTTATGTGATTACGCTGTGCCATGGAAGTGAAAGACGAAAAATCTAGTAACCTATTACCCTTCTGTTGAAAGTGGTGGTTGTAGTGGGAACAGGTGAGGTGGCTCCACTGAACGCCAGGAGCGTTAAAATCTCCAAGGAGGAGGACCTTTAGGTCGCAATGAGTAGTGAGCACCTGTTCAATGGAGGAGACTAACTTATTGAACGCGTCAGGAACTACATCAGGAGGAACGTAAAAAACACCAACTAGAAGTTTTTCAGTTTTAGAGATATGCATTTCGACCCATAAAGACTCACCTGCGTTTTCAATATCGCTACGTAGCACACACGGGAGAGATTTGTTAACTGCGAGAAGTACCCCGCCCCCCTTTTGTTTGCATCTCGTTAAGGCACGATCATTACGATAAACATGGTAATTTTGAGGAAAATAATCACTGGATAGAATATCAGGGCACAACCAAGTTTCAGATATAGGTATTAGCGGAAAGCAAGAAGCCAGAACATTACCAAAAAATTCAGTCGCCTTAGTTCGAAGACCTCGCACATTCTGATAAAAAACATCTAAACTAGTCATTATTCTTTTTCTGATGTGTTGCGCTCAGAGCTGTGAAGCATGCCTTCGCGAAACATGCCTCGAAACTCCTTAAAGAGGCAGTCTTTCGGCCAAACAGCGGGGTCATTCAAGCGCTCGAAAAACTCTTCACTGACGGAAATATAAAAGGATGCGTACGTGTCATATTTAGTCTTCAGTCGTCGGCAGTTCAAGGGCGAGACACCTAAGGTTGTCAGATGGGCATTAAGACTAGCAGAGGTCGTGGACAATAATAATAATCAATCAATCAATCAATCAATCATGTATATTTATTGTGCCCAGGAACAGCCGTGAGGCCTTAGTGCTGGTACAAAGATGGATACAGGTACAAAAAAAGGAAAACAAAAATTGAAAGGAAAGAACACTTTGACAGCGTATAAAATAAAAGAGTAGAAAAAAAATAACTTTTAGAATGTATATTACAAAGTATACCGTACAAATCACTACAAAAACGTAGGTAGCGTATACACTACATGCAATGAACACAAACAAAAACTGACAGGATATAACAGAGTTGGTAATTACATCGTACTGATGAAACAGAACATCTGCACACTACAGATATCGTGTAACCTTGTAACAGCAATCCATAAAATGGAAAACAACAAAAGAGTCATATAAACAGCATACTCTCTATACAGTAAGGGAAGCAGGTAAAAAGAAGTTACTATAACTAGAACAAGATCCATTCAGTATGACTCAGCAAAGAAATATTCCATATAGTTCCATGTAAGAGAATAAGAGGGAGCATATTAGCGAATGAGAATTCTGGAAGTGTCTGAACTGAACTGATTGAGGGAGCTGTTAAAAATATCTACGTCTGCAGAGTAGAAGTTACACGTGCTCTGCAGCCTGAACAGCGGGAAATGTCGGTTACAGGAGCTGAGAGTACGAAAAGGATGACATTTTCTTATGATTTTAAGAGGCACTGTTAGTTGGAGCTCAGAAAGAAGTTCCGCGCTGCTAATTTGTCCATGTATGAGCTTAAAAAGAAATAAGAGGTCAGCTGTATCGCGCCTAGCCTTTAGCTCAGGCAGCACTTGCAAGTACCGTGGTCCAGAGTCAAGATGGTGATACTCGTGAGGGAAGCGATGTCTAAGTATGGACAGCAGCTTATTCTGCACTTTATCAATGGCCCTGCTGTTAGATTTGCATGTACCATTCCAGACAACCGAGGCATATTCCAGCACGGGACGACAGACAGTGGAGTACAGTTTCAGGAAGGACTTTGCACTACGGAATTCTTTAGACATCCGGCAGACCATGCCCAAGCGGCGGAGAGCTCGCTGTTTGATGAATCGAACGTGCGGTGTAAAAGTCAGTTGGTTATCAAAGAGCACGCCAAGATCAGTTGTCGTCGAGATTCGAGGCAAAGTAACATCGTGAACTGAGTAGTGATAACGCAGGCAGTCTGTTTTACGCGTGTATGACAACACTTTGGTTTTCGCGGCGTTCACTATCAGTTCGTTCTCTTTATACCAGAGTGTAAATGCATCCCCGTCTCTTTGCAAATGCCCGCAGTCGCTAAGAGACGAAACTTCCCTAAAAATCTTGATGTCATCAGCATAAAGTAAAAAAGAAGAATGCCTTATAGCAGCTGAAACATCATTGACAAATAAAGAAAACAAAAGAGGGCCTAGAACAGACCCTTGTGGCACACCACTTGAAACGCAGTAACGATAGGATTGCTGGCCGTTAACATTTACGTAGCAGGTCCGCCCACGCAAGTAACTAATTAGGAGGTCAAGAATCGAATTATCTATGTTCAGGCGTGACAGTTTAAAAATTAACAATGGGTGACTGACCACATCAAAAGATTTGCTCAGGTCAAAGTACACAGTATCAAGCTGCCTCCTATGATGAACCGCTTCGGACGCTCGCTGCATGAAAGAAACGAGGTTAGTGGTTGTGGAACGTCCGGACATAAACCCGTGCTGTTCGGATATAAGTATTCCCTTAACACTGGAAGTTAAAACATCGTGCAACACAGTCTCAAAAAGCTTAGACGCCGCACAGAGTAGCGAAATAGGCCGATAGTTTCTAGCACTATCTTTAGCACCAGTTTTGAAGACAGGGACCAAGCGTGCTACCTTCCAGGCTGCTGGAAAAGTAGCAGATTGAATTGAATTATTAAATATAGCGGTTAGTATGGGAATCAGAAGCCCCCCATAGGTTTTTAATATTGCGGGAGGAATGCCGTCAGGGCCACAGGAAAATGACGGTTTGAGGCGCTTCAGGGCTTTCCGAACGTCGCCCTCACTTATTCTGGGAACGCAGAAATTAGACGACGCAGAGGAAGAGTTGGACAAAATGTTAACTTCACCCTTTGGAAATACTGAGCTGAAATGATCCGCAAAGGCATTAGCAACGTCTCCAATCGGGTTTCCATTGTCGTCTAGAAGGTTAACGATTTCGGCAACCTTGCCAGCAGATCGAGAGCGAACATACTGCCAGAAACTTTTCTGGTCGCGTGTAGCGCTGATTTCTACATTGGCTATGTAGTCTGACCGATCGCGATCATACAGCTCTTTACACAGGGCTCTTAAATACTTAAACTCTTTTTTCCAAGCTTCGGATTGTAGCCCGCGAATTTTCTTGTGAGCACGGGCTTTACATTTTAAAGCCTTTCGCAGTTCCGCAGAAAACCACTTCGAAAATTTAGATTTCTTTCCGGACGTTCTTGGTATAAACATTTGCATTCCTTGCTGAATAATTGTAGAAAGTTTCTCGACTTGGTCATCAACAGAGGGAAGTTTGACAAGGAGAGACCAGTCAGTGTTACATAAGTAGTTATAAAAAGCAACGTAATCTCCAGCAGCATAATTGTACGTCGGATGTGCAGAATGGCCGGAGCATCTCGATTGCCCCGACACATACGGCAGTGAGATATGAAGGACAGGATGAAATTTGTCGGGACGGACCAGCAAGGTATCCGACAGAGAAATGGTAAGGTCCGCCTGGTTGGAAATGCAAAGGTCTAAAACATTACCACAAATGTTTTTACACCTATTGCTTTGTTCCAGACCAGTGAAAGAAATAAAGTCTAACAGACAGTAGCCCTTCTGGGAAATGTAATGATGATCGTGTCTGACAGTGCGATCATCCCAGTCTACACCGGGAACGTTGAAATCCCCGCATATAAGAAATTTAGTGTCCGGGTAGGCATTAACAACATCCTCTATTGATGTGACACAGCGCTGAAATTCGGCGTAGTTTATGCATGGAGGTATATAAAAGGTGGAAATTAGGATATTATTTTTTCTACCGCCGAGAACCTCCACCCACACTGATTCTGCGGCAGTTTCGAGGTCTGACCGACGACGGCAGTTCAACGACTTGTCCACCGCAATGAGCACTCCACCACCGCAATTTTTAGAAGTGGGGCCAGTACGGTCACTTCGGAAAACAACATAATTATCAGTAAAATAATCGCTAGACGGAATTTCGGAGGATAGCGAAGTTTCGGTAAGGGCGATTACATTATGTGAGGACGAAGCTATAGAGAAAAAGAACTCAGCAGATTTGGTCCGCAAACCACGGACCAAATAATAATAATCAATCAATCAATCAATCAATCAATCAATCAATCAATCAATCATGTTTATTTACGTGCCCAGGAACAGCCAGAGGCCTGAGTGCTGGCGCACGGGTAGTTTCATGAAAACAAAATACAAGAAACATATAGCAAGAAACAAACAAGCGACAAGACACACAAATTGAAGTAGTGAAAATGACAGATATAAAGCACAGGCGGAGCCTGGGTACAGGTAAAAAATAAAAAAAGAAGATGCCTATGTTGCTCTGCCTGTCGTAAAGGCCACACGACAGCCAGAGCAACAAAGTTTGACAGTAATACAACAAAAACAACGGAGTGTAGAGACAAATGATAATATGAACAAATGACAGTAAACAGTTTCAAAAATACGCAACTATCAGTTGGATAGACACAACCGCAGAGAAACCAAATTACAGAAAAAAAGAGCGACAGACATATCATAGGTGTTTAACATACTGTATTCAACAGCGCTGTACGGTAAATTGTAAAGGATTTCTGAAAGATGTCAAGGCGTTCAAAGAAGCGGTTGTAACAATTCTGTATTCTGCGCACAGGAGAATGATTGGAGTTGCGCGCAGCGGTCACGAACGGGCGATGCGACCTGGTGGGCTTTTGTGGTACACTAAAATCTAAACAGTTAAGCAGGTCTGCGCAAGAAAGGTCGCCATGAACAATTTTGTGAAGAAATGTAAGGTCTGCACGCATACGTCTGCAGTTCAAGGAGGGGATGGAAGGGACTATGGGTAAGTCAGAATCAGGATGAAAACTCTGATTGTGATGACGGTGCTTAAATATGGATAAAAACTTCTTCTGCACACGTTCTATTAATTCACTACTAGATTTGGAGATGCCGTTCCAGGCAACAGAAGCATATTCTAACTGTGGTATACATATTGCATTGTATAGCATTAAAAATGGATCTGGAGAAGAGAATTCCTTTGTAATCCGACACACATTTCCAAGGCTTCGGAGTGCTCGCCGGGTGATGAGCCTAATATGAGGAGAAAAAGAGAGGGTACTGTCGAAAAGCACCCCTAGGTCCCTAATCTCATCAACCCTTTGCAGAGGAGCTCCCTCAATACTGTAGGAAAACAGCAGACGGTGGGTTTTCCGGCTGTAGGTGACAACCTTTGTTTTAGTGGGGTTAGAAATTAGGCAGTTTTTCCTGCACCAGGCCGATAATTCCGACACATCCCTCTGCAAGGCACAGCAGTCCTGAACACCGCTAATGTGCCTAAATAGTTTGACATCATCAGCATAGAGAAGAAAAGAAGAGTTTGTTAACACTGTTGAAACATCATTGATAAAGACAGAAAACAATAATGGACCCAGCACGGAACCCTGGGGTACACCACTTGTTGCAGGGTAAACACTAGACTTTTTGTAGTTAATATCTACATAAAAGGACCGGTCAAGGAGATAGTTGGACAACAAGGCAACAAGGCTTGCGTCTACACCGGACTTAGCAAGCTTGTTAATTAATAACTGATGGTTCACCACATCAAACGCCTTACTGAGGTCAAAATAAATAACGTCCAACTGGCCGTTTTCACAAACTGCAGCCGAAGCCTGTGTCATAAAGCTTGCAAGATTTGTGACCGTCGATCGACCAGAGAAAAAGCCGTGCTGATTTGGTATCACAACGTTCTTGACGCAGGCAGCAAGAACTTTGTGCAGAGCTGACTCAAAGAGTTTTGAGGCGACACAAAGGAGTGAGATCGGGCGATAGTTAGAAACGGCTGACTTATCACCAGACTTAAATATTGGAAAAATTCGAGCGATCTTCCATGCACAAGGAAATTTACCTAAAAGTAAGCAGTTATTATAAATAGAAGTTAAGACAGGCACAAAAATGTTGCCGTAAGCCTTCATGAGGGCTGCTGGAATTCCATCTACACCCCAGGAAAATGATGGTTTCATCCGTTGAAGGCTATCATTGACAATTTTTTCATCGAACCTAAGTGTGGTAAAATTAGAGTTATTAAACGATAGGCGTTCGTCGTTGCCATCTGGCAGTTGAAAGACAGAATGAAAGTACTGAGCAAAACTGGTGGACACATCCTCAACCTCTTCACCATCGGAATTAAGCAGGCTAACGTGTTCTTTAGACGCCTTAGAACGGCCGCGTACATACCTCCAGAATTCAGCCGGTTTTTGAGACGCAGCAGCCTCTAACGATTCTATATAGAGCTGGTGGTCACGCCGGTAGAGGATTTTACAAAGTGAGCGATACCGACTAAACTCCGCTTTCCACTTGTCAAGCCCAGAACGCTTGGCCTTTTTGTGGGCGCTATCCTTAAGTTTAAGCGAACTTCGAAGTTCTTTAGAAAACCAGTGGGGAAATTTGGAAGGAACAGGCTTATAACAAGGGATATACTTTTCCATGCCCCTTCTGACGATTTCAGTGAAACATCGAACCTGTTCGTCAACATCATTGACATCCAAAACACTAGACCATTCAGCAGATGAATAAAAGTGATACAGCCCAGCATAATCTCCACGCTTGAAAGCATATCGCGGGACTGCACAATTGTCAACACCGCCAGAGCGATGCTGGGTCGTGACCGAGACAGAGACAATAAGAGGGGGGTGAAACTTGTCGGGATGCACAAGGGATGTTTCGGAGGCACACACTTGTACGTTTTTTAAGTTTGAGAAGCACACATCTAGAACATTACCACAAGAGTTTTCTATGCGGCAAAACTGCTGCATGGAGGTGAACGATTGAAAATCTAATAGCATGCTGCATTTCTGCGCTGCATAATGGTTTTTGTGCTCAAAGGAAAGACTGTTCCAGCGAATACCTGGGGTGTTGAAGTCTCCAAGTATAATGAGCTTATGGTTGGAGTGTGCATTTGAGACATTTTCTATAATAATAATAATAATAATAATAATAATAATAATAATCTTTATTGCCATTCTCATAAGGAAATACATCATGTTCGGGCCCGTCAAAGCCAAAAGAGGCTTGAGGGACTGGGCCCGGCAATCGGCGAATCAAACAATGGCCGAAGGAAATGAACACAATAAAACAAACAGCATAAGTCACTCAAACAAAAGCGCCACAATTGATGGCTATCAGCACTATGTCCCATGCTTTAAAACAAAGGGAGAAAGATTAACGAAGAGATTTTAACAAATTTCGCAGTTGCCGCTTGGAGGTTACAGAAAAGAAATCTTCAGACAGTTGATTAAAAGAAACAGGCACATTATTATCCAATATTATTATCCAACATTATCCAATATTATTATTATTATAATATTGGAATAATAATAATAATAATAATAATTATTATTATTATTAATAATAATAATAATAATCAATCAATCAATCAATCAATTAATCATTTATTTGCGTGCCCAGGAACAGCCGGGGGGGCCTTTGTGCTGGCGCACGGAAACAGAAACACACGAAACATAATGTACACATCTTTCAAATACAAAATAAAATACAAAATACAAAAAAAACGAAAGGATAGCTTATGTTGAAGTTACGGAATGAAAGTCATTTAAGTGCATGAACTCAAGGATAAAAGACAAATGCAGAATAAGAAAAGTTGGCAGTTACGCCAATACAAACTCACAGACATGTTTGCGAAACAGAGTAGGACAATCATTAAATATATCAAGGTAATCCGAGTACCGATTGTACGTGCATTGCAGTCGGCACACAGGGCACAAGACACGCAGACAATTGGAGTTGCAAAAGGTATCATGTTTCCTGGTCCACTTTTGCGGCACATAAAGACGAACATGTTGTAGCAGCTCACCACAAGACACTATGCCGTGCATAATTTTAAAGAGGAAGAGAATATCAGCCTTGTTCCGCCTTTAAGTTAAGCATGATAGCGTCAATGAAGAGGGCGATCCAGGGTTATAATTACTACTATCGCCAAAGCGATGGTTGAAGATAGATATGAACTTATTTTGGACTCTTTCTACAAGCTTACGGTTTGTTTTACTCGTGCTGTCCCAGACAACAGATGCATATTCAAGCTGAGGACGACATATAGTTGTGTAGAGCTTGAGAAGAGAAATCGGCTCCTTGAACTCCTTGGACACTCGACAGACAACGCCAAGCGATCGAAGAGCTCTACGAGTAATTACCTGAATATGTGGAGAGAAGCTCAGTTTACTGTCGAAAGTGACGCCTAGGTCATTAACCTCTACCACACGTGGGAGTAATTCACCGTTGATGTTATAGGGAAACAAGATGTTGTCAGTCTTTCTTGTGTATGTCATTACCTTAGTTTTAGATGTATTAATGAGGAGTTTGTTGCATGAGCACCAATGCGAGAAGGACGAGATTGCTCTCTGGAGAGCGGAACAGCTGGCAGAGTTGGAAACAGATTTAAATATTTTTACATCATCGGCATATAAAAGAAAATTACAATCATTAAATATTGTCGCGACATCATTTATAAAGATTGAGAAGAGAAGTGGCCCGAGAACTGAGCCCTGAGGGACACCACTGGTGACCTCATAGGAAAGAGAAGACTGTCCATTTACATGCACGAAACATGACCTATCACATAGATAATTGCATATAAGAGATATCAGGGATGGTTGTATATCAAGCTCAGATAGTTTTTTGGCTAAGAGCTCGTGGCAGACGACATCAAAAGCCTTGCTTAAATCAAAGTAGACTACATCAAGTTGACCTCTCCCTTGCACAGCTTCCGAAGCATGCAGCATGAAGTTGACGAGATTAGTGGTGGTCGATCTCCCAGCGAGAAAGCCGTGTTGCTGAGGTAATAATATAGTTTTTACGCTGAAAGAGAGTGCTGTATGTAGTACAGTCTCAAAGAGTTTTGAAGCAGCGCAGAGAATAGAAATCGGGCGGTAGTTTGTGGGGTCTAACTTTGACCCTGACTTAAATATAGGAACAACCCGCGCAGTCTTCCAACGAGTAGGGAACTTGCCGGTATTGAGTGACGTTCGAAATAATCGCGCCAAGACCGGAACAAGAAGATCCCCAAACGCCTTCAGTACCGCCGAAGGAATGCCATCAGGGCCGCAAGAAAATGAGGGCTTAACTCGCTTTAGAGCTCTTGATACAAGACTTTCCGAAATAAAACATTCTGAGCTTTTATCATACCCTGGAAACACTTGAGGGGGGCAGGCTGCTCTTTTCTTGCCGAATACTGAACTGAATTGTTGAGCAAAAGCATTAGGAACGTCAGGAATGCTGTCACCCCTCTTGTCAATGAGGTTAATATCTCCAGGGTTGTTTTTGGAAGTTTGTGCACGGACATGACCCCAGAAAGCTTTAGCATTGCGCGGCGCATCGGCTTCAACCGCGGCTATATAACTGGACCTATCGCGCTTAAGCAGATTTTTACAATGCGACCTGAGTTGACGAAACTCGCTCTGCCACCTCTCTTGGCCAGTTTTTTTTGCTTGTTTGTGAGCTCGATTTTTTCTACCAAGGGCCTTTCTTAGTTCAGATGAAAACCAGTACGGATAATTGCTACTTATTTTAGTTTTTTTGGGTACAAATCTGCTTAAGCCATCGTGAAGTACTTCGGTGAAAAAATCAGTCATTTCGTCTACGTCATTGAGAGTGTCCAATGGTGACCAATCCGTCTCAGCAAGGAAGTGAAACAAGCCAATATAGTCCCCACGAGCGAAGTTGTAACCACGGACGCCTGGTGGGTTGACGGGAGGACTGTGGTGGGCAAGGGATACGTTAGAAATTGAAATGAGTAATGGGGGGTGACCCCTGTCTGGTTTTACGAGGTCAATATAACTACGCGACACCTCAGCGTGTTCCATGTTAGTAAAAGACAAGTCCAAAACGTTTCCACACCGATTCCTAATGAAGTTGCATTGCTGTAACGAAGTGAAAGAAATAAAATCTAGCAAAATTTCACACTTCTGTGATATCGAATGGGACGCCCGATCAACCAACTGAGTTTCCCATGTAATGCCGGGTGCGTTAAAGTCACCAGTTATTAGACAATCGTGATCACTGTGAGAGGTTACAACATTCTCTATTGAATTTAGGGCATGTTTGAAGTCAGTGGCATTTGTCTCGGGTGGTATGTAGTAAGTACATAGTAAGAGGCGTTTGCCCCGAGAGCAAAGCACCTCTAACCAGATAGACTCAGTTTCCAATTCAAGGTCCAGGCGCCGTTTACATTTAATCGAATCGTGTAGGGCAACCAAAACGCCACCTCCCCGTTGTTTGCCGCACGAAGGGTCGCGGTCATGCCGAAAGACTTGGTAGTTTGGGTGAAAGAAGGAATTAGAGCTAATTTCCGGGCACAGCCAGGTTTCTGTAAGAATTATTACTGGAAAGAAAGAAGAAACTACTTTAGAAAAAAATTCGGCAGATTTAGTACGTAGCCCACGGACATTTTGGTAGAAAAAATCAAAACTGCAGTTACTCGCCATCGAAACGGTGTTCCTCGACATAGATCATTTGTTCACACAACTCACCGCGGAAGGGTTTAAACAGGCAGTGCCGCGGCCAAAGCGCAGGGTCTCTCAGTTTCTCGAAACACACGTCGTCCACGGCGACGTAGAAGGAAGCGTACGAGTCATGCCTCGTTTTCAGTCGCTTGAACATGATCGGCACAGCACCCACAGAGCACAAGTGCTTGGCTAATAATAACAATAATAATAATAATAATAATCAATCAATCAATCAATCAATCAATCAATCAATCAATCAATCAATCAATCATTTATTTCCGTGCCCAGGAACAGCCGGGGTCGGCCTTTGTGCTGGCGCACGGAAACAGAAACACACGAAACATAATGTACACATCTTTCAAATACAAAATAAAATACAAAATACAAAAAAAAAACGAAAGGATAGCTTATGTTGAAGTTACGGAATGAAAGTCATTTAAGTGCATGAACTCAAGGATAAAAGACAAATGCAGAACAACAAAAGTTGGCAGTTACGCCAATACAAACTCACAGACATGTTTGCGAAACAGAGTAGGGCAATCATTAAATATATCAAGGTAATCCGAGTACCGATTGTACGTGCATTGCAGTCGGAACACAGGGCACAAGACACGCAGACAATTGGGGATGCAAAAGGTATCATGTTTCCTGGTCCACTTTTGCGGCACATAAAGACGAACATGTTGTAGCAGCTCACCACAAGACACTATGCCGTGCATAATTTTAAAGAGGAAGAGAATATCAGCCTTGTTCCGCCTGGAAGTTAAGCATGATAGCGTCAATGAAGAGGGCGATCCAGGGTTATGATTACTACTATCGCCAAAGCGATGGTTGAAGATAGATATGAACTTATTTTGGACCCTTTCTACAAGCTTACGGTTTGTTTTGCTCGTGCTGATCCAGACAACACATGCATATTCAAGCTGAGGACGACATATAGTTGTGTAGAGCTTGAGAAGAGAAATCGGCTCCTTGAACTCCTTGGACACACGACAGACAACGCCAAGCGATCGAAGAGCTCTTCGAGTAATTACCTGAATATGTGGAGAGAAGCTCAGTTTACTGTCGAAAGTGACGCCTAGGTCATTTTTTAATATAATAATATAATAATAATAATCAATCAGTTAATCATGTTTATTTACGTGCCCAGGAACAGCCAGAGGCCTGAGTGCTGGCGCACGGATAGTTACATGAAAACAAAATACAAGAAACATATAGCAAGAAACAAACAAGCGACAAGACACACACAAATTGAAGTAGTGAAACTGACAGAAATAAAGCACAGGCGGAGCCTGGGTACAGGTAAAAAATAAAAAGAAACAAGATGCCTATGTTGCTCTGCCTGTCGTAAAGACCACACGACAGGCAGAGTAACAAAGTTTGACAGTAATACAACAAAAACAACGGCAAGAGTGAAGAGACAAAGATAAGACGAACAAACGACAGTAAACAGTTTCAAAAATAGGCAACTATCAGTTGGATAGACACAACCACAGAGAAACCAAATTCCAGAAAAAAAAAGAACGACAGACACATCATAGATGTTTAACATACTGTATTCAACAGCGCTGTACGGTTAATTGTAAAGGATTTCTGAAAGATGTCAAGGCGTTCAAAGAGGCGGTTGTAACAATTCTGTATTCTGCGCACAGGAGAATGATTCGAGTTGCGCGCAGCGGTCAAGAACGGGCGGTGCGACCTGGTGGGCCTTTGTGGTACACTAAACTCTAAACAGTTAAGAAGGTCTGCGCAAGAAAGGTCACCATGAACAATTTTGTGAAGAAATGTAAGGTCTGCACGCATACGTCTGCAGTTCAAGGAAGGGATGGAAGGGACTATGGGTAAGTCAGAATCAGGATGAGAACTGTGATTGTGATGACGGTGCTTAAATATGGATAAAAACTTCTTCTGCACACGTTCTATTAATTCACTACTAGATTTGGAGATGCCGTTCCAGGCAACAGAAGCATATTCTAACTGCGGTATACATATTGCATCGTATAGCATTAGAAATGGATCTGGAGAAGAGAATTCCTTTGTAATCCGACACACATTTCCTAGGCTTCGGAGTGCTCGCCGGGGGATGAGCCTAATATGAGGAGAAAAAGAGAGGGTACTGTCGAAAAGCACCCCTAGGTCCCTGATCTCCTCAACCCTTTGCAGAGGAGCTCCCTCAATACTGTAGGAAAACAGCAGACGGTGGGTTTTCCGGCTGTAGGTGACAACCTTTGTTTTAGTGGGGTTTAAAATTAGGCAGTTTTTCCTGCACCAGACCGATAATTCCGACACATCCCTCTGCAAGGCACAGCAGTCCTGAACACCGCTAATGTGCCTAAATAGTTTGACATCATCAGCATAGAGAAGAAAAGAAGAGTTTGTTAACACTGTTGAAACATCATTGATAAAGACTGAAAACAATAATGGACCCAGCACGGAACCCTGGGGTACACCACTTGTTGCAGGGTAAACACTAGACTTTTTGTAGTTAACATCGACATAAAAGGACCGGTCAAGGAGATAGTTGGACAACAAGGCAACAAGGCTTGTGTCTACACCGGACTTAGCAAGCTTGTTAATTAATAACTGATGGTTCACCACATCAAACGCCTTACTGAGGTCAAAATAAATAACGTCCAACTGGCCGTTTTCACAAACTGCAGCCGAAGCCTGTGTCATAAAGCCTGCAATATTTGTGACCGTCGATCGACCCGAGAAAAAGCCGTGCTGATTTGGTATCACAACGTTCTTGACGCAGGCAGCAAGAACTTTGTGCAGAGCTGACTCAAAGAGTTTTGAGGCGACACAAAGGAGTGAGATCGGGTGATAGAAACGGCTGACTTATCACCAGACCTAAATATTGGAAAAATTCGAGCGATCTTCCATGCACGAGGAAATTTACCTAAAAGTAAGCAGTTATTATAAATGGAAGTTAGGACAGGCACAAAAATTTTGCCGTAAGCCTTCATGAGGGCTGCGGGAATTCCATCTGCACCACAGGAAAATGATGGTTTCATCCGTTGAAGGCTATCATTGACAATTTTTTCATCGAACCTAAGTGTGTTAAAATTAGAGTTATTAAACGATAGGCGTTCGTCGTTGCCATCTGGCAGTTGAAAGACAGAATGAAAGTACTGAGCAAAACTGGTGGCAACATCCTCAACCTCTTCACCATCGGAATTAAGCAGGCTAACGTGTTCTTTAGACGCCTTAGAACGGCCGCGTACATACCTCCAGAATTCAGCCGGTTTCTAAGACGCAGCAGCCTCTAACGATTCTATGTAGAGCTGGTGGTCACGCCGGTAGAGGATTTTACAAAGTGAGCGATACCGACTAAACTCCGCTTTCGACTTCTCAAGCCCAGAACGCTTGGCCTTTTTGTGGGCGCTATCCTTAAGTTTAAGCGAACTTCGAAGTTCTTTAGAAAACCAGTGGGGAAATTTGGAATGAACAGGCTTATAACAAGGGATGTACTTTTCCATGCCACTCCTGACTATTTCGGTAAAACGTTGAACCTATTCGTCAACATCATTGACATCAAAAACACTAGACCATTCAGCAGATGAATAAAAGTGATAAAGCCCAACATATTCTCCACGCTTGAAAGCATATCGCGGGACTGCACAATCGTCAACACCACCATAGCAATACTGGGAGGCGACAGAAACAGATACAATAAGAGGGGGGTGAAACTTGTCGGGGTGTACAAGAGATATTTCGGAGGTACACACTTGTACGTTTTTCAAGTTCGAGAAGCACACATCTAGGACATTACCACAGAAGTTTTCTATGTGGCAGAACTGCTGCAAGGGGGTGAATGATTGAAAATCTAATAACATGCTGCATTTTTGCGCTGCATAATGGTTTTTATGCTGAAATGAAAGACTGTTCCAATGAATACCTGAGGTGTTGAAGTCCCCAAGTATAATTAGCTTATGGTTGGAGTGTGAATTGGGAACATTTTCAATAGATGTGAGCTTTCGATTATATTCAGCAGGTAAAATATCCGGGCATATATAGAATGCACCGATGAGCAGCTTCTCGTCCCTCTTGAGGCCTACCTCAAGCCAGACTGATTCCTCGGTCTCAATGTCTGCACGCCGCACGCATTGCACTGAGCGGTCGATGGCAATGAGAATACCGCCACCCTTTTGCTTAGGCGCAGTTAACTTTCTGTCACTTCTAAAAATTTCATAAGTCAGAGGAAAATAGTCGGAAGAAGAGATATCATCGCAAAGCCAAATTTCAGTAATAACAATAGTAGAAAATTTGGAGCACACAACCTTCCTAAGAAATTCGGAGGACTTGGTACGTATACCCCGAGCATTTTGATAATACATGTCGAGAGTGTCGTTCTTACTGGTCATTCTCAGTAGTTTCACAGCTGTGCACCATGCCAGGGTGGAGCTTGCCTTGGAACGGCTTGAAGAGGCAGCCCTTTGGCCACATAGACGGGTAGCACAGGCGCCTGAAACACTCTGCGTCAACAGTTACACAAAAAGAAGAATACGAGTCATACTTGGTTTTAAGGTGTTTGCTCGACAATGGCGTGACTTGCACATTTGACAAGTGGGCCAACAGTTGCCCAGATGTCGTTTTAGCCGACAACTTCGAAACAAAGATGGCCCTGGAGCTCGGCGTCGGCGCACCAGAACCAACTCAGAAGCGTCCGATGCACCAACGCGAGGAGGGCTTCTTTTCTTCACTAAGTTCGCCGGCGGGCCATTACTCGCAGTGTCGGACCATAGAGGCGGAGGCAAGGGGCAGTCCGATGGGGAACCCAAATCACTCAACGCCGCACCTGGTTGGCCGCTGGAGCGTTCTACGAATGCCGAAGCGTTCGTCGAGGACAGGAGGGGGCCGCCTTCGCCCGCTGCACCGGCGGCGGCTGCGGCGAACGACGACCTCATGGGGAGACCGGAGTGCGGTGACATCACCGGTAGCGTGGAAAGGCTAGCAGGCGTCGGGGAAGCAGGCGGGGAAGGCGGCGGACGGGCGAGCTCCCCTCGCAGGCAGCGAACCTCCTCACGCAGGGAAGCGATGATTGCAGCCTGATGGGCAAGCCCAGCGACGTTGTCCCGTCGCAGAAGCCGGTTCTCCAAGCGCAGCTCGGTGACAACGTCCCCGAAAAAAGAGAGGCTGGCGCAGGCTTCGGACAGGAGATTCTTCAAAGCAGCTACCTCTGCGCGTAGGTCCGCCGAAGGGTTGAAGCTTGCTCCGACAGGGGACGCCACTCGTTTGGCCGGGATGTTCGCTGGCTCACCGTCTTCGCTGGTTTGGTCACCGGGGTCACTAGGCCTAGCGGGTGACGCCGCAGCCACACACAGATAGCAGAAAAACGGCTGCTCACCGGAGATGAAACGCTGCAGGTCCTCGTCCGGAAGAACAATGCACTTTCCGTGCGCACGGCGTTTACATGCAGAACATCGAAAAAACTCCTGCCTGCCGAAGAAAACAAGGCAGCAGAGGAGACACTTGTCCTTACTGGGCGCCATCATGCGGCGAATAATAATAATAATAATAAACATAATAATAATAATGCTAATAATAATAATAATATTAACAGTACTGTTTATTCAAGCACTTTTACATAGTAATATCCACCCCGCATAAGCCATAGTGGCTTGTGCGCGTGAATAAAAACAATTCTAAAAAAAGAAAAGAAGAAAAAGGCAAGCAAAGAAAGAACATAACAGCAAGGAAAGAAAACAAGCAAACACTACGTTGCAGGATGCTAGACCGCTATAACAGCACAAAGAATAAAATGCTTAGTAAATTTTGGGGCGGCGGAAGGTCGCGGACGTTTCTGATGAGATTTCATCTACGTATACCCTTTACTTCGTCTGGGTTCCCCATCATGCGTACATCCGTGTATTGCCAATGACATTTAGATGTTTGGATTTAATCAAAACGTTTCCAGAATCCTGTCAGCATCAACGTCAATACCAGCCTGGGGTGACGTAAATACAGCCGACATACGTTGTAGTGGGACCAGCAATGCTTGAAACTAACACGGAGCTCTTCCCTGCATCTGGCGCCATTACCGAAATGTAGCTTAGGAGTAGAAAAGCCGTTCTTCAAATTTAAGTTACGTGCAGCTAACCAAACACCAGATCCAAATCAGCTAGCCATGCAAATAACGGGATTAATAGTTTGAGCTTGCTCGGCATTGCTCGCACGCGCGAAATCACCGCGTTCTGTAGGTAACAAATATCGGTCATGCAAAGCACTGGAATAGGCATTGGAAACGAACTTGAATGAATGAATGAATGAAGGAATGAATGAATGAATGAATGAATGAATGAATGAATGAATGAATGAATGAATGAATTTAGAAGCGTGAGGTGTAATGCTTTGTTCGAGGGATGGTAAAAAAGGTTAGAGAAAACAGCCAGAGTGCCGGCAGATGCGGTTGCATCTTTACGCGTGTCAGGCCCGCACAAAACCACTTGGCTTCGGCTATCTGTACTAGACCGGTGCCCACGGCGAATTTCCACACAGTCATTAAAGTTTTCGTATAACCACTCGTAGGTGACAGGGATGTGAATGCAGTGATGTAGGTGAAGAGGACAGATGTAGGTGACAGGGATGCAGCTGAAGGGATGTGATGTGATGAATTAAGCACCTACGGCGTTCTTCGGAGTGTCCCGCTAAGTCCCAGAGAAGGCATGTCATGGCGGACGCGCTGATGCACTGCCCAGTTTTCCAGTGTTATGTACAATAGCGACTGGATAACGCAGGACAGGGGAGGGGATCGTCCCTTCCGAACTTTTATTTTTAGAGCTTGTCAATAGTCAATAGAAAGGATGAAGGCACTTAACCCGCTCATCGTTGAAAAGCGCCTGTCTTTAGTCGTTCTTCTGTCTCAACTAATGCCACATGCTTGCGCGACTTCAATGTCTGCTTTGTCGCGCCCGTCCACTTCGTAATACCCGTCGGAATGGGTAACGACTTCCGTAAGGAACGTATTGCCAACACAACGCATCGGCGCACCTTGACCACCTCACGTGGGTGTGTAGTAATTTCGCGATCTAACGACAGATATTGTTCGACCCATTCCCTCCACACACGGACCCTCTACACCCATCCATTTCACGACAGTGATTGTCTTACAGCACTCGGCAAATATGACGTACACAGTGACCTTCCACGATGAGTGTCATCCGGGGGTGACTACCGATCCGGAGAAGGGGACATGACGAAAAATGAGTTTTAACATATAATAATAAACTCTCCGAGCACGTCCCCATTCCTTCCCTCTTCATTCCCTAATAGCTGTCTGAAAGCCTCCATTTCCCTCCAATAAAGGCTTGCATCAATAATAAATTAGGTGCCCGTGAAGAAAAAATCTGGAGCTAATCCACTCTTTGAAGGTGGATGATCAGCGAACTTTGGTCCGTGACTGTTCGTCGCGTACCCATTACGAAGGCCGCTGAGGATGGCTATTCAAAAGGAAGAAAGTCAAGTTGTATTCACGACGGGACCGCCATTTCAAGCCACGCTAGCAAACTGGACAGGCAAGCGCCTGGAACGCCGGCAGAGAGAGGGCGTTGCTAACGTAGCACAGCGCCAAACGTCGGGGAACTTTTATTATCTACCTGAGACTGTACGGATACAGCGATGGCTGCATGCTGATAACTCATCTGCTCAAAATGCATTAACTTAGGGCTGAGACGTATAGTCCTGAGCTTTATTGATTTTTGATGTTGAAAATGGTGACAATTAATAATTATTCTACTTAAAATGCACATCCATGGTCCAAATCAATGTTTGAACGGCATGCGAATTTGACGGGTGCCGTGCACAAATCGCAAACACACACACACACATACACACACACACACACACACACACACACCCACACACACACACACACACACACACACACACACACACACACACACACACACACACACACACACACACACACACACACACACACACCCACACACACACTCCAGAACGTTCGCTTTCCACCTCCTGACGCTTCAAAGAGGTGCTACGTTTTGTTTGAACGCACAATGAAAAATGCCTAATGCGCTTACCATATAAGCTTCGCATAAAACAGTGAAAATTAAAAAAAGAACATTGGGATGATTTATACACCACGCCTGCTGTGTGCCGCACCTCGTACATTTTTATTTAAACTTTGTTTTTTTTGTGTTTGTGTTTTTCTTTGCTTTGTTCTTGCGTGCTTATGTTGTTCTACATTCTAGCGCCCCCTACACTCCCCGCACCATGGCAGTTCTTTGAGCCCACGCAAAGCATTTAGTTAGTCGTTTTCTGAATGTAATCAACCTTTTTTGTGTTCTCTAACCTGTTTTTAGTGTCTTTTCGTCCAGCTTCTACGGACTGCAGAACCCGTAAAAGCTGAAGTAGCAAATATATCTCCAGTAATCGCGAAACTAAAACAGCTTGCGCGATAGTCAGTTGTATTACATCGTATTCAGCCCTTTATCAAGGTCACATTGACTTCGGCCTGTCGCTAAGCTATCCCGAAGCGGCTTTATCTGATGTGAACAAGGGCTTCTTTTCTACGTAGTACTTATTATCTCGAAATAAGTTGGCGGCCACCTAATCTGGTTAACGATCCGTTTAACAGAGCTTCCAGTTAGCCTGATTCTAATAATCTCTGCCTTGCAAAGCAGAACCAAGATAAAAATAGAGGATACGTCTTTGAGCTGAGACTGAATGCGTTATCGTAACACATCCTTCCGAATTTCCAAACGATAAGGAAGTTGAATGGTTAGACTGACGCATTTCCGCATCACTGGGAGTCCCGTCGAGAGATAAAACAACCTAGTAGTCACAGTAAGTATTTGTAACATCACTCCTTACACATCTAGGGCGTCGCCCCTTATTTTAACTCTGGGAACACGCTCCATGGTCACATTCTCCCTTCACCACAAGTAAGCCGACAACATGTCCGCATCGTAAGTCAAATTTATTCGACGTAATGGTTGGTTGTTCTTGCATTTTGAATATCGCGGTCTGCTTAGCCCGGCTAATATATTTTTTTATTCCTTCGAGTGTTTCTGTGCAATACACCCAAATATAATGTTTCCCAGGTTTCAGAAAAATACCTCCTAAAAGCAGCCCGTTTCTATCTTTTATGAGTAAAATTGTGCAGCGTTACAATCTCCCATTGCTGTCACAGGTACATACGGGCTTTTTGAGAGCATCGTCGTTGGCGCTCTACTGCGATTATTAAAACTGCATGGCTACCAAAAGGCTAACATTCTAAATATTAATGTGCCTATAGTACCCATCGCGCGCAACTAGCGGTTGTTCCTCACTAAGCTATGAATGAAAGTGTTCAGACAAACTTTTACAGTTGGAGCATGTCACTGTATTAACAACAATTTTAACTCAGTCACTGGGTAGAAGAGGGAATTTTACTAGTTCAGTTCTGCAACGGTGTTCTTTCCGTTTGGCGCGACTAGTGTGTTTGCATAAAATTATACTTTTAGTTGACAAGCAGCAGTTAAACATTCTCGAGAGGTTCAAATAAGTACAGACCTCCACCCTGCCGCACCACATACCCCAAGTGATGCTTGGGCCCGTTAAACAACCAAACATCCTTAAAAAGCAATGATTTATAAGACACATAATTTGCCCTCATTTAGGCCGTAACGTGAAGCTACATTTTTCAGAGCTATGGGTAAAGAACAGCGAGTGCAGTGGTTACTGGGAAAATATTATGCATGGCATGCAACTTCATAACAACTACGTTTGCATCCTTCACGAGCAGTTTCATAAATGTATTAACGATGCAAACGCAGCTAGGGAGCAAAGCCAATGCAATGCAATGCAAAACCAAGCCTCCAAGCAAACAATTACCCCATGGGTGCATTCAGAGCAGAAAGGCGGGTTTCCCCTAACTGTCATGTTAACTCGGGTTTACGTAATTTCCCCATTAGGTTGCCTCTGATACGGTGTTTTTTATTTGCGGTTTTGTTGAAAAGAGAATAAAATCCGGGCCTATCAAATTCTTAAAAACATTTTTTGACTTCCGACATTCCTCAACCTGTTATACAACTCACCTGGGCAATGTTTTCATATTTCGGTGTTTTCTATTAGGACAAAGTTGCTATGAAGATAACATACAAGTTTAATCCAATAATGATACTGGTAACTTACGATATCATTTGCATCAATTTTATTGCAAAGTTTGTAATTATAAGGGAGGTATTAAGGAAACCATATGGAGCAATGGAGACTCCCCGGCCACTTATAGCGATTTGTCTATTATGTCCCAGAATTTTTTTGTCGGATTCGCGGCCGGTGACCAAAGTTGTCGCTGAGAATTGTCACTGGCTGATTTCATAGGGCTTCTAGTTGAGTTTGATTGCATTTTTTGAACGCTAATACGTGGTTAACACCATTGTAACTGTGTTTTAGTGCTAGCCCATATACAATCACCCCTGGCCACCGTACGTCATTGTGAGGCAAAATCTGGGCATTTTTAGTTGTTTCTTGCGTTAATTTTTAGCAAAAGAAACGTCTTCATTTGCCTAAATGGAGCTTTGTGACATGCCCGAGGGTAGTCCCAATAAATTAAACAAAAATATATTGTGCCTTTTGGTTCCTTCAATATAATCCCACCAATATTCATGCCCAATGTGCCCGATATGTAATAGGTTGTGCCTTGCTTCCGCTGTCGCCAAATGGCAACGTTGACCAAATAGCAGCAAAATGTTTTGTTGAGAAAATTGTAGTGTTTGGCCCTTCTATCCAGAACTAAGCCAAGGAGGTAGAATAAGTTGATTTGGTTATTCGGGGAGTGTCTGGAGAACGAAGCAAGTTGCCTGTTTTCCCCATGGTTGCTCCCTTCCGTGTTTGTTTGATTGGTTTAAAATATATTGGCTAGCCACTCACTCACTCACTCACTCAACCGCCCACTCACTCACTCACTCACTCACTCACTCACTCACTCACTCACTCACTCACTCACTCACTCACTCACTCACTCACTCACTCACTCACTCACTCACTCACTCACTCACTCACTCACTCACTAATTTGAACAAAACACTGAAGGAGAACACAAAAGATGGAGGTGATCAACAGAGCCATTGCATTTGTACTATTTTCAGCCTGTTTAAAAACTGGGCCTCCATAATTCCTCTTCAGTGTTTAGGAACGCCACAATATTGGTTCCTCCTCATCATCTCCGACCTTGCCGCAGCAACCGAGCGACGCCGTTCCTGGCCGCCGTCCTCCTTGCCGCATCCTATCTACAACTGGCCGGCGGCACGTTGTCGGAGCAGCCAAGCTCGCGGCAAGAGACGGCAACGAGCGCGACGACGATGATGCCGATCGTTTGGCCCAACCCACTCACTATAAATGTGGTACCGCCAGGTGACTACGGAACCCACAAAGGCTCCGTTTGGCTTCGTGTCAGCCCGGCGGAAGCCAGGCACATCACCCTCCTCCACAACCAGCTGCGACGCATCGTGGCCTCCGGCGCTTTGAGGAACTTGCCCCCGGCGGCCGATATGCTTCGACTGGTGAGTGCACTGACACGTGCGAAGGAAAGTGATCTCGTAGTTGTCAGCCATGTAGAAAATGCAGGTTACCGTTTGGGTTTATCTAGGCAAGCAAATTAAGTTTCCTTTGTGTAAATTTCTGTTAAGCGACGGGTATTTCAAATATTTGACATCAGCAGACACCCACCCGACTTCATGACTCTTCTCGCGTACTCATGTTGTTTTTTCGAGATACATATTTTTCTCCCTAATGATTCCTATACCCATCGTGCTGTAAGCCGCCAATGTTGGTTGGTAAAACCGATCAATAAAAATTTCGAAGTGCTCGTAAATGCACCATAAGCTTGTTTATTTGTGGGTTGGGGCATTTCAAACAGAAATTGAGTCCCCTTCACTCTATGAAGAAGGATGACCAACGAAGCTTCGCGCAGTGCATGAAACAAAACAAATTCGCTTGTAATTTGCGATTTTGCACGCGTCCCTGCCAATTAGGTGAGCAAAACTTTGAAAGATCACAGTTTTCTTCCAGGGTACAAACATTGGGTTGTCCGTTTCCCACCCGTCTCGTAGACACCTTACTGTCCGTGCAACACACCAACCCATACTGCACCGCCTCAACAGACGGCAGTCAGGTCGTACCGGGCCGTGAGAAGTGCACGTCGAAATTCCCCTTCGGCACAACGAGTGTGCCATGTCAACTCGTGAAGCCTCGCTTTTTTATGTTGTCTGATTACCGTGTGTGTTGTTTGTAGCTGTGCGATGACTTACCGACGTGAACCACGTTTATTTTTCAGAATTACGATATTGACTTGGCGTGGCGTGCACAGGTCCACGCTGAAAGCTGCCAATTTCAACACGGTTGCTACGGATGCGGCCAAGTCCGTGAGTTTTTTGTTCGTCCACGTTATATTTTTTAAATTCTGGTGCATCGAAGAGTTCGGAAAATGATTCCTACGTTCAAACTACAGCCTCAAACTTCAGGCTCAAGCCATTACCCCAAAGCTTGAATAGTAGAAATATGCTTAACACCAATTGCTTAACGGTTATTCTGTTTTCCCCGCGCTCTTCTATTTCCGAGAGACACACTACGGGGGTGGAGTTCAGCAAGTAGAACAATGACGTACCATGCTGTTTCTGTGTTTGTTATCTGTGTAACCTTCGCTCGGGTATATCTCCCATATTTGAAATAACTGTTCTAGCTCTTCAGCTAAAGCAAAAAGATAACCAGTAAGCTGTGGTCGTGTAGCGAAGAAGCGGCCGTGAATGTTTTTTGTTTTGTTCGGCGAACCAATACAAGGGTGTATTTCTCGGCAATGCTAAAACAGTATTGTTTTCCAGAGCTTAATGACGTTTTTAAAGTAATGCTTTCTACCTGTACCAGCCAACGGTTCTTACGTGGCGTGCGGAACAACAAACTCCAAATGCGCCCGGGGAGAACGAGGGCGCTTTTCACTTACAGAGCAAAATGTAGAAGGCGCGGCCAATGGGCGGTATTACCATGAGTTCCCCATGCTCACCCGGGCGCGCGCGTCGGAGGAACCCTTCCGTCGGCTTTGTCGTCTGCTTTAGCGACGGTTCTTTTGTGCTTGTTTTGGCGCAGCTTCCAGATGATTGCGCGCTTCCTTCGCATGGCTTCATTAATTTTTTCGACAGCCCTTCCTGGATAAACAGAACCCGATGGAATTATGTGCTCGTATGGGAAAAATACGTTAAGTATTGGTTTGCAGGGCGGGGACGCAAAATGTAGAGACCACATACATGCATCTGGCCGCTGGAGAAACACTGCGTTTAGCGCACTGCTTGCCAGGAATTAAACACCGTTTTCTAAATCGGTGAATACCAATTCGGTTATGTTTAATGAGGTATTACTAATGACGAAAGGAGCATCTGCTTCTGATAAATAGCGATTATAAAAGTTTCCTCAGCGTTTTGAAATTCTCAAACTTGCTAAACAAACTAGTATAAATAGGTATAAATGGGAAACACTAAGCTCACATGCCGAATTGTTTCGGGGTCTCCGCTTGTGTCGCGTGTTAGAAAGACGCTCCTCGCTGTTTCCTATATGCCGACGCACGGCCGGGTTACAGCTGTGGCGTCCGCGATCTATCTCTGCTGTGGGCGACGCTGCTGCGCTCATGACGCCGCCCCCATGAAATCCAGGAACGGCTGTCAGAATCTCCTGTTTCACGCTTTGTAAAGCTATGTTTGTTAATCGAAGCGACATCGCATGGGCAGTTGTTATGGGTGTCGTTTAAAGCTTTGTTTTCCAACCACCTTCACAGCGACCATTGGTTGCAGAACCCTGATGCACTCGCTAAAAAAAGACATCTGTGTGGTTGCCAGTTGCACAAAGCTGCAAGAGCCGGCAAAGTCAGTAATGTATTGGTTCCACCGTCAGTTCGGACGCCAATAGGCATTCATATTTTCGCAGTAATCATTATCTCTCATATATATTTACAC
The DNA here is from genome assembly GCF_048455015.1 of Haemaphysalis longicornis. Lineage (NCBI taxonomy): Eukaryota > Metazoa > Arthropoda > Arachnida > Ixodida > Ixodidae > Haemaphysalis > Haemaphysalis longicornis. Next base: position 100,672,706 of record NW_027526460.1, on the reverse strand, counting down.
GCAACCTAAAATGTTTGGTATCGCGGAGTTGTTCTACTCGATATTGCGCTGTTTGGAGCAACTAACATATAAAATTTTCCGTAAATTCAGGATGTTATCGCTCTCATTTTCTGTTCAAATTTCTTGCGATATTATTAAAATTGAATAGGTGTTTGAAATGTCCAGAAAGAGAAGCTGCGAATAACAATCGGTTCAGGCTGCATATTAACAAATGAGAGCAAAGCCCAGGGTATTTACATATTTGCCGATGGAGCGATATATACGTTGCGGACTGAGAGCGTGTCAAGGAAAGATGGAGTAGTTTTTCAGCTCTAAGAAAACACAGAACACGTTCTATGTTTAGTAAAATGTTCTCATGGGCGTCATCAATGAACAGGCTAATCACCGTGGCTGCTACCAGGTCGTTGCGTACTTTACAGCATGAACTAGATCAACGCATTGGCTTTTGGTCTCCAATTCGATTAAAGTATTCATTATCAGTCGAGGAAAGAATTTGAAGCCCGTTCTATTTGTGCCCAAAGAGTAATAGGCTGCTAAGCCTGCTTTAGTGCATGCTGAAGTGCCATAAATTCTGGTAGGTCGGAAAATATTTTAGGCTTTTTAAATTACTTCAAGACCATTGTAGTTTAGGACGCAAAGGACAACAATACCTCAGTGGAAGTTGTTACAGCTGATAGAAGCAAGGCAACATTTGTCCATGTTTGCGTGGTTTTCTAAAATATAAGTGTACGAACTATGCTACCAAGGAGTTTGTCAGTAATAAAAGCTTGCTCAGTTATGACAACTGTAATGTCAGTTCATGTCCAAGAGCCCAGAAAAAATGAGCCCCTACACCAGTAGATCAATCAAGTGCAGCCAGTGGGTTGCATGCTCTCTGTTCTGCTAAAGTGCCAGATACATTTTGCTGATTATTTTCTGACATTCTAAATCCATCCATACGTACGGTATGTTTAAGGGGACTCCAGTAGGTTTATACATGAAGCCCGAGAAAAGTAAATGGGCGATCCTCTGCCAATAGTGCATATTCCTGACATCGGCGACATCTACAGTACCTTGTTTTCTCTATGCACTGGTATGCATCACACAGAAACCTTCATGGGCCAGAATCTATTCTTGGGGCCTGGTGCCGAATGGGATAACACCATGATGGCCTGGTTTAACGAGTTTGAGCAGGTTGGTGGCGACATTGTGAGCAACTACAACTTTTCTCCAAGCAACGGACACTTAACCCAGGTAAGTCATGTGGCACACGTAGGGGTTATTATCAGTGTTTATAAAAACTCTTTTTGCGGACTCTCCAATTAGGTTGTCTGACGCTATGCTGGTAATTTATACCTATTGAGTGGTTTCCAAGGGATCCCGAACTTAAGTAAATTGAATCCTACCAGATAAAGCGTTTGAAGTCAGTTTAAGATAATCTTCATATATTTATTCATACATTATGCAATCTGACAAAAATATGTATTCTTCATTGCACTCAGCGATGCACCGTTGAGTCACTCGGCTTCGTTAAAATATTTACCTAATGTTAACAGCACGAGAGCCTGTATTAAAGTTAACAAGACTTAGGTGAAACTCTTCAGTTTTTTACTGGATTTGCGAGCTTTGCGGCCGCGTTTCTTACGCAGTATGAAAATTAACACAACCACACCGGCCCATTAATTTCTAGGACGTTATGTTGCCAAGCGCTACGACAACGGTTGGATCTCAGATAGGGCGGCTGTCCTTCTGATGGACACGAGAAGTGTCGCTCGTTAGGGGTGCCAGGTTAGGGGTGCCAGGTGGTTAGGGGTGCCAGGCGTTAGGGGTGCCAGGTGGTGGGGTGTTGGTGATTTATTAAGAAAGAAGGGAAGAGAAAAGAGCTGGGGATATTGTTGAACTCTGTCTGAGAGTTCACCCTCATACAACCCAGTCCAGGGAAGAGAAGGGGGGTTTCAAAGGATAGGAAGAGAGAAAGAGGAATGAAGGAAGAGAGTGGCCGGGGCACAGTCTATGTAGCGTTCCTTTCGTCCAAGGCGCGACGGCTACAAGCGCTGAACTACTCCTGTCACAACTAGGAAGTTGAGGAGGTGCTGAATGACCTCCCGTCGTAAAGCGTCCGATTCCGTGGGGAACAGGAGTCTTCCAGCTTGTGGCTTGTACACCCAAGAGCACAGTAAGTGCTCAAGAGCACAGTAAGTGCTCGAGCGTCTCGGGCTCTGGGCAGTCGGCGCAGGTGGGGGACGCCCGGCGGCCCTGGTGGTGCGGGCGGGCTCCCACGTTCCAGCAATTAAGCCGCAGGCGAAGCAGGAGCGACCGGGCGTCTCTAATGATGCGGCCGGGCAGGAGCCGTGGAGCCTGACCACTGACCACTCGAGCATCTGGTTGTTGACCCTCCACCACTCGGGCCAGGATAGTCCTTGCAGCGTCGAATGACACCACATCCCGAGAGGCAGATACCCCTGTCTGGCGAGCAGCGCCCTTGGCTAGGGCGTCTGCACCCTCGTTGCCCGTGATGCCCACGTGCGATTGTAGCCAGTGAAGTCGCAGTGGACACCCCTGGGAGTCCACTGCATGGAGCTTGGCCGCCAGCGACCGCTCCACATAGCCGCTGGAGCTGGCTGGCTGGTCGGCAGCTCTTAGACGGAGGAGGGCAGACCGAGAGTCAGTCAGGATGATGGACCCCCGGTCATGGGCCCCCAGGTGTTATAAATTAAACTGTTGGCATCCTCTACAACGCGGTTCGTAGTCAAGGTGTATCTTCGGCGTACAAAGCTGAAATATGAACATCGTATGCAGGCACACACTGTGCAAGCATTGTGGGGCACATTGTGCATTAACCCGTTCGAGTTCATACCGATGCTATTTGAAAACTGCACATCGTCACTCCAATGTGGCATTGGCGTTTAAAAGCGAACATTTTCGAAAAATGGACACTTAATGCTGAGCGTTACGAAGCTGGGCTTTGCCTATGACCGACGTCTTACACGCGGTACTCTAGCAGGTATAGTAAACCACTTACGAGTGAATTTTTGCGGGTCCCGAAAGTTGCAGCACACGCTGAGCCGATTTAGATTTCGGAATCCAGGAACAGCACTTTCTGGCAGGTCGTAACCAATTGTTCCACCTGTCAGCTCGTCATTAGACCATCGGTGTTTCTTTCGTCAGAGCTTTTGCTCCCATTTACAACATAATACAGAACATCATAATTATGGTGCTGTTCATACAGCTCTCAACAGTGGCGAAACGCACCATGCCGTAGTTAGGTTGTTCAAGAGGGAATTTGGCACGTTATCCTCTTTTTAGCGCTGAAGTTTGCAAGGGGCGCAGGTAAATTTATTTTTTACCGCTGCTATGGATCTTTAATGCGTTTCCTGCGCCGCCTCAATCATCTCTTCGGTGCCATCTCCACGTCTTTCAAATTTGCTTTGACATCAATATTTCACAATTCTAGGGCCTCTAGAAAGTAGAGAATTTTCTCGTACGCGTTCGGACGACAACTATCACAATCACTAAATACATGCCGAATGGGTTATGTTTCTTTTCAATAGATTCAGAATGTTCTCTCATTTGTTTTACTTCCTGATAAGAAGTTACCGTGTGAAAAAACAAAACTTTTTAGCCAGAGATACTGCAATCTTGTGGTCGAAGTTACATGTATCCCTTCTGTTATCACAATTTGCTGCCAACTCCGCTGGCTGTACTACCCCGTGGAATCCAGTTGCTTTCTTTGTTGCTGTCTTTTGTTAGTTTTACCTGTATTTTATTGCATGAACTCCCACTTTCTCCGGCCATAATACCACAACACCTCGCTATATGCGCAGATGGTCTGGTCCAGTAACGCCAAGATAGGCTGCGGCGTCACGGAGTGCCCGAACCTTGGAGGACGGTACATGGTCTGCAACTACGCGCCTGGGTAAGGTCACGGTCTTATTCGTTGCCCAGTGTTTACAAAGCAAAAGTGAGAGAAGGATCGATAAACGGAACTCATCGGTTCATTTGTATGGTAAATTCTTTATATGCTCAATCAGATTTTAGCTGAAGCGTTTCAGGGAACTACGTGTGCACGCCAAGGGGAGCGTTAGCTGAAATTGGCTGCTTTTTTTGTTACGTTAATCTTGTGCGGATCAATTATTTACTGATCACGAAAAGCAGCAAGAGCGGCAAAACTTTACAGAAGGAAGAACAGGTTGTTTTGGGTTGCTAATCTTTGCCCTGATAGTTCCCACTGGGTGAAGTGTGCGAGATACACGGATACAAAAAGTGGATGATTACAGAAGACATGAAAGACGAGAGTGAAAGCATTCACCACAAACGTCAAGTGGTGAGAAGTGTCTGGATTTATCGTAGCATTACAAATACATATCAGTTTTGAGACTACCCGTTAAGCAACTCGTGTCCACGCGTGTGTGTAGAGGAGGAGGAGAGAATGGTTTAATAATTGATGGTATAGCCACAGCTGAAAAGACAATATACAAAAGAAGAGAACACAGGACGAGGGCTGGGTCTTTTGCATCTTGTCTTTTGTGCTGTAGCTATACCATCAAGCCGTACCAAATTGTGCAACTAGCCACTTTACTGCCATTCTTTATTAAGACTGTCGAGGTCTGGACTCCACAATTTTTCGCTTGATACTTCAGATGGCCGGAGAGTATGGAATGTTGGTTAAAGGCTAAAGAAGTAAAAATAAAATAAAAAGCGTCGGACGTACCCCCACACACATACACAAAAAGTAGGTATAAAAATAAAACCTGTTGTCAGGGGTCCTTCAAGCAACCTACAACAGCTTGCACTGCCCTGTTTATGCAGTTCAAAGGGCCTGAAACATCTTTCATGATAATTGTTGCTAAAGGGAAAGCCGACCTTCAGGGATTATTAGTGGCGGTCAAGAGCGGCGCGAAGGCCAGCATGGTGGTACAAGTGTAACGTGCTCGCGCCTGCCGCAATCCCCGTGTGTGCCAACGTGCCACTTCATGTTCGGACACTGTATCGTCATTATTAGTATTCATATACGCGGGAAATAAGAAATCCGCCAACCTGACGTTTTGCCGTAGTAAACTTCGCGTCATCATTGGCGTCGATGAGAAGGGCTAACAAACGAGAACACGCGTATAGTGTCAACCCTAAAAGTTAAAAGGGGACGCAGGGGTGATGCCACCAGTCTCCGTAGTACTTGCCATTCAAGAAGGTGGAGAGCCTCATATATGAGCAAGCCGTAAAAGTTAGTGGTGTCCGGCGTCCTAAATAACTTATATACTTTACTAATGACGAATGCGTAGGCATGCCGATGGCGTAGCGGGCTCCTCCGTCTTCGTTTTACGCAGTTATGGGATGTCGAGTTTTGCCATCTGGAGATTACGTGTAGGCCACTTAAATCATCGCCCTGCAATTTGGTTGCCAGAGAACAAAACGGCCTGCCTTTTAACGTGCTTCTCAATCTTTCTGCTCCCCTTCCGTCTCTAGAGGCAACATGGGCGGTCAGCCGGTGTACCTCCAAGGAGGGTCCTGCTCGCAGTGCCCAGAAGGTATTCCATGCGAACCACAGGACGGCCAGATTACACCGCACCTGTGTGGTAAGTGTACATGCTTAATGGTTGTGAATTGTCCCGCCTTCCAGGCATTTGAATTGATTCGTACCCATGCAACCAGCTTTGGCTAAACTTGTCTAATGTTTAGCGTTCGTCTACAATTCTGGGAACTATGCGTTGTGATCGCTTTGTCGGTGTTTGGCTGCCGTTGCCTTACACCGCATGGTTATCTAATTCTATTTAGGATCCGATTTACTGTAGGGTTTAACTCGCCGACGCAACACAGGCGATGAGGCACGTGGAGTGGAGGGCTGCGGATTAATTTTGACCAACTGGGGATCCTTAACGTGCGCCGAAATCTCGTACACACGGGCGTTTTTGCTTTTCGCCTCCATCAGAAAAGCGGCCTCCGTGGCCGGGAATCGAGCACGCGACCTCATGCTCAGTAGCACAACGCCTTAGCCACTGAGCCACCGCGGCGGGTAATTCTATTTGGGATCAATTTGGAACAACCGCTTGCTCTTCTGGAATTACATCGAGCCCCATTTTCTTCTCTGATGAAAGAAGACACTAAACATTTTGGCTTCCGGCTAGATTGTTCTAGTTTCACAGATAATCTTCTCGACTTAATCGGATGTTTAAACAACTAGCTCTGCTTCATGACAGTCAGTGAGTTAGTAAACAGTTTATTGAATCGCCTGCTGTGGTGTCCCTAGTTGAGCACCATGACGCGGCCTACGTCATCCTGCCAAAGACAAAACGTGCCGAGCAAGTGCCGTGGCGCTATGTTTCTCTGATATCTACTCTGTAGGTCTTTTCGTGTGGCGGCTTATTTGACGTTTGTTGAGGGAAGGTCGCTCTGGTAAACTTGATTACATACGCAAACCTTCAAGGATCCCTGACTTCATCCCTGTAGGCAAAAGTCCCAGGCTATAGTTCATGCCACCGGCGAAACGCGATGGGAAATTAAACTAATCTACGTCAAAACAAGTCACCAAACAGGGATATATTTACAGCTATTACCATGCGGTATTTTTGTAAGCATCAGTACCCGTGGACAAGAGAACAAGAGAAGTTGTTATAGCTGTCAGAATGCACCTAGTGTACTTTCGAAAAGAGAACACGTTAATCTTTTAGATGAAGGTTTAACGAAATGAATGCAGCTAAACGTTTCCTTTGTCCTTGATTACGTTCGCTAATTAAGCGCAGTAGACGACGTTCTGTCTCGAGTCATAACGCTTACTGGAAAACAGTTCTTTGAAATTTTGGTTGTAGTGACTTGTGTGTATTGCTGATGCCCATTCTCGCGGCTTTCCCAAACCTTCCCAGGCACAGGGAAGGGCTTCTTTCCTTGGGGTGATGGAGAGCCCAATCGGCTGGTGCAGAAGTCCAATGAAACAACGGCAAAACAGGAGTGAATACATTCAGACGAACATTTTGTAAATATGTCACCCCACA